>NC_089493.1:207694974-208315715 GCF_036850765.1 Saccopteryx bilineata
TTATTCTCTCCTCTCCCTGAACTACACTACCCATAAGTGTTACATCTCCCATTATCATTTCTCTTCTCTTCCTTTCTCTCTATGAGGGTTGCACTCCAAAACCCTTAACTCTCTCTCTCTCTCTCCTTTCTTTTTTCTTCTTTTAGTGGTTCCCTCTTTTTTTCTCTCTCTCTCTTTCTTTTCTCCCTCTATATTAGTTTCTTCCTTTCTCCTTTACATCTCCTCTCATTCAAACCTCAATAACAAACAAATTATCTTATCTGGGACTCAAACCTATGTTTGTGGCATTTTGGGGGGTTTTTACTTCACCTTTTTAACTCACTAGCAGTGCTCCCATCCCTGGCTCTCCATATTATCTAGTTCTTGTTCCACTAAATACAATAGTAAGTTTTTAATTTGTCCCCCCATTTTTCCATTTTCCTCTTATTCCTCTCATCATAACTCTTAGAAAACCAACACCTAAAAGCAAATCATTTTATTCTTGACCCAAATTTTTTCCTTATTTGCTTTTTGTGGGTCCATACGCTCTTTTTTTTTTCTTTTTTCTTTTATTTTTTTTCCTTTTTTTTTTTTTTTCTTTCTCTCTTTTTTGCCCCTTTATTACTTTTCCCCAATTCAGGCCCTCCATCACAGGCATTGTTTGTTATAACTCACAGTCCACCACAAGATTTTCTCAAGAAAGAGGGGAGTAGAGGAGAGGAAAAAAAGAGGGGGGGAATAATTTCCTTTTTTAAAAATTTTTATTTTATTTTATTTTTCTTTATTTCATTATTAATTTTTTTTAAAAAAAAAACTCTTTTTGATTTGTTATTTTTTTATTTTTTTTAACTTTTTATTCTTTATTAAATCTCATTAATACTATCAACAAAACCACCCTCAGATGCCATTAAGGAAGAGAAAATCGAATATCATGGATACAAAAGAAAGAGAGGTAACACAGCTAGATGAGGAAAAATCTATGGAGAAAAAATTTAATATATTGGAAACCTTGGAGCTAAATGACAGAGAATTCAAGATAGAAATCCTAAAAATCCTCCGAGATATACAAGAAAACACAGAAAGGCAATATAGGGAGCTCAGAAAACAACTCCATGAACACAAAGAATATATGTCCAAGGAAATTGAAACTATAAAAACAAATCAAACAGAGATGAAAAACTCAATTCACGAGCTGAAAAACGAAGTAACAAGCTTAGCTAATAGAACAGGTCAGATAGAAGAGAGGATTAGTGAAATAGAAGACAAGCAACTTGAGGCACAACAGAGAGAAGAAGAAAGAGACTCAAAAATTAAAAAAAATGAGATAGCCCTACAAGAATTATCTGACTCCATCAAAAAGAATAACATAAGAATAATAGGTATATCAGAGGGAGAAGAGAGAGAAAATGGAATGGAGAACATACTTAAACAAATAATTGATGAGAACTTCCCAAGCCTGTGGAAAGAACTAAAGCCTCAAGTTCAAGAAGCAAACAGAACTCCAAGTTTTCTTAACCCCAACAAACCTACTCCAAGGCATATCATAATGAAATTGACACAAACCAACAGCAAAGAAAAAATTCTCAAGGCAGCCAGGGAAAAGAAGAATACAACATATAAAGGAAGGCCCATTAGATTATCATCAGATTTCTCAGCAGAAACTCTACAAGCTAGAAGAGAGTGGACCCCAATATTTAAAGTCCTGAAAGAGAGGATCTTTCAGCCACGAATACTATACCCATCAAAGCTATCCTTCAAATACGAAGGAGAAATAAAAACATTCACAGATACAGAAAAGATGAGGGAATTTATCATCAGAAAACCCCCACTCCAGGAATTACTAAAGGGGGTTCTCCAATCAGATACAAAGAACAAAAAAAAAACAGAGCCACAAGTAAAAGCTCCAAGAAGAACACAATAAAACCAAATTTAAACTGTGACAACAACAAAAAGAAAGAGGGGGAGAAGACGGAGATTAACAGTAGCAAAGGACGATGGAGTGCAAAAGTACTCACAAAATAGTTCGCTACAATGAACAGGGTAGGGACCCTTTTCATTACTCAAAGTTAACCACCATTGAAAAAACCACCACAGAAGCACATGAGATAAAAAAGATAGCAACAGAGGAAAGATGTATGGAATACAACCAAATAAAAACAAAAGATAGAAAAACGAAAGAGAAGGATCAAACAAGACACAAAACTAACAGAAAGCAAGATATAAAATGGCAATAGGGAACTCACAAGTATCAATAATTACACTAAATGTAAATGGATTAAACTCACCAATAAAAAGGCACAGAGTAGCAGAATGGATTAAAAAAGAAAATCCAACTGTATGCTGCCTACAGGAAACCCATCTAAGTAACAAGGATAAAAACAAATTCAAAGTGAAAGGCTGGAAAACAATACTCCAAGCAAATAACATCCAAAAAAAAGCAGGTGTAGCAATACTCATATCGGATAATGCTGACTACAAGACAGGAAAAGTACTTAGAGACAAAAATGGCCATTTCATAATGGCTAAGGGGACACTGAATCAAGAAGACATAACAATTCTTAATATATATGCAGCAAACCAAGGAGCACCAAAATATATAAGACAGCTACTTATTGATCTTAAAACAAAAACTGACAAAAATACAATCATACTTGGAGACCTCAATACACCGCTGACGGCTCTAGATCGGTCATCCAAACAGAGAATCAACAAAGACATAGTGGCCTTAAACAAAACACTAGAGCACCTGGATATGATAGACATCTACAGGACATTTCATCCCAAAGTGACTGAGTATACATTTTTCTCCAGTGTACATGGATCATTCTCAAGAATTGACCATATGTTGGGCCACAAAAACAACATCAGCAAATTCAGAAAAATTGAAGTTGTACCAAGCATATTTTCTGATCATAAAGCCTTGAAACTAGAATTCAACTGCAAAAAAGAGGAAAAAAATCCCACAAAAATGTGGAAACTAAACAACATACTTTTAAAAAATGAATGGGTCAAAGAAGAAATAAGTGCAGAGATCAAAAGATATATACAGACTAATGAAAATGACAATACGACATATCAGAATCTATGGGATGCAGCAAAAGCAGTGATAAGAGGGAAGTTCATATCGCTTCAGGCATACATGAACAAACAAGAGAGAGCCCAAGTGAACCACTTAACTTCCCACCTTAAGGAACTAGAAAAAGAAGAACAAAGACAACCCAAAACCAGCCGAAGAAAGGAGATAATAAAAATCAGAGCAGAAATAAATGAATTAGAGAACAGAAAAACTATAGAAAAAATTAATAGAACAAGGAGCTGGTTCTTTGAAAAGATCAACAAAATTGACAAACCCTTGGCAAGACTTACCAAGGAAAAAAGAGAAAGAACTCATATAAACAAAATACAAAATGAAAGAGGAGAAATCACCACGGACACCGTAGATATACAAAGAATTATTGTAGAATACTATGAAAAACTTTATGCCACTAAATTCAACAACCTAGAAGAAATGGATAAATTCCTAGAACAATACAACCTTCCTAGACTGAGTCAAGAAGAAGCAGAAAGCCTAAACAGACCTATCAGTAGAGAAGAAATAGAAAAAACCATTAAAAACCTCCCCAAAAATAAAAGTCCAGGCCCTGACGGCTATACCAGCGAATTTTATCAAACATTCAAAGAAGACTTGGTTCCTATTCTACTCAAAGTCTTCCAAAAAATTGAAGAAGAAGCAATACTTCCAAACACATTTTATGAGGCCAACATAACCCTCATACCAAAACCAGGCAAGGATGGCACAAAAAAAGAAAACTACAGACCAATATCTCTAATGAATACAGATGCTAAAATACTAAACAAAATACTAGCAAATCGAATACAACAACATATTAAAAAAATAATACATCATGATCAAGTGGGATTCATCCCAGAATCTCAAGGATGGTTCAACATACGTAAAACGGTTAATGTAATACACCATATCAACAAAACAAAGAACAAAAACCACGTGATCTTATCAATAGACGCAGAAAAGGCTTTCGATAAAATACAACACAATTTTATGTTTAAGATTCTCAACAAAATGGGTATAGAAGGAAAATATCTCAACATGATAAAGGCCATATATGATAAACCATCAGCTAACATCATATTAAATGGCACTAAACTGAAGGCTTTCCCCCTTAAATCAGGAACAAGACAGGGTTGTCCACTCTCTCCACTCTTATTTAATGTGGTACTAGAGGTTCTAGCCAGAGCAATCAGACAAGACAAAGAAATAAAAGGCATCCATATCGGAAAAGAAGAAGTAAAGGTATCACTTTTTGCAGATGATATGATCCTATACATCGAAAACCCCAAAGAATCCACAAAAAGACTACTAGAAACAATAAGCCAATACAGTAAGGTCGCAGGATACAAAATTAACATACAGAAGTCAATAGCCTTTCTATATGCCAACAATGAAACAACTGAGAAGGAACTCAAAAGAATAATCCCCTTCACAATTGCAACAAAAAAAATAAAATACTTAGGAATAAACATAACAAAGAATGTAAAGGACTTATATAATGAAAACTATAAACCATTGTTAAGGGAAATCGAAAAAGATATAATGAGATGGAAGAATATACCTTGTTCTTGGCTAGGAAGAATAAATATAATCAAGATGGCTATATTACCCAAAGCAATATACAAATTTAATGCAATTCCCATCAAAATTCCAATGACATTTTTTAAAGAAATAGAGCAAAAAATCATCAGATTTATATGGAACTATAAAAAACCTCGAATAGCCAAAGCAATCCTAAAGAAAAAGAATGAAGCTGGGGGCATAACAATACCTGACTTCAAACTCTATTATAGGGCCATGACAATCAAAACAGCATGGTATTGGCAGAAAAATAGACACTCAGACCAATGGAACAGAATAGAAAGTCCAGAAATAAAACCACATATATATAGTCAAATAATTTTTGATAAAGGGGCCAACAACACACAATGGAGAAAAGAAAGCCTCTTCAATAAATGGTGCTGGGAAAACTGGAAAGCCACATGTAAAAGAATGAAACTGGACTACAGTCTCTCCCCCTGTACAAAAATTAACTCAAAATGGATCAAAGATCTAAACATAAGACCTGAAACAATTAAGTACATAGAAGAAGACATAGGTACTCAACTCATGGACCTGGGTTTTAAAGAGCATTTTATGAATTTGACTCCAATGGCAAGAGAAGTGAAGGCAAAAATTAATGAATGGGACTACATCAGACTAAGAAGTTTTTGCTCAGCAAGGGAAACTGATAACAAAATAAACAGAAAGCCAACTAAATGGGAAATGATATTTTCAAACAACAGCTCAGATAAGGGCCTAATATCCAAAATATACAAAGAACTCATAAAACTCAACAACAAACAAACAAACAATCCAATAAAAAAATGGGAAGAGGATATGAATAGACACTTCTCCCAGGAAGAAATACAAATGGCCAACAGATATATGAAAAGATGCTCATCTTCTTTAGCTATTAGAGAAATGCAAATCAAAACGGCAATGAGATACCACCTCACACCTGTTCGATTAGCTGTTATTAGCAAGTCAGGTAATAGCAAATGTTGGAGAGGCTGTGGAGAAAAAGGAACCCTCATACACTGTTGGTGGGAATGTAAAGTAGTACAACCATTATGGAAGAAAGTATGGTGGTTCCTCAAAAAACTGCAAATAGAACTACCTTATGACCCAGCAATCCCTCTACTGGGTATATATCCCCAAAACTCAGAAACATTGATACGTAAAGACACATGCAGCCCCATGTTTATTGCAGCATTGTTCACAGTGGCCAGGACATGGAAACAACCAAAAAGCCCATCAATAGATGACTGGATAAAGAAGATGTGGCACATATACACTATGGAATACTACTCAGCCATAAGAAATGATGACATCGGAACATTTACAGCAAAATGGTGGGATCTTGATAACATGATACGAAGCGAAATAAGTAAATCAGAAAAAAACAGCAACTGTATTATTCCATACGTAGGTGGGACATAATAGTGAAACTAAGAGACATTGATAAGAGTGTGGTGGTTACGGGGGGAGGGGGGAATGGGAGAGGGATAGGGGGTGGGAGGGGCACAAAGAAAACAAGATAGAAGGTGACAGAGGACAATCTGACTTTGGGTGGTGGGTATGCAACATAATTGAACGACAAGATAACCTGGACTTGTTATCTTTGAATATATGTATCCTGATTTATTGATGTCACCCCATTAAAAAAATAAAATTATAAAAAAAAAAAAAAAAAAAAAAAAAAGTCTTATTATATGCCAGACATTGGTGGATTTTACCTTGTTGGGTGTTGGATGTTTTTATACTCCTATAAATATTTTAAACTTTGTTTTGGGATTCTGAAATAGGTTATTTGGAAACACCTTCATCCTTTTTAAGTCTTACTAATAAGTTTTGTTAGGTGGGACCAGAGCAGCCCTTTTTCTAGGGCTGATTTTGCACCATTAGTGCGGTAAATATCCTCTGAGAACTTGACCCAATGCCCCATGAACTCTGACTGGTAGGAACCCAAACCAGTATCAGCCCTATTCAAATGTCAGTTGTTGTCTCCTCAAATTCTTCTGGATGATTATTTTCTTGACATGAGCTAATCCATACACAGCTGAAGACGTGAAGCACTTTTTTTCCTATATGGCTCTCTCCTCTCTAATTCTTTGCCCTGCAAATTCTTACCTGTCCTGGCTTCTTCCATCTCCAGTTTCATCTTCTCAACTCTGGAAGTGAGATGGGCTGGCCTCTGTTATGCTTCTCTGCATGGGGGCTGGAAAGCTCCCCCTCTAGGCAGTCAGCAGGCACAATCTTAGGGCTCACTTTGTTTCCTTCCTATATCTCAGGGATCACTATCTTTTGTAGCCTGATGTTCAGTGGCTTGAAAATTTATTTTTCATGTACTTTGTCCAGTTTTGTAGTTGTTTCACATGGTAAGATAAATTTCATTACTGTTACTTCCTATTGACTGGAAGTGGAATTCTTCAGAAACCTAGTAACTCTAGATGGCAAGTGATATTTGTATTTTACTACCTTAAAAATAGATAAAATACTACAAAACACCCTATAAAGTTGAAAGACAAATGACAAACTAGAAAAAGTATTTGTGTCCTACTGTGGAGTACTAACTCTAATATATAGGTAGGCCTTATAAATCAGTAGGAAAATAGCCTGATCTGTGATGGTGCAGTGGATAAAGCGTTGACCTAGAATACTAAGGTCGCTGAATCAAAACCCTGGGCTTGTCTGGTCAAGGAAAGCAACTACTACAAGTTAATGCTTCCCACTTCTCCTCTCTCTCTAAAAACAAAAAACAAACAAACAAACAAAAAAACACCTTGGAGGGATGGTTGTATGTTATGAATGGTTGTGTAGTTTTGGGGTCTTTGGCCCTGGCTGGTTGGCTCAGTGGTAGAGCATTGACCCAGCATGGCATGAAACTCCTGGGTTCAATTCCTAGTCAGGGCACACAGGAGAAGTGACCATCTGCTTCTCCACCATCCCCCCATCTCTTTTTCTCTCTCTCCCCCTCCCATAGCCATGGCTCATTCCAGCAAGTTGGCCCCATGCATTGAGTATGGATGGCACCATGGCCTCATCTCAGGTGCTAAATTAGCTCGGTTGCTAAGCAACAGAGCACCAGCTCCAGGTAGGCAGAGCATCATCCCCTAGTGGGCTTGCTGGGTGGATCCCAGTTGGGGCGCATGTGGGAGTCTGTCTTTCTGTCTTCCTGCCTCTCACTTAATAATTAAAAAAAAATAGACAAATAATCCCAATAGAAAAATGGAAAATGATATTTTTGTTTATTTATTTTTTTTTGCTTTGGTTAGTGGGCAGTTTGCAATTAGAGAAATGAAAATGACCAATAAATACACGGAAATATTTCCTGTCTCAGTGCTGATTGGAGACATACTAATTGAAATGACTAAGAGATACAGTTTTTCACCCATTCTGTTGTCAAGGAAGAAAAAAAAATGATATGCTTGGGTGGCAGAATGGGTACTAATACATTTAGGTGAGAATGTAAATCTGCTTTCTGGAATGCACTATGCTAATATCAAAATTTTAAAAAGGTAGCTGTTTTAGCAATTCCAAATCTAGAAATTTATCCTAAGAAATAATTCAGTAAATTTGTAAAAATAACTATTTTAGAATTATTGATAAAACTTGTAAATATTTGGATGTCAATTTTTAGACAAATAGTTAAGCTGTGTATATGTAATTATTTCTTATTTTCAAATTCTACAATAATTATTTTTCCAATTTTCTTATTGAATATATTGGGGTGACACTGCTTAACAAAATTATGTAGACTTTAGGTCCCCATTTCTACAACACCTCATCTGTACATAGTATTGTGTTTTCACCACCACAAGTCGAGTCTCCCTTTATAACTTTTTGTTCCATTTTTTTTGCAATTATTTCCTCAATTGTTAAATATATATGTATACATTTAAGACATCACAATTCTAGCCTGACCAGGTGGTGACAAAGTGGATAGAGTGTCCTACTGGGACACAAAGGACCCCGGTTTGAAACCCCGAGGTTGCTGGCTTGAGCGAAGGTCACTGGCTTGAGCCCAAGGTTGCTGGCTTGAGCAAGTGGTCACTCACTCTGCTGTAGCCCCCCCCCTTTCAGGGCACATATGAGAGGGCAATCAATGAACAACTAAGGTGCTACAATGAAGAATTGATGCTTTTCTTTTCTCTTCTTTCCTGTCTGTCTGTCCCTGTCTGCCCCTCTCTTTAACTCTCTCTCTCTGTCAAAAAAAAGAAATATCACAATTATATTCTAAACAATGAAGTAGAGATATATTTATTGACACAAAAGGATGTCTTCAACACATTAATTGAAAAGCAAGTTATAACAAGGGAAATATACACACATATAAACACACACACACACTATTTCTCTGGAAGGTAGAATTACAGGTGATTTTTATTTTCCACGCTTTGTTCTTGCATTCTTAAATTTTTCAAAATGGGCATGTATAGCTTTTACAGTCAGGAACAAGCGAACAAACAAGCCAGAAAGGAAACCCTCACAGAGAAGTTTCTCAGAAACTAGGTTGTAAAATGGAGATAAAACCTGTGGTTTGTCAGCTGAGAGGTCTGGGTGGTGGAAAAAGCAGGGCCCCAGTTTGAATCCTGACTCTTTGCTTTATGTGTGGGTGATCTAAGGCAAATTATTGAACATCTTTGCTTTTAATAATTTTTAAAGTCATTATTTTAAAATCACAATATATCATACAATAATTATACTTATCAGTAATAGAAATATTCAATAAAGAGTAGTTTATTCTTTAAAGTTATTTTTTAAAAAGTAAAATAAGTGATAAGAATAGTTTTTATTGGGCATAAACTTTACTAGGATGATGGCATGAGTTTATTATTATCAGGGTATGTTAAGCAAATACCAATTATCTCTGTATGAGAGCTGCCATCTTCAATTTACTGCTCACAAAAATTAGGGGATATTTTGTAGCTTTATGTTCATTTTGAAATATCCTCTAATTTCTGGGAGCAGTATATAATTGAGCTCAATTTTTGTCTAAAATGTGAAGAGAATTGCAGAGTATTTCATTTCATTTCATTTTAATTGGGAGTAGTGTCTGCCGTTGCTGCCAGTGTGTCCTCTTGTCCTCCCTCAGTGTGTCACAGCCCACTGTGGCTCCTGCTTGGTTCCTCTGGCTGGGGAGGGACGGCTTTAGGCAGGAGGTGCAAGGCTATGTCACTGCTGAAGAAGTGGGGCAAGGGCCCTGCTTCCTTTCCTTCTTTCAGCCTCTCTCAGCTCCTAACCACTCCTTCATTCCCAGAGATAGGGTGGCTCTGAAGAACAAGAGGAGCCTTTGTTTCTTAAAACAAGGTGTATTACTTAGTAGAAAAGTTAATAGACATTAATGATCTTGAACTTGTCAAATAAAAACATTTTTCACCCTTGTGCATCTTCATAACAGCCCAACTATTGAGACTTTGCAGAGGCAAACAGTTTTATCAGGTTTTTTCCTTTGCCTTAATTATAATTGGTTTTCTCCCCCCCCCCCCAGTACTGTAGAATAAGAACCAGGGTTTATTACCAAAGATATTACTAATCTTTCAGATGAACACTAGCACATCAGCTATTATGTGGGTATCATTTTATAGTCAAATCAAGACGCATGTAGCATCAGTTCTACAGTCTGTCTGTGTTTGGTATATTTTTATGCATTGCTATGAGAAGAGCAGGTGCATTCACACATCTATTTCTAAGACTTGTCTATTTTGTCAGATGATTTGGGTTTAACATTTTGCAGATGTCAATTTCAGCCTTTTTTTTTTTTTTTGCTATTAGTAGAGCAGCTTAAAACTTCTCCTGCAAATCTAACTTCATACTTATTTTAGAACAACTTAAACCTTGCAACCTATTTTATCTCTTAGATATATTTCCTGTGGAATGACTTACATCCAAAGTTAGCTCAAAATGGAACCTCCTGCTGTTGGAATATTTCTGTTTCAGTACCTCACAATCATTTGCAGTCTGTGGTATCAACACTTCTTTGCAATTCCTTTTGCTGCCCTCTAGCTCTTTGGCTTTCCCTCTCATTACTGCGTTTCCTCAATGAGTACCTATGCCAGGCTCCTCAGTATTGAAGGCATGGGTCCACAGGTTCTGTGCTAAGTAGACACAACTATGTTTTTGAAGTCTTGAGAGCTTGTAATGGCTCCTATCTTTCCAAAATATTACAAAGTTTGTTGGCTGATGTTAGCATCCTAGTGAGAAGTGTGAGCTGGCCTGGTAGCTTAGCATTGCATCCTAAACTGAAAGGTTCTACAAACACATTATGTAGGCTAATGTCCTTAATAGTAATCACTAATTAATAATTTCATATACTTTCATATTGTGCTCTGCCACATTCCACTGCCCAATTTTTTCTATAAAATCATCTGATCAAATAATATCTCTTGTCTTTTAATTACTGTCTTTCATGTTTGTATTATTATATATATTTCTTCTTAAACTACCTACAAAGAAATTCTTGCAAAGGGATACCCCTATGATTTACCCATGAAGAAATGTCTTCTGAGTTACCTCAAGTTTAAGGTAAATTAGCTTCACTTACTTAGTAGTTGTGTATGCTTTTTGAAGAAATAATACATTCTAGTTTTATATTTAGCAAAAATAAATTCCCAGAAAAATTATATATGCCACATATCCCTTCCTAGTTATATCTAAAATGTCTTAAACCTATGTGTTTTGTAAAACAGAATTTTGACATATTTTTTGTTAAAGAGGGAATTTTCTTTCTTAAGGAAGAATACTATGTAAATATAAAGTATTATTATTGTTTTTATGGATACTAATTACCTTTATTCTTACAAATATTAGTATTAAAGTTTAAAAACACCTTATTTTTGCCAAACCCAAACATTCCTTAATAAAGATCAAAGGTCACAGAGCCATGATGATTCAGCAGTAAAATATCAAAGTATTTAGAAAGTCTTTTTCTCAACTACTTAAATTATGTGGAAAGGTTTATCAAAAGGTCTCAGACCATCTTAAATTACAACATAATATTTTCCCAAAGAAGTCTCGAGAGAAATTACAGTAGATTCATGTTGAAAAAATTTCAACCTCAGCAACAAGAGAGCCATGCTTAAAAACTAAACCCAAACTAGAAACATGAATCATTTCCTCATTTAATTTTAAAATACATTTCCAGTCACTTACCATTATATTAGCTTTATTTAAATAATTGAAGATGACTGATTACAGAGTGAAAAATAATGGGCGTATGTTTATTTTCATAATTTTTTTTTACTATTATTCCTATTGTTCACAAAACCAATACAACCTTGTAAAACTGAGATGTTGTTTACCATCTCCTGTTCACTGGTGTGGACCAAGGAGAGAATTGGTATTTGAAGCTAGAGTATTAGTAGGAAGAAAATAACAGCAACAAAAAACTAAATAAAGATACCATATAGAAAAGGATGAATTGTTATTCTAAGTTAAGCTTATTTCCCACTGTGACATTTAGGCTAGATTCTGCTGTAGTCTTTTTTTTTTTTTCCTTTGATTTGAGGGAGAGGAAAGGAGAGAGAAAGAGAGAGAGAGATAAGCATCAATTCATTGTTCCACTTAGTTGTGCACCCATTGATTGCTTCCCATACATGCCCAGATAGGAGCTTGAACCAAGGACCTCATGTCTTATTCAACATGGTAAAGAAAGTTATCTTTCAGCCTGGATATTAAAAAGCTATGTCTAACCTGACCTGTGGTGGTGCAGTGGGTAAAGTGTGAACTGCTGGGGCGGACTGCTGAGGTCATTTACTGGTTCAAAACCTCAGGCTTGCTAGGTCAAGGCATATGTGGGAGTTGATGTTTCCTGCTCCTCCCCTCTTCTCTCTTTCTCGAAAAATGAATAAATAAAATCTAGAAACACTAAGGTGTTGCTCCGGTGGAGACTTGGCTGCGGGCGGGAGGAGAGAGACGAAGAGGAAGGAGAGGGGGAGGGGTGGAGCGGTAGATGGGCGCTTCTTCTGTATGCTCTGGCCAGGAATCGAACCCGGGAATCCTGCACACCAGGCCAATGACTCCGGCGGGTCAACCATATCATGCTTTTTACTTAAAAAAATAAATTACATTTACATTTCTTTTGAATGCTGATGAACAGGAGACACCAAATCTTTTTCGCCTGCAAACTACTACCTTCTTTATTAGATCTAGGTAATAACACTGTTTTGTCTTTTTCCAAATAGCTCCAGATATATGGAAAAGATTTATATAGGCGGATGGGGATCCTCAAACCCCTCAGCGAGATCTTCTGAGCATGGCTTTTAAGATACCTAGAGGCAGAAAAAGCCCAATAGAGATCAGGGGAACTACCAGCTTTTAGGATACACCCTTAAAGGCTCCAACGCCCCAAAGGGGTCTCATAGGATGCCATGTGGGTCCTGCTTCAATAGTGGAAAGGAAGTCATTGAGCTAAAGCCTACCAGGCTTACATGCCTCTGCTGTGAGGAAACAGGGACACTAGAAGGTGGGCTTACCCCTCGCTCCTCTAAGGGAGGGTTCAGTCTCTTCCAGCCCTGCTCCAGCCACCTATGACCTATCCTTGTCCAGAAAGCTGGGGTTTGCCACTGAAGGCTGAAGGTGCCCAGGGCCGTCGGCCCCATCTACGACACTGTGGACAAGCCTAGGGTATTTCTTCCAAGAAGCAGGTAAACTGATCTCATTTGCACAAAGGCCACTTAACTATGTTTTGCCTGAATAGTCAGGATTTTTATTCTTCCCTCAAAGATCTCTGTTGTGGGTGTTGATAGTCCTATTTTCTGCTGCTTTGCTTAATATATAGTGTTTCCTTTATCCCTCCTACCTCAATGCCCCATTCATATTTCAGGCTGGGACCTACTCCTAATTTAGAGCTCTCTTTCCTCCTTTTGCCAACTTGTATTATGAATTTACCTTTGCCACCCAGCTTAGTGTATCCCAAGGTTCTCTTTACCATGTCACAGTCACAGAGCTCCAGGGAAAAGCAACCTGGTCTCAACTCTCCAGGCAGAGGAGAACAGAAGCTCCATATCCACTCATGCTGCAAATGGCTTTTTCCAGGCTACCTGAATTATTACTAGCTAGAAGCAGCAGTCATTGGGACTTGGACATGAGCTGCAAAGTATAGAATGGTGACAACAATTCCAGTGCCATGAGGACTTTTCCTGTGGGGAAATTTCCTGGACTCCTGCTCCCTGTGACAGCTCCTAACAGACTGAACTGTGGTTGGGTTGCATTTTTCAGGGATTTGGCATGGTGATGGGGCCAACTTGGACTTGGTGAACATGTTAAGGACACTGCTCTTTTATGGATTCTTGCTGTATTGGCCAAGAGTTTGCTTAAAGGCTTTTAATCACTGTAAAAAAAAAACAGAGGACTGGATGAAGAAGATGGGGCACATATACACCATGGTATACTATTCAGCTAGGAGAAATGATAACATCGGATCACTTACAGCGGAATGGTGGAGTCTTGGTAGCATTGTGCGGGGTGAAATAAGCGAATCAGAAAAAAACAGGAACTGCAGGATTCCATGCATTTGTGGGACATAGAAGCGAGACTAAGAGGCATGGACAGGAGTGTGGTGGTTGCGGGGGGTGGGGGGGGGGAAGGAGAGGGGGAGGGGGAGGGGTAAAAAGAAAAAAAAATCTAAAAACAAAAGCTGAGTCCAGGTAAAAGTATTGAATACTTTTAATTTAGATTAATTAAATTTGAGACAATGAAACATTTGTCTTTCCTTAAGTTTAGTATTTTTAATATCTAAAGAAATAGAATATATGGTAATAGTGAACTTCATGTTCTAAACTGAGCACAGCCTGTTCTTTTTAATTAATTATTTGCTAAGATTGGTTTTAACTAACACTGTACAAATAAAGGGGGATCATTGTTTCTAGACTTTCATACTTGATTTGACCCAAAGACAAAGCTGTTTGTTAACAGGACCAATGAAACATTTTCAGGTCATTTAGAATTGATTAAAATTTACTGAAACACTCCCAGTCAGCTGCAAGAACAGTGAGTTCACAAGTACTGGAGCTGTCTAGTTCTCATTTAAATGGTTCCCAGAAAGTTAGCCTGACCAAATTCATAGATCTGTGTCCAGCTCACCCACAACACATAGACTTGTTGACAGGATTGAGTGAAAAAGAAAAATGAACCATTAAGAGCAATAAACAGCATTATATCTTGAATTTAATTTAATTTAGATTAATGTAGGGACCTGAACTGACATGAACCAGAAACCAGAAACTGGACAAGACCATGCTAATTTGAAGATCTTGTTTCTCTTAACAAAAAGGAAAAGGAAACGCTATCAGAATGGTTCAAACTGTAACCTCACCTAGATTTTTATTTTCTCAGATTACTTGCTGGAGAAAAGAAAAAACCTAGAACAATCTAAATATTTGTCAGACTAACCTGGACATGTTATTTAATTGGAAAAAAATACTTTTAAGTCCCCAAAGAATGGATGCAGTTTGTTCTGTATTTTATGGTAGTTTAATAAATTTAAAAGTATATCAATTGATATAAAGTTTAACAATTAGTGTTAAAACAGTGATTGTTTATGTATTGAATAATTTCAGTTAAGATGTAACTTATATAGGGGATTGTAGAGTGATTATTAATTGATATAGTATTATAATTTACTTTTTATGTTTATCTTTTAATTAGAAATTATAAATGTATATTTAAATATTTCTGTATATTCTTTTTTATCAGTGGAATGATATTTATAAGTAGAAAGAACTCTCAGTTTACAGTGACTGAATTTTTATCAAATTAACAGTGACAGTGTGGTCAATATTGAAATGTTTTGCATTGTGTATGTTAGACTGTTTCTTGTTCAGAAAATAGTGATATAGCTCTTTTATAGTTAATAACTGCAGTCATAAACAAGATAATCCCATCAGCTCATCAGTCTTACTCTGCATAAATTAATTTAGCAGTTATTATATTTTATAGATTATCATTAATCATTAATATGTTTACATGTGCTTATTTAAGTTCTTTAACATTTTATCTTGGTTTTTCTTAGGGCTAAGATATAAGACACTCATTTTAAACTGAAAAGCAGCATCATCAGTCTTTTGAAGCCCAGTGCAGTCAATATCTATGCAAATAGAGCAGTTATAGAATTTATACTGCTTTGTCAATCAGTCACTGGTTGAGTCCCCACCCTACACTGAATGTACTAAGAGATTTTTTTCTTTTTAAAGAGATAATGACTTCATTTTTCTTTTTTTTTTCTTTATTCATTTTTAGAGAGGAGAGAGAGAGGGAGAGAGAGAGAGAGCAGAGAGAGAGAAGGGGGGAGGAGCTGGAAGCATCAACTCCCATATGTGCCTTGACCAGGCAAGCCCAGGGTTTCGAACTGGCGACCTCAGCATTTCCAGGTCGACACTTTATCCACTGCGCCACCATAGGTCAGGCAATGTGACTTCATTTTATCTAAGTATTTGCTATATAAATGGGTGCTATTGCTTTGGCTCTTCTCCCCTACCTTTTCTCAGCACACCCACCTGCACAAAGAGTTGGCTCATGATGTCAGGCTCTCTAGATGGTAGTAGTTAGGGATGGGTCTTCCCTAGCAGCCCCTGTAGGCCTCCTGTGGTCCTACCTTTGGCCCTGAGTTCTTGAAAGAAGAAACAACTCTAGGACTCAGAGCTGGTGGACTAGCATCTGTAGAGTGTTGTTCATGTGCTTCCTGCCTACTGAGAAAGAAGTCTTCAATGGATCACTAAAGGGCTCTGTTTTTTTATTTTGATTATGTTAAGTTATTAGCAAGGACTTGGTAAGGACAGAGAACACTTGCTAACAAAATAAGGGGAAGACAGACACTAAGAAGGACAATTGATTAGGTTGGATGCCAAAATTGGGCTTCAAAGTTTATTTCCATTGTATGGAACAATGGACTATGACTAAGATGAATTGTAATAGGGAGAAATATGAAGCTCTACACTTAGATTAAAGAGAAAAAGTAATGACAATATAGACAAGGTTAAGTAAAGACTGGTTTAAGAGTACTTACCATGGAAAACAAAAAGTAAAAAACTAGATTTTTTTGGACTGCCTATAACCACATTATGAATCTTAATCTTGAGGATTGCTCAAAAAGCGACTGCATAAAGCTGTTTTGGAATGGAAACAAAAGTAAGTTAGTAATCCTTCTGTTCTCTGTTGGTCAGATCACATCTGGTGGATTGCATTGAGTTCCATTCTGAAAGTTAAGGATTCTGAAAAGCTTGAGTCTGTATAGAAGAGGCTAACTTAGATGAGGAGGAAGCTGAAAATATTAAGTTTAAAGTAGAGAGGATGTAGGTAGAATGTGATCTTACTCTTCAAATATTCAAAATGTATTTGCAGACTCGGTATGTAAGGTAGGAATGAAGTTCCTAACTAAGTTATGGGTAATAAGAGTACTTCCATGTGGTTGTTCTCTTGTGAAAATTGTCTGGAGATGGGTAGTTCAGAGCTACAGAAGCAGCTCCATAAAGTCAATGAAGACTACAACTCTGATATCTTTAGAATGATTATTTCCATGTTCAGATCACCTCATTTTAAGTTTCTGGAGCTCCTGCAAGCACCTCCCTATTCCAGACACAGGAAGAAGGTCCTTTATGAGGTGTGGGAAGGGCACACCTTCACCCTTTTAAGAAACCTTCCCAGAATTTCCACAAACACTTCCACTTACTTTTTTTTTTTTTTTTGCCACAACTTAGGTAGTTGGATGGCTACACCTGCCTGTTATGGAGGTGGAATAGAACCAGTAAGTAGAAATTAACAAAAGGGTGAATTTTAGTAAATGTAGAGAATAATTTCCTGATAGCTTTATCTGCCCCAAATTAAATGGGCTTTTCTAAAGATGTCATTGTCGTTGACATTCAAAAATAACTAGGAAATTACCTATTAGGGAAGTTTTAGGGGGAGATTTCATGTGTGTGCTTTCTTTCAATACTATATTTTGACTATTTCAATATATGTGTGCACAGGCCATACTGAATTTTAGTTTTGATTGATAAAATAGATATCACCTTTTACATATAGATAATGACAAATGTTCCTTAAAGGAAATAAATACAATATATACAAGTCTTGCTTTTATGTTATTCAGAAGCCAGCATATTCTTTTGATGGCAGGCATGAGAAAAATAGGGTTTTGTGGACGCATAATGACTTCACACACTTAGCGCTTTTTCTGATGCGTGAAGTTCTGGCCTTATGAGTTTTGTTATTGATTAATTTGCTGTAGGAAGTATTGATCAATTGATTAACCCAAATTTCACTTTGATATTTGAATTTTGTGAGTTAATTCAGAAAATATTAAGATGTTGATCTGGTATGTATTTTGGATTTATAGTCACAATTCTATAACTAAGAGATCTAATATGTTAAAGTTATGAGTTTATAATTTTAGACTGCATTACCCTGTCTGCAGGGTCAATAGGAAGTAGACTAAAAACACTCCAGTATTTCTAGATCTGTTCTCATTCTTGCTGACACAGATAAGAAGTTAGACACAATAGTTATTGTATACCTACTGCGCTAGAAATAGGAGAAAAATCCATTGCTCACTAAATTAGAAAAACGTCATATAAAAAAGAAACTTTGTTTTCAAGATGCCAAATAAGAAAAACAGATGTCAGTAAGAATGCAATGGTAAAGGCACTTATATTGCACTGTTTTGAAGACATAATGAATTTCATGCCATGTAAAAATATAGATCACATACAACTTGACCTACACATTTTCAAGTCATAGTTTTGATTATAAATCTTTGTTTTAGTGACAGAGAACAATTCTGGAAAGCCTTTTTGCTTCAACCTAGAATTCTTTTTTTTTTTTTTTTTTTTTTTTTTTTTTTTTTTTTTTACTTTTATTTATTTATTTTTTTTTTATAATTTTATTTTTTTAATGGGGTGACATCAATAAATCAGGATACATATATTCAAAGATAACAAGTCCAGGTTATCTTGTCGTTCAATTATGTTGCATACCCACCACCCAAAGTCAGATTGTCCTCTGTCACCTTCTATCTTGTTTTCTTTGTGCCCCTCCCACCCCCTATCCCTCTCCCATTCCCCCCTACCCCCCGTAACCACCACACTCTTATCAATGTCTCTTAGTTTCACTATTATGTCCCACCTACGTATGGAATAATACAGTTGCTGTTTTTTTCTGATTTACTTATTTCTCTTCGTATCATGTTATCAAGATCCCACCATTTTGCTGTAAATGTTCCGATGTCATCATTTCTTATGGCTGAGTAGTATTCCATAGGGTATATGTGCCACATCTTCTTTATCCAGTCATCTATTGATGGGCTTTTTGGTTGTTTCCATGTCCTGGCCACTGTGAACAATGCTGCAATAAACATGGGGCTGCATGTGTCTTTACGTATCAATGTTTCTGAGTTTTGGGGATATATACCCAGTAGAGGGATTGCTGGGTCATAAGGTAGTTCTATTTTCAGTTTTTTGAGGAACCACCATACTTTCTTCCATAATGGTTGTACTACTTTACATTCCCACCAACAGTGTATGAGGGTTCCTTTTTCTCCACAGCCTCTCCAACATTTGCTATTACCTGACTTGCTAATAACAGCTAATCGAACAGGTGTGAGGTGGTATCTCATTGCCGTTTTGATTTGCATTTCTCTAATAGCTAAAGAAGATGAGCATCTTTTCATATATCTGTTGGCCATTTGTATTTCTTCCTGGGAGAAGTGTCTATTCATATCCTCTTCCCATTTTTTTATTGGATTGTTTGTTTGTTTGTTGTTGAGTTTTATGAGTTCTTTGTATATTTTGGATATTAGGCCCTTATCTGAGCTGTTGTTTGAAAATATCATTTCCCATTTAGTTGGCTTTCTGTTTATTTTGTTATCAGTTTCCCTTGCTGAGCAAAAACTTCTTAGTCTGATGTAGTCCCATTCATTAATTTTTGCCTTCACTTCTCTTGCCATTGGAGTCAAATTCATAAAATGCTCTTTAAAACCCAGGTCCATGAGTTGAGTACCTATGTCTTCTTCTATGTACTTAATTGTTTCAGGTCTTATGTTTAGATCTTTGATCCATTTTGAGTTAATTTTTGTACAGGGGGAGAGACTGTAGTCCAGTTTCATTCTTTTATATGTGGCTTTCCAGTTTTCCCAGCACCATTTATTGAAGAGGCTTTCTTTTCTCCATTGTGTGTTGTTGGCCCCTTTATCAAAAATTATTTGACTATATATATGTGGTTTTATTTCTGGACTTTCTATTCTGTTCCATTGGTCTGAGTGTCTATTTTTCTGCCAATACCATGCTGTTTTGATTGTCGTGGCCCTATAATAGAGTTTGAAGTCAGGTATTGTTATGCCCCCAGCTTCATTCTTTTTCTTTAGGATTGCTTTGGCTATTCGAGGTTTTTTATAGTTCCATATAAATCTGATGATTTTTTGCTCTATTTCTTTAAAAAATGTCATTGGAATTTTGATGGGAATTGCATTAAATTTGTATATTGCTTTGGGTAATATAGCCATCTTGATTATATTTATTCTTCCTAGCCAAGAACAAGGTATATTCTTCCATCTCATTATATCTTTTTCGATTTCCCTTAACAATGGTTTATAGTTTTCATTGTATAAGTCCTTTACATTCTTTGTTATGTTTATTCCTAAGTATTTTATTTTTTTTGTTGCAATTGTGAAGGGGATTATTCTTTTGAGTTCCTTCTCAGTTGTTTCATTGTTGGCATATAGAAAGGCTATTGACTTCTGTATGTTAATTTTGTATCCTGCGACCTTACTGTATTGGCTTATTGTTTCTAGTAGTCTTTTTGTGGATTCTTTGGGGTTTTCGATGTATAGGATCATATCATCTGCAAAAAGTGATACCTTTACTTCTTCTTTTCCGATATGGATGCCTTTTATTTCTTTGTCTTGTCTGATTGCTCTGGCTAGAACCTCTAGTACCACATTAAATAAGAGTGGAGAGAGTGGACAACCCTGTCTTGTTCCTGATTTAAGGGGGAAAGCCTTCAGTTTAGTGCCATTTAATATGATGTTAGCTGATGGTTTATCATATATGGCCTTTATCATGTTGAGATATTTTCCTTCTATACCCATTTTGTTGAGAATCTTAAACATAAAATTGTGTTGTATTTTATCGAAAGCCTTTTCTGCGTCTATTGATAAGATCACGTGGTTTTTGTTCTTTGTTTTGTTGATATGGTGTATTACATTAACCGTTTTACGTATGTTGAACCATCCTTGAGATTCTGGGATGAATCCCACTTGATCATGATGTATTATTTTTTTAATATGTTGTTGTATTCGATTTGCTAGTATTTTGTTTAGTATTTTAGCATCTGTATTCATTAGAGATATTGGTCTGTAGTTTTCTTTTTTTGTGCCATCCTTGCCTGGTTTTGGTATGAGGGTTATGTTGGCCTCATAAAATGTGTTTGGAAGTATTGCTTCTTCTTCAATTTTTTGGAAGACTTTGAGTAGAATAGGAACCAAGTCTTCTTTGAATGTTTGATAAAATTCGCTGGTATAGCCGTCAGGGCCTGGACTTTTATTTTTGGGGAGGTTTTTAATGGTTTTTTCTATTTCTTCTCTACTGATAGGTCTGTTTAGGCTTTCTGCTTCTTCTTGACTCAGTCTAGGAAGGTTGTATTGTTCTAGGAATTTATCCATTTCTTCTAGGTTGTTGAATTTAGTGGCATAAAGTTTTTCATAGTATTCTACAATAATTCTTTGTATATCTACGGTGTCCGTGGTGATTTCTCCTCTTTCATTTTGTATTTTGTTTATATGAGTTCTTTCTCTTTTTTCCTTGGTAAGTCTTGCCAAGGGTTTGTCAATTTTGTTGATCTTTTCAAAGAACCAGCTCCTTGTTCTATTAATTTTTTCTATAGTTTTTCTGTTCTCTAATTCATTTATTTCTGCTCTGATTTTTATTATCTCCTTTCTTCGGCTGGTTTTGGGTTGTCTTTGTTCTTCTTTTTCTAGTTCCTTAAGGTGGGAAGTTAAGTGGTTCACTTGGGCTCTCTCTTGTTTGTTCATGTATGCCTGAAGCGATATGAACTTCCCTCTTATCACTGCTTTTGCTGCATCCCATAGATTCTGATATGTCGTATTGTCATTTTCATTAGTCTGTATATATCTTTTGATCTCTGCACTTATTTCTTCTTTGACCCATTCATTTTTTAAAAGTATGTTGTTTAGTTTCCACATTTTTGTGGGATTTTTTTCCTCTTTTTTGCAGTTGAATTCTAGTTTCAAGGCTTTATGATCAGAAAATATGCTTGGTACAACTTCAATTTTTCTGAATTTGCTGATGTTGTTTTTGTGGCCCAACATATGGTCAATTCTTGAGAATGATCCATGTACACTGGAGAAAAATGTATACTCAGTCACTTTGGGATGAAATGTCCTGTAGATGTCTATCATATCCAGGTGCTCTAGTGTTTTGTTTAAGGCCACTATGTCTTTGTTGATTCTCTGTTTGGATGACCGATCTAGAGCCGTCAGTGGTGTATTGAGGTCTCCAAGTATGATTGTATTTTTGTCAGTTTTTGTTTTAAGATCAATAAGTAGCTGTCTTATATATTTTGGTGCTCCTTGGTTTGGTGCATATATATTAAGAATTGTTATGTCTTCTTGATTCAGTGTCCCCTTAGCCATTATGAAATGGCCATTTTTGTCTCTAAGTACTTTTCCTGTCTTGTAGTCAGCATTATCCGATATGAGTATTGCTACACCTGCTTTTTTTTGGATGTTATTTGCTTGGAGTATTGTTTTCCAGCCTTTCACTTTGAATTTGTTTTTATCCTTGTTACTTAGATGGGTTTCCTGTAGGCAGCATACAGTTGGATTTTTTTTTTTAATCCATTCTGCTACTCTGTGCCTTTTTATTGGTGAGTTTAATCCATTTACATTTAGTGTAATTATTGATACTTGTGAGTTCCCTATTGCCATTTTATATCTTGCTTTCTGTTAGTTTTGTGTCTTGTTTGATCCTTCTCTTTCGTTTTTCTATCTTTTGTTTTTATTTGGTTGTATTCCATACATCTTTCCTCTGTTGCTATCTTTTTTATCTCATGTGCTTCTGTGGTGGTTTTTTCAATGGTGGTTACCTTTGAGTAATGAAAAGGGTCCCTACCCTGTTCATTGTAGCGAACTATTTTGTGAGTACTTTTGCACTCCATCGTCCTTTGCTACTGTTAATCTCCGTCTTCTCCCCCTCTTTCTTTTTGTTGTTGTCACAGTTTAAATTTGGTTTTATTGTGTTCTTCTTGGAGCTTTTACTTGTGGCTCTGTTTTTTTTTTTGTTCTTTGTATCTGATTGGAGAACCCCCTTTAGTAATTCCTGGAGTGGGGTTTTTCTGATGATAAATTCCCTCATCTTTTCTGTATCTGTGAATGTTTTTATTTCTCCTTCGTATTTGAAGGATAGCTTTGATGGGTATAGTATTCGTGGCTGAAAGTTCCTCTCTTTCAGGACTTTAAATATTGGGGTCCACTCTCTTCTAGCTTGTAGAGTTTCTGCTGAGAAATCTGATGATAATCTAATGGGCCTTCCTTTATATGTTGTATTCTTCTTTTCCCTGGCTGCCTTGAGAATTTTTTCTTTGCTGTTGGTTTGTGTCAATTTCATTATGATATGCCTTGGAGTAGGTTTGTTGGGGTTAAGAAAACTTGGAGTTCTGTTTGCTTCTTGAACTTGAGGCTTTAGTTCTTTCCACAGGCTTGGGAAGTTCTCATCAATTATTTGTTTAAGTATGTTCTCCATTCCATTTTCTCTCTCTTCTCCCTCTGATATACCTATTATTCTTATGTTATTCTTTTTGATGGAGTCAGATAATTCTTGTAGGGCTATCTCATTTTTTTTAATTTTTGAGTCTCTTTCTTCTTCTCTCTGTTGTGCCTCAAGTTGCTTGTCTTCTATTTCACTAATCCTCTCTTCTATCTGACCTGTTCTATTAGCTAAGCTTGTTACTTCGTTTTTCAGCTCGTGAATTGAGTTTTTCATCTCTGTTTGATTTGTTTTTATAGTTTCAATTTCCTTGGACATATATTCTTTGTGTTCATGGAGTTGTTTTCTGAGCTCCCTATATTGCCTTTCTGTGTTTTCTTGTATATCTCGGAGGATTTTTAGGATTTCTATCTTGAATTCTCTGTCATTTAGCTCCAAGGTTTCCAATATATTAAATTTTTTCTCCATAGATTTTTCCTCATTTAGCTGTGTTACCTCTCTTTCTTTTGTATCCATGATATTCGATTTTCTCTTCCTTAATGGCATCTGAGGGTGGTTTTGTTGATAGTATTAATGAGATTTAATAAAGAATAAAAAGTTAAAAAAAATAAAAAAATAACAAATCGAAAAGAGTTGTTTTTTTTTAAAAAAATTAATAATGAAATAAAGAAAAATAAAATAAAATAAAAATTTTTTAAAAAAGGAAATTATTCCCCCCCTCTTTTTTTCCTCTCCTCTCCTCTCCCCTCTTTCTTGAGAAAATCTTGTGGTGGACTGTGAGTTATAACAAACAATGCCTGTGATGGAGGGCCTGAATTGGGGAAAAGTAATAAAGGGGCAAAAAAGAGAGAAAGAAAAAAAAAAAAAAAGAGCGTATGGACCCACAAAAAGCAAATAAGGAAAAAATTTGGGTCAAGAATAAAATGATTTGCTTTTAGGTGTTGGTTTTCTAAGAGTTATGATGAGAGGAATAAGAGGAAAATGGAAAAATGGGGGGACAAATTAAAAACTTACTATTGTATTTAGTGGAACAAGAACTAGATAATATGGAGAGCCAGTGATGGGAGCACTGCTAGTGAGTTAAAAAGGTGAAGTGAAAACCCCCCAAAATGCCACAAACATAGGTTTGAGTCCCAGATAAGATAATTTGTTTGTTATTGAGGTTTGAATGAGAGGAGATGTAAAGGAGAAAGGAAGAAACTAATATAGAGGGAGAAAAGAAAGAGAGAGAGAGAAAAAAAGAGGGAACCACTAAAAGAAGAAAAAAGAAAGGAGAGAGAGAGAGAGAGTTAAGGGTTTTGGAGTGCAACCCTCATAGAGAGAAAGGAAGAGAAGAGAAATGATAATGGGAGATGTAACACTTATGGGTAGTGTAGTTCAGGGAGAGGAGAGAGTAAGACCGGTAGAGAGTTAATCGGCCAAATTGGAGGAGGAAAAAAAAGTCTCAAGAATGAAGATAAGAGAAACAAACGAACAAATATAATAAAATGGGATAGGTTATAAAGTCTGCAGATTATTCTTGATTTTGAGAGGTTATCTTCTTGCTTTTTCTTTTCTCTCCCTCTTCCTGGTCGGTGACTCTGTACCCCGGGTTCTGCCCCTTTGGCACGCTCAGGTAGAGGTTTGCAGTTGATAAGTCTCTATGGCAATGTCATGTATTGTGCTTTATTCTCGTTGGGAGTCGAGGCTCATTAGCATTTATAGGCTCCGACAGTGAGAGAGTCCGTGTTCCTGGAGCCTTTCTCCTAGTCTTTCCTTCCTCAATTAGTAGCCTGATAGTCCAGGTATGGGGTTGCTGCTGCCTCTGCCTGGATAGTAAGAGGCTCAAATTGCTGGCAACTCCCCACTCTATTTCCACTCAGCACAGGGCTCTGGGTAAGGCTCAGTCAGTCAGAGCTGCTAGCATAATCAGGCGGGCTTTCCGCCCACTCGAAGACCTCTGGCTCTGCCACTCTATCCGGTAACACAAGCGGGCGCCCACTTCCGGGGCGCTTGGAGGAAACTCTCACTCACTGTCTGCAACCAGGATATCCGGCCAGCAGTCTCACGCTCTGAGTGAAACCCCCAACCGCAGGGAAAAGTTGCAGCGTTGGAATTGAGTCTCGCTCCGTCCCCGTGTGCGGCTTTTGCAAGGCGCTGGGGCGGCCCGAGATTCCGCTTTGGCCCACACAAAGGCCCCTGACTCTGCCCCTCTGTGCGATAACACGGGCGCGCACTGCCGAGGCACTCGGAGGAATCGCTCACTCCTTATTTGCGCGCGCACACCAGGATATGAGGCCGGCCGCGGTTCCCTCTGAGTGAAACAGCCTCCAGCACGGAAAATCTCCACCGTTGGGATTAGTTCTCACTCCCTCCCGTGCGTGGCTTTCCCAGGGCGCTGGGGCTGCCCAGAGACTCTGCCCTCAGCCCACAGAAAGGCCTCTGACCCTGCCTCTCCGTGGGGCAACACGGGCACCCACTTCTGCGGCTTAGGAAGAAATCTCTCTTCCACTAACTGCGCACCGACCAGGAGACCAGGTAAAATGGCCGCTCCGCTTGTCTTTCTTTGTTTGGGTTTGGCGCGAGTGTTAGCTTGTATTGCCCGGGTTGCCACAGGATCAGATTTTCCTCGGCTTGGATCTCTGAGCCACAGCCTGGTTCGGCCGTTTTTGCTGCGGCGGCCTGGATCTATTCACCCCCTTTGCCCGCCTCAGTTTCTATATTCACAGTTACCAGAGAAAGCCGCCCTGTTTAGGTTAGTGAGGAAGGCGGAGCATTTCTTACTCCCTATTTCCTTTGGGGTTTGGTTATATATTTAGCCAATTTTTCACTCAATCATACCTTTGTGTGTATTGCGAAGCATCTGGAAGCTCCAAGTATAGGTTTTTCTGTTTCTGGTTGAAGATCTTGTTGAGTTTTGGGGGAGATTTATCGGTATCGCTTCGTACTCCACCATTACTCTGACGTTTCAACCTAGAATTCTTATGGTGAAAGGAGAAAAGGACTGGGTTGGGGATGGTTTGGGGAGACCATTCTTCCCACCAGTGTGTAGCCAGTGCCCTTACCTGATACAAATAAGACCATGGACAGCTCAGCTGTTTCGTGGAAGCAACTGTTTGGATCCTAGGTGCTTGCTTCTTCACTTCCTTGACATCTAGGCCTTATTACATACCCAATTTGAATACTTTAATTTGAGGAATTCTAACTTAGTCCTCATATGAAATCTTTAATGTGATATGCACTGTATTGAACCAAATTGAGCTGTGCTGTCTAAAGATTGCAATTTATTTTGCAGGGAAAGAATTAAATAAAAATGGAGTAGGGCAGGGCACACAGGAGAAGCGCCCATCTGCTTCTCCATCCCTCTCCCTCTCCTTCCTCTCTGTCTCTCTCTTCCCCTCCCGCAGCCAAGGCTCCATTGGAGCAAAGTTGGCCTGGGTGCTGAGGATGGCTCTGTGGCCTCTGCTTCAGGTGCTAGAATGGTTCTTTCTGATTGTGGCAGAGTGACGCCTCAGATGGGCAAAGCATCGCCCCCTGGTGGGCATGCCGGGTGGATCCCAGTCGGGTGCGTGCAGGAGTCTGTCTGACTGCCTCCCCATTTCCAACCTCAGAAAAATACAAAAAAAAAAAGAAAATGGAGTAATTGGTTACCTTGGTCTCTTTTCTTCTTTCTTCTCAACTCCTCTCCTAGGAAGAAAGGACCAAACATCTTTCACCACTTGCTATTTCTAAAACTTGACGCAAATAACTCATCCAAATCTCAGATTCTTTTTCTGCAAACAACGATGATAATACCTATTATGTAAGAATTATGGCAATTAAGTTAAATTCAATAAAAATTTTTCTGAGTTTTTTCTGTATTCTTAGTCTAGTATAATATAAAAAGATTCTTTTTAAGGCTTTTATTGCAGTACCTGGTACATAGAGATCAACAATTGTGCCTCCCTCTGCATTCTCAAAGGAGCTCCTGATATAACAGGGACCCTTTTGAGCCCATTGCCGAAGCCCATATTCATGGGCTTCTCAGTTTAGCTGCTTCATGTTGGGCTTATGAGGTTGGAACTCACTCTTATGTAAATGTGCCAGTACTGTTCTCTCCTTTTTTGATCACATATCTGTGGCTTGTTAATAGGTCCATACCTCAGCTTCCTCCCTTTTCCTGCTTCCCACTAGTCTGCCTCCTCCTATAGGTTTATGTGTGTCTAAGGTGAGCTTCAGTGTTTCTCCCATTGCCTCTGCTTACAGTTTTATTTTAAGCTTAATGAGTGTTCACAAAATCAATCACATTCATGTATCCAGTGCCAAGGTGGGTTATGCCTTTTTTTTTAAGTAGTTTTCTTTAGGACCTGTCAGCATGTTGTTGTTGAAGTGTGGAGTTGAAACTCTGCGTGGACTATGGACAGTCAACAATATGTACTTAAAAGTTGCACTATTGCAAAACGGGTGTATTATCCAAGTACTCGTACACTATTTTTTTGTACTGCTGGTACTGTACCAGAAACATTTCTTTCATTGTTACTTGCTTTTTAAACTTTGTTTAGCCACTTAAAGAAAATCTGCTTATGGCACAATTTGCCTCAAATCCATTCCAAGTTGTCAGCACCCCAGGACCTCCTCTTGAAGCTTTCAGCCACTGCCTGATCCTCAGTGGTTACGACTAATCTGACTTCTAACAGTTAGATTCATTTTGCCTCTTTTTTCCTGACTTTATATATCATACACTGTATACCTTTTGTGTCTGTCTTCTTTAATTATGTTTGTAAAATTCATCCAAGTTCATGTAGTTGTTGTTCATTCTACTTGACTACAGTTCTGTCATGTGAATATATATTTGTTTATACATTCTTCAGAATGATGGGAATTCGGGTCCTTTCCATTTTTGGCTACTACAAAGACTGCTGCTGTGAATATTTTTATATGTCTCTTTTGGGGACCATCTGGACATATCTCTGTTGAGTTATACCTGGGAGTGGAGTCAATGGGCCATAGAGTATGTATATACTCATCTTTAGTAGATTTTACCCATCTTCTTAGCTAGTTGTAATAATTTATACTCCCACTTGTTTTGAAAGAGCCTGTTCTTTGTCTGCAAGGTGAAGTAGATTATTTTTATGTTGAAATTTTCTCATCTCTTCTCCTAAAATTAACTGTCAATTTGTAGGTAATACTACAATGTTTTCTGTAACTTTCAGATCAAATTTCATGCAATTATAAAATATAAATAATTAAATAAAAGTAATCTCTTTTTTTCTATAATATCCAAGAAACTGATTTGCATATGACTTTGCAGCCAAACTAAGTAGTAGTAATGCTAACGAACCAGGCTTTGTACTATTACAGTTCTGGCTTCCATGTTGCTTCCCTGTTCCATTAGCTGAAGGCTATAAATAGAATACAGTTATAACAATTTACAATAATTAGTATTTTTCTTAAACACCTTTATTTTTTTAAATAATTAACTTTTAAGCAAGGGTCTAAGAAACTATACCTTTAGAGGACTGCTGTTCTAATGGGAAGACAGAATTTAAGCTTTAGCATTGAATTTCTATGTGAGATTATATTGAGTTATCATAGATGAAGTCTTTTGTTATTATTTACTAGGGGAAGAGCATCTAGAATATAGAGTTATATTCATTTAAATGCGTTTTTGTTTCAGAATGTCTACTGTGTATTGATGTTAGATGTTTTGAAATAAAAGTGACAAGTGACATAAATGAGTTGATTTGTGCAGTTTATACTACATTATAGAGTCTTCAAAGGACTGAATTAGTATGGTGAACACCTATTAATGTCAGTGCTTGATGTCACAATCTTAAATAAAATGATACCAATGGAGCTGGTGTCTGAGAAATGGCCTTCTTTGTTATTTTATCTATGGAAAATGTTCAGTAATTTTATTTTAAGAAATGAATTTTTTTCTACAAAAATGTTCAGAAATTGTTCAGTAGCTCACTGTACTGGTTTTGGCTAACAGTAAATGGATTGCTATAAGGAATGCAAGAAGCATAACTTTTATTGACTACTACTATTTCCATTTTGCAACAAACTACATTGTCAGTTTCCTGTGTGCATTAATCATTAGGTCTATGTTAAATGAAAATGAATCACACATTCTGAATAGTCTTCCTCCATACTTCAAAATGTCTTTTTTTAGATACTGTCTAATTTCTAGCTAATTTACAGTTCTGAAATCTTGTATCATTTCAGAACAGAGCATTCAAATAATTTAAAGTGAAATGCTTAGCTATATGATGAAAAATTGCTGTCAAATCTTTTGAGATGTAAGGATTTCTTTGTTAGAGTCATATATGTAATTGTACATTTCAATGAGGATGTCCTCTGAACATTAGAGGACATATTCATGAGCTGAAATTCTAAAAACAATCTAATGATTTAACAGCCCTGCTCAAAAGGCAGCAGTTCAGCATTTTAGAGGTTGCCATGAACTGGATTACAGAGTCAGGGTGAGCCTGGGACTTTCTGTGCTCTAACCTCCTGCCTCATCCCCTGTGCCTGACTGCCATTGTCTTATGGTCCTAACAGGGAAGCACCCACTCACCAACCAGTCTCTCATCTCAGGAGTCCCAGTGCGTGTGTGCGCATGCGCGCACACGCATGTGTAGGGGCAGGGGAGCGTCAGGGATGGGAGTCCCGGTAATAGTAAAAGGCGAAAGATTTATACGATCTGAAGAGAAACCAGAGCATGAGTCCCAGTAATAGTGGCGAATCCTAGCACAAGAATGCCAGTAGTAGCACTCTGTAGCTGCTAAACCCTTGTTCTTGTTCATATGGAGCTTTCTTTCTTTTTTTGTGACAGAGAGAGACAGAAAGAGAGGGACAGATAGGAACAGACAGGTATGAAGGGAGAGAGAGATGAGAAGCATCAGTTCTTTGTTGCGACACCTTAGTTGTTCATTGATTGCTTTCTCATATGTGCCTTGAAAGGGGGGCTACAACAGAGCGAGTGACCACTTAGACCACTTGATTAAGCCAGTGACCTTGGGCTCAAGCCAGCGACTATGGGGTCATGTCTATGATCCTATGGTCAAGCCGGATGAGCCCACGCTTAAGCTGGATCAGCCTGCAATCAAGTCTGCAACCTCGGGGTCTTGAACCTGGGTCCTCTGCATCCCAGTCCAATGCTCTATCCACTGCGCTACCACCTAGTTAGGCCATATGGAGCTTGCTTAAGGAAAAATAATTTCTAAGCTCTGCAGAGTAGATTAAAATTTCTAATTGACATTCTGATAGCTGATTTTAACCAAAGTTTTAGTGCCTTCATGTTAAGAATGAAATAAATATTTTCATAAATTCTTTGAAAGTAACCATAAGCAGATCCAAATGTATTGACTTTTTTTTATTTGGCTTCTTCCAACTATACTTAGTGCTTTTAATATCACTGCACTTCATTTTTATGGATAATCAAGAATGTGCATGAAACCTTAATTTCCAGCACAGAAGGATAATTGCTCAGTGATCATTTACTTTCTTTAAAACATAACTGAATATAAACTAAGACAGAAACTTAAAAAGGCTATTTTTAAATATGGCATGAAAATGGTTTATGAAATCAAATAGCATATAAAAACCACTCACCTTGATTTTTTTTTTCTTCCTCACCCCTGTTACTTAAAGCTTAGTTACAGAACCATAGGTCACAGCTTACTGATCGCCAGTGGTCTGAACCTGGCTTGAGAGGCTGAGAAACAGAGCCGACCGTGCGAAGTGATTGGCTCAGGAACTGGTAGCTCCAGCATCCACAGCACTTAACTACATGAAGCCGAGGCTCTTTGCATTTGTTTGTGGTTTACTATTGCTCTTGGTTTCAGCGACAAGGGTGAGAGCTCATTTAACATGCTTTAGATTAAAGAGATTTTATAATACAGTTAAAAGCATAGAAAACATAAATTTATTAGACAGGACATTGATCTTTTAACAGTGATATCTTTGTTGGACTTGAGTTGATCTTTCCTATGGTTTCAGTTCTAAATAATTAAAAACATTAATTGCTATAAGATATATCTTAGCTCTTGTGCACATATATGCAAAAATGACTGAACTATAGTGTGTGAATAAACATTTCCTGACCCCATCCTGATTTTCTTACCACCTTTTCTATGAGCAAGCAGAGGACCATTTAAAGTAAGAGAAGTAGCGAGAACTAGAGAAGTGATAAAGGGCAATTTGAGCAGTAAGTCCACTGTGGTATCTGTAGGACCCTTCTCCAACTTCAGGCCATAGCGTGCAGTATAGGAAAGGTTCTTTCAGCAAGTGTTTAGGAAAATATGTTCCAGAAGATCTACATAACATTAGTGTAACCAAGTGTTCCTCTCTGTGGCTTCCTGTTTTGGAATTAAATGCCTTAAGGGTACTCAGAATAACTTTGTTTAGAAACACAAGAATTTAACCTCTTATGTTCCTAATCATTTTGATAACTAGAGATTCATGAAAAACAAAAAGATCTTAGTCTACTTTGTGTCTCAGTAGTTTCAGCTAATATGTAAAATTGTTTATACATAAACTAGGTGGCTTAGTTAGAAAACAAAGGTGTAAACAGAAACCGTGACAGGAATTATTATCACCAAAATTGTAAGATTAGTTCTGTCTCTTTATAAACAATTGTCATAGACCAACCTTTTTGCAAATAGGATTATTTTCAAATTAACTCGATGAAAAAATGTCTACTTTGGTTCTTTGCAGGAGGTACATACAGGGAGCAGATAAGTAGATTCTGTGTTTACTTCTTTGTGGTGTTATTTTGTTCAACATTCCTCAGTTGCTGTTGCAAACAAAGCTATCAGAAGGAACACCAAAGGATGTTTTTGTTTCTCCCTTTTTATTTAAAAAGCTATCTACAACTAATCATTCAGTGATTATATGTTTTCCCTATATAGCTTTAACTGGCTCTATGCTTCTAATTCTTCTTTGAAATTAATAGTTTCAAATGTCTAATATATATAAGACTCAGTAAATGCTGTAGTCGAAGGTTCCTGTCCTTCAGGAATTTATAATCGAGGTGAAGAGAGATAATTTTCAAGGTAGAATATGGACCACTTATCTTGATGAAGAATCAATGAAGCTATTATTGAGAATATGATATTTGAATTGGACCTTGAAGGGGAAGTTTCCTAAAATGGAAATTCTAGACTGGAGGGAACAGCATAAATGCAGGGTGTATATAAGAAGAGGAAGTTATAGGGTTGTGGCTGGATAGAACATGGCTGATAAAGGGGATGTACTGAGAAGTAAGGTTGGAAATCTTAAGTGGAGTCAGATAATGGAATACTTTGAAATCCATGCTGAAGAGTTTTAGTGTTATTCTTTTGGCAAAAAATAGCAAATTGCAGACTATGTTTTAATAAAATAATCTTTCATTCGGGGTAAAAAGTTGCCTGGAGAACTTGGAGATTAAGATTAGACATTTTTGTTCCAGGTCAGGTACAGTATAACAGCCTGGATGATGATGATGATGGTGATGATGATGATGATACCTTTCATTGTCTTTGTGTGTATACATATCATACGTATTTGTGTGCCTATTTATATATAGATAGATAACTCTAATATGTGTGTTTAAATATTTTCATACATATACAGTATATACAATAATATCCCTAAATTACACACACACACACACACACACACACACACTTAGGTATTATTTTGTGGTTTAAGATTTGTACTAAAAATATGTTAGGTAATATGTATAAGGTCTCAAAGGAAATTTAGAACAAAGCTGGTACTCAAATCCTAGGTCTTCTGAGTCTGAACCTTGGCATTGTACTGTGCTGCTTCCACATTAGATGCAGTCAGTGTGGGTGGGAAGGATGGAATGTGCTTGAGAGATATTATGGAAGTATAAAATGTGTGGACACAGGGAGAGGAAGTAGTCAAGATAACTCTCAGATTCTCAGTGTGTGACCAGGAAGCTGGATGTGTTGCTGGTGCCCCACTATAGATGTAAGGGAGAACAGGTTGGTCAGTGGGATGACAGACGGGGGGGGGGGGGTAGGGCTAGGGAGGAAGAAGATAATTCAATTTTGGAATGTCAAATTTGAGATCCTGGAGGGCATCCTAATAAAGATGTCCAGCGCATGCTTCCAGTTTTAGGTTTGGAGCTCAGAAGAGGAGCCAGAGTTAGAGTTTGTCAGTGGACGAGTTCATTCAGGGAAATTAGACTGAGAAGAGGAGGGAAGTGCAAACTAAACCTGGGGAGTCTCTGTATGTAGGGTGCGGAAAGGAAGAAGTATGGGAAGGAGTCCACGCAGACACAGATAGAGATGAGAGCAGCAAAGAGAATGCCCCTTCATATTTCAACAGTATTTGCACTGCTGCTGTGTGCCAGGCACTGAAGACTTTCTCCAGAGTATGAAGGAGGGTGCCTTAGCAGTCAACTGTGTAGCAAGGGACAGGTTAGGACAGGCACTGTGGGGAGGTTATCTGTTTTTTTACTCAAGAGCTCAGACTTCCTAACTATGCACAGAACTTAGTTGTGTACTAAAATACAAAGTAGACATCCACCTTACAGTGCTGCTTATGAGAAGTTAAAAAGCCCAGAGAATCACCCCTTGCTCAAAATCTATGAACTATAGCTTTGATATCCAGGTGAGTTGTTTGTGGTCAAACTTACTTGTATAGCTTCCAAGAGATGTGTAATGCCCTTGTAATTTTCATTATTTATTTTATTATATGACTACTTCTTATTTGATTTTTTTATAACAGAGGGAAAAAAATCACTACTCATAGAATGATACAAGTTCATTATGAAACCTTAAAGTACAAAGAAGAAATTTAAATTTCCCCTGAAATAACCATGGATAACCAGAAACACAACTTCCTTCCCTTTCTACTTCCCTCCCTCCTTTCTTTCTTCCCTTACTAGTGATCTGTTGATCATATGATGCCTATTGTGTTAAATAAAAAGGGTAAATTTTAATTTTGCTTGAAGTTATAAAAAGGAAGAGAAACTAAAGATACCTGAAAGAATATACAACTTCTAAATATTTTGGAAGAGTCATCTAAACTTAAGGAAAAGATATTATGAAAAAAGTAACAAGATTAGAGTTACAATTTTAATACATATTTTTGTTTCTGTAATCTATACCAATCTGCTTTGAAAATGCACAAAAATATATATACTCTAGCTTCCTATCCCTCCCTATTTTTGTTATGACATTATGTTTACTTATTTGAGCTTTATATCATTTGCATTCTGTTTTGTAAGTAAAGTCTATACTTGTTTAATTCTAGTTCTATGTTTAACTGGAATATAATTAACTGGTATGCACTACTCACCATGATATATTTTTTTTTAAGTTTTATTTATTTATTTATTTATTTTACAGAGACAGAGAGTGAGTCAGAGAGAGGGATAGACAAGGACAGACAGACAGGAACGGAGAGAGATGAGAAGCATCAATCATCAGTTTCTCGTTGCGCGTTGCGACTTCTTAGTTGTTCATTGATTGCTTTCTCACATGTGCCTTGACCATGGGCCTTCAGCAGACCGAGTAACCCCCTGCTGGAGCCAGCGACCTTGGGTCCAAGCTGGTGAGCTCTTTGCTCAAGCCAGATGAGCCGGCGCTCAAGCTGGCGACCTCAGGGTCTCGAACCTGGGTCCTTCCGCATCCCAGTCCGACGCTCTATCCACTGCGCCACCACCTGGTCAGGCTGATATATTTTTTTAACCTAGACTTTTCCATCTTTGAATTTTAATTTTGACTTATATTTTAGTTGGCTAGTTTTCATTATTAAAGCAGAATTCTTCAGAAAGTTCTTATAGGGGCTATTTTACGTTGAGAATGACTTGTTCTGTTTATCCATGAAGACATTCTGGTTAGGCGGACTGCTCTGGAGACACGGCCACTTTTCTTCAGAACTCTGCCAAACTAGTCAGTTGTCTTCTGGTGTTGAAAGTTACTATGGACAAGTCTGAGGCTGGCTTAATGTTTTCAGTTTTATGCGTATTTTCCTTCTCTTCTCTTTCTAAAATTGTTTGGGTTTTGGTATTTTTTACTCAACTTTAATAAGTATGTGGAAAATAAATTAAATGGAAACTTTATTTCACAGTGTGCCCCAGAATAAAATCCCAGATGGACTGAAAAATTAAAATTTTAAAGTAAACCCTAGTACATACAACTAGCAGATGAAAACACTGGTAACTCTCTAATCTTTGTAAGAGCTGCCTCAAGATAGAAACTGTGAAGAAATGATCTATAGTTTTTTTTCTGCATCATAAATTTTAAAAACCCAGAAAATGAAAACAAACAACAAAATATGAAAAATGTTAAAGAAAGAATTGCAACAGGTAAAATATTCACAAGAAACGGTAGATGATAGATGCTTGTGTGTGTGCATGTATTTTATTCATGATAAAACCAACACTAAAAAGAAAAGTGGGTAAAGAGCATATGGAAGCATTTCACAAGTGGAAAAATTCAAGAGAAGAGAAAATTTCTAATCATTTAATAAGGTGTAAAGGTGAACTGTTAAGAAATCAGAAAGAAATATTCCTGTTCTGAATACAGGATTTTCTCATGGTTACATATATTGAATTAAATAAACTTGAACATCCTTTCAAGCTGTGAAATTCCATGGTTCTGAAATGTGTATGTCTTATCTTTGCTATTAGATCTTCTCCTGATACATCCAAGAAATATGACTTATGTATCTTTCTGCTCTCCATAATACATAGCTCAGACCTTTGCATGTACTGGTCCTGAAATAAATATTTATTAAATAAAAATTGTAATGAATTTTTTTAAAAATTAGTGTTTGTTAACCATTATTGTATAAAATATATTTGAGAGGACTTAGAATATTTTGTTTAGCTACTATAATGAAGATAATTGTTTTTAGATTTTAAAATTTGTGATAGTTTTATGCTTAGAATTTTTTGAATAGAAATATATATTGTTTTATAGAGTAATCATAAACCTAAATATCATTTTGCAAAATTTGATGTTTTTCAGTTTTACTAAATGATCATATTCTGAATTGTGTACTTAGCCCCTGATTTCTATGAGCTTCAAAGAATTTTCTTTACTATATACATGATTTAGTAGACATAGTTTTTTTAAACCTGTAAAAGTGATTTTAATGTGAAATGACAAAATTGTGGCATGAAAATGCTCATTGCATATATGGTTAGAAGCTAGTGATAATTGATTATTTTTGTTACGTGGATTTAAATAGGGAAATGGAAGCTTAAATGAAAGGGCACAGTCAAAACGATAGAATAAATTTATAGGCTATATAAAAGCACACTTACTTTAGAGAACCATATTATGTAAGTGGCTAGTGATATGAAAATTGGTATCAGCCTTGGGACAGCAAATGTATTTATCTTTTCCTTTATGCAGATACAGCTATTAGAATGTACACTTCAAGTGCACTTTGAGTGGCTTTCAAAGTATTTCTGAGTGATCTCCACTTGAGAAGTAAGGAGCTAGGTTTGTTATTAGTTTAAAAATAGTAATATAGATGATTTTATTGATATATCTATGGTTTTTAAAATTAGGAGTGAGAAAGTCACAGATATTGTTGACATATTGTAACCCATATGCGTGCTTTTCTAATAAGGAAGGTATAGCATATACCATCCCTCCAAAACATTTAGCACCAGATTTATGATTTTTCTAATTTGGTTTGTAGCTTGCCAAAGAGCATGTGAATACATATTTGATCAGGAGCATATTTTTCTCTGAATCAGATGAAGAATACTTAATGAATCAATGCCAAGAAGAAATGTAGAGACGATGCAGACTGGCAGACTGAAAACGCTTCAAAAGGCTTTAATGTGAGATAAAGGAATATTGCATAAAAAGTCAAGTTTTTCAGTTTTTCACGCTCATCTTCTTAATAAAATTATCCATTATAACGATTGGATATGATATTTTATATTTATGTGATGTGTTTTGCATTTTCAGTGGGATGAAGACTTATTTCAAGTGTATTGTACTCATTCTTTCTTGGGGGCTGAGAAAGACACAAGTTGTACCTTGGGGGTGCCAATAGCTCTGCTCCCTCTAGCAAGCCTTTCTCTAGGAATGAGTGCTAGAAGTTACATGTTACCGTTATTTTTTTTTTGCTTGTTTAATAGGAAAAAAATCGACTTTTTGGTTCTGCTTTGCATTTTTTGGTTTATCGGTGAAGGTAGAAAAATTTCCTGTTTATTTAGCCATTTGTATTTCTTCCTTTATAAATTGCTTATTCTTCTTTTCGTCAATTTTTTAAGAAAGCTACTCACTTCTTATTACTCATTTATGAGAGCCTTTGTTAAGGTTGTTAGCACTTTGTTGTGTATGTTAAAAATTTTTGCCTAGTTTTTTTTTATTTTAACTTTGCAGTCTTTTCTGGCATATATAATTAAAAAATAATTATAGTCAAATCTAGAAATCTTTTCGTCTATGGTTTCTTTCTTGGTTAACATTTGGAAGAACTGCACCAACCCTACTGCACCATTATATAAACTTTTCTTTCTTTTCAGACTTTGATATAGGAGAAAATGATTAGGGAAGGCCTTTCTGTTGCTTAGCTTAAATAATTTATAAGGAATTACCTTTGTTGGACAGTGATTTTTATTTATAATAACTTTTTTATAAATATCATATATATATATAAATAGCTGTTTTACCTCAGGTGGGGGAAGCTCTTCCCAAGTGGAGTATTCTCCAGTGTTCTGCTTTAGGTGTTTCTATTTCTTCTCCACTGTGGAAGAAGTGGAGAAAGGAGAATGAGGGACGAGACATGTTTCCAGTGACACTCTTCTCCTTCCTAAAGAACAATTTTACATATGCAAATGACACCATGCATATTATTTGGTTTCTAGGATAGCCTACAATAGCAATAAAAGTTTTTTTTCCCTTTTATTCATTGTATAACATTCCAGCCATGTTTTGAGTTAATTCAGGTGGTAAAGGTAGCCTGGGAACCTGAACAGGGTGTTTTCAAGTTCAACACAGGTTACAAATAAGGTTTGGAAGCATAGCTCATTTGTAGAGTGTGGCCTTCTGGTCAGTTTTCTTGAGGAACCAAATCTACGGAGCCTGGATCAGGAATGGTCTGGTTGGTCTCCGATGACTAATTAGCCCTCAGTGATTCTGCATGTTAGGGTTGCAATGAACCTCTTTTCTAAGTTCTTTGAAGTGAGAGACATTCTGAGCAGTACATATATGATGCATATCTGACAACGGGTCTTTTCTAAAGGATTTAGAGCAGCATTACCCAATAGAACATTCTGCAATGATGTAAAATGTATACCATGTGAATGTTCACCTACTAATGAGAGAAATATTCTATATATTTGCTGTCTGATATGGTAATCACTGGCCACATGTGGCTACTGATCACTCACAGTGTGGTTGTTATGACTGAGAAACTGAATTTTTAATATTACTGAATTTTATTTAATTTACATTTCAATTTAAATAACCACATGAGGCCAGTGGCTATCATATTAAAAACCATAGGTCTAGAGGTTTGTGATGAGTGGAATTAAGTCCTCTATTTCATAACAAACGAGAATTAAGAAGTCAAGTTAATTTCTAGTAGAGTCTTTCTCTCTTATTAGCTGATGAAAAATGTCATAGACTGTGTAGCTCTTAGTTGGATCCTGTTTAGAAGAAACAAAACTATGAAACTGGAAAATTTGAACTGAGATTGGACATTAGGTGATTTTATGGAATTAGTGTTATTATTTATGATAATAGCAATGGGTTTGTATTATTAAAAAGCAGCAGTGAAGTTTTCAGATGAAATAGTATGATAGATACTTAGGGTTCACTTTAGGGAAAAATATTGACAAATATTGACAGAGGTATGGAGGAGATAATATTGACTAATGTTCACAGGCTGGAGCTAGGTGAGGGGTATATGTGGTTCATCATGCTGGTTTTGTACTTTTGTATGTGATGTCAAGTTTTCATAATAGTTTTGAATTGGGAGAGTTCCTTGTACATTATATAATTCAGCGTTCAGCCCAAGTTCACCCAGCTATTAAATGACAGTTAGTATTCAAATATGCTATTTAGCTCTAGGTTTTATTTTTTCTATGACCTCACACTATATCATATTTTAGGTACATGGTTCCCTATTCTACCTGCTCCATGATCCTTGACATGTTATCATGCCTATTTCACTCTTTGTGTGGGTAAGGCCAAATTTGGTGCCAGAAATGGCTCCCTATGTCTACAGAGAATAAAGTCTTTTATGACAAGATGGATGAGATTGGGATACTATGGGGTCCAGATCTGAGGGCTGAGTATAAGCAGTAGTTTGGTAGGAAAACTAGAGGAGCAGTGGCAGTAGCAGATTCCAGAGGAATGAAAGAAACCAGGTCAAATTCCTAAAAGATCTAGAATGCATACAAGATGGGACTAGATAAAAGGGCTGAGAGCATAGGTTTTTATAAAAAGTAAGGGTGGTAAATGCTCATTTTTATTGGGAGGCAATTGCATATTTCAAAGGCAGATTACCTGCCTTGGCACATAGCCAGATTGACATTCCTCATTTGTGAAATGCATGTATCACTATACCTGACAGTCTTTATTTATTTGATATAAAATAATTGTAATATATAGAATTTTTAGCTAGAAGGAGCTGTTGAGGTCATCTAATTCAACCCATTTATTTCTAAGTGTCATCAAATTCACACTGCATTTCCAAAGGATAGTTAGTATTGAATTATGTGCCATAAGGGTTACCAAATTTCAGTTATGTGTGCTCTCAAGATTTTGAGATGAGTATAAAATAGTAATGGTTATTGAAATAATGAAGATATTTGATTAAATTATTGGTTAAAGTAAAAGAATAAATTTATTTATAAAATAAAGTTAATTTTATGAAACACAATTTGTGAATTGTATTGTTTTAAAATAATTAGTTTATTTATTTAGACAATTAAATTTAACAGGGTGACATTGGTCAATCAGAGTATACAGATTTTGAGAAAACATCTCCACATCATTTAGACAGTCGATTATGCTGTGTACCTATCACTCAAAATCAGATCATCTTCTGTCACCCATATTTTGTTTCTCTTTAAGCTCCTCCCCTTCCCTAACCCCCCTCCCTCTGGTAACCACTGCACTTTTATCTATGTCCATGAGTCTCAATTTTGTGTTCCACCTGTGTATGGAATTATACAGTTCTTGACTTTTTCTGATATACTTATTTCACTCAGTATAATGCGAATTGTATTTTTACTTATGATTCTGGTCTTACTGCTATTGTTAAGCAAGGACTTCTCCCATCAACAAATGAACAACCACATAGTTTACACTTTACATGTATATTGCAAGTGTCCATGCTTTGTATTTTATGCCAAGAATGGGGATGGTGGTCCATCAAATATACTGTTAATGCTGCAAAATAAACTAGTGTGTGGAATGTTTGTTATACAATTGTCTTAACTAGGACGTAACTATTTAAAATTAAGAAAAACAAAATGATTTTAAAGAATATAATGTTAGCATTGAGATAATTTTCTAATTTTATTTATTTGCATCCTTCTTGGGCTATCTGAATATTTCTTCTTGGGTCTCACTCCAACTTCTGAATGTTTTAGTTAAAGCTAAGTAAAAGTATTAAGTTTCTCCTCCTGTACCCAAACTATTCTATAGTTAGAAGCAATAAGCTTCCAAAGTCAATTTCTAATAGTAGATATTTGTATTTATTAGGTACCACTAAATGAGGACTACTATACTCTTTTGTTCACTCATTTATAATTTCCTTATATTTATTCATTAATTTAACAAACTTGTATGTTACTATTGAGGATAAAAGGCTAATAAATATAATATGCCCACTACCTTCATGCTGCTCATATTCTAGCTGAGTAAACAGACATGCAATTAATTCTGCTGAGTGTTCTGATTGTTTTATGGTGATATTTGTAAAGGACTATGGGAATATTATAAATAAAATGACTAGCTATGAGATGGATTGGGGTGGAGTATAGATCATTTTCATGGAGAGGAACATTGAAGAATAATTTTGGGTTGATTATATTTACTATTATATTAATGTTGGTAACTGTGAGAACCAGATTTTAAGAAAATCTATCTATCCTTGGATTTGAGGTTACTTCGGATTCCATTTTCCCATTGTCTGTTTCATATATATAAATTTCTGTGACTTTTGACCTCTGTCCTGTCTGCTGTCTGGTTTTATTCTTTGGGTCCTGGTTGACATCTCATTCATTTTAGATGATTGACTTGACTTTGAGCTATTCACTCTTCTGTACACTGCTTCTGGTAACTGCTCTTCTCCTTGACATACTGCAGCTTTAACCAAGAGGCTTCAGTCACATGATCTGACTAGGCCTCTAGAATCCTACTTCAACCAGAACTCCAATGGCTTTCAACAAATTTTATTTTTCTGAGAATGAGTATTAGAAAAGGAATGTCTGAAAGAATGCATGTGTGATATGGCTAGAGATCAGAGTCCAGGGAACTGGGAGAGATGTAATAAATTTGGGGAGGCAAGTGATGGCTCAGCTGTGAAAAACATGAATATCATGAATATGAGTCTTTATTCTTCATGCCAGATGGGAGCCATAAATGGTTTTCAGGAGAATTGTGACAGCATCACATCTATACTGTAAAAATATAATAGTGTCATGACAGAACCATAAAGCAGAGAGACTGTAGTTAAAGAGACCAGTTAAAAAAAAGAGATAATGAAGCCCTGAATTGAGCAAGACAGTAATGATGGAGGAGAAGAAATAAAAAAATTTTCAGAAATTGAACTATACTGCTCACAAAAATTAGGGGATATTTCAAAATGAATATGAAGTGATAAAATATCCCCTAACTTTTGTGAGTAGTATATTAAGATTTTGGATGTATGTGAAACCTTAAGCCATGGAACATTTGAGATTAATAGTAAGGATAAGTAAAGCGAGGCATGATAATGGCTCAAGACAGAATTCTGGGAAATACATGTATTTAAGAGATAAGCAGAGAAAAAAGAGTTAACTATAGCAACTCAGAAGGACATCCAGAATTTTAGGGGAAAACTCATTGCATAGTGTTGTCATCAAGAGAAATGAAGAGAGTTTAAGGAGGATTATGTCTTGGGATATAGTAGTATTTGTGAAATTTGAATCCCTGGATGAGTCCTGAGAAGGTCTAGGACTCCTGAAGTATTCTATCTTTTGTTTTGCCTCACAATTCATGTCTGAACTCTTTAATTGATGGTCAAATTATTCAAAACTGGAGATTTTTTTACAACTATATGGCTATGATATGCAAATAAAATTCCTTCAATGCTATTATTGTTCATTTAATAAAGCCTTCCTTAAGTTTGTTGCCTGACTAAACTGCAGGAAGAAAAAACCAAAATTGAGAAAGAAGTGTCACTTTTTTTTTTCTTTTCTGAAGCTGGAAACGGGGAGAGACAGTCAGACAGACTCCCGCATGCGCCCGACCGGGATCCACCCGGCACGCCCACCAGGGGCGACGCTCTGCCCACCAGGGGGGATGCTCTGCCCCTCCGGCGTCGCTCTGCCAAGACCAGAGCCACTCAAGCACCCGGGGCAGAGGCCAAGGAGCCATCCCCAGCGCCCGGGCCATCTTTGCTCCAATGGAGCCTTGGCTATGGGAGGGGAAGAGAGAGACAGAGAGGAAGGAGGGGGGCGGGGTGGAGAAGCAAATGGGCGCTTCTCTAATGTGCCCTGGCCGGGAATTGAACCCGGGTCCCCCGCACGCCAGGCCGACGCTCTACCGCTGAGCCAACCGGCCAGGGCCAAGAAGTGTCACTTTTGATGAAGTATATGTCCTGAACTAATTTTCTCTTCAAATGTTCATGGTTTATTTATATTTTCACTTGAATAAATTTAATTTTTAATTGTGATAACATTTTTAAAGCAATTTAAAGACAAATGAATTTCTAGCCATTATTAATAATTTTTAATGCATAAGGGTATTATAATAACATTTGTGCCTATACTACTGTGTGATAGAATGAAGAAGCTTTAATTCTTTGATTTGTAAGCCTTTTTGAGTTACTATGCATTTTTTAAATCTTAATGAAGATCACAATCTTGCTTTTATTTCCCGTTTTATTTGGAAAAACAAATTATTGTTGCAATAGACTATGTTTCTTAATATTCAACCAGTCAAAGAGAACCAGAAGACAAGGAAAAATAACTTCCTTTGTAAATTGAACTATTTGGCTTCAGGAATCCAGTGCTTATTGTATATATGTGTGTGCTATCATGAGATCTGTTTTGTACCTCTGAGTTTATGAATTAGATGGATTGTTATGCATTGAGTATAAGAGATTTTCTTGTAAATAGACACCATCAGTATTGTACTGTGCTCCCACAAGATTATCAATAAACTTGGGTTGAAAGATTAATTGTTGAAAAGATTTAGAAATTACTCACGTTCCAAAATACCTGATTCCTGGTAACTATATACAAAATCTAGAGGTTTGAAGGTTTCTTGAACTGATACACTTGGTTTGAATTATTACTAATTAAGTTAATTAAGAAAATTACTTTTGAGAGTTCAACTTGGATGTGTCATTTACTGTGGACTATACAAAAAATGTTTTCTGCCTTTTAGTCTCAGTCACAATTCTAATTTGGAAGGGGCATAAAAATTAAGTCATGCTAGGGAAAATGGCGACAGAGTAGGTGGATGTTACAACTCCCACCACCCAGAACCAAAATGGATTACAACTTAATTTAGGAATAATCATCTTGAAAAACCAACTTGGACTACACTAAGAGGAATCTAAAACCAAGCATCACTGAAGAAACCACACTGAGCTGATAGGAGGGGTGGAGATGCGGAAAGGGCTGCCCTGATCCCAGGAGCGAGAGGCGACCCAGAGGGTCTCCCACGGTGGGGTGGGTTGCCTCGAGAGTTCTGAGTCCTCAGCCCCAGGACTGGAACCCCAGCCTGGAGCCCCAGAGACTAGAGGAGGCATATGGACAGTAGTTAGCTGAAAGAAGAGCTGGGTTACGCTTTGCAAGAGGGAGACAGAACTCTCATACTCAGGCTTCATCTTAAAGGGCCCATGCAGAAAACCTCATTCACAGCCACTTACCTGGGGTTCAAGGAGCGGGGAGCACTGAGAGGTCTTGGAGTTGTGAGAGGAGAGTGTAGTCTTGGGGGCACAGGGAGAGACTGTGGGGGACAGCCACCTTGACCATTGTAGTTGATCACTCCCCAAACCTAAAGTGGCCATTTTTCCTGGGAGAACCAAGCCAGCAAAGGGAAGCAATTACCCCGCCCACCAGAGGCTCTCCTGCTCCAGTTACTGCAGAGAGACACTTAGGAGCAGGGGACACATCAAGACATAGGTTTTGAGTGCTGATGTCTGGGCTACACCACCCTCCCAAACTGCTGAGTACTCTCCAAAGGGTGGGAATACCCGGCAGCAACAACTGCAGTGATTGGCCTGCGAGGCAATGGGGGGATGAAGCCTGGAGAGGCCTCCCACGTACCTTCAGAAGGCAGAGCCTGGAGAGACAGACCACACACCCACGGGTGGTGGAGCCCGGAGGCCAGCATGGTGATAGTGAGTGGCGGAGCCCAGAGAGGTGTCCTGTATGCTAGCAGGGGGGCAGAACCTGGCAAGGTGAGGAGTCCCCTGCACCCATGGGCCAGTCCAAGTTGTGACCTGTGAGCCAACACGACTAGCAGTGCCAGTGCCCAAGTGCCTGAGAAGGCAGCGGCAGCAGGGGTTCAGTGAAATACCAGCCCTCAAGTATAGAGAGGCCACACATACTGGTCAAGAGCAAATAAAAGCCAGCATAGGACTGCAGCTGATATTTGCAACAGCATCAGGGCCCAGCAGAGGCAGCCACACATTCTGGATCACCTGTAGCTCCAAGAAGGTTGCTAAGGGCTAGTCATAAGTAGTGACATCACTGATCTGCATGGGGCTCTGGCCAGGGAGGTCCAAGAGGGCTGCTACATCCAGCATCCAGATACAGAGAGCATCAGCTAAGGACCTAACAACCCTAGTTAGAGTGGTATCCTAAGGAAAGGTTCCTCACTCACATCTGAACCAGCTAAGGCATAGAAAATGCTGACACAAATAGCAAAAAGAGCAATAGCAGCAGACAAGTAGCCCATAGCAGATTACAAACAACACCTGAGACCAACCCAAGAAGATCTTGAAACAACACAATTGAAGCTGGAGACAGAAAACACGAACATTATACTCAGCTAGCTACACAAAAAAACATCCAAAAAAGAAGTATATACAGAGACAAAATGGGAAGATGAGAACTGCAATTCAAATGAATTAACAAGAGAAATCCCCATAAAAGAACTGAATGAGATAGAAATAACCAAATTTCCAGAGGCAGAGTTTAAAATAACGATTGTTAGGATGCAAAAAGAGCTTAGAGCAACAATGGATGGAGCACCTAATAAAGAGATAGCAAGCATCAAAAAGGACATTGAAATCATAAAGAATCAGACAAATGAAAAACAATATCAGAAATGAAGATTATACTAGAAGGAATTAAACGCAGGCTGGATGAAGCAGAGGATCGAACCAGCAACTTAGATGAAACGATAAGCGAAAGCGTGGAAGCAGAACAGCAAAAAGAAAAGAGACTCAAAAAGTCAGAGGAAACTCTAAGAGAGCTCTGTGACAACCTAAAGAGATACAACATCTGCATAATAGGGATTCCTGAAGGAGAAGAGAAAGAACAAAGGATAGAAAACCTGACTGAAGAAATCATAGCTGAAAACTTCCCTAAATTGATGAAGGAAAAAGTCACACAAGTTCAAGAAGCACAGAGAATCCCTTTGAAGAGGAACACAAAGAGACCTACACCAAAACACATCATAATTAAAATAACAAAACTAAGAGATAAAGAAAGAATACTAAAAGCTTCAAGAGAAAAGCAGTCAACCACCTACAGAGGAGCCCCCATAAGGATGACATCAGAGTTTTCAACAGAAACACTTGATGCCAGAAGGGAATGGAAAGAAATGTTCAAAGTAATGCAAAACAAGAGCCTATAACCAAGACTTTTTTATCCAGCAAGGCTATCATTTAAAATTGAAGGAAAAATAAAAAGCTTCCCAGACCAAAAAAAAAAAAAAAACCTCAAGGAATTCATTACAATCAAACCAATGCTGCAAGAAATGTTAGGGCCCTGTTGTAAACAGAACAAAAGGAAAAAAATGTAGTAAAAGAGGAATGTAAATTAAAAAAATAAAATGGCAACAAACAACTACATATTAATAATAACCTTAAATGTAAATGGATTAAATGCTCAATTTAAAAGACATAGGCTAGCTGTTTAGATAAGAAAACAGGACTCATACATATGCTGTCTACAAGACACCCACCTCAAAACAAAAGATACACATAGACCGAAAGTAAAGGGATGGAAAAAAATATTTCATGCAAATGGAAATGAAAAAAAAAGCTAGGGTAGCAGTACTTTTATCTGACAAAATAGACTTTGAAACAAAGGCTATAGTAAGAGATAAATAAGGTCACTATATAATGATAAAGGGAGCAATCTAACAGGAAGATATAACCATTATAAATATCTATATGCCTAATATAGTAGCACCTAAATATATTAAGCAGATTTTGATGGACATAAAAGGCAAGATCAACAGCAATACTATAATAGTAGGGGATTTCAATATCCCACTAACATCAATAGATAGATCCTCAAGAAAGAAAATTAGCAAAGAAACAGCAGCCTTAAAGGACACACTAGATCAACTGGATTTAATATCTTCAGAACCTTTCACCCTAAAGGTTTCACACTGAAGCAGCAGAATACACATACTTTTCAAGTACTCATGGTACATTCTCTAGGATAGACCACAAGTTAGGACACAAAACGAGTCTCAATAAATTTAAGATGATTGAAATCATATCAAGCATCTTCTCTGATCACAATGTCATGAAACTGGAAATCAACTACAATAGAAAAAGTGAAAACTATTCAAACACTTGGAAACTAAATAGCATGTTATTAAATAATGAATGGGTTAACAATGAGATCAAGGAAGAAATGAAAAATTACCTTAAAACAAATAAAAATGAACATACAACAACTCAAAATTAATGAGACACAGTAAAAGCAGTCATAAGAGGGAAGTTCATAGCATTACAGGCATACATTAAGTCGCAAGAAAAAGCTAAAAAAACCAACTAACCCTGCATATTAAAGAACTAGAAAAAGAACAGCAAGTAAAACCCAGAGGAATTAGAAGGAAGGAAATAATAAAGATTAGAGAAGAAATAAATGACTTAGAGGCTAAGAAAACAATACAGAGGATCAATGAAACCAAGAGTTGGTTCTTTGAAAAGGTAAACAAGATTGATGAAACTTTAACCAGACTCACGAAGAAAAAAAGAGAGAAGACTCAAATAAAAATAGAAATGACAGCGGAGAAGTAACAACTGACACAGCAGAAATACAAAGGATTGCAGGAAAATACTATGAAGAACTGTATGCCCCAAAATTATATGACCTAGGTTAAACAAACAAATTTCTTGAAACATATAATCTCTCAAAAATAAATCTGGAAGAATTAGAAAACCTAAACAGACCAATTATAACAAATCAGATCGAAACAGTTATCAAAAGACTCTACACAAACAAAAGAACTGGGCCATAAGCCTTCACAGACAAATTTTTCCAAATATTCAAAGAAGAACAAACTCCTATTCTTCTCAAGCTATTTCTAAAAATTAAATTCGTGGGAAGACTTCCAAGCTCCTTTTATGAGGTTAGCCTAATTCTCATTATTTATCATATAAACAAAAGGTAGGATAAAAATCACATGATAATATCAATAGATGAAGAAAAAAAATCTGAAAAAAATCCAGCATCCATTTATGATTAAAACTCTCAGCAAAGTGGGAATACAGGGAACATACCTCAACATGATAATGGCCATCTATGACAAACCCACTGCCAACATCATACTCAATAGGCAAAAATTAAAAGCAAGCCCCTTAAGTTCAGGAACAAGGCAGGGGTGTCCCCTTTCACCACTCTTATTCAACATAGTTCTGGAAGTCTTAGCCACAGTAATCAGACAAGAAGAAGAAATAAAAGGCATCTACATTGGAAAAGAAGAAGTAAAACCATTATTATTTGCTGATGACATAGAAATACTTTACATAGAAAACTTTAATGTCTCAGTCAAAAAACTACTGGACCTGATAAATGAATTCAGGTAAGTGGCAGGATATAAAATTAATATTCAGAAATCAGAGGCATTTTTATACACCAACAATGAACTGTCTGAAAGAAATTAAGAAAACAATTCCCTTTACTATTTCAACAACAAAGTAATAAAGTACCAAGGAGTAAGTTTAACCAAGGAGGTTAAAAACTTGTACTCAGAAAATTATAAAACATTGATAAAAGAAATCAAGGAAGATACAAACAAGTGGAAGCATATACTGTGTTCATGGATAGGAAGAATAAACATAATTAAAATGTCTATATTACCCAAAGAAATGTATAAATTCAATGCAATTCCTATTAAAATACCAATGACATAGTTCAAAGATATAGAACACATATTCCAAAAATTTATATGGAACCAAAAGAACGAAAATGCCTCAGCAATCTTGAAAAGGAGGAATAAAGTGGGTGGTATCACACTTCCTGATATCAAGTTATACTACAAGGCCATTGTACTCAAAACAGCCTGGTACTGGCATAAGAACAGGCATACAGATCAATGGAACAGAACAGAGAACCTAGAAATAAACACACACCTTTATGGTCAATTGATATTTGACAAAGGAGGTAAGAAGATACAATGGAGTAAAGACAGTCTCTTTAACAAATGATGTTGGGAAAATTGGACAGCTTCCTGCAAAAAATAAAAAATAAAAATTAGACCACCAACTTAAACCATTCAGAAAAATAAACTCAAAATGAATAAAAGACTTAACTGTAAGTCGTGAAACCATAATCATCTTAGAAGAAAACATAGACAGTAAGCTCTCCAATATCTCTCACAGCAGTATATATGCTGATTTATCTCCACAGGAAGAGAAATAAAGGACAGGATGAACAAATGGGACTATATCAAACCAAAAAGGTTTTGCACAGCTAAAGACAATATGAACAAAATAAAAAAGACAAACCATACAATGGGGCCCTGGCCGGTTGGCTCAGCGTTAGAGCATCGGCCTGGCGTGTGGGGGACCCGGGTTCGATTCCCAGCCAGGGCACATAGGAGAAGCACCCATTTGCTTCTCCACCCCCACCCTCCTTCCTCTCTGTCTCTCTCTTTCCCTCCTGCACCTAAGGCTCCATTGGAGCAAAGATGGCCCCGGCGCTGGGGATGGCTCCTTGGCCTCTGCCCCAGGCGCTAGAGTGGCTCTGGTCATGGCAGAGCAACGCCCCGGAGGGGCAGAGTATCACCCCCTGGTGGGCAGAGCATCGCCCCTGGTGGGCGTGCCTGGTGGATCCCGGTCGGGCGCATGCGGGAGTTTGTCTGACTGTCTCTCCCAGTTTCCAGCTTCAGAAAAATACCAAAAATAATAATAATAATAAAATAAAATAAAACCCCATACAATGGGTGAACATTTTCAACAAAACGTCTGATAGGGGTTTATAACCAAAATTTATAAAGAACTTGTAAAACTCAACACCAGGAAGACAAACAATCCAATCAAAAAGTGGGCATAAGAAATAAATAGACACTTCTCCAAAGAGGACATACAGATGGCCAGTAGCCAGATGAAAAAATGTTCAACATCACTTATCATTAGAGAAATGCAAATTAAAACCACTATGAGATATCACCTCACACCTGTCAGAATGGTGCTCATTAACAAAACCACATAATAAGTGCTGGCGAGGATGTGGAGAAAAGAGAACCCTCCTGCACTGCTGGTGGGAATGCAGACTGGTACAGCCACTGTGGAGAACAGTATTGAGATTCCTCAAAAAATTAAAAATGGAATTGTTTTTTGACCCAATTGTTTTTTCCCAAATAGCAGGGAAGATCCCTGTTGCCCACAAGATAACCTCATGTTATTCCACTTTTAGGAATATATCCTAAGAATACCAAATCAATGATTCAAAGAAGAAATGCACCTCCGTGTTTATTGCAGCATTGTTTATAATAGCCAATATCTGGAAACAGCCCAAGTGTTTGTCAGTGAATGAGTAGATTAAAAAGCAGTGGTACATATACACAATGGAATACTATGGAGCTGTGAAAAAGAAGGAAATCTTACTTTTTCAACAACGTGGATGGACCTGGAAAGTATTATGCTAAGTGAAGTAAGCCAGGCAGAGAAAGAAAAATATTATATGACCTCACTCATTTGAGGAATACAATGAACAATGTGAACTGAGGAGTGGAATAGAGAGGGAGGTGGGATCAAAGGAACCAGAGGCAAAGTGTTCAGAGGGAAAGCGGATGAGAGGATGGGATCCGAGAAGGGAAAGAGATTAATGAAATTATATACACATAACACAGTATTATAGAGAGCAGGACAACAAATCCTGGAGGGAAGGGGGGAGGATGTTGAGTGGAGGGGGGGAAAGGGGAATGTTGAGGGGAACACGGGGGTGGGGGGATGTATTTGTTGGGACACTTGAATCTATATAAACATGATAAATTAAGATCAATTAAAAAAAATCATGTTAAATTATTATTTAAACGTATCAGTCATAGTATGCCTAGAAAAGATTGAACAGATAAAATAATAATTAAGCTAAATTGAGCAAAATGACCAGAGAGCCTGACAAATGACTAAAGGAAGGAATATAATAATGACTATATAAAATTTATTTATAAGAGTCAAGAATTTCCTTTTTTTGATCAGAGTAGTCTCTTGTGTTTTAACGGTTATTTCTATAGATATGTATATATTTTATAATCCAAAATTCTAATTAAGGGTTGCAATTGTACACATACTAAAGCTGTTAAAAAATAGCAGGGAAGATCCCTGTTGCCCACAAGATAGCCTCATGTTATATTTTCAGTTCCCCTGTGGCACTGATTCTACCTTTCTGCTCTGTCACTTTAGAACTTTCTCCCTGTATGCTTCTGAAATTTCTATCTTAAAAGTCAGCAGTGGTAACTGAAACATCAGTTCAAGTTGCCTCTTCAGACTATTCTTTGTTTTTCTGTAACATCCATGGCTGTTGACCACAATCTGCTGGAAGGGTTTCCTTTGTGACATCCATTTCATTTTCATCTCTTTATTTTTCTTCTTTATATATGAAGTTCTCATTACTAGCCACCCCCTCTTTTCCTAGTTTTGAAATTTAATGTTCCTCAGTATTTTTCCTTGGCCTTATTTTGTTTTTCTATTGGAAATTTCATCTCCTACAGTTGTTCCAGTTCATTTTTTTATGTTGATTACTCAAATACAAAATATCTCCAAGATTTAAAGTTGTGCACATGGCAAAATTCTGACTCTACCATTTACTAATCGTTATCTTTGGAAAATGTGGTAGCCAAAATTTTTAGAATTCAGTTTGGGTAAAGTAATAATGATTTATCTCATAAGGTTACTTTTGACGCTGACACACATACAATAATTTATAGAATACATTTAGCAGACAGTTAATGCTCAAATATTGGTAATCATTATTAAAGCCATTTCTATAACTCTCTTCTCTCTTTAGACTTTTGTTCTACAAATTCAGTGCCCATAGGATCCAGATGTCTTAAATCAGAATCTCCAAAATAGTGCCTGCTACTAATGTCTCTTTTAATATTAATGACACCATCATCTTCTCAGTTATCTAGGCTCAAAACCTTACAGTTGTTTGACAAATGGGGGTTTATTTAGGCCCGTTATATTCAACAGTAATTTGATTAGATAAATAAATACGTACTCTGTAGGAACATCTTCTTCATTTGTTTCTTCCTCCCCAATACTGTTTCCAAGCAGTTCTTAAAAATCTCTTATGATCTCTTTTGAGGATCATTTTATTTAAATTTACTTCTAATTTATCTCACCATGCTTTTTCTGATTTCCTATTCATCCTTCAATTCATTTCCTGATTACTATTTTTGAAGCAAAGCTCTAATCAGATTACTCTACCACATGGCTAATCATCATAATCATAATCATAATAATACTCTAACATTATTTTCTTACATGCTAAGCAATGTCCTAAACGTTTTCCAGGGATTATTTCATTTAGTCCTACCAACACCTTCATAAAGCACCTCTTAAACAAATGAGGAAACTGAACCATAGAGAGCTTGATTAGCACTTACTCAGTGCCTTTTTTCAGGGAGGTAAATATGCTTCTATCTATAGTGTTTTGTTTGTGCTCAAGACAAGTCAAACAGAAAGGTAGAAGGCACCAAAAAACTATGTTCTCACAATTCTTGAACCACAATGTGTTTGGGGATTCAGAATTTTGGGATTATTTTTATTTTTTAATTTTTAAATTTATTTTTAAAGGGAAAGGGGAGGGAGAAAAAGAGAGAGAGAGAAAGAGAGAGAGAGAGGAAGAGAGAAAGAGAGAGAAGGGAAGAAGAGCAGGAAGCATCAACTCCTGTATGTGCCTTGACCGTCAAACACAGGGTTTCAAACTGGCAACCTCAGCATTGCAGGTCAACACTTTATACACTGTGCCACCACAGAATTTTGGGGATTTTAGAAAAGTAATATAATTTTATAAAAGTAAATTCTGTATAATGTTACATTCTTATTGGTGTATAGGTAGACTCCTTGTGCTCAAAGATATTAATTAATATAGTTTTAGTGAAACAATATTGATTAAAAAAATAGAAAAAGAAAGACTAAAAAGTCTCATGTATGAATTGCTACTAAATGAGTTTTGGTGTCAAACACATGAGAAAATATTTTTTCAAAAAATTTCAGAGGTTTCTGGAATCCAGAATTTTGACTAGGAGATGACGTCAGAGTAATGGCGGGGTAGGAAGCGATACCGATAAATCTCCCCCAAAACTCAACAAGATCTTCAACCAGAAACAGAAAAACCTATCCTTGGAGCTTCCAGATGTTTTGCAATACACCTGAAGGTATGGTCGAGCAAAAAATTGGCTAAATATATAATCAAACCCTGAAGGAAATAGGGAGTAAGAAATGCTCCGCCTTCCTCACTAACCTAAACAGGGCTGCTTTCACTAGGAACTGAGAGTATAGAAATTGAGGCAGGCAAAGGGGGTGAATAGATCCAGGCCGCGGCATAAACGGCCGAACCAGGCTGTGGCACAGAGATCTAAGCCGAGGAAAAACTGTGCCTGTGGCAACCCAGGCAATACAAGCTAACACTCGCCCCAAACCCAGAAAAAGAAAGACAAGTGGGGCAGCCATTTTCCCCGATCTCCTGGTCGGCGCGCGCAAATAGTGAGCGAGAGATTCCTCTGAGTGCCTTAGCAGTGGGCGCTTGTGTTACCCCAAAGAGAGGCAGAGTCAGAGGCCTTTGTGTGGGCCGAAAGCGGAATCACTGGGCCGCCACAACACCCTGAAAAAGCCACGCACGGGGAGGGAGCGAGAACTAATTCCAACACTGGAACTTTTCTGTGCGGGCGGGGGTTTCACTCAAAGTGTGAGGCGGCCGGCCTGATATCCTGGTCGGCGTGCGTGGAGAGTGGGCAAGAGATTCCTTCGAGCACCTCAGGAGTGGGTGCCCGTGTTATCCCACAGAGGGGCAGAGTCAGGGGCCTTTGTGTGGGCCAAAAGCGGAATCTCAGGCCGCCCCAGCACCCTGAAAAAGCTGCGCATGGGGAGGGAGCGAGAGCCAATTCCAACGCTGGAACTTTTTTGTGCGGGCGGGGGTTTCACTCAGAGGGTGAGGCGATCAGCCTGATATTCTGGTCTGCGCGCACAGATAGTGAGTGAGAGTTTCCTCCAAGAGCCCCGGGAGTGGGTGCCTGCCCGTGTTACCCGACAGAGTGGCCGAGCCAGAGGTCTTTGAGTGGGCGGAAAGCCCGCCTGATTATGCTAGCAGCTCTGACTGACTGAGCCTTACCCAGAGCCCTGTGCTGAGTGGGAATAGAGTGGAGAGTTGCCAGCTCTTTGAGCCTCTTACTATCCAGGCAGAGGCAGCAGCAACCCCATACCTGGATTATCAGGCTACTAATTGAGGAAGGAAAGACTAGGAGAAAGGCTCCAGGAACACGGACTCTCACTGTCAGAGCCTATAAATGCTAATGAGCCTCGACTGCCAACAAGACTGAAGCACAATACATGACATCGCCATAGAGACTTATCAACTGCAAACCTCTACCTGAGCGTGCCAAAGGGGCAGAACCCGGGGTACAGATTCACTGACCAGGAAGAGGGAGAGAAAAGAAAAAGCAAGAAGATAACCTCTCAAAATCAAGAATAATCCACAGACTTTATAACCTATCCCATTTTATTATATTTGTTCATTTGTTTCTCTTATCTTCATTCTTGATTTTTTTTTTCCTCCTCCAATTTGGTCGTTTAACTCTCTGCTGGTCTTACTCTCTCCTCTCCTTGAACTACACTACCCATAAGTGTTACATCTCCCATTATCTTTTCTTTCCTCTTCCTTTCTCTCTATGAGGGTTGCACTCCAAAACTCTCTCTCTCTCCTCTTTTTTATTTTTTCTTCTTTGAGTGATTCCCTCTTTTCTCTCTTTCTCTCTCTTTCTTTTCTCCCCTATATTAGTTTCTTTCTTTCTCCTTTACGTCTCCTCTCATTCTTTTTTTTAATTTTTTAATTTTTTTATTCATTTTTAGAGAGGAGAGAGAGAGACAGAGAGGGAGAGAGAGGAGAGAGAGAGACAGAGAGAGGGGGGGAGGAGCTGGAAGCATCAACTCCCCTATATGCCTTGACCAGGCAAGCCCAGGGTTTCAAACTGGTGACCTCACCATTTCCAGGTCAACACTTTATCCACTGCGCCACCACAGGTCAGGCACGTCTCTTCTCATTCAAACCTCAATAACGAACAAATTATCTTATCTGGAACACAAACTTATGTTTGTGGCATTTTGTGGGGTTTTTACTTCACCTTTTTAACTCACTAGCAGTGCTCCCATCCCTGGCTCTCCATTTTATCTAGTTCTTGTTCCACTAAATACAATAGTAATTTTTTAATTTGTGCCCCCATTTTCCTGTTTTCTCTTATTCTTCTCATCATAACTCTTAGTCAACCAACACCTAAAAGCAAATCATTTTATTCTTGACCCAAATTTTTTCCTTATTTGCTTTTTGTGGGTCCATACCCCCTTTTTCTTTCTTTTTTTTTGCCCCTTTATTACTTCTCCCCAATTCAGGCCCTCCATTACAGGCATTGTTTGTTCTACTTAGTACCATATAATTCACAGTTCACCACAAGATTTTCTCAAGAAAGAGGGGAGAAGAGAGGAGAGGAAAAAAGGAGGGGGAGAATAATTTCCTTTTTTAAAAATTATTTTATTTTATTTTTCTTTATTTAATTATTAACTTTTTAAAAAAAACCAACTCTTTTCAATTTTTTATTTTTATTTTTTTAACTTTTTATTCTTTATTAAATCTCATTAATACTATCAACAAAACCACCCTCAGATGCCATTAAGGAAGAGAAAATCGAATATCATGGATACAAAAGAAAGAGAGGTAACACAGAGAGATGAGGAAAAATCTATGGAGAAAAAATTTAATATATTGGAAATCTTGGAGTTCAATGACAGAGAATTTAAAATAGAAATTTTAAAAATACTCAGAGATATACAAGAAAACACAGAAAGGCAATTTAGGGAGCTCAGAAAACAATTCAATGAACACAAAGAATATATTACCAAGGGAATTGAAACTATAAAAACAAATCAAACAGAGATGAAAAACTCAATTCATGAGCTGAAAAACGAGGTAACAAGCTTAGCTAATAGAACAGGCCAGATAGAAGATAAGCAACTTGAGGCACAACAGAGAGAAGAAAAAGAGACTCAAAAATTAAAAAAAATGAGATAGCCCTACAGGAATTATCTGACTCCATCAGAAAGAATAACATAAGAATAATAGGTATATCAGAGGGAGAAGAGAGAGAAAATGGAATGGAGAATATACTCAAACAAATAATAGATGAGAACTTCCCAAGCCTGTGGAAAGAACTAAAGCCTCAAATTCAAGAAGCAAACAGAACACCAAGTTTTCTTAACCCCAACAAACCTACTCCAAGGCACATCATAATGAAATTGGCACAAACCAACGGCAAAGAAAAAATTCTCAAGGCAGCCAGGGAAAAGAATAATACAACATATAAAGGAAGGCGTATTAGATTATCATCCGATTTCTCAACAGAAACTCTACAAGCTAGAAGAGAGTGGACCCCAATATTTAAAGTCCTGAAAGAGAGGAACTTTCAGCCACGAATACTATACCCATCAAAGCTATCCTTCAAATATGAAGGAGAAATAAAAACATTCACAGATACAGAAAAGATGAGGGAATTTATCATCAGAAAACCATCACTCCAGGAATTACTAAAGAGGGTTCTCTAATCAGATACAAAGAACAAAAAAACAAAACAAAACAAAAAAACAAAGCCACAAGTAAAAGCTCCAAGAAGAACACAATAAAACCAAATTTAAACTGTGACAACAACAAAAAGAAAGGGAGGGGGGAGAGGGGGGAGATTAACAGTAGGACAATGGAGTGCAAAAGTACTCACAAAATAGTGCACTACAATGAACAGGGTAGGAACCCTTTTCATTACTTAAAGGTCACCACCATTGAAAAAACCACCACAGAAGCACATGATTTAAAAAAGATAGCAACAGAGGAAAGATGTATGGAATACAACCAAATAAAAACAAAAGATAGAAAAACGAAAGAGAAGGATCAAACAAGACACAAAACTAACAGAATGCAATCTATAAAATGGCAACAGGGAACTCACAGAATTTTGACTAAGGGGTTGGGCACTATTGTTAGGCTTTGCCCAAATCAGCAGAAATGGTGTCTAGCCCTGCCCATGTCTCCATGACACTTCCTGTTCCTATGTGCTCTAGTGTCTAATACATGTGTCTGTGCCTCTGTCTGAAGATACAGTATTCTATATAGCAAGAGCTTGCTCTGCTTCAGTATGAGGTAGCCCTGCATTTTCAGGAATCCTTAACTCGTTACTGGTGGGATTTGGTGAATATACACTTTAACTTCCTTACTGCTTCAGAGTGGGTCCACTCTGAAGTTTGTTCAGTGTGGTGTCCCCGAGGTTCTCAGGTGGAAGAAGCCCTGGTTGCCCACAGTGGAAATCTGTTCACTCATGTACCCTGTACTGGTTTCCTTCTCACCCCACCTTACTTCCCTACTTTCTGTGGGAGCTCCTGAAATCACCCACCAGACAGATTACTTGTGTTCAAACTCTCCTCTCAGGGTCTTCTCTCTGAGTAACCCACCCTAAGACATAGACCCCAAATAGACCTAGATCTTGGTTTAAAAAACAGTAGTATCCTGGCTGGATGGCTCACTTGGCTGGAGCATTGTCTTGCAATGCAGAGGTGGCTGGTTCAGTCCTTGGCTGGGGCACATACAGAAACAGATTGATGCTTCTGTCTCACCATTACCCTTCTTCCTTTCTCTGGATTCAATTAAAATAAAAAATTAGAAAAAAATAAAAAAAAGACAAAAAAAAGGCAACAGAGAACATTAAAAAAATAAATTAATTAATTAAAAAAACAGTAGTTTTGCAGACCTTTCATGTGATTGTGACATAATTATTTTTTATGTTTTAAATTTCTTAGAGTTGGGGGCTTTATTAGAATAAGAAGATCATGCTACCGGTTTATAACTGCTGTAGTTTGTGCTGATACACATTACTGGCTTTTCTGATGCTGCTGCCAGTTCCCTCTTCCCCCTTCCTGTACTGTAAACCCACTGTCAGTTTGAAATTTTTGGCTAAGATTTAAAAACATTAGTATGTTAAGTATTTGCCCCAGTCTCAGAGAAAATGCTTATTCTCCTGGCTATAGGGCACAAAGAGGGTGATCTCCAATGGCTGATTCTCTGGCTGATTCATGAGGAGGTGGCGGGTGACTTGGTTTGGAAAAGCTGTTCTTGAACCCTCTGATTTCGTCATGTTGTGTGTAACGCTAAATCGGATGCTCTGTCATTTATTGCTGTGAGTGATCTTGTGTTCACCTTCTTGCAAGCAAATTGCTTGAGTTAAAAGTTGATGTTCCTGACGCAACTTTAAATCCATCTATGGAAAGTGAAATTCATTTACAGGGGAACTGAAATCATTAGTTACGTTATAGTTCCTTATCTTGTTTATGATACACGGATTGCTGTGGGTGTAGTGCTCTAAAACATCTGCTCAATAGTCCGTTATAGCAACACAAGAATGCTTTCACATGAATGTGATACAGTAGCAGATGCTTCTTAATGACAACTTCCCAATTCATTTAGGAAACAAGTCAGTGCTGGGTTTGGTTTTTCCTTCAAGTGTGGCAACTGTGCAGGCAAATGACAAAGCCAGTCATTCTGTATAGTTTTTTAGGATGCTGCAAGTTAGTCTAAAAGCCTTATCTAATAGTACTTTAAAAAAGTTAGCATTTTTCTTCTATGCAAATAATTCTTTACCATTATAAGTAACCAGAAAAATACATTGATTCAGTATTACCAACATAAGCTTCTCTTATTTTCTTAGGAAACTTCTGTTGAATGTTGATTTATCATTAGCATTACAAATAGAGTGGTTGAGTGCCCAGGTTCAGTAACGGGGAGACACGGGGATCCAGCAATTGGAAGTCAAACTTAATTCCTTCTAGGAGCAATTTCTGTCATTTTAGAGATAGACCCGGCTCTGGTGATGTCTGTATACCTCTTTACACTGGCCTTGGCAGAGCAGGCCTCCCCTCACCGCAGCAGGCCATCCGGAGGGTGTGTTCTGAAGGTCTGAGGATGCCAGAGAAGCCACCACTGCTGTTCCCTGCCCCCTCTTCATCCCCTCTCCCCCCTTACTATGTTGTGGTCTCTGTTACAGAAATTGCATGGTCAGTGATTCATTAAGATTTCCCTGTTCAGGAAAGCTGCTCTTTAATGGCACAACTCTTGGCTGGATTAAAATGTCCAGCCTGTAAAATCAGTACTGGTAGGTGTATCAGGTCCCTTTCCTCTGAAGGGACCTGATCAGAAGGGTTGAATTTGGGAGCCTTATGTGAAAGAGACAAGTTCATGAAGTGCTAGATGTAGGGGATGCTAAAGATCAACTCAGCCTTCTTCGTAATTTTTTTTAACAATGGTCTGGTTTATCCACACAGAGTCTTCAAAGTGGACAGATGTATACACTCAGAGAGCTTGCAAATCAATTTACTGAGATGTGCAAAATTACATTAAAACAGCTATATTTATTTTTAATGAAGATTTACTAATATTTAAGCATAGACTCATGCTGGGTCTTGAGGCAGTTCATTAGTCTGAAGACCAGGTCTCCTATATGTTACTGAAGAGAGATGGAAGCAAACAGTGGGACCAGACAGCAGGAAGGGGCTGGCAGTGGTGGTCTCACTCCTTCAGGCGCCAGTTATGCCTGTTACACATCGCAGTGACTGTGCCCTGCATTTACCGGAGTGCTGTCTTCCAGACTGAGTAAACACAACTCCTACTTGTCAGACTTGGGGCTTTAAAGATGCCTGCAAAAAAGCTCTGCTAAGCAAAATTATGGCAGTATGTAAAAACAACAGTATAACATTCAAAAAATGGTTTTCCATATTTGAAATTAAGATTAGATGAGTAGAATTTATATTTACTATTGTTAATTATGACCCTTGACCTGTGTGTATGATGTGCCTGATGATAGCATGCAGCCATCTATGTTGGTTAGCAACTCATTGAAAAGCACCCAGAACATGAGGACAAACCTTTTACAACTGGAGAAAGGAATTGAAATGTGCATGTCATGATTTCCTAATCACAGCCAATGGGAGACTTCTTCTCTGTGGATCTGTGGATCTATCTTTCTTAGCTATTGCAGCCATTAAAATTACCTATTAAAAAAATGGAAAAGGAACTGAAACCAGACCTTTGAGATGCTATATCACAATTAATATTTAAAACAAAAAAGAACAGCATATTTTATCAAATTTCTCTCACTAAAATATTACTGGGAAATAAAAAACCATCTTCACTGTTAGTAAATAAAATAACTGTATTTTTCTGTAGCACTTTATTTGCCGTGTTGATTTACACATTTGGAACCCATGCTGTAAGGTATTTTTCCCCGCCGAGAAGGAAGGAAGAGGGCTCGGAGCCACAAAGTGTGGAATAGCAAACGGCTTTATTGAGTACAGAGCACGCATCCCACCCAGCAAGGTTCCCTGGCCCCGAGGAAAAAAAGATGGAGGAGATGGAGGCTAGGGAAGTTGCAAAGATTAAACCGCATGGGAGATATTTAAAGGGTCCCTCTAGGGAAGTGGAGCTAACATGACATGGTGAAATCTCACTGGCTGGCAGATGATGGCTTTTTTCCAAACGGTTCCTGTGAAGCCTCCTTTTGGCGCACTTGGTTGTAGGCGGTCCCAGCCAAAGTTCGTGGGTCTGAGTTCCCCACATGACCATCCCCCATTATCCACCGACCTTACATTCTGACCTTTTGTGTTAAATAGAAAAAGGGGCGCCGTTTATTCATCTGGCTACTTCCTGCTGAATAGGGGCGTCGTGGGGAGGGGGAGATCAGAAGGTGGTGGTTTTGAGGGGTGTCAGGAGGAACATCTGTGTGGCCGTGATTGGAGAAACTTCACAGATGTGGTCCTGTAAGGATTTAAAAAAAGAGAGGAGTAATAGGGGAATTTGCAGGGTCCAGCCTTTTGGTGAGCTGGACATGGATGGAGTCCAGTGGTTCCGACTGCCAGAGGTCCTATAAGGAGACAAGCTTGAGGCAGAACTGCATGGCAGGAGTGATGTAAAAAGGGGAAAGAAGAGGTCCCATCCATTCCCATAACTGAGACCTGTGAGGGAACTAGAGGTCCAGAGTATGAAGGCAAAACAGAGAAGGCTGCCCGCGTGTCCACAAGAAATGAGATGGACTTACCCACTTGTTGCAGAACCCTGGGTTCTCCGAGTCCAGGCCGTGTCCTAGGAGTTCGAGCAATGCACCCATCTGACTGGATTGGCCTTCCCATTCGGGCGGCTTGTCCTCCACGTAGAGGCACTGAGGTAAAACCTGTTGCCCAAAGGGCACTCACTCCGCCAGTGACTGGGCTGCTTGCAGTCAGGGCAGGGCTCAGTGGGCAGCCACTGGCAGGGGCCCTGCCGGGACCAGTGGTCCTTCTTGCCACACTTAAAGCAAGCTGCTGGTGGCCCTACTGGTCACAGGGTTGCCATAAGACTTGGGGGTTTGGAGCGTTACCTTCTGCTGCATGGGGGCCTGGTGAACAGCCTTGGCCTGCTTCTACTAACTGGGACCGTTAAAAACTTTAAATGCTGTGTTCACAGGTTCTGGATAGGGGCTTGGGGGTTTGGGAATAAGAGGAGGGGGGCTTGTGGGGAGCCCGGCACCCAGATCCTGCAGGAAATGCTCGAGCCAAAGGCAGGACAGGGCCAGAACTTCCTGCAAGAAAATTGGGGTTGGATGTCCTGAAAACCAGTGTAAGAGCCAATGCCAGGCTGAGAAAGGCCTGACGGAGGAGGGACTTAAGAACACAGTGAAGGGAGGGGCCCCTGGCCAGCAGGGGAGGAGAGAGAGATGGTAGTGGTGAATAAGAAACAGGTTTTTGAAAAGGGAGTTGGGAGTCCGCAGAGAAGGAAAGATTAGGAGTGGAGGTTTTAGGTGAGGTTTCTCTGGCCAGAAAAAGACCTGCGCGGTGTGGAACAGGTGGCGCAGAGATTAAGAACAGGTGTGCGAATAATTAGAAGCCGTGAGTATAAGAGATCTCCAATCAGTTCCCAGCTTTTTTGGCGATAGTTAAATTGGTGAGGGTGTTAACACCGAAAGTCCCTTCAGGAGGCTAATTGAGTGGGTTCTGTGGCCTGGCCACAGCGGAGAAGAAGAACAGTTTCTTCTTCTTTAGGTAGGGAGATTCCTGTGCCCCCACAGCCACCCTCAGTCCTCGGAGTGGTCAGTATTGAGTATTAGCATCCTAAAAACTCAAGGTCTGGCCACGGACGAAAGTGGTTGTGCTTGGGGAGGTCTCCACAAGCACACACTCACTCGGAACAGAAAAGAGTTCCCTGACGTAGCTACGGTTTCAGACAGGGAGTCTCGGAGGAAAGAACTGAGGGGAAGGCTGGAGGCAGGGGACTTACCACACCCTGTGCTGAAGTGGGTGGAAGGTTGGAGATCCTGGTTCTTTCTCGGAGGGAGGGGAAAGGAGCAGTCCTTGCAGACTTCTAACTCCTTCCGGGTTTTCGGCACCAAAATGTAAGATATTTTTCCCCGCCAAGAAGGAAGTAAGAGGGCTCAGAGCTGCAAAGTGTGGAATAATAAACGGCTTTATTGAGTACAGAGCGTGCATCCTGCCCGGCAAGGTTCCCTGGTCCCAAAGAAAGAAAGATGAAGGAGACGGAGGCTAGGGAAGTTGCAAAGATTAAACCGCGTGGGAGATATTTAAAGGGTCCCTCTAGGGGAAGTGGAGCTAACATGACGTGGTGAAATCCTACTGGCTGGCAGACGATGGCTTTTTTCCAAACAGTTTCTGTGAAGCCTTTTGGCGCGCTTGGTTGTGGCGGTCCTAGCCAAAGTTTACGGGTCTGAGTTCCCCACGTGACCATCCCCCATTATCCACCAACCTTACAATGGCCCTTTATTTGCAGATTTGAATGGGATTCTCTATCAAGAGGAAAGAAATCACCACTTGGTTTTGAATTAAGGCCATGGCCCGTAAGAGCTAACATGAGAGGCAGGATGGTAGGTGGGCAAGGTTTGGGCTTTTGGTGCCTGGTGTCTGATCATCTGCGACTGACCAACCTGGCTGCCCAGCAGCACTGGTTCTGAAGCCAGCTCCATGTAAAGCAGGCCACAGTGTGCTCGTTTGCATGCTGTGTACATGTGTGACTATTTCTACGTGTTAACTTTTTCAACAGGGCCCTTAAAATCAACATTTTTGCAAATTCATTCAGCCGCAACAGTTAGACCAGAAAACTGAGCAAAGAATGAGCAAGATGTCAAAAGAAGGCATGAGGGCCAGGAGCCCGTGAAGGCCCTTTGGTGGTCAGAGCAAAGAGCGACCTCTGTAGCTACCCAGGGTGTCACCTAACTAAAATTATTACTTGGAAAATAGTTTTCCTTCCTCTTTAAGGGTTTTCATTTTAATGTGTTTTATAATGTACACATTATATTATATAGAAACTCATAATTGATGAAAAGGTAAATATATACATTTTAAGATGAATGCTTACATTTTTTGATTCCTGGAGTTTCAATCAACAAAGATTAAAGACCTTTGATTTTTAAGATAGAAAAAGGGACAGACAGTTTATACTCATTCCATTTATTTAATTCATTTAACAAATACTGTTGAATGCCCACTGTATGCCAGATACTGTTCAAGATGCTTGGGATCCCTGAGTGAAGAAGATAGATGTAAGCAGTGCCCTCCAGGCACTCACAGTCTACGGGTGTGTGTACCATGGCGGGAGGAGCCTTTCCCTGAGCCCAGACCAAGTGAGGCCCCAAGATGGAACCTCACTTTCTTCTAGCACATGCAACACTGCAATCAATTGTTTATGCAATGATTTGTTTTTCCCCACCTTCCCCCTAGTTATAAGCTCTGTGACAGCAGAGATTGTGTCTGTTTTGTTCTCCAGCATCTCTGCAGTGGCAGCACCGTGCCTAGTGCACAGTAGATGCTCAGTAATCATTAGCGAGTGAATGTGTGTATACTCTGTCCTAACATACATGGCACACATGTGTGCACATATATGTGAGTATGACCAAAGCTGAGAAATTCGAGGGTATTCTCAAGCAGAAACTATTGCTGAGGGCAGGAGGATATGTCATGAACATAACTAAGTGTAAAGGAGACTTTTCAGGGGCAGCAAGAAGAGTCTGTTAGAAAGGGGTTTGGGTGGTTCGTGGTGACCAGGGTGACAAGTTCCAGGTGATAAGGGAGCTTGTGAACTTGGACAAAAACATCAAGAGTTCTTAAAAATCTATCTGGGTGTATGGTATGTTCGTTGAACTAAAAATAAACCTTGAGAAACATGATTAGGACATTAAAAGGATCAGTGCTACACATGACTGGTCGATAATTTGAAAAAACTGAAACAAAAAAAGGTTTTAAAATTTCACACACCAAATTTATAGATGTGTAAAGTTATACACATTCTGGGGACTCTGCACCTTTTTTCTAGTAGCACTTACTATAATGATAAGTATATCGTCTGTGGGGGTTTAACTTACCTTCTCCCTTTAGGGCACAACGTCTACTATCCCTCTGTTCCCAGAGCCTAGGACAGTGTCCGGAGCAAGGGTGGGGAACTATGGCCTGTAGCCTATTTTTGTATACAAGCTAAGGAAAGTTTTTAAATTTTATATGGTTGAAAAAGAATCAAAAGAAAAATGTTTCATGACATTAACATTATATGAGATTTTAATTTTAGTTTCCATAAATAACAGTTTATTGGACCAAAGCCACACTCAATAGTTTACATATTGTCCAGGCTGCTTTCATAGTACAATGGCAAAGTTAAGTAGTTTTGACAGACACATAAAGGTGCACAAACCTTAAAATATTTACTGTTTGGCCCTTTAAGAAAATGTTTGCTGACCCCTGGCTTAGAATATAGAAGATACCTTATAGCATTTAATGAATTAATGAATAAGTTACTCAATCTACCTATTATGCAACAGTTTCTAAAAAAATATTTATTAATTTTAATTATTGTGTTTACATGGATTCAATTGTCTCAATGAATATATGAATATAATAACACCCTCACTCCCACCCTCTATGCAACAGTTTTATACTTTATTTTGTTTAATACACCTTAAACAAGGGGAATATGGGAGAAAAGGGTCATCATTTAACAAGTAAGGAAACTGAGGCTCAGAGGGTTTAGGTGATTTGCCAATCCATCGAGTGGCAGAGCCAGGAATTGAACCCAGGTCTGACTCCAAAATGCATACCCTATGCCACCTTTGACTGTACTGTTCTTCTGTAATATCTAGATGTTTTTATCTGAGGTTTTAAGTGTATCCTTACACCCCAGTAGAAAGAGAACTTGCATTGTGCTTTTATTGCTGCTGAAATAGTATTATTTTAAAAGCCGCACCACATCTTTGTCCTGGCAGGGGCACAGTGCCTGTCTGGCCTGTGGTAGGTAATTGTGGAAGTCTTGAAAGGATTCTCCTGGTAAAGAAAAGCCAACAAGCAAACCAGTAATGCCCCATTCAGACGAGATCGGGCGCATTCAGGGTGGTATGGCCGTAGACATAATGCCCCATTCACATTCACATACCCCAAAGACACTTTTGAAGAAGGAGAAGTCGCTGATGACTAACTTGATTCTTTAGAACAGTTCTCTGCTCGTTCCTAAATGTGATGTTTCCTAGGCACATGGTGAGAGCTCACGCTGTGGGATCCACGGTTCTCTGAATTACTACGCTACTTGACTTTTGGTCTATTTATCAAGACCTTATCATTATTTTTACTCTTTGGCAGTGAAATTTACTCATTTGTGAATTTGAGTATAGATGTTTATTCATATGCTAAAGGAATTTGCAGTTTATTCATCAAGACATTTAAAATCTCACTTGTTTAAATTAGGGCAGTGCTTTTTCTTAATTTAGAAACTGACTACAGCCAAACTTCAGCCTATTGGATTCAGTTATCAGCATTCCATTAAGGTGCAGAATTTATCATCCCTTCAGGAAATCTAATGTGACATCTGAACGTAGGAAAAAAATAGAAAAGGGGGAAAGGTCACCAAATGGAGATGCAGGTTCATTAGTAAGGTTCTGTTTACTACTTATAAAAATACAATAAAATGATATTAAAGAAGGCCTTAATATGGACTTGAAGTGATGAGCAAACCAAGGTCAACAGGCTGTAGCTTGTTTCTGTAAATGAGAGTCCCCTGGTGTGTAGCCTTCTCCATTTGTTTACAGGTTGCCAATAGCTGCTTCCATGCTGCTTCCAATGTCAGAGACTTGATGGTCTGCAAAGCCTAACATATTTACTCTCTGGTCCTTTAAGAGGATATTTGCAGACCTCTGGAACTAAGGATCTAAGAGAATTTAGAGGAACTAGAATTGTTTAATGTGGAGAAGAGAAATCTGAAGACAATAACATGGTTCATACTTTTGAGAGGATAATATATAAAAGATGACCCTTGTGTCTTAATTCTCTGCCAAGATAAACCCAGTGGAAACTGATTTACTCTACAGCACAAGGAGGTTTTCTGTCTCTGAACTTAAAATATAGAGTGGTATATAAGATTAAGTCTTACACATTGGTAGTGACATGCATGGTGCAAAATTTCCACTTTGAGTGCCCCAAGTTTCACTTTTAAAGGTACTTTTTATTATTGCTACAAATCTGCTGCTGAATGTCATAATTGATAAAGGAGTAATAGACTAAGAGGTTAATGGTCATTAATGCTTTAGCAATAATTAATTAATTTAAAAAGGGGGGGGACATGAAGGATTATTTTTGGATAGAAAGAGAAAGGAAAGGGTTAGCAAAGTAGTCTCCGTCCCTGGGAGAGAGGCTGATGAGCTGATGTCTTAGGTTAGTGGAGGGACATTAGGCTCCCACCAGAAGGAGACCTAATGAGATGTGATACCCCTGAAGATGTACATGAGCAGCCAGTGACGGCCAACTGGTTTATGGTGTAAGTTTGCATCTTGGTGATTGTGCTTTCCTGAAGCTGTAATCCCACAGACCTTTTTTTTCTAAATTAAAGAACCCCAAAGTGGACCCACCACATATGTGTGAGGCAAGGGTTCCTGGAGTGGTCTGCGGACAACTGTTTCAGTATCACCTGGAACAATGTAAGCAAGACAGATTCTTGAGTCCCATCCCAGAACTACAGAGTCCAAAAGCAGAAGCTTGAGGATGGAGCCTGAGATGACATATACTTAACATTCCCTACCCCCCCCCCAAATCTAAATGTTATTGCAGAATGAAGGGGCCCTGGTCTTAGAGCTGGGGGCTTAGGTGTATGCCACAGAAGTTTCTTACTTGCTGGGTGACCTTGAGCCTTCCTCTTAGAGCAGGTGAGCAGATATCATAATGTACATAAATATGTTAGAAAAACTGAAAACCTTTGTAACTGATGCTGGTCTTTCTTATGTAACATGCAAAGGGTAGCTCTGAATAGAAATGCTTTTGACTGATTCTAAAGCTCAGAATATCAGATACAAGTCTTTTCCCTCTTCCTTAGTTAGTCATGATTTCCATAAGGAATTTCTGGTTTTCAAATCCCTTATCCTGCTAATTCTTTTGCTTTAGCTGCTCAGGAATCTTTAAAAGCAGATAAAAAGAACCCAACTTTAAAAAAAGCCCTTCTGAGCCCTTCTGATTTTTTTCTAGAACATAGTGCTTTTTTATCTACTGTTCTAATTTATGGACTAATTGTCATTGGCATATGATAGGTGCTGTTAAGTGTTATTACTATTCCCCCTGCCAAGGAACCTGTCTCCCTGGCAGAAAATCTAAGAGACAGCTGCTTCGGCATTCGGCCTGGGCTCAGCCTCTGCCAGCTGCCCAGCTCCGAGCTCAAGCGGTCCTACTGTCTCCTGCACAGTCCTGAAGGAAAAAGGCCTAGAAGTTCAATAGAGCCAGATACAAACATCCAGAAAACTGCCAGATGTGCTTTGGCAGGTTCTGTGTCCCCTCCCTCCTGCTTGCGCGTGTGCATGCCAGGCTACAGAAGGATTGAAGCCCACAGGAGACAGATTCTCTCTGCCAGTGAGAACCTGCATCGGCCATGCTGATGCTAATTAACTACCCTCTGATGGATCTGGGAGAACAAGGAAAGGTGCCCCCTTTTTCCCCTCTTTTAAAATAATCAGGAGTGAAATAAAAGATAAATAAATAAAATAATCAGGAGTAGTAGTGGTAACACTTCCAGGAAAGGAGAGACTCACTGAAACTCTATTCTTGGGATTATTTTGTAGAGCACCCCTTGTTTCATGGTCACCCCTGATGCTGTCAGATGCATGACTGCCTTGTGTTGAACCCTCTCTTATGTTCTAGATATATTTACATTTGCTAAAAGAATATCATCACTTGCAAAGATTCTTGTGACAGTCACTTAACTCAAAGCCATAGAGATCCTGAAATAAAGAGTCACTCTAGGAGTAAAGATAGTGAAAAGACCACCTCAATGTAAAATGATGAGCACATTAAGCAAAAAAGGACCTGCTTACCAAAAGTCACACATAGATTATTTTTCTAATCCACTTTATGTTTCCACAATTAAAATTCTTTCTTAAGAAACTGATTTTTTTCAGTGACTGGTCAAAAGAGGATAATCTATATCACTTCTGTAAATATGAAAAGGATATTGGCTCAGGAAAATCAAAAAGTTTGTTACTTAGCCTAGTGGTCCCCAACCCCTGGGCCGTGGACCGGTACCGGTCTGTAGGCCATTTGGTACTGATCTGCAGAGAAAGAATAAATAACTTACATTATTTCCGTTTTATTTATATTTAAGTCTGAACAATGTTTTATTTTTAAAAAATGACCAGATTCCCTCTGTTACATCTGTCTAAGACTCACTCTTGATGCTTGTCTCGGTCACGTGATACATTTATTCGTCCCACCCTAAAGGCCGGTCTGTGAAAATATTTTCTGACATTAAACCGGTCCGTGGCCCAGAAAAGGTCCGGGAGCACTGCCTTAGCCCAGTTTTCCATTGTGATAGACAGACCATGTGTTACTCAGAGCCAGCACTGCCTCTGTTGCTCTGGCTTCTTGGCCATGATTTTGACCCACTAATGTTAGGTTTGAATTGAAGACCTGACTGGTAGAAGACAAACAAGTACTGTCTTTCCTCAAGGGGTATATGAATCAAGTTCCTTTCTTATGGTTTCTCAGTAATAGTAATGGAGATTTTTAGTGATAGAACAAAAGTCTTTCTTCCTTCAATTACTTTTCCCTGCAGGCTAACTAGAGATATGGATCTCATATACCATTTGGGCTTGCTTTCAGTAAAATATCTACGAAGTGTCTTTAGCATGATCCCTATCTAATGGGATTTGGTTGTAAACTTAATTCATATCAGATTTTCTAAATGAGAGATCACTGTCAACTTATTGTTAATTGAATTAAATAAAATCAAGGTTTTTATAATTAATGTGAACCATTTAATCTTTTAGCTCCTTGAATGAATATAATTTTCTAAACACAGGTATTTTCTCATTTAAAAAAAGCAACATTTTGTAGAAAATAAACAGATAAAGCAACATGACTTCTTTTTCTTTTTTTTTTTTTTTTTTATAATTTTATTTTTTTAATGGGGTGACATCAATAAATCAGGATACATATATTCAAATATAACAAGTCCAGGTTATCTTGTCGTTCAATTATGTTGCATACCCACCACCCAAAGTCAGATTGTCCTCTGTCACCTTCTATCTTGTTTTCTTTGTGCCCCTCCCACCCCCTATCCCTCTCCCATTCCCCCCTCCCCCCCGTAACCACCACACTCTTATCAATGTCTCTTAGTTTCACTATTATGTCCCACCTACGTATGGAATAATACAGTTGCTGTTTTTTTCTGATTTACTTATTTCGCTTCGTATCATGTTATCAAGATCCCACCATTTTGCTGTAAATGTTCCGATGTCATCATTTCTTATGGCTGAGTAGTATTCCATAGTGTATATGTGCCACATCTTCTTTATCCAGTCATCTATTGATGGGCTTTTTGGTTGTTTCCATGTCCTGGCCACTGTGAACAATGCTGCAATAAACATGGGGCTGCATGTGTCTTTACGTATCAATGTTTCTGAGTTTTGGGGATATATACCCAGTAGAGGGATTGCTGGGTCATAAGGTAGTTCTATTTTCAGTTTTTTGAGGAACCACCATACTTTCTTCCATAATGGTTGTACTACTTTACATTCCCACCAACAGTGTATGAGGGTTCCTTTTTCTCCACAGCCTCTCCAACATTTGCTATTACCTGACTTGCTAATAACAGCTAATCGAACAGGTGTGAGGTGGTATCTCATTGCCGTTTTGATTTGCATTTCTCTAATAGCTAAAGAAGATGAGCATCTTTTCATATATCTGTTGGCCATTTGTATTTCTTCCTGGGAGAAGTGTCTATTCATATCCTCTTCCCATTTTTTTATTGGATTGTTTGTTTGTTTGTTGTTGAGTTTTATGAGTTCTTTGTATATTTTGGATATTAGGCCCTTATCTGAGCTGTTGTTTGAAAATATCATTTCCCATTTAGTTGGCTTTCTGTTTATTTTGTTATCAGTTTCCCTTGCTGAGCAAAAACTTCTTAGTCTGATGTAGTCCCATTCATTAATTTTTGCCTTCACTTCTCTTGCCATTGGAGTCAAATTCATAAAATGCTCTTTAAAACCCAGGTCCATGAGTTGAGTACCTATGTCTTCTTCTATGTACTTAATTGTTTCAGGTCTTATGTTTAGATCTTTGATCCATTTTGAGTTAATTTTTGTACAGGGGGAGAGACTGTAGTCCAGTTTCATTCTTTTGCATGTGGCTTTCCAGTTTTCCCAGCACCATTTATTGAAGAGGCTTTCTTTTCTCCATTGTGTGTTGTTGGCCCCTTTATCAAAAATTATTTGACTATATATATGTGGTTTTATTTCTGGACTTTCTATTCTGTTCCATTGGTCTGAGTGTCTATTTTTCTGCCAATACCATGCAGTTTTGATTGTCGTGGCCCTATAATAGAGTTTGAAGTCAGGTATTGTTATGCCCCCAGCTTCATTCTTTTTCTTTAGGATTGCTTTGGCTATTCGGGGTTTTTTATAGTTCCATATAAATCTGATGATTTTTTGCTCTATTTCTTTAAAAAATGTCATTGGAATTTTGATGGGAATTGCATTAAATTTGTATATTGCTTTGGGTAATATAGCCATCTTGATTATATTTATTCTTCCTAGCCAAGAACAAGGTATATTCTTCCATCTCATTATATCTTTTTCGATTTCCCTTAACAATGGTTTATAGTTTTCATTATATAAGTCCTTTACATTCTTTGTTATGTTTATTCCTAAGTATTTTATTTTTTTTGTTGCAATCGTGAAGGGGATTATTCTTTTGAGTTCCTTCTCAGTTGTTTCATTGTTGGCATATAGAAAGGCTATTGACTTCTGTATGTTAATTTTGTATCCTGCGACCTTACTGTATTGGCTTATTGTTTCTAGTAGTCTTTTTGTGGATTCTTCGGGGTTTTCGATGTATAGGATCATATCATCTGCAAAAAGTGATACCTTTACTTCTTCTTTTCCGATATGGATGCCTTTTATTTCTTTGTCTTGTCTGATTGCTCTGGCTAGAACCTCTAGTACCACATTAAATAAGAGTGGAGAGAGTGGACAACCCTGTCTTGTTCCTGATTTAAGGGGGAAAGCCTTCAGTTTAGTGCCATTTAGTATGATGTTAGCTGATGGTTTATCATATATGGCCTTTATCATGTTGAGATATTTTCCTTCTATACCCATTTTGTTCAGAGTCTTAAACATAAAATTGTGTTGTATTTTATCGAAAGCCTTTTCTGCGTCTATTGATAAGATCATGTGGTTTTTGTTCTTTGTTTTGTTGATATGGTGTATTACATTAACCGTTTTACGTATGTTGAACCATCCTTGAGATTCTGGGATGAATCCCACTTGATCATGATGTATTATTTTTTTTAATATGTTGTTGTATTCGATTTGCTAGTATTTTGTTTAGTATTTTAGCATCTGTATTCATTAGAGATATTGGTCTGTAGTTTTCTTTTTTTGTGCCATCCTTGCCTGGTTTTGGTATGAGGGTTATGTTGGCCTCATAAAATGTGTTTGGAAGTATTGCTTCTTCTTCAATTTTTTGGAAGACTTTGAGTAGAATAGGAACCAAGTCTTCTTTGAATGTTTGATAAACAAAGATAAATTTAATAAATTTATCTTTGAAAAATTTGCTGGTATAGCCGTCAGGGCCTGGACTTTTATTTTTGGGGAGGTTTTTAATGGTTTTTTCTATTTCTTCTCTACTGATAGGTCTGTTTAGGCTTTCTGCTTCTTCTTGACTCAGTCTAGGAAGGTAGTATTGTTCTAGGAATTTATCCATTTCTTCTAGGTTGTTGAATTTAGTGGCATAAAGTTTTTCATAGTATTCTACAATAATTCTTTGTATATCTACGGTGTCCGTGGTGATTTCTCCTCTTTCATTTTGTATTTTGTTTATATGAGTTCTTTCTCTTTTTTCCTTGGTAAGTCTTGCCAAGGGTTTGTCAATTTTGTTGATCTTTTCAAAGAACCAGCTCCTTGTTCTATTAATTTTTTCTATAGTTTTTCTGTTCTCTAATTCATTTATTTCTGCTCTGATTTTTATTATCTCCTTTCTTCGGCTGGTTTTGGGTTGTCTTTGTTCTTCTTTTTCTAGGTCCTTAAGGTGGGAAGTTAAGTGGTTCACTTGGGCTCTCTCTTGTTTGTTCATATATGCCTGAAGCGATATGAACTTCCCTCTTATCACTGCTTTTGCTGCATCCCATAGATTCTGATATGTCGTATTGTCATTTTCATTAGTCTGTATATATCTTTTGATCTCTGCACTTATTTCTTCTTTGACCCATTCATTTTTTAAAAGTATGTTGTTTAGTTTCCACATTTTTGTGGGATTTTTTTCCTCTTTTTTGCAGTTGAATTCTAGCTTCAAGGCTTTATGATCAGAAAATATGCTTGGTACAACTTCAATTTTTCTGAATTTGCTGATATTGTTTTTGTGGCCCAACATATGGTCAATTCTTGAGAATGATCCATGTACACTGGAGAAAAATGTATACTCAGTCACTTTGGGATGAAATGTCCTGTAGATGTCTATCATATCCAGGTGCTCTAGTGTTTTGTTTAAGGCCACTATGTCTTTGTTGATTCTCTGTTTGGATGACCGATCTAGAGCCGTCAGCGGTGTATTGAGGTCTCCAAGTATGATTGTATTTTTGTCAGTTTTTGTTTTAAGATCAATAAGTAGCTGTCTTATATATTTTGGTGCTCCTTGGTTTGGTGCATATATATTAAGAATTGTTATGTCTTCTTGATTCAGTGTCCCCTTAGCCATTATGAAATGGCCATTTTTGTCTCTAAGTACTTTTCCTGTCTTGTAGTCAGCATTATCCGATATGAGTATTGCTACACCTGCTTTTTTTTGGATGTTATTTGCTTGGAGTATTGTTTTCCAGCCTTTCACTTTGAATTTGTTTTTATCCTTGTTACTTAGATGAGTTTCCTGTAGGCAGCATACAGTTGGATTTTCTTTTTTAATCCATTCTGCTACTCTGTGCCTTTTTATTGGTGAGTTTAATCTATTTACATTTAGTGTAATTATTGATACTTGTGAGTTCCCTATTGCCATTTTTTATCTTGCTTTCTGTTAGTTTTGTGTCTTGTTTGATCCTTCTCTTTCGTTTTTCTATCTTTTGTTTTTATTTGGTTGTATTCCATACATCTTTCCTCTGTTGCTATCTTTTTTATCTCATGTGCTTCTGTGGTGGTTTTTTCAATGGTGGTTACCTTTGAGTAATGAAAAGGGTCCCTACCCTGTTCATTGTAGCGAACTATTTTGTGAGTACTTTTGCACTCCATCGTCCTTTGCTACTGTTAATCTCCGTCTTCTCCCCCTCTTTCTTTTTGTTGTTGTCACAGTTTAAATTTGGTTTTATTGTGTTCTTCTTGGAGCTTTTACTTGTGGCTCTGTTTTTTTTTGTTCTTTGTATGTGATTGGAGAACCCCCTTTAGTAATTCCTGGAGTGGGGGTTTTCTGATGATAAATTCCCTCATCTTTTCTGTATCTGTGAATGTTTTTGTTTCTCCTTCGTATTTGAAGGATAGCTTTGATGGGTATAGTATTCGTGGCTGAAAGTTCCTCTCTTTCAGGACTTTAAATATTGGGGTCCACTCTCTTCTAGCTTGTAGAGTTTCTGCTGAGAAATCTGATGATAATCTAATGGGCCTTCCTTTATATGTTGTATTCTTCTTTTCCCTGGCTGCCTTGAGAATTTTTTCTTTGCTGTTGGTTTGTGTCAATTTCATTATGATATGCCTTGGAGTAGGTTTGTTGGGGTTAAGAAAACTTGGAGTTCTGTTTGCTTCTTGAACTTGAGGCTTTAGTTCTTTCCACAGGCTTGGGAAGTTCTCATCAATTATTTGTTTAAGTATGTTCTCCATTCCATTTTCTCTCTCTTCTCCCTCTGATATACCTATTATTCTTATGTTATTCTTTTTGATGGAGTCAGATAATTCTTGTAGGGCTATCTCATTTTTTTTAATTTTTGAGTCTCTTTCTTCTTCTCTCTGTTGTGCCTCAAGTTGCTTGTCTTCTATTTCACTAATCCTCTCTTCTATCTGACCTGTTCTATTAGCTAAGCTTGTTACTTCGTTTTTCAGCTCGTGAATTGGAGTTTTTCATCTCTGTTTGATTTGTTTTTATAGTTTCAATTTCCTTGGACATATATTCTTTGTGTTCATGGAGTTGTTTTCTGATTTCCCTATATTGCCTTTCTGTGTTTTCTTGTATATCTCGGAGGATTTTTAGGATTTCTATCTTGAATTCTCTGTCATTTAGCTCCAAGGTTTCCAATATATTAAATTTTTTCTCCATAGATTTTTCCTCATCTAGCTGTGTTACCTCTCTTTCTTTTGTATCCATGATATTCGATTTTCTCTTCCTTAATGGCATCTGAGGGTGGTTTTGTTGATAGTATTAATGAGATTTAATAAAGAATAAAAAGTTAAAAAAAATAAATAAATAACAAATCGAAAAGAGTTGTTTTTTTAAAAAAAAATTAATAATGAAATAAAGAAAAATAAAATAAAATAAAAATTTTTAAAAAAGGAAATTATTCCCCCCCTCTTTTTTTCCTCTCCTCTACTCCCCTCTTTCTTGAGAAAATCTTGTGGTGGACTGTGAGTTATAACAAACAATGCCTGTGATGGAGGGCCTGAATTGGGGAAAAGTAATAAAGGGGCAAAAAAGAGAGAAAGAAAAAAAAAAAAAAAAAAAAAAAAGGAAAAAAAAAAAAAGAAAAAAGAAAAAAAAAAGGGCACAAAAAAGCAAATAAGGAAAATTTGGGTCAAGAATAAAATGATTTGCTTTTAGGTGTTGGTTTTCTAAGAGTTATGATGAGAGGAATAAGAGGAAAATGGAAAAATGGGGGGACAAATTAAAAACTTACTATTGTATTTAGTGGAACAAGAACTAGATAATATGGAGAGCCAGGGATGGGAGCACTGCTAGTGAGTTAAAAAGGTAAAGTAAAACCCCCCCAAAATACCACAAACATAGGTTTGAGTCCCAGATAAGATAATTTGTTTGTTATTGAGGTTTGAATGAGAGGAGATGTAAAGGACAAAGGAAGAAACTAATATAGAGGGAGAAAAGAAAGAGAGAGAGAGAAAAAAAGAGGGAACCACTAAAAGAAGAAAAAAGAAAGGAGAGAGAGAGAGAGAGAGTTAAGGGTTTTGGAGTGCAACCCTCATAGAGAGAAAGGAAGAGAAGAGAAATGATAATGGGAGATGTAACACTTATGGGTAGTGTAGTTCAAGGAGAGGAGAGAGTAAGACCGGTAGAGAGTTAATCGGCCAAATTGGAGGAGGAAAAAAAAGTCTCAAGAATGAAGATAAGAGAAACAAACGAACAAATATAATAAAATGGGATAGGTTATAAAGTCTGCAGATTATTCTTGATTTTGAGAGGTTATCTTCTTGCTTTTTCTTTTCTCTCCCTCTTCCTGGTCGGTGACTCTGTACCCCGGGTTCTGCCCCTTTGGCACGCTCAGGTAGAGGTTTGCAGTTGATAAGTCTCTATGGCAATGTCATGTATTATGCTTTATTCTCGTTGGGAGTCGAGGCTCATTAGCATTTATAGGCTCCGACAGTGAGAGAGTCTGTGTTCCTGGAGCCTTTCTCCTAGTCTTTCCTTCCTCAATTAGTAGCCTGATAGTCCAGGTATGGGGTTGCTGCTGCCTCTGCCTGGATAGTAAGAGGCTCAAATTGCTGGCAACTCCCCACTCTATTTCCACTCAGCACAGGGCTCTGGGTAAGGCTCAGTCAGTCAGAGCTGCTAGCATAATCAGGCGGGCTTTCCGCCCACTCGAAGACCTCTGGCTCTGCCACTCTATCCGGTAACACAAGCGGGCGCCCACTTCCGGGGCGCTTGGAGGAAACTCTCACTCACTGTCTGCAACCAGGATATCCGGCCAGCAGTCTCACGCTCTGAGTGAAACCCCCAACCGCAGGGAAAAGTTGCAGCATTGGAATTGAGTCTCGCTCCGTCCCCGTGTGCGGCTTTTGCAAGGCGCTGGGGCGGCCCGAGATTCCGCTTTGGCCCACACAAAGGCCCCTGACTCTGCCCCTCTCTGCGATAACACGGGCGCGCACTGCCGAGGCACTCGGAGGAATCGCTCACTCCTTATCTGCGCGCGCAAACCAGGATATGAGGCCGGCCGTGGTTCCCTCTGAGTGAAACAGCCTCCAGCACGGAAAATCTCCACCGTTGGGATTAGTTCTCACTCCCTCCCGTGTGTGGCTTTCCCAGGGCGCTGGGGCTGCCCAGAGACTCTGCCCTCAGCCTACAGAAAGGCCTCTGACCCTGCCTCACCGTGGGGCAACACGGGCACCCACTTCCGCGGCTTAGGAAGAAATCTCTCTTCCACTAACTGCGCACCGACCAGGAGACCGGGTAAAATGGCCGCTCCGCTTGTCTTTCTTTGTTTTGGTTTGGCACGAGTGTTAGCTTGTATTGCCCGGGTTGTCACAGGATCAGATTTTCCTCGGCTTGGATCTCTGAGCCACAGCCTGGTTCGGCTGTTTTTGCTGCGGGGGCCTGGATCTATTCACCCCCTTTGCCCGCCTCAGTTTCTATATTCACAGTTACCAGAGAAAGCCGCCCTGTTTAGGTTAGTGAGGAAGGCGGAGCATTTCTTACTCCCTATTTCCTTCGGGGTTTGGTTATATATTTAGCCAATTTTTCACTCAATCATACCTTTGGGTGTATTGCGAAGAATCTGGAAGCTCCAAGTATAGGTTTTTCTGTTTCTGGTTGAAGATCTTGTTGAGTTTTGGGGGAGATTTATCGGTATCGCTTCCTACTCCGCCATTACTCTGACGTCATCATGACTTCTTTTTCTAATAACTCTTAATCTCAAATTAAATATACCCAAATCCTTTTAAAAACATAAAAGAATAAAAATAATAAAATGTTATCAACTTTACCCAAAATGTTAACATTATGCTGTCTAGAACATACAGTAAGTACAAATTAACTGTAATAATGGTTAAGGAGTGCCATAGTATAGTACAAAGAAAAGTGGTTTCAGTGTCAGTAGACATGGGTTATATAGGCCTACCGTGCCTCTAACTCCTTGGTGACATTGGGTAAACAAACCACCATCCTTTCTGGCCTTATATATATCTAAAAGAGGTGTGCATGAGTTACATGGAATGATTCACTATTTGAGTCCTATGATTTTGTATATACTGTAACATGGTATCAGAAAACTTTATCTTATTTTTTTTTTATTTTGGAAAATTTTAAATGTAATTCACAAAAACAGAACAAATTGTGGTGCTTGATGGATTCATCAAGCAACCTCATTCATCGTCACCTTCTGGCCAATTATGCATCTCCAACATCTCCATCCTTTGACCCCTCCCTGAGCCAATCCCAGGCCTTAGATGCTATTTATAAATATAATCCCTCTGCCATTGTTTTGTTAGCACCTGAGGTCTTAGAAATTTTATTTTGTTTTTAAAAAGCCTCAAATTGCTTCACTCTTTTTTTATGTTTAATTGAAAATTTTGAGATAACTGTAGGTTCATATGCCATAATAAGAATTAATCTGAAGGATCCCATGCTCCCTTTGCCCAGTGCCCCCAGTGGCGTGTGCCCAGCCCTACGGTCAGGATGCAGAACAACTCCATCACCACAAGGCTTCCTCCTTTGCCCAGTGCCCCCAGTGGCATGTGCCCACCTCTAGGGTCAGGATGCAGAACAACTCCATCACCACAAGGCTTCCTCCTTTGCCCTTTTGTAACCATACCCATTTCCATCTGTACCCCCCAACATTAACCTCTGTTTCTCATTTCGAAAATTTTATCATTTCAAAAACATTACATAAATGGAACTATATAGTCCATAACATTTTTGTTTTGTTTTTTGTTTCAAGGCAATTTATTTTATTTTTAAATTACAGTTGACATACAGTATTATTATAGTTTCAGATGTACAATATAGTGATTAGACAGTTATATACCTTATAAAGTATTCATCCTGATAAATCTAGTACCTATGTAACACCATACATACCTATTACAATATTATTGACTATATTCCCAATGCTGTACTGCATAACCCTGTGACTATTTTAATAACTGGCAATTTGTACTTCTTAATCCCTTTCATGTTTTTCATTCACCACCCAACCCCCTCCTATTTGGCAACCATCAATTTGTTCTTTGTATCTGTCAGTTTGTTTGTTTCATTTGTTAATTTGTTTTGTTTTTTAGATTCCACAAATGAAATCTTGTTGTATTTGTCATTTTCTGTCTGATTTATTTTACTTAGCATAATGCCCTCTAATTTCATCTATATTGTTGCAAATGTCAAGGTTTCATTTTTTTTTATGGCTGAGTAATATTCCATTGTGTAAGTGCACCACTTCTTTATGCATTGGTCTATCAAAGAACACTTAGGCTGCTTCTATATCTTGGCTATTGTAAACAATGCTGCAGTGAATGTGGGGGTGCATTTATCTTTTCAAATTAGTGTCTTGGGTTTCTTTGAATAAATACCCAGAAGTGGACTTGCTGGGTCATATGGTAATTCTATTTTTAATTTTTGAGGAACCTCAATATGTTTTCTATAGTGGCTGCACGGATGTATTATGCCACCAACAATGCACAGGATTCCCTGTATGTACTATACATCCTCACCAACATTTGTTATTTGCTAATTTATTTATGATAGTTATTCTGACAGGTCTGAAGTGATACTTTATTGTGGTTTTAATTTGCATTTCTCTGATGCTTAGTGATGTTGAACATCTTTTCATATGTCCATTGGCCATCTGTATGTCCTCTTGGGAGAAATGTCTGTTTAGGTCCTTGGCTCATTTTTAAATTAGATTCTTTGTCCTTGAGTGTTAAGTTGTATGAATTCCTTTTATATTTTGGATGTTAACCCCTTATCTAATATACTATTACTGAATATCTTTTCATATTCAGAAGGTGGTCTTTTCATTTTGTTGATAGTTTCCTTTGTTGTACAAGACCTTTTTAGTTTGATGTAGTCTCATTGGTTTATTTTTTCTTTGTTTCCCTTGCCTGGGGACACATATCCAAAACAATATTTCTAAGAGCAGTGTCAAAGATTTTAGTGTCTGTGTTTTCTAATAGGATTTTTGTGGTTTCAGTTTTTACATTTAGGTCTTTAACTCATTTTGACTTTATTTTTATATGTGGTATAAAAAATGTTGTCTGGTTTCTTTCTTTCTTTTTTTTTTTTTTTTTTGTTGTTGTTGTATGCATCTGTTCAGTTTTCCCAATACCATTTATTGAAGAGACTGTATATTCTTGTATATTCTTTTCTTCTTTGTCATAGATTAATTGACCACATAGGAATGGGTTTATTTTGGGGTTATCTATTCTGTTCCACCGATTTATATGTCTGTTTTTATGCCAGTACCATGATGTTTTGATTACTGTAGCCTTATGATTAACTTTGATATGAATTATCATGGTATTTACAAATTTGTTCTTCTTTCTCAAGATTGCTTTGGTTATTTGGGGTCTTTGTGATTCCATATAAATTTTGTGATTATTCTGTTATAGTTCTATGAACAATGCCATTGGTATTTTGATAAGGATTACATTGAATTTATAGATTGCTTTGAGTAGTATGAACCTTTCAATAATAATGTTAATGAGGATAGTGTATTCTTTCACTTATTTGTATCTTTTTCAATGTCTTATAGTTTTCTGAGTACATGTCTTTTAACTGCTTGGTTAAATTTATTCCTAGAAATTTTATTGTTTTGGATTGGCTTTTATAATGTTCATAATTCCTGGGAGATTCATCCAGGTAGTTGTGTGTGACAAGTTTGCTGATCTCATTGCTGAATAGTGTGGAATGATGTACCACAGTTTGTTTAACCACAACTTATTAAAGAACAACTGACCAGTTTCAAGTTTTTGGCTGTTCTGAATAAAACTGCCATGAACATTTATGTAGTTTTTTTTTCTCATTACTCTACTGCATCCCAGTCCAACGCTCTACCCACTGTGCCACCGCCTGGCCAGGCTTCTCATTACTTTAGGATAAACACCCAAGAGTGTAATTGGTGGGTTGTATGATAAGTACATGTTTAGTTTTATCAGAAATTGCCATATGGTTTTATATTCCAAGCAGGATGTATGAATGCTCTAGTTTCTCTGAATCTTCCCCAACACTTGAAGGTATCACTATTTATTTTAGTCATCCTAATAGATATGTGGTGCTATCTCATTGTAGTTTTAATTTTCATTTCCCTGATGGGTCATGATGTTGAATATCTTTTTCTTATGCTTATTTTTCATTGTGTATCATCTTTGGCAATCTTCTGCATTTTTACCCCTCCATTTGTCTTTTTTCAAACTTGAACTGGTAAATGGTCTGTGAAATTAATTATAATGTACTTAGGTGGGAGGAAAAGACCTGCTGCTGAAATAGAGAATATTGCTTACTCTTGTCTTCAGCTCAGTGTTAGAGTCTATGGCAATATGAAGCTGAACAAGAAAAGAAGCTTAGTCTTGAATCTCAGATAGTTCTAAAACTATCTTAACACTTTTGGAAAGGGAAGCAAAAAATATGTACTTGTCTGTGATTTCAGAATTGTATGACTTTAAGGTATTATATTTACATGGGTATCATACAGGTGAACACAAATGATGGACAGAGCCTAGCAGACTCAGGCCAAGGATTCAAATTCATTTAATATGAGTTAAGTATACAAATATATCTTTGCCATAGATGGCTTCCCAGAGCAAGGGACAGGGTGACACAACAACACTCCCAATAGAGAAGTAGCACTCCAGCCTTCAAATCCAACAGAAGCACTCCGCTGCCCATGGGAGCAGTGACTAGAGTGACACAGCTGACAAGCTCTTCCAGAAGCTTCTTCTGTCACTTCTTAGTCATTGGGCCTCCTAACTCTTCCAGAGAATGCAGATCTCTGTCTAATCGATCAACAGTTGTAGGAAGCCGGTGTCAATCCCAGCACATAGCTGAGTGCTTTTTTTTTTATAAATAAATTTTTATTAATGTTAATGGGGTGACATCAATAAATCAGGGTACATATATTCAAAGAAAACATGTCCAGGTTATCTTGTCATTCAATTATGTTGCATACCCATCACCCAAAGGCAGATTATCCTCCGTCACCCTCTATCTAGTTTTTTTTGTGCCCCTCCCGGTCCCCCTTCCCCTCTCCCTCCTTCCGTCCCATGTCCCCCCTGCCCTCCATCCCCGGTAACCACCACACTCTTGTCCATGTCTCTTAGTCTTGTTTTTATGTCCCACCAATGTATGGAATCATGTAGTTCTTGGTTTTTCTGATTTAATTATTTCACTCTGTATAATGTTATCAAGATCCCACCATTTTGTTGAAATGATTCAATGTCATCATTTCTTATGGCTGAGTAGTATTCCATAGTGTATAAGTGCCACATCTTCTTTATCCAGTCTTCTATTGATGGGCTTTTTGGTTGTTTCCATGTCTTGGCCACTGTGAACAATGCTGTAGTGAACATGGGGCTACATGTGTCTTTACATATCAATGTCTCTGAGTTTTGGGGGTATATATCTACTAGAGGGATTGCTGGGTCATAAGGTAGTTCTATTTTCAGTTTTTTGAGGAACCACCATACATTATTCCATAATGGTTGTACTACTTTACATTCCCACCAGCAGTGAATGAGAGTTCCTTTTTCTCCACAGCCTCTCCAACATTTGCTATTACCTGTCTTGTTGATAATAGCTAATTTAACAGGTGTGAGGTGGTACCTCATTTTGCATTTCTCTAATAACTAATGAAGATGAGCATCTTTTCATCTATCTGTTGGCCATTTGTATTTCTTCCTGGGAGAAGTGTCTGTTCATGTCCTCTTCCCATTTTTTATTGGATTGTTTGTTTGTTTGTTGTTGCGTTTTATGAGTTCTTTGAATATTTTGGATATTAGGCCGTTATCTGAGCTGTTGTTTGAAAATATCATTTCCCATTTAGTTTGCTGTCTGTTTATTTTGTTGTCAGTTTCTCTTGCTGAGCAAAAACTTCTTAGTCTGATGTAGTACCATTCATTTATCTTTGCCTTCACTTCCCTTGCCTTTGGAGTCAAATTCATGAAATGCTCTTTAAAACCCAGGTCCATGAGTTTAGTACCTATGTTTTCTTCTATGTACTTTATTGTTTCAGGTCTTATATTTAGGTCTTTGATCCATTTTGAATTAATTTTAGTACAAGGGGACAAACTGTAGTTGAGTTTCATTCTTTTGTATGTGGCTTTCCAGTTTTTCCAGCACCATTTGTTGAAGAGGCTTTCATTTCTCCATTGTGTGTTGTTGGCCCCTTTATTGAAAATTATTTGACCATATGTATGTGGTTTTATTTCTGGACTTTCTATTCTGTTCCATTGGTCTGAGTGTTTATTTTTCTGCCAATACTATGCTGTTTTGATTGTCATGGCCCTATAATATAGTTTGAAGTCAGATATTGTAATGCCCCCAGCTTCATTCTTTTTCCTTAGGATTGCTTTGGCTATTCGAGGTTTTTTATAGTTCCATATAAATCTGATGATTTTTAGTTCCGTTTCTTTAAAAAATGTCATAGGAATTTTTATGGGAATTGCATTAAATTTATAAATTGCTTTGGGTAATATGACTATTTTGATTATATTTATTCTTCCTAAGAACAAGGAATATATTTCCATCTCATTGTATCTTTTTCGATTTCCTTTAACAATGCTTTGTAGTTTTCATTATATAGGTCCTTTACATTCTTTGTTATGTTTATTCCTAGGTATTTTATTTATTTTTTGTTGCAATCGTGAAGGGGATTATTTTTTTCAATTCGTTTTCTAATATTTTATTGTTGGCATATAGAAAGGCTATGGACTTTTGTATGTTAATTTTGTATTCTGTGACCTTACTGTATTGGTTTATTGTTTCTAGTAATCTTTTTGTGGAGTCTTTGGGGTTTTCGATGTATAGGATCATATCATCTGCAAAAAGTGATACCTTTACTTCTTCTTTTCCAATATGGATGCCTTTTATTTCTTTTTCTTGTCTGATTGCTCTGGCTGGAACCTCTAGTACCACATTAAATAACAGTGGAGAGAGTGGACAACCCTGACTTGTTCCTGATTTAAGATGGAAAGTCCTCATTTTTATGGCATTTAATATGATGTTAGCTGCTGGTTTATCATATATGGCCTTTATCATGTTGAGATATTTTCCTTCTATACCCATTTTGTTGAGTGTCTTAAACATAAAGTTGTGTTGTATTTTATCGAATGCCTTTTCTGCATCTATTGATAAGATCATGTGGTTTTTGTTCTTTGTTTTGTTGTTATGGTGTATTACGTTAACCGTTTTACGTATGTTGAACCATCCTTGAGATTCTGGGATGAATCCCACTTGATCATGATGTATTATTTTTTTATTATGTTGTTGTATTCGATTTGCTAATATTTTGTTTAGTATTTTAGCATCTGTATTCATTAGATATATTGATCTGTAGTTTTCTTTTTTTGTGCCGTCCTTGCTAGGTTTCAGTATGAGGGTTATGTTGGCCTCATAAAATGTGTTTGGAAGTATTGCTTCTTCTTCAATTTTTTGGAAGACTTTGAGTAGAATAGAAACCAAGTCTTCTTTGAATGTTTGATAGAATTCACTAGTATGACCATCTGGGCCTGGACTTTTACTTTTAGGGAGGTTTTTAATAATTTTTTCTATTTCTTCCCTGCTAAATGGTCTGTTTAGGCTTTCTGCTTCTTCTTCACTCAGTCTAGGAACGTTGTATTGTTCTAGGAATTTATCCATTTCTTCTAGATTGTTGAATTTGATGGCACATAGTTTTTCGTAATATTCTACAATAATTCTTTGTATATCTATGATGTCTGTGGTGATTTCTCCTCTTTCATTTTGGATTTTGTTTATATGAGTCCTTTCTCTATTTTTCTTGGTAAGTTTTCCAAGGGTTTGTCAATTTTGTTGATCTTTTCAAAGAACCATCTCCTTGTTTTATTAATTTTTTCTATAGTTTTTCTGTTCTCTATTTCATTTATTTCTGCTCTGATTTTTATTATTTTCTTTCTTCGGCTGGTTTTGGGTTGTCTTTGTTCTTCTTTTTCTAGTTCCTTAAGGTGTGAAGTTAAGTGGTTTACTTCGGCTCTCTCTTGTTTGTTCATATATGCCTGAAGTGACATGAACTTCCCTCTTATCACTGCTTTTGCTGCATCCCATAGATTCTCATATGTCCTATTGTCATTTTAATTAGTCTGTATATATCTTTTGATCTCTGCACTTATTTCTTCTTAGACCCATTCATTTTTTAAAAGTTTGTTGTTTAGTTTCCACATTTTTGTGGGTTTTTTTCCCTCTTTTTTGCAGTTGAATTCTAGTTTCAAGGCTTTATGATCATAAAATATGCTTGGTACACTTTCAGTTTTTCTGAGTTTGCTGATGTTATTTTTGTGGCCCAACATATGGTCAATTCTTGAGAATGTTCCATGTACACTAGAGAAAAATGTATACTCTGTCACATTGGGATGAAATATCCTGTAGATGTCTATCATATCCAGATGCTCTAGTATTTCATTTAAGGTCAATATATCTTTATTGATTCTCTGTTTGGATGACCGATCTAGAGCCGTCAGTGGTGTACTGAAGTCTCCAAGTATGATTGTATTTTTGTCAGTTTTTGTTTTTAGGTCAATAAGTAACTGTCTTATATATTTTGGTGCTCCTTGGTTTGGTGCATATATATTAATAATTGTTATGTCTTCTTTTTTTTTTTTTTTTCTGAAGCTCGAAACGGGGAGAGAGAGTCAGACAGACTCCCGCATGCGCCCAACCGGGATAACCTGGCACACCCACCAGGGGGCGATGCTCTGCCCTTCCAGGGCATCGCTTTTGCAACCAGAGCCATTCTAGCCCCTGGGGCAGAGGCCAAGGAGCCATCCCCAGCGCTTGGACCATCTTTGCTCCAATGGAGCCTCGGCTGCGGGAGGGGAAGAAAGAGACAGAGAGGAAGGAGAGGGGGGGCTGGAGAAGCAGATGGGCGCTTCTCCTTTGTGCCCTGGCCGGGAATCGAACCCGGGATTTCTGCATGCCAGGCTGACGCTCTACCACTGAGCCAACCGGTCAGGGCTGTTATGTCTTCTTCATTAGCGTCCCCTTAATCATTATGAAATGACCATTTTTTTCTCTGAGTACTTTTTCTGTCTTGTAGTCAGCATTATTAGATATGAGTATTGCTACACCTGCTTTTTTTGGATGTTATTTAATTGGAGTATTGTTTTCCAGCCTTTCACTTTGAATTTGTTTTTATCCTTGTTGTTTAGATGTGTTTCTTGTAGGCAGCATATAGTTGGATTTTCTTTTTTAATCCATTCTGCTACTGTGTGTCTTTTTATTGGTGAGTTTAATCCATTTACATTTAGTGTAATTATTGACACTTGTAGGTTCACTATTGCCATTTTATAAATTGCTTTCTGTTAGTTTTATATCTTTTGATTCTTTTATTTTGTTTTTTTATCATTTGTTTTTGTTTTTTGTATTCCATACTTCTTTCTTCTGTTGCTACCTTTTTTAAGTCATGTTCTTCTGTGGTGGTTTATTCAAGGGTGGTTACCATTAAGTAATAAAAAGGGTTCCTACCATATTCATTGTAGTACCGTATCTTATGAGTGTTTCTTCACTTCATCGTCCTTTGCTACTGTAAATTTCTGTCCTCTCCCTTATTTTTTTTTGTTTTTGTTGTCATAGTTTAAATTTGGTTTTATTGTGTTCTTGGTGGAGCTTTTACTTGTAGTTTTGTTCTTAGAATCTGGTTGGAAAACCCCCTTTAGTATTTCCTGGAGTGGGAGTTTTCTGATGATAAATTCCCTCATCTTTTCTGTATTTGTGAATGTTTTTATTTCTCTTTCGTATTTGAAGGATAGCTTTGATGGTTATAGTATTCTTGGCCGAAAGTTTCTCTTTATCAGGACTTTAAATATTGGGGTCCACTCTTTTCTAGATTGTAGAGTTTCTGCTGAGAAATTTGATGATAATCTAATAGGCCTTTCTTTATATGTTGTATTCTTCTTTTCCCTGGCTGCCTTGAGAATTTTTTCTTTGTCCTTGGTTTGGGCCATTTTCATTATGATGTACCTTGGAGTAGGTTTGTTGGGGTTAAGAAAACTTGGTGTTCTGTTTGCTTCTTGAATTTGAGGCTTTAGTTCTTTCCACAGGCTTGGGAAGTTCTCGTTTATTATTTCTTTGAATATATTCTCCATTCCATTTTCTCTCTCTTCTCCCTCTGATATACCTATTATTCTTATGTTAGTCTTTTTGATGGAGTCAGACAATTCCTGTAGGGCTTTCTCATTTTTTAAAATTTTTGAGTCTCTTTCTTCTTCTCTCTGTTGTGCCTCAAGTTGCTTCTCTTTTATGTCACTAATCCTACCTTCTATCTGGCCTGTTCTATTAGCTAAGCTTGTTACCTCAATTTTCAGTTCATGAATTGAGTTTTTCATCTCTGTTTGATTTGTTTTTATAGTTTCAATTCCCTTGGTAATATATTCTTTGTGTTCGTTGAGTTGTTTTCTGAGCTCCCTAAATTGCCTTTCTGTGTTTTCTTGTATATCTCTGAGTATTTTTAGGATTTCTATTTTAAATTCTCTGTCATTTAGCTCCAAGGTTTCATATATATTAAATTTTTTCTCCATAGATTTTTCCAGATCTATCTGTGCTACTTCTCTATCTTTTGTATCCATGATATTCGATTTCCTTTTTCTTAATGGTATCTCAGGGTAGTCTTGTTGATAGCATTGAGATTAATAAATAATAAAAAGTTAAAAAAAGTGAAAAAAATGGAAAAAAAGAAACACAAAACATACCAATAATAATTTATTACTCCCCCCCCCCTTTTCTTTCTTCTCTTTGCCTCCTCTCTCCTCCTCCTTAGGAAAATATCGTGATGAAATGTGAATTATATTATGCTAAATGGAACAAAAACTGCCTATAATGGAGGGCCTGATTTTGGGGGAAGTGTTAAGGGAAAGAAAAGGAAGTAGGGTCCCACAAAATGCAAAAAAGGAAAAATTTGGGTCAAGTATATAATGATTTGCTTGTAAGTGATGGTCGACTAAGAGATATAATGAGAGGGATAAGAGGGAAACAGGAAAAAGGAAAAAAAATAACTATTGTATTAAGTGGAGCAAAAACTAAATAGAATGTAGATCCTGGGTTGGGAGGAATGCTAATGAGTTAAAAAACGAAGTAAAAAGCACCCAAAATGCCACAGAAAAAAAACTTCTGTCCCAAATTAAATAATTTGTTCATGATTGAGGATTGAATGAGAGGAAAAGTAAAAGGAGAAAAAAAGAAACTAATATAGAGGGAGAAATAAGAGAAAGGGGAAAAGGAAAAGAAGAAAAAAGAAAAAAACAAAGAGAGAGAGAGAGAGAGAATTAATGGTTTTGGAGTGTAACCCTCATGGAGAGTAAGAAAGAAGAAAAGAAATAAAATGTAACACTTATTCGTAGTGTAGTTCAAGAAGAGGAAAGGTTACGACGGACAAAGAATAAAAGGACCAAGGTGGAGGAAATAGAAATAATAATAATAAAGGCAAGAAGATCAAAGAAACAAAAAAATAATGGAACAAGTTATAAAGTCTGTTGATTTTTCTTGATTTTGAGAGGTTAACTTCTTTCTTTTTCTTTCCTCTCCCTCTTCCTGGTCAGTGACTCTGTACCCCAGGCTCTGCCCCTGTGGCATGCTTAGGTAGAGGTTTGCAGTTGATAAGTTTCTTTGGCGATGTCATATATTAGGCTTCAGTTTCATTGATAGTCAAGGCTTGTTAGCATTTGCAGGTTCCGACAATGAGAGTCCTTTTTCCTAGAGCCTCTCTCCTAGACTCTCCTTCCTGAATTAGCAGCCTGATGATCCAGCTCTGAGGCTGCTGCTGCCTCTGCCTTCGCCTTCAGTGTGTGGAACTCCCGGATGCTCCAAGGATAGATTTTTCTGTGTCTGGTTGATGAACTTGTTGAAATTTTGGGGAGATTTGTCGGTCACGCTTCTCACGGTGCCATTTCTCTGACATCACTCCCCTGAGTGCTTAATCTGAGTTTGAGTGAAGGACATTCTTTCCTGAGTTTTTATCTTCCGTAGCAGGACTGAGTTCAGATTATAGTTTATTTCTATAGTTTTCTGCAGAAATTAAGGACCCAATTCAATATTTACTTAAGGATTTGTGTTAGATGGATTAATGATCTAAATTTAAATTTAAAAACATGTGCATGTGTGTGAATATGTGTGTGTAGAATAGAGGAGATGAATATTTTTATAACTTTAAGGTGAAACATAGGAGGCCTTTTTTTTTTTCCCCCTGTATTTTTCTGAAGCCAGAAACGGGGAGAGACAGTCAGACAGACTCCCACATGCACCCAACCGGGATCCACCCGGCACGCCCACCAGGGGGCGATGCTCTGCTCACCAGGGGGCGATGCTCTGCCCCTCCAGGGCGTCGCTCTGTTGTGACCAGAGCCACTCTAGTGCCTGGGGCAGAGACCGAGGAGCCATCCACAGCTCCCGGGCCATCTTTGCTCCAATGGAGCCTCGGCTGCGGGAGGGGAAGAGAGAGCCAGAGAGGAAGGAGAGGGGGAGGGGTGGAGAAGCAGACGGGCACTTCTCATGTGTGCCCTGGCTGGGAATCAAACCCAGGACTTCTGCACGCCAGGCCGACGCTCTCCCACTGAGCCAACCGGTCAGGAGGAGGCCTTTTAAATGAAGTCAAGTAACTCAGAAGCTGCAAACAGAAAATATATAAATTTAACCACATAAAAGTAAAAAAAAAAAAACCCTTTATCTTAAAATGTACAAGAATCAAAGTTAAAACTTAGTGAAAGTGTTTTATATACACATACACGTACATATCACATATTCTTTCTCACTTGTTTTTCTATAGTGATAAATATATATATAATATATAGAGATAGATGTATAGATATATATCCAGTAATAAGTTATTATAATATACAAAGAATTTATATAATTTGATAAGAAAAATACAAATGAAATATCAGAAAATAAGCTAAGTAAGAACAGGCAAATCATAGAAGAATAAAAATCACCTATAAACAGATGATGGTCACATTCACTAGTAATCAAGAAAATAGAAATTCAATGACATTTAGAAATTCATCAAATAGGCAAAAATTTAAAACCACAAATAACATTCAGTACTAATGGGATATGGGAAAGAACATTCTCATACATTTTTGCTGCAAATGCAGTTTGTTGAGGACAGATTAGCACTGTCAAAATTCAAAGTGCACATACCCTTTTATAGTGATGCATTCTTCAGGAATCTGCACCATAGAAAACAGAGGTATAACAGAGGATATATGTGCTAAGATAGTCACTGCAGCATTTATTGTAGTAGCAGAAAATGGTAATCAACCTAAAATATCTAGCAATACAGAACTATTTTAAAAAGAACCGTGGGATCATCAGTGGAATGCAGTGAAACCATTAAAAGGAGCAAAATCTATAGCACTGATATGGCAGCACATAGTAGGATGTCAATGAGTGAAAAATAAAATTAGTAACACACGTATATACAGCATAATTTAACTGGTAGTAGGTAGGTGGGTGGATGGGTGATGGGTGTATGTGTGTGTGTGTATTTGTAGACCAATAAATTTTTAAAATGTCTGTGAAATACACACTGACCTTTCTAAAAATGGTTATAAATCTGAGGACTAGAAGTGCTGCATCAAGGAGAATTTTACTTTCATTTTATGCACTTATGCAGTGCCTGCTATTATTTCTTTTTATCACAAAGATGTAATGTTTTATAATGTTAAAAAAGATATAAGCGCTAACCAACCCAGTCATTGACCAAAAGGAAAGAATTCTGTTAAAAGAACTGCTTTAGCCCTGGCCGGTTGGCTTAGCGGTAGAGCGTCAGCCTAGCGTGCGGAGGACCCGGGTTCGATTCCCGGCCAGGGCACATAGGAGAAGCGCCCATTTGCTTCTCCACCCCTCCGCCGCGCCTTCCTCTCTGTCTCTCTCTTCCTCTCCCGCAGCCAAGGCTCCATTGGAGCAAAAGATGGCCCGGGCGCTGGGGATGGCTCTGTGGCCTCTGCCCCAGGCGCTAGAGTGGCTCTGGTCGCAATATGGCGACACCCAGGAGGGTCGCAACATGGCGACGCCCAGGATGGGCAGAGCATCGCCCCCTGGTGGGCAGAGCGTCGCCCCCTGGTGGGCGTGCCGGGTGGATCCCGGTCGGGCGCATGCAGGAGTCTGTCTGTCTCTCCCTGTTTCCAGCTTCAGAAAAATTAAAAAAAAAAAAAAAAAAAAAAAAGAACTGCTTTAAAAGAAGGTATAGATAACTTTGACTAATGCAAATTAAATAAACAAATGGATACACCTCTTTCTTGCTACTGTATTAATTTTCTGTGCCTGGAATATTTATTTCAGTGATTTCTCTCATTATTTAATTCATTGTGTTTAACTGATGGTATTTTGGGGAATTTAAGGAAAAACTATTTTGTACCTATGGCCAGTTATTAATCTCCCCCAATGAATTGATGGTAAGTGGGGAATTAGTAAAGCAGACACAGATCTGGAGAGTAGTCTTTGGCTTTATTATCTCCACCGCAATCTTTATTTCATATTGATAAAAGTTTGAGATCTTTCTGATTGTTCATTGTCATTCCTACTATTGTGATGAGAGGTAGAAACAAGCCAAACTTAAGTACTTCTTTCCTTCTACTAAATTAATTTCAAAGGAAATTCTTCAATCCAAGTAAATAAGTGAATGTGGGAGGAATAGAATTCTGACTCAACATGTCTATTTAATTATTTCTAAACATTAAGATACATTATTAAGAAACCTTCACACATCATTAAAAAATTAGCCCGTAAAGAATGATTAGGTGAGACGTGAACTGGCTATAACCATCTCTGCTCACAAAACCCTTTTTAAGTTGGCATTAATATTTGCCTTCTACTCTTTTATTATAAATCAAGATTTATTGTAGAAGTATACCAAAAATGGCACAATAATAGAACAGATTCAGCTCAGGTTTTGAAATGTACCTAACAAACTCAACCTCTTGCAAAATAACTTTTTTATTCAAAATGGAACTGGGAATTGTTCAGCACACAATGAATCATCTTTTGGCAAGTACAATAGAATCTTTAGGGATATTTCACAGCCTCTTGTTCAATTGTTAGGATGTTTTTAGCTTTCACAGGTAGGAAAGACAGTAGCTTGTATAGCCATCATTTTGGTGCTAAAAATGAACAGTAAAGATTTTTCAGAGTTGCTGTTGTAATAGATTTTTTTGCTTTTTTTTTTTTTTCCCTTCCTGTTTCTTTACCCAGAGCTGCTTTGTCTCTCAAAAACAATCTGGAATTACTTAATGCTAATGTTTTCTGGTTTTACTATTTACCCAGGACTCAAATGATAAACATTAATGTGGGAACCTCCCTTTTCCTTACCTCATAGTTCTATATTTATTTAACTGTTATCCTGAAAGAAGAAAAATGTGTCTTTCTCCGTTATTGTACTTCCTTTTTTTTAATTGACAAAAATTATGATTTTGCTTTTGCTTTTTTACAGGAGGCTTTAGAGTTATCCCTGGATGATTCTGAAGTGACTGAGACCACAGCAACAACTGAAACGATTAAATATGAGTATCATGTCTTATATTCCTGTAGCTACCAAGTCCCTGTGCTTTACTTCAGGGCAAGCTTTTTAGGTAAGACCATGTTGGAAGCTGACTGTAAATTCATGACATTTACATATTAAGGCAGAAAGCAGATTTGGAACATTATTCTTAAGAGAAAAAGAAATGAGTTAAAAAAAAAAAAAGAGAGAACTGTGGGTGAGGTAAGGTTTTACCAGTAAATTTTCTCATGCTTTAGAAAGAGTATCAAGACTTCAGAGTGAATGATATCATCCCAGCCATAAGTCTGATCTTCGGATTCTTGGCCTCCTGCCCAGTGTTGACTAAGTCCCCTGGCCCTTTTCTTCTTTACTTTAAACAAATAGGAACAACTTAAAGCTACAATGTTTACTTATTTCTAACACTACAGTAAGAATTTCTTTCAATGTCAATTGATCCATTAACACAAAGCCCATGCCTTTCCCCCAAATGCTGATAATTACTTTGAGAACCATTTATCAATTAGTTTAAGCGATACTTAATATAGCACTAATATTTCCTTTGGCCGTTTATACATCTCCAGTGCTTTTACTTCCTGCAATACTGTTACTCAACTCATTCCTCTTGCCAAGAAGGTGGAACACCCTGTCTCCTCGGAGGCCTTTGCTAATAAAGCTTTTTGAATCGGCCACCGCATCAAGTCCGCACCCTGCAACCCAGCCGTCACTTTTCCGTTGGTGTTCTCCGGCGCATGGGGTCAGCGTGAAGCTGCCTTCCCTGTGTTCACTGACAAAAGGAGCCACCTCCCCAGCCCACCCCTAGTCTATTTCTCCTTTTCTATCTGGCTTTATCTGCAGCATTTTGCATTTTGAACAGACTTCTAACTTTTTCTGGGTAGCTAAGACATCTGAATTTAGCCAGTGATTTTTTTTTTTTTTCTTTTCTTTTCATTTTTCTGAAGCTGGAAACAGGGAGAGACAGTCAGACAGACTCCCGCATGCGCCCGACCGGGATCCACCCGGCACGCCCACCATGGGGCAAAGCTCTGCCCACCAGGGGGCGATGCTCTGCCCATCCTGGGCGTCGCCATGTTGCGACCAGAGCCACTCTAGCGCCTGAGGCAGAGGCCACAGAGCCATCCCCAGCACCCGGGCCATCTTTGCTCCAATGGAGCCTTGGCTGCGGGAGGGGAAGAGAGAGACAGAGAGGAAAGCGCGGCGGAGGGGTGGAGAAGCAAATGTGCGCTTCTCCTGTGTGCCCTGGCCGGGAATCAAACCCGGGTCCTCTGCACGCTAGGCCGATGCTCTACCGCTGATGATATTTTATTTTTGATTGAAAAGTAGCTTAACTGCTTTGAATGTGAATTTGGTAGATTTAATCACTTGCTGCCTTATAAATGGTCTCTAATTTTGTGGTGTTGGTGGTTTAACAAAGCATTTAGGATTTAAAACAGAAGAACAAATTCTCCTAGGCTCCCTGTTGAGAAGATTTTAATCTGAGGTGCAGTTCCTAGGAACTGACAATTTAGAGTAAATTTTCAACATGGGACATGGGGAATTGAGGACACTGAGGGTTCAATTCACAAAATCTTGCTGCGGATTTATCCACATAATCATGACAAGCCTTTAAAACACTCACTTTTCTCGTCATTCCCTTTAGTCTGGAGCCCAGAGGTTAAAAGATGTTTTTTGTCTGTGAGCTGTGTTATACGAAAAAGTAAAAGAATAACGTTTATTTACCAGGGTGGAGGAAAATGTCTTTCTTGGTTTGGGTTTGCAGCGGGTTCTTAGCTAGTCTACCTTCCAGATTCAGACATGTTGAGGCTGCAGGTAGAGGAAATGGGACACTACTTCTTCAGCAGTGTACTTTCACATAATTAGTATTCACCATAAGCAGTTAATCACCAGAGAAGAGCTCCCAGAGACAAAACAAGTTGTTTAGCTTGTCAGCATTCGGGAATTGGAGGTGTTGAAACATGACTGCTTCTCACTGGAAGTGGGTCTCGCTGAGGCTGCTGGATGAGCTCATGCGTGTGCTTTGCTATCATGTGCGAACAGCTCCCCTTAGAGGGCAGCACGGTAAATTGTTCCTGCAAGTCCAGTTTATTGTAATGAAATCTGAATACTTCCTAAGATCTTTTCTTCATGATGGTTTTCTATTTCTTTAAAAAACAAAACAAAATATAAAGACCCATTAGCATTCAAACTTTTAAGATTCCCTTTATTATGCTTAATAATGGGAAACCAAAACAAGTCACTGATTTTTTTTTCTAGGTGGAAGCATTCCTTGCTCTAACTCCTGCCCATTTTGTATTGTATAGAATGAGTATTAGAAATTATTTAATTCCAGAATTCATTTAGTACTTGTTTAAGTACATTAAAATATTAAATTTCATCTTTGTACAGCATACTGAGTTTTTTTTGTGGAAAAACATGAAAATCGGTTTTCTTTATGTCATTCTAATAATTTTTTCTTTTCCTCCTAATGTAATGGGTTTTCTAAAAATGTATCATCTTTTACTCTGGAGTTATAAATTTTCATGTAATTCCCCTCAATCCATTCCCTTTTCCTGTGATAACTGATTTCTCCAGCTTTTCATCTGTTTATTAAACAAACCTCTATCAGTGTGGGGAATGGATTCCTGACATCTTTCTCTTATTCCAGGTCCAGATTTTCATCTGTTCATTAAACAAACCTCTATCAGTGGTGGGGAAGGGTTCCTGACATCTTTCTCTTGTTCCAGGTCCAGATTTTCATCTGTTTATTAAACAAACCTCTATCAGTGTGGTAAATGGGTTCCTGACATCTTTCTCTTATTCCAGGTCCAGATTTTTCTTTGTCTCATTCTAAAAGAGTTCGACCTAGAAAGGAAGATGACTATAAAATTTCTCGCCCAAGGGTCTTTTTTTGTTGCTTCAAAAATCAGTTCAGTTAGCCTTGTTTTTGACAGATATTTAGAATTTCTTTTGCATATCATTGCTAGTAAAATTTAGTTTCTCTGGCTTGCTCTGAATTTTCTTCCAGTACCTCTTTTTTTTTAGGGAAAGCAGGTAGTAAGCATTCCCATTTTAATTGTCATTACTTTTTTGTTCTTAATAACTTGGTTAGATTCCAGAAGAAATCTTACTTTTGTTTCTTGAAATGCAAATCCATTGGACTGTAATTATAGCTTATTTCTATATTATTGTGTCTACCAGGCCAATTATTGCCTAAGACTCAGCTAACATGCCACTTCCTCCTGTCACTCCCATGTAATATTGCATCATGTATCATATACCACACATATCATATCACAGTACATTATATCATATATCACAAGTTGTATTATAACAGAATTATTTGCTTACTTGTTTCCTATCCAATGGTAAGCTAGAAGTCAGGGCTTTCATTTAAAAAGAAGAAGGAAATTAATAATGAGTACCTACAACCTCTAAAGTGATAAGCTTTATTCGTGGCTGTATGTGTATAGTATTTGTCTTATTCATTTTGATATCCACAGTATCAGCTGTGGTACAGCATCAACAGGTATTTCTTAAATAATGAGCCAATGAGGGATTTGTAATGACTTCCAAATAAAGCCCCCAAATGGAAGCATTGTGATGGCTCCCTGTTTGAACTGCTCTGATAGGTGATATGGAAGGAAATAATGCTGTTGTCTCCAGGAGACTCAGGACCCAAACCATCTATATATCTCTACTCTTGTCAGATAATTCTCAGAGACTGTAGGGTTAGTTGACTAAGGAGACTGAGAAGTCCTGAAGACTCAAAGGTGGGCATCTAAAATGACAGGGCAGCTGCCCCACTTCTACAAATACATGTTTCTGTTTGACCTTGTAAGGCAGACAGTCACGCGGAGACAGATTCTGCTTCTGGGTGCCTCTCATTTTTATACTTAAGCTTACAGGAGCAGTTTCATAGGGAGTAACATGGATTTAAGAGAAGACATATGTCCTTTCTGTAGTTCTTTTTTTCCCCTAACTGCACTTGCCATCACAGGTTTGGAAGAGGTGGTGGGACAGGGTTAATGCCATTTGCTCCCCAGCAGTGGGTGAGAGGCAATTGCACTTCTGTCAATAATAAATAGCCTATATTTGAATAGTGCTTTGTAGTTTATGAAGTCCATTTTTACAAAGCATTGATGTGAAGTACCCACTGTTTCTTTTTTCTCTTGTGTTTTTGAAGCACACTGTGTTACAGAATTGTTTGTATCAGGCTAAACACTTCTGCCTACTCCTTATCATTTTGTCAATGTTTTAAGTCCTATCTTCTTTTGGGGGACTTTATTTGGGGTCAAAAGCTGATGGAAAACAGAAATGTAGTAAGAATCTTAGGCATATATATAATGGCTTCACTGCAGTCTTAAGCTTATATATTTCCCCTTTTAGTAGAGATTTCTATACTTTAGCTTGAATTCTGACTTATTTCTTCATTGTTCCTTTTCTTTTATTTTTTTTCTCAATCTCTACTGAAAAATGGACCCAGTGGTTCTTCTCATTTTCAAAATATTTAATTCTTTGGCTGACATATGGGTTCTTCTTGGGAACCGTTTTGACATATTTCTTTAATTAGTCAGATGGGCCACTTCTGAATAGGGACGAAAATATTTCTTCCATTCAACCACTGAATGTCTGTTTTTTCTGTAGAGTCATTCGTTCTGTTATTGGCCCAGGGAGTAAGGGTATAGAATTGAAAATGTAACCCAGATATTTTATGTAGAAGATTTTGTCCACTTGTTAAATGCCTGAAGGGTGCTCACAGAGAAATAGGGCAAAAGAAATAGTCAAAGAAGAATTTTTTCTCAAAGGCAGCATGAACCAAACCAAGATAAAGGCCAGCACAGAGGGCAAATAATGGAGACTCTTGGATGAGAGCAGTGGTGACTCACCAGGGAGGAGGAGAAAGAGGCTTGTCCATGCTCTGGGACAAGAGGAAGCCTTTGGAGTGCAAAGATAAGAATGACAGGAACACAGGAATGATGGGGGCTGGAGGGAGTTGAGAGTAAAGGTAAAATACCCCTAGCTGTCTTACAGACTGCAAGCAAAGGCAATGGTTGGCTTTTGGGAAGAGGCTGGGAAAGGCACTGGGGGAGGGGAGAAGGGCACGTTGGCTTCGGCTGAGAACATAGCATATTTGGGGAACAGGGAAAGGCCAGTTTGGAGTTGGGTTTTCTTAAGATGAACTGTGATAGAAATGGTTGAGAAGATATTTGAGATCAAATCAGGGACAAGATTATGGATGGGAAAGGATTGGAGGATATAAAGAAAAAGTGGAAGAGATTGAGCAGAAGTGAATGGGAATAAAGGAGGGATTTTCTAGAGCAAAATTTATGACTGAATGAAAACAGGAATAAATAAAGAATAAAATGTCAGTAAAAGAAATTTGACTCTTTTTGTATTGTTATTAGCATTATGAATTTTTCAAATGATCTCAGTGAAAATGAGCTGTAAAAAACATTTTTCAGGGAAAAATTATTGCCAGTGGAGTGGGAGTTAAAGCAGCTTATTGAACATGGGGAAAAAAGTGGATTAGGGAAGTACTTAAAGACTGAAGCAGAATGATTCTATTTAATTATTACAATGAGCGGTAAATAGAAAATAGTTTGATAGATAATTTAATTTAGAGTCATTTGATTGTAGAAAAAGTTCATGTCTGCCACTTATATTTATGTAAACAGTTTGTAAATTTAGCCAGTCATCATAATGAAATGGAATGTGAATTTTGGAAGATTTAAAAGAGATTCTAGGGATTGGAGTGAAATATGAAGAGCAAACAGTGAAAGTTATTAAGAAAATAATGAAAAGTTATTAAACTAATACAAATATATTCAAACTGAAAAGTCCAAATAATAGAGAAAATTTAATCAGAATTGTCTTTCTTTTTTTATTCTTAATGAAAATTATTTGTTGAACCATGTAAATGTTTGAAACATTATGAAGAATTGGGGATGAAATAGCATGCTCTGTTAGAACATGTAACGGGAAAAGAATTTTGTGAAAAATCAATCCCTGATTTAAAAGTGTGTCAAAGAAAAGGTGGTAGAGAAATGCGAAACGAAACTACAGGGCCCTGCGTTGGCACAGAACTCCACACACACAGAGCAGGTTTTACACAGATCCAGAGCACAGAACTCCACACACACAGAGCAGGTTTTACACAGATCCAGAGCACAGAACACCACACACACAGAGCAGGTTTTACACAGATCCAGAGCACAGAACTCCACACACACAGAGCAGGTTTTACACAGATCCAGAGCACAGAACTCCACACAGAGCAGGTTTTACACAGATCCAGAGCACAGAACTCCACACACACAGAGCAGGTTTTACACAGATCCAGAGCACAGAACACCACACACACAGAGCAGGTTTTACACAGATCCAGAGCACAGAACACCACACACACAGAGCAGGTTTTACACAGATCCAGATCCAGAGCACAGAACTCCACACACACAGAGCAGGTTTTACACAGATCCAGAGCACAGAACTCCACACACACAGAGCAGGTTTTACACAGATCCAGAGCACAGAACACCACACACACAGAGCAGGTTTTACACAGATCCAGAGCACAGAACACCACACACACAGAGCAGGTTTTACACAGATCCAGATCCAGAGCACAGAACTCCACACACACAGAGCAGGTTTTACACAGATCCAGAGCACAGAACTCCACACACACAGAGCAGGTTTTACACAGATCCAGAGCACAGAACACCACACACACAGAGCAGGTTTTACACAGATCCAGAGCACAGAACTCCACACACACAGAGCAAGTTTTACACAGATCCAGAGCACAGAAAGATGACACTAAAGGCACATGATTTTTCTCTTACTTGCAAGAGATTATATATGCTTTACCTTTCCTGGATATAAGAATATCTGTTTTGTGGTCCAAAAGGAAGAAATATTTCTCTGCTTACTCTTGGCAAAATCAGCCCTGCTTGAAACACTCATTAAAACATACATAGGCCCTGGCCGGTTGGCTCAGTGGTACAGCGTCGGCCGGGCGTGCAGAAGTCCCGGGTTCGATTCCCAGCCAGGGCACACAGGAGAAGCACCCATCTGCTTTTCCACCCCTCCCCCTCTCCTTCCTCTCTGTCTCTCTCTTCCCCTCCCGAAGCCAACGCTCCATTGCAGCAAAGATGGCCCAGGCGCTGGGGATGGCTCCTCGGCCTCTGCCCCAGGCGCTAGGTGGCACTGGTCGCAACAGAGCGACGCCCTGGAGGGGCAGAGCATCGCCCCTGGTGGGCAGAGCGTCGCCCCCTGGTGGGCGTGCTGGGTGGGTCCCGGTTGGGCGCATGTGGGAGTCTGTCTGACTGTCTTTCCCCGTTTCAAGCTTCAGGAAAACAAACAAACAAAAAAAAACATACATAGATGCCTACTGTGTGCATGGCATAAAAACAGCCCATTTTAAAAAATATGCTGAAAAAAAATCACTGCACAACCTTTAACTAGTTTATTGCTTTTCTCCTCCTTTAAAGTCATAGAGTTCTTCAAGTGCAAATACTGTACTAGGTGTCATGTTGAGAAGGTGGAGACTACATTTCCCATGGGAAGGTGAACATGCTGGCTGGTGGAACAAGGATAGTCAAGGTGCTGCTACCAGCATATTATTTCCATGTTCTGGGAGTAAGGAGGTTTGAACAGAGACGGAATCAGAGGGAAAGAGGCATGGCAGAGGTGGAGGAGAGTAAAGAGGGATAAATGGTGATGGAAGGAGACTTGACTTGGAATGGTGAAAACAGAATACAATACACAAATGATGTATTATAGTATTGTACACCTGAAACCTATATAGTTTTACTAACCCATGTCACCCCAATACATTCAATAAATAAAAACTAAAAAATTGCTATTTAAACAGTGATGAAAACTAAAACAAAAATAAATAAAAGACTTTGTGAGAAGCAGTTACCAGACAGCCCCACAAACATATCCATGTATCTTTTTTAGTCTAATGGACATGCTTTGGCTTTCCCTTGAAAATGACTCTTGAAAAATTGGTTTGAACGTGTATATGTAAGTTTTCTCTCTCTGTCCTTTCAGGTTTCCCTTCCTGGGGACAGGAAAGGAGGAATGCAGGGTAGGGCTGGCAATTATTTTCTCACCAAGGAAACCAGACACTAATCAATCTGAAAATGGCTTAACTCTTAGAGTTTTGATTTGAGAAGCTATGGAAGGTTTCCACCTTCTAACTACTACTGTGTTCTCCAAGAGGTACAAAGCCTTGCCAGCATGCCGTTTTTGAGTCACCTAGGTCTGAAGGTCCTATGAATTTCATAAAGCCCCCAGGGGAGGGCCACAACAAAATTTGTTTTGATTGAGAAGGGAGAAGTGGCAAAACCAAGCTGAGTGGATGAAGGATGATGATTGGTAGAGGAACTATACTGCATATTCAAGTGGGACTCATATAAAACGGAGTGTGGTACACTTATGAAAGGGCCTCAAGCGCCCCTGAGACATTCCTAAAAGAAGATGAACAGAGCTGTTTTAACTGTGTAGCTAAGAGAACCAGGTTCCCAGCCCTTCTAAAACTAAACGCTTGGCTTTGGGAAAGTCACTTCAAGTGTTGTGTTTCCCTTCTGTCCAGCTTTGAGAGTGCTCTGGATAAAACTTCACCCAGGAGTGAATTCTGCATTTTTCTCAGAATGGTGATGAGGAAAGACAGTGGGTCTGAGATTCCTAGGAATGTGTTCCTAATGTCGGCTCTGCCTCCAACAGCTGTGTGCACACTAGCAGGTCAGCTGACCCTGTGGGCTTCCTGCTTCTTACTTGTGAAATGACAAAGCTGAACTAAAGAATCCAAAGATCCCCCTTCAGCTTGAAGATTCTGTGTCTGGAGCTATTCTAATCATAGAGGAACTGCATATTTATCCCCTTAAAACATTTTAAATAGCAACAATCCATGATTATGAGCCTGAGGAGATAGGAGAGGCAGAGAATGAACATTTGTGAACCCAATGCCACTTATTAAATATCAGAAAAAAATTTACCACCAGACAGAAACAAAAAATACAAGTGCTGGGGTTCAGACTAACAGGCTTGAATCAAAATCTAAGAATACTTAACATATGATTGAAAGTAGAATGTCTTCTGCTTGAACCAGCAGACCCATGTTGATATTTATTTGGTGGTATGGTCCTAGAGTCCTGATGAATAGTGGTATCTCAGAGTTGATGTCTCAGGTATCTTGTGGACTTAATGTTGCTTCCCTGGGACATTTTCTTATTTCTTAAGAAGGTCTTTAAGTACTTTAGCTAGGTTAAGTGTTTAAATTAATTTAAAGAAGAGGTTAGAACATCATGCATTATTATAAGTTTTTTAACATAGGGTGTGGACAGTTTAAGCTGACTCAAAATTATTCCTCCTTGTTCTGTTTGTTGGGCATTTTTCTCATAAAACTAGATTGTAACATTCATACACTTTGTTATGTAATTAAAGGACATCTTATATTTATTTTCTACTCAAAATTACTAAACAGATATCTAACATTTAAAAAATTGAGGCTGATAATTTGGAAAATAATTAATAAGCTGAAGTGTTAAACCATTTATTTGGGCTATATTAGTTAAGTTTAGTTGGTTACAAAAAATTGAACTTGACCATGATAAGCAGAAAGGGACTTATTGGAAGGCTAGATCATAGAGTCCACTGAAGGCATGAAAATGAGAAGATGACGGAATGCCTCTTTGGGACTTTTAGTGGCTCCATCTTCCACTTATTTTAGAATTTTTTCCAGAAGTATGTTTGGATACTGATGAATCAGATATCTACAATACCTTCATCTGCTTAATACTATGGATTTATGTATGAATATGAGGTTTTTATTTTTTTTATTTTTTGTATTTTTCTGAAGCTGGAAACGAGGAGGCAGGCAGACAGACTCCTGCATGCGCCCGACCGGGATCCACCCAGCACGCCCACCAGGGGCGATGCTCTGCCCATCTGGGGCATCACTCTGTGGTGACCAGAGCCAGTCTAGCACCTGAGGCAGAGGCCATGGAGCCATCCCCAGCGCCCGGGCCATCTTTGCTCCAATGGAGCGTTGGCTGCAGGAGGAGAAGAAAGAGACAGAGAGGAAGGAGAGAGGGAGGGGTGGAGAAGCAGATGGGTGCTTCTCCTGTGTGCCCTGGCTGGGAATCGAACCCGGGACTTCTGCACGCCAGGCCGATGCTCTACCACTGAGCCAACCGGCCAGGGCCTGAATATGATGTTTTAAAATATAATCATGAATCATTTAACTAGTGAATTTTTATCATGATTGTTCAGCCTTTACTCTTAGTAATAATTGTGTGAATTGCTCTAGATTAATGTTTAATGTTCACCTATTCAACCACTAGAAAATGTTAATGTACAAGGCAAGAAGATGCTTCTGAAATGCAGAGATGAGTAAAGGAATACAGGGATGGATGATGCCCTCACAGAGCTTACAGTCTAGTAAGAGAAATAAGCCAGATCTGAAATTCACTGTAATAAGAAGAATATGTTAAAGGTTGTAAGAGAGGTAAAAATTGCCACCAGCCAGAGAGTAGATTGGTGTTTCCCAGGAGCTGGGAGGGTGGGGAAAAAGGAGAGATGTTGGTCAAAGGGTACACATTTTCAGTTATAAGATGAATAAGTTCTGGGGATCTAATGTACAGAATGGTGATTGTAGTTAAAGATACTGTATTACATACTTGAAGGTTATTAAGAGAGTAGATTTTAAAGGTTCTCACAGCACACACACCAAAAAAGGGTAACTATGTGAGGTGATGGATATATTAACTAACCTTACTGATGTAATCATTTCCCAGTACATATGTGTATCATATCATTATGTTGTACACTTTAGACTTACATGATGTTATATGTTAATTATATCTCAATAAGCCTGGATAAAAAAATTGCCACCAGGGCTCAAAGGGCAGTGAGTACCCTGGGTTGGCATAATCAAGAGAGGCCGTGGCTGCTGGACTTGGGTTTGTCCATGCAGTGATGAGGGAATGGGCAGGCCACGCTTAGAGAGAAAACCAGGAAAGGCAAATTCTAGATAATTCAAGGTTAGGCGGTATTGGTGGAGACTATTAGTGGTGACAACAACAACAGTGCACCTGATATATGTGTATCCCTTTCTGGTTGACAAAGAGCTCCTGAACATGGAGACACATGGAGACAGACACACAGGGGAGCGATGGAAGTGCAGGGTCTGGAGCTGGAAAGCCTTGGTTCTAATTTCTAGCTCTGCTGCTTCCTAACTATATGACCTTGGGGAACGTATTGAACTTTGTTTTCTTACTTTCATCATCTGAAAACAAAATTGAAATAATAATAAGACCAACCTCACAGAGTTTTGAAAAGTAGGCAAATACTGTATTTCCCCATGTTTAAGATGCACCCTTTTTTGAAAATTTGGGGTCTAAAAACTGGGTGTGTCTTATACAGTAGTTGTAGATTTTTTTTACATGCATTTCCTGCTTTTTGCACTTGATGAATAAAACTTGAGTTCAATAACTTTATGTAATACATCTTTTTTCAAATTTCAGGCCCCCAAATTAAGGTGCGTCTTACACATGGGAGCATCTTATACCTGGGGAAACACAGTATGTGGAGTGGGCTTGGCGCCTCTCAGCAATGCGGCCGTGGATCATGATCTCACAATAACAGTGTAAGATAGGAACAGTCCTTACACCATACACAGACATCAAACCTGAGTGCTCACAGTTGTTAAATGAGTTATTCAGAAGTACATGGAAAACTTAAGGAGTTGAGGCTCAAACTACAGCCCATTTTTGTTTTTTGTTTTGTTTTTACTGCTTGATGCTATCATGCAGTTGTCATTCAAATAACAACCAAAATTTAAGGCACACAAGTCAATTAGTTGATGTCATACATAACTAAAAAGAATCTGTACTTGAGGAATTTTCATTCAGATTTCCTGAGGTTAAGAGAGACACAAAATGCTAAAAAATGTATGTGGGGATAAATAAAAATTGCAGAATTAGCCAGCATAGAAGCTGATATGAATGCACATGAACAATTAACACTCATTTCATATCACAATGTAATTTCTTCACTGAGGCAAAAATGAGTTTTCCCCTTTGGCGAAGCATCATCTCTACCTCACTGTGGTGCATGACACGAATTTTTATACCCTTCAAGCTCTCTTGAAGACAATATATTGAACAGTGACATATTTCATTGTGAAAAATCCACTCTTTCCTTTTCATTTCTAATGACCACATTCAGAACATTATTCTTAAACTTTCTCTACATAATTAGGCTTCCTCTAATCTTCATTTTAGGAGTTATGAAACTTCAGTGAAACCATGCACAACAGAGTAAAGGTGGCTTCAGCGTGCTTGCACTACAATTAAGTAGTGCTAGTGAAATATCTCCTGCTGTTATTTGGTTCCTACAAACTAATAGCCTTGAGAAATTTAATTTAGAAAGCTGCACATTTTGAGTAATATATAGATTACTTGACAAGTAGGTTATTATTCAATCAAGAGAGTCTATATGAAAATGTTTAATTAAATGCTACTGGAAGTTGCTAAAGATTATACTTTTTAATTATTCTATTCTTCATCCAGTGTCTCTTCTTTTGGTATTGGCATTTTAGGTTGCTGACAGAATGTTCCTTTAGCTCCAATCTGTATTACCATTCCAGGTGATAGAGACACATAGTAGGTACTCAGTAAATGCTTGTTAAATAAATTACCTTAATTTACCATGCTCACTTTGTGGGTTGCTGCTGAAATTATTTTGGCTTCTACTTAGTTTTTTTCAAGTATGCAAGGGATTTTACCGAGCTTCTCAGCCTCAGTGTGATTAATGAGATTTATAAGCAGGTTCACATTGGTGCTATTCAATATCTAGGGTCTGAAACTAGAGAGTTGTAGATTGAGTATGCTTCTGTTTCCTCTGACTGAGGCCAGAGAAAATAGGCCCTCCTAACAGTGCTTAAATTTTCTGATTGAAGATACTTTGAACTGAACATGAAGGCACATGATTTGTTACACGAACTTAAGCAAGTACTTGTTTATACCCATATTTTAACTTAAGCTAAAGGTTTGTATAGATACATAAATGATAGATAGATAGATAGATAAGATAGATAGATAGATAGATAGATAGATGATAGATAGATAGATGATAGACAGATGATAGATAGATAGATAGATAGATAGATAGATAATGGATAGATAGATAGATAGATGATAGATAGATAGATAGATAGATGATAGATAGATAGATAGATAGATAGATAGATAGATAGATGCAAAGTTAGAAAAATTTTCAAGTGTCTGTTATATTGGATCTCTATTTTGTGATGTGGTTTTTTATATGACTATCTCAGTGCAAGGATTTCACTGAGATTTCTGAAGGCTCCATTACATCTTTGAAATAATTAGCCACCACCATATTTAAATATAATTTAGGTGTCAGTAGTGTATGGCACGGATGGAGATATTGCTGATTAGGTCAAAATGTTTTGGTTTTATGTGAAGGAACACAAAACGAATTTTTGTATGTCTTTGATCACAAAGGTGCTAAGCAAACCAATGAGAAAGGCTCAGGAAGAGAACTCACATCATAATTTGGTAAATCATGTTTGTTATATCTGTGTGTGAGGGACAAAACTGTATTACCCAGATCTTCTAGAGTGTAAATGGTCAGCAAAGAATGGAGAGATCGACAGCCTTGTTCAGCTAACTTGCACAAGCACTCATTTAACTATAATTAACACGTGTTTCTAAACTGTTCTGTAAATGCAATAGAGATGAAGTCACATCCATTCACTTAAAATGCACTGTTCTCATTATAGCAAGTGGTAGCATGCTTATTAACATGCATACAGGAGTTTTATGCATCTTTTTTATGTTTTGAAATTATTTTTAACTCTTTGTGATTATCATTCTATGACAAGATCATTTTTTTAAATTCCTGTATTTTAAAAAAAAATGTTTTTATTCATATTTAGATAGGAGAGAGAGAGAAAGGGGGAAGGAGAAAGCATCAACTCCCATATGTGCCTTGACCAGGCAAGCCCAGTGTTTTGAACTGGCGACCTCAGTGTTCCAGGTTGATGCTTTATCCACTGCACCACCACAGGCCAGACCCATTAATTCCTGTATTCTAAGGTGTTAATTTTTATTTCCTTTAAGTTTAGTATTGTTTGAAAACTTATGGCACATAACCTCAATTCTAGCATCAAATCTAATGAAAATATTTTATGATATTTGTTTGGGTGTCTTCACATTGTTGCTATGTGCTGATTATTGCATTTTGTAAGAATGTTGTTCATAGCATATGCAGGGTTTTGACAGTGATATTATCTAAACCAGTGTTTCCCAACGTGGGGCCCACACCCCACAGGGGGGCAATTCGATTATTAAGGGGGGCAATTTGAAAATGGACTCGACAGGACTTTAACTCTTTCGCCCCAGCCATTTAAATGCAATGCTAGATATCGGTGCCAAATTTAACAAAAAATGCAATTCTTAAATAATTGCAGTAAATAATTATTAAGTATAATTTCGTTTGACGAGACCAAAATATCAACTGGGTGATTGGCGTCGTCAAGTAAACTTCGTCCTGGGTTCACCACAGAGCGTGCCGTCTGCCGTGGGGAACCCTGGACGTTTTAAAAACACGCTAAACAACGCAGTTATTCTCACCTAATTGGCCCATCGCAACTTCTGTAGTGTTTCACATCATTCAGTTGGTGTTAATTTGAAATAAGTGTCAGATATAATTGGTAAGTATTTGATTTTATTTTTATCAATATTAAACTCTTTATTAAGTACTTCTTGCATTGGGGCTAGAAAGCACTAATATTTTATAAATATTATTGGGGCTATAATAGTGCATGCATGACAATTTTAATTTTAGAAGCATAACTTTCCAGAAAATTTTGTCAAGTGGAAAAATATAGATACCTTTTGATTTGCGGTGGTAGAGTAGTAAATGTGTTATATACATTTAAATAAATATGAATTTTTAGTATACGTTTACTCTATGTCACATTGAATATATTTTAACACATATTTTAATATCAGCATTTTTTAAAACGGTTCTTGAAAAAGATGACAAAGATGTAAAAGCTATGCCACTCAGTAACAATACTGTTAGCAGAAGAATAGACGAAATGAGTGAGGATATTGAAAAACAACTTATTGAAAAGCTGAAAACAAGAAAATTCTCCTTGCAAATGGATGAATCAACTTTGAGAGACAGTGGGGCAGTATTGATAACTTACGTAAGATATATTGATAAAAGACATTTTGCTGAAGAAATGTTGTTCTGTAAAAGATTAGAAAGCACCACTACCTCCAAAGATATATATATAATAAGCTAAAAAACTACTTAGATGTCAATGATATACCAATGAAAAATATAACATCTTGTGCTGCAGATGGTGCTCCCAATATGATGGGCAAGAAAAATGGCTGCTTAAAATTGATGAAAGATGCGAATCCAGAAATGATTCTTGTGCATTGTGTTATTCATAGGGAAAACTTGGTAGCTGAAAACATCTCGCCTGTTCTGAATGAAGTATTACATACAGTAATAAAGTGTGTTAATGCTATTGAAGCTAGTGCCAAATGTGAGCGTCTTTTTAAGCTATTTTGTGAAGAACAAAATGAAGACCATGTGAGACTTTTACTTCATACTGAAGTAAGATGGCTATCTAAAGGAAACTGTTTGAAAAGATTTATGGAACTGTTTGATACTCTTAGTGATTTTTTAAGTGACAAACCTGAAATGAAGTATCTGTTAACAATAGATGGTAAAGCATTTGTGAGTTATTTAGCCGATATCTTTGAAAAACTAAATATATTAAATAAGCAACTTCAAGGAACAATTAAACTCTTGTCGATGCAAAAGCAAAGATATTTGGTTTCATTACCAATATTGAGTTATGTCAGAAACATATTAACAACAAAAACTTTAAACAGTTTCATTGGCTCCAAAAATGTGAAGTAACTGATACCGCTTTACTTGTTATTGTCAATCATTTGAATATTCTATTGACTAATTTAAAAGAAAGATTTTCTGATTTAAAACAAATTGATTTCCCAACATGGATGATGCAGCCAATGTTAGTGGATTTGTCTGATATATCAAATATGCAGTATCAAGAAGAACTCGCAGAATTGCAAAATGATGAGTCAGTTAAAGCTTTATTTAATATCAAAGGAGCGATGGTATGGCTTTGTGAGGAAACAGAAATCAAATACCCAAATTCAACCAAATGTGCAAGAAAACTATTGCTACCGTTTCCATCTTCATTTTTAGCTGAATGTGGATTTAGTGCTGTAAATGATTTACTGGTAAAAAAAAAGAAATCGGCTGGATATAACACAACGTGGACTTGAGACTAAAGCTAACCAAATTGGAACCTAATATAAAATCTCTGTGCAGCAAGCATCAAGCACAAGGATCACACTTAATTAAAATAATAAATTAATATAGAAAAATCTGTATTAAAATTATTTGGAATTTAAATTTCTATTTTTCATTATATGTTTTGAAATTTTACTTACTGTGTTTTGTTAACAATTTCATAGTGATTTCTTCCTAGAACCTATCATTTATGTTTATTAAGTGAACAAATCAATTTTTTAATGTTAAAAATTATGTATGTTACATAGGGGGGGACATAAAAATTTTAGAAAGGTTAAGGTGGGGCATGGCACAAAAAAGGTTGGGAAACACTGATCTAAACCATTAACTCTATACTTAGATTGTTGACTGAATTATTTTCAGGAGTAAATTAAAACCATTACTGATTACTGGATATTAAACCAGGATTCTTCTCTAGATTTTCAAAGTTTTTCTCTATCTTAGAGGAAATTAAGTTGAGGAAGAGATTCTTTCATTTATTATTTATTCAGTGAATATTTATGAAGCATTTGCAATGTGTCAGTGGGGCTGAGAACTACACAGCTGGACTGCAGTGGTGAAAGGATGGGTCAGTCTTTGCCTTCAGAGGCAACATGGGTTAGCAGGGAGAGCATGGAATTGTGAGTCCTGAGGCTTGAATTCCAGCCCTAGTGCAGTCATGAATCAGTGCATACTTTTGGCAGATATATATTTCCTAAGACCTTGGTTGCCTTATTTATAAAATTAGTAATTGTACCAGCTCTGACTTTTTTTTACTATACAACTTGATTTCTTCTAACTTTGACATCTGGAAATTATTTTTTATCATTTTTTAATTAAATTTAATGCAGTGACATTGATAAATCAGGGTACATATGTTGAGAGAAAACATCTCCAGATTATTTTGACATTTGATTATGCTGTATACCCCTCACCCAAAGTCAAATTGTCTTCTGTCACCTTCTATCTGGTTTTCTTTGTGCCCCTCCCCTCCCCCACCCCCTCTCTCCTTCTTCGCCCCATCCTCCCCCACTCCCCCACCCCCCATTATCATCACATTCTTGTTCATGTCTCTGAGTCTCATTTTTATGTCCCATCTATGTATGGATTCATATAGTTCTTAGTTTTTTCTGATTTACTTATTTCACTCTGTATAATGTTATCAAGGTCCATCCATGTTATTGTAAATGATCCGATGTCATCATTTCTTATAGCTGAGTAGTATTCCATAGTATATATGTACCAAAGCTTTTTAATCCACTCATTCTCTGACGGACACTTGGGCTGTTTCCAACATCTGGAAATTATTTTTAAAGTTTGTCATATTTTTATAATTTGATTATTTTATTTGCTATTTGACACTGAAGTACTTAAGATCTTCTCTTCCAACATTAGCACACACACACACATGCACACACACGCACATGTGTAGTGCTTATCTTTGGGGGGAAATTTGGTCCTACTCTGTAAATGTGTTCAGAAAACAATATAACATCCATACTGAAGGCAACTTGTTTTTAACTTGTAGTGAAACATGACATTCAAATGTTAATTGGGTGAATAAATCTTGTTCATTTTACAGACATGGAAATGTCAATGGAATAAAACTATTTATCACAAGATAATGATCTCCTGCCACCAGATAAATGCCAAGATGAAGATACTTATTGAAAATGTATCAAAATATTCTATTGCTATTTATTGAAAATAAAGGTTGAGTAAAAGTTCAACTTCTCAGGTCAAACGTGAGAAATGCTTTGTCTATGGTATTAGTGTATTATATCAATCACAACATGCATGGTATAGAAACATGGGAAAACTCTAAGAAATAATGATTTCTAAAAGAATCCTTCAACTTCGCAGTATGAACATACCTGGAATAGTGCAATGGGGGGCTGGGATGAGACAGTATTTATTTAGCTCTTACTTCATGTCTGACACAGTCCTAAATGTGTTCACTGATATAAGCCTCATAAGAACAAAATTTGAAAAAAATTACTATCCGCATTTTACAGGTAAAGTTAAGAGCAGAATAATTTGCACTCACAGAGAATGTGCAAATATCAGGATTCAAATTCAGCCCAGACTCCAAGTCTTTCCCCTTTCCTCCCCCCCCCCCCCCCCAGTCCTCGGCCATATCTCTAATTATATGTGTAAGTCTGAATACACTTTTAGTTTGGTGTCTTGTCTGAGTAGATTATTTTTCTAAGTTTTGTTGCATTTGGTAATGAACTATTTCTTTGTGTCTAATGATTTAATATTCTGATGAGTTTTCTTTAAATGATATTGTCCACATGCTTAAGGAAAACAGCATACCCATAAGTCCTGAGGACTAGATAGCTCTGAATGAGTCAAACGGCGCTAGATTTTAGCAGTAGCGTAGACTGTCTTCTTTTTAGCACTGTGTAGTTAAGTCTTTAGGTTAAATCCCTGCTTTCTTTTCTGAATATACCAGTAGGTATCTATTTTTTCATTTTACTTATCTTCTGCCATAGTGGTCTTCATAAAATACATTATTTCAGTAATTGAAGCTGTTTAAAGAAAGAACAGGGGAATTATCGTTCACTAAAGCTTTTACTAATCTCTTCATGCCAGTCACCCCCAATATCCCTTTCTCCACCTGCCAGAAACAGTGGATGTTTATGCCCCCCTTTTCTGGATCATCAGAGAACTGCAGTTTTCCTCTGTCAATGACCATTTTCTTTCTACCCAGTATTTTAGTTATTAACATTCTATTGATATACTTGTCATAATTTCCCTAGTAGTAAGGCAGGCTCCTTATTAGGAGAAATGGTGTGTTTTTCTTCTATTCCATTTGGTATCCAACAGAGTGTTTGAACATTACAGATCCTTAGTCAATGAAAGAGTGAAAGAAGCATGTTTATTTTAAGGACTACAAGAAGTATTAAGACTTCAGAGGTATCCATGGTACACTCTTCTGGATACGGACCCTGTCTAACTGGTCCTTTGCCTATGCTTGAATCTATTAGTTCTTTCTAAAACACATTTGGGCCCTGGCTGGGTAGCTCAATTGGTTAGGTAGTTTCCTGATATGCCAAGGTTGCTGGTTTGATCCTGGGTCTGGGCACATACAAGAAATAACCAATGAATGCATAAATAAGTGGAACAAATCGGTCTCTCTCTCTCTCTCTCTCAAATCAATAAATTTTAAAAAAGATAAAAACATGGATTTTATAGATTTTGTAAAATTCTTGAGACATTGAATGAGCAGATAGTTTAACTACTAGATGGTTACAAAGGAAAGAGATTTGAATGTTTAAATTTATCTCAGGAAGAAAATAGTAATTCATATAGCACTCTTTTGATATACAGATAGTATATATACTAGTAAGGATTTTTAAAAATGGCATAATAGTCTTGCGATAGTTTTAGATAGACACCAAGCACCATTGTATCACACAGATCACTAACTGGCAGTCTTTGCTGTGTGCTTTCACAGATGGAAGGCCTTTATCTCTGCAGGATATATGGGCAGGAGTTCATGCGTGCTATAAGACGCGGTTGCAGCAGGGACCCTGGGACACTATCACCCAACAGGTTAGAGTATTTTCATTTATTGTATGTGATCCTTTTCCTCTGCTCATTTTTCCATCTAGTTCTTTTTTCCCTACTCTTTTTATTTCACTCTTCTACATACTTACAAGTTGAAATTCAATGACAGTTTCCTTTAAAAAAACAACAACAAAAACTTCCCAGGCCCAGGCTTGGCTTAGCCTTCCTGTTATTAACTCTCATAACAACCTGTAAATTTCTTGATAGTGCTTATTACTTTTAAATATATGTGGATACTAAAAATATTAATCTGTCTTTTCCACTATACTGTGTGCTGTCACATGGATAGACATTGTTGGTTTTACTCTTCATTGTACACCTAGAGCCAGCACAGTTCTTAAATATGATAAGAGTTCAATAAAAATGTATTAAGTAAATGTGAATAGAAGTTAAGTTGGCATATACACTAAAAAATAGATGATTTAGCTAATGTTACCTCTGATATTTCAAAATTTTACTTGTAGACGTATTTGCAAAAAAATTAATTTTTGATTAGTAATATCTTTGTAATAGTGATCTAAAAAAGCAATGAAAATAGACCTGTAAAAGTAAATATAAAAGTAGATTTGCAAAAGTAGAGAAAATAAATCTGTCAATCATATATGTCATTATTACTGCCTTGCTAAATCAACACTTAATTATTTTAGAAATTTAAAAATACTCATCACCTTGCAACCAATCATGGTTGCCTTAAATATAATTTTTACTTATATCAAAATCTTATTTTTCCAAGGCTCTGTTAAGCTTAATCAAAACTTCCTTTACATATGACAGTTATCAACCATTAGCATTTTTATGCCCTCTTATGTGTTTGATCATAATAATGATAGTTTACCTCTCAATCAACATTAGAATACTTAGCATTTTATAAGTAGTTCTTTGACAATTATTACAAATGACCATTTTTTACATTTTATTTGAGGACAAAACCAGGTTTAAGTATATATATCTTTCACACGGTCTATAAGGCTGGGTGCTGTGACCAGGCAAGTTCACAATGAATTCGGGCTGACGGTAAAGGAATTGTGGGGCCAGAAAATGGTGGACCATTCCATTTATTAGAGTCTTGCAATGGAGGACAAGCAAGCAGGTAGGGAAAACTGCTTCCCTCTCTTGTAGGACTCACAAGCAAAATAGGCCTTGAGACAAAACGCTTTCTCTGGCAAATAATAGCAAGCAATGGCCCCTCCCAATGGCAGTAGTCAATCCGCAGTCTACAATCTGCCGCCCTGATGGCAAGCACCTTTAGCCTTCATAGACTTACATACCAGGTGCTGCCCTGGGCTCATGCACCAATCAGGCAAAGTATAAGGCAAGCCAGCCTAACACACTTGTAACACACTTGTTTGCCCAACTTTCCATGCCTTTAGGGTTGCTCGCTTCACAATCTCTGCTTCACAATCTATGCAACAGGTATCTTCTGGATGGTCCCCATGTGAGGACTGAGGTACACTACATAAACAGACAGACTACAGCAACAGCACAAGTTATACAATTACCATAATTACAAAGGTGCCCTTCACAAAGTCCTCCTGAGCCTCTGCCCAAGTGCTAACTGGAGGCCCCCTTCTAGCTCCCTGCCCCACGGTAGGTGGGAGGGCCTGTAGAGTCCATGGACACCATAAAGTGTCCTGGATGTGTCTCTGCAACTGGATGAGATCAGCTTCAGTGCAGGAGGGCCTCCACCAGAGCTGCCCCCCCCCAAATCAGGGTCTCTCATTCTGTCCAAAAGCGGCATGTCCCTCCAACAAGGGAGTTGGTGCTCCCCTCTGGTTGTAATCCAAGAGTCCATTACACTGCTCAATGATCAGTCCATGACAGCCCAGCTGTCTGTGCAAATCACCAAGGTAAAGGTCCATTACAGGCAACTAGCCATACAGCTCTTTAGTAACGGACCTCAGCACTTTCCACAGTGTGCTGTCCATTGCCACAAGCCCCATCCAAACCCCTCAACAAGCTCACAGGGCCTGGTGGGGTCAAACACATTCAAGGCCCGTGTCGCTTTAATAGTTCTTACTGCTGCTGCTATAAAAAAAAAAGCACCTATTACCTTCTAATGCCAATACCTGCTGCACATTAGAAGGTGATGAATGGATTGTCGGTTTCACATGGGGCCTCATGCTTCCCCGCTGATCCCTGTTAGGTGGGCCTCTCAGCCTTCCCCCTATTCAAGCAGGGACAGTGAGTCTTGGGGAGCATTCTCCTCTCCCACAACTGTCTCCAGCAAGTAATCTTGGAACCATGCAGCCTGCTTTTTCAGTGGCTGGAACTTCTGTTCTGGCTCAAGCTGCCACCAAAGCTCCAAAAGAACTTTACTAGACCTGCCATCCAGTTTCTTCCTGTCTGTCTCAGTTGCAATCAGATCTACCCACATCTGTGTTCAGATAACCTTGACTGGCCCATTTCCCTTGTTAGTCGGGGAGGATGGGGCATCACGGGCAGCAGCCCGCACAACTTTACGGTTCTATGCTGTCTCCAGCTCCCCCAAATCTGCTACTATCTGCATAACCACATTGATGGACTGCCCCTGAAGCACTCTAGGCTGCTGGGTTTTTACCTTCTGGGTGACCACTGGCCAGGCTCTGAGTCTGTGGATGGGGCCTTCAGCCCAAACATCCTGATTGTCAGAGAGGAGTTGGAAATGCCTGCTTCCAATTCAGAGCTACTCCACCTGCATGGATACTGCTTCTTTAGTGATAGTTTCAGCTCCTATGGCTTCCAGCTTTCAGCCTGAAGCTGAGATTCGAGCTCTTGAACCCACAGTTGTGTCTGCACCAACTGTCAGTGCCAGTATTCTGCTTCTAGAGAAAACTGGAGCCCACAAACCTGTAACTCCTTCTCCAGAGATGGCTTCAGTTCCAGGCACCATTGGCACTCAGCCTGCACCTCACACTGCAACTCTTGAACCCTCTCGGCTTCCTTCTCTAGCTCTTACTCCAGATCATGCTGATGTTGATGCTCAATCACTTCGCACCAGGCTGTATGGAACATCCAGCCCATGGTGAAAACCATATGCTGGAAAACAACGACCACTCCTTTATTGCGCCCTTCAAGGGCCTTGGCGGCTCCATACCAATCTGATCCAAATCCTGCCAGCTGAGCCAGAGGTAACAGCAGGTGCCGTGGCCATGCAGGTTCCCATTGGATTTGGGCAGACGATAAAGGACCTGTGGAGCTGGAAAATGGTGGGCCATTCCGTTTATTAGAGCCTCACAACACAACGTTGGACAAGCAAGCAGGCAGGACAAACTGCTTCTCCCTCTCAGGACTCACAAGCAAAACAAGCCAGGGGACAAAACCCTTTCTCTGGCAAACAATAGCCCCTCCAAATGGAAGCAGGCAATCTGCAATCTATCTGCAATCTGCCACCCAGAGGGCAAGCACCTGCAGCCTTACATAGACTATACACACACGGCGCTGCCCCATTGCTCATGCACCAATCAGGCAAAGTACAAGGCGAGCAAGCCTCACACACTTGTAACACACTTGTTTGCCCAACACTGCCCCTCAAATTAAATAATTTTTTCCTTTCCTTTACCACTTGGATCCTCCTAGATCAGTGGTCCCCAACCCCTGGGCCACGGACCGGTACCGGTCTGTGGGCCATTTGATACTGGTCCGCAGAGAAAGAATAAATAACTTACATTACTTCCATTTTATTTATATTTCAGTCTGAACGATGTTTTATTTTTTAAAAATGACCTGATTTCCTCTGTTACATTCATTTAAGACTCACTGTTGACTCTTGTCTCGGTCACGTGATACATTTATCCATCCCACCCTAAAGACTGGTCTATGAAAATATTTTCTGACATTAAACCGTCCGTGGCCCAAAAAAGGTTGGGGACTACTGTCCTAGATCAAGCCCTATACCCTTAACTGAAACATTAGTAAAGCCTCCTACCTCTAGTCTTCTGCTCCTTTCCTCTTTGCCTCTTACCATTAGTCATGTTTTCTTTGCCACTGCTGTTTCTTATCTTACCTGGGTGCAAACCCCAGGGGCTATGGCATGTGGTCTAAATCAGTGGTCCCCAACCCCCAGGCCGAGGACCGGTACTGGTCCGTGGGCCATTTGGTACCGGTCCACAGAGAAAGAATAAATAATTTACATTATTTCGATTTTATTTATATTTAAGTCTGAATGATGTTTTATTTTTAAAAAATGACCAGATTCCCTCTGTTACATCTGTCTAAGACTCACTCTTGACGCTTGTCTCGTAAGTTCAACAATTATATTTTAAAATACCACAGTTTTTACGCCGGTCGCATAATTTTATTTTGTGCATTTATTCGTCCCACCCTAAAGGCCGGTCCGTGAAAATATTTTCTGACATTAAACCAGTCTGTGGCCCAAAAAAGGTTGGGGACCACTGCTCTAAATGCCTCAACTGGCCTTTGGTGGTTGCCACTCCCTGTCTCTGACCTACCCTTTCGGGCTTAACTTCTACTTCCCTTCACACAGTCTCGGCTCCTGACAAACATAGCCATTCATTTCCCTGAACCTGTCTTTTGCAGTTTGTTCTTGGATTTCTTTCCAGTTTTAATACTATTCCTGTTGCCTTTGTTCTGTCTTTATATTTCCTGCTCTTGTTCTTTCCCCATGTTCCTTTCCCTGAAGCCCCCCAGGTCACAAGGATGGCCTCCTCTGAAATCCTAGTTTTATCGAACAGGCATGGGGTAGTTGCTGTGAAAAGAGTAATGAGATATATAAGCAAATCAGCCGTAAAGATTTTTGTCAAGAGCATTTTATTTTATTCAAAATATTTTAGATTGACCTTTAACTATGTTAAGGTGAGTGCCAAGAGTTTCAACATCCAATGTCTTGTCATTGACCACAAGCCATCCAAAAATGTATACTGTAACATCAGAATCCACAGACCCCAGAAAATGTTTTGTGATAAGAGTGAAGGAAGATGGCAAATGATAGAGGAAAAGACCATCCAAAAATATATATGTTTAATTTTAGTGTCTTTTTTCTTAGCTTCCCGTCAGTTATGTTTTCCATTATGTCTTTAGCCTAATTCTTATCCTTTTTCTTTTCTATTTCCTTTTTGTCTTCATTTCCTTATTGATCTCCTCAATGCAAGCTTATGGCACAATTTCTGGGAGTCTGTGCTATTTTGTTTTAATCCCACATGTCTCTGTTTTGACCTATGTCATATGAACAAAACTTTGAACTGAACTCTGTCTTTTTAGTGTCCTAATATGATGTTATGAATAGATTTCATTCCATTATTTCATTCTATTAATAGAACTCCTAAGTTTCTAAATCAACCAAAGGAACTAATCTGTACCTTTCTTGTTCTTAGTGGAATTAATGTCTTTCAATTTATAAGCATTTAAGTGTCATATAGACAGCCTATTAGTAGAACATTTTTTTCCTACTTACCATAGCATAATAAGAATGATCAAATCTGATAAAAAATAAGCATTATTATTCCTAACACCAAGTGTAGACCCACTTATTAGGAGGGATATTTGATATAACCAACTGTAGTACAATTATAACATTTAGATGTTCTGTTTGAATTTGTCTTATTGGGATTGATTTGTGGACAGCTATCCCACTTTTTTTTTTCTTTTTTTTTTTGTATTTTTCTGAAGCTGGAAACGGGGAGGCAGGCAGACAGACTCCCACATGCGCCCGACCGGGATCCACCTGGCACGCCCACCAGGGGGCGTCGCTCTGTCTCGACCAGAGTCACTCTAGCACCTGGGGCAGAGGCCACGGAGCCATCCCCAGCGCCTGGGCCATCTTTTGCTCCAATGGAGCCTTGACTGCGGGAGGGGAAGAGAGAGACAGAGAGGAAGGAGAGGGGGAGGGGTGGAGAAGCAGATGGGCGCCTCTCCTGTGTGCCCTGGCCGGACTCGAACCCGGGACTTCCGCACGCCAGGCCAACGCTCTACCACTGAGCCAACTGGCCAGGGCCTATCCCACTTTTGATAACAAACTTCATTTAAACTTTAGAATTGCTTATCAGTGTCTCTGTGGGCACTAAGGACAAGAGAAACTCGTTTGTTACTATTATACTGCTTGGCATTTTAAAATCATTGTGAATATTTTCTTTGTAGGTCTTGGCTTTTAATCCCAGATTAGCCAATGTGTTGGTATTTATGTGCTCTTCTTCTTCTTTTTGTGACAGAGACAGAGAGAGGGACAGATAGGGACAGACAGGCAGGAAGGGAGAGAAAGAGATGAGAAGCATCAATTCTTCATTGTAGCTCCTTAGTCTCCTTAGTTGTTCATTGCTTTCTCATATGTACCTTGATGGGGGGGGGGGGGGGGCTACAGCAAAGCGAGTGATCCCTTACTCAAGCCAGTGACCTTGGGCTTCAAGCTAGTGACCTTGGGCTCAAGCCAGCAACCATGGGGTCATGTCTATGATTCCATGCTCAAGCCAGTGACCCCACACTGAAGCTGGTGAACCCACGCTCAAGCTGGATGAGCCTGCGCTTAAGCTGGTGACCTTAGGGTTTTTAACCTGGGTTCTCTGCATCCCAGTCTGATGCTCTATCCACTGCACCACTGCCTGGTCAGGCTTTATGTGCTCTTCTTTGCTTGAGATCTTTGAGAGGATGGGTCTTCATTTTTGTAAGGCCCCGTGTGGAGGAAAAATGGTGAGATGAAGGGGAGGTTGTGATACAGCATGAGGGGAGGATGAGCTGATAGAATATGGAGGGGGGGCAAAGGTAGGTTTACGGTTGTGAGTAAATGAAACAATTTATTCTTGTATTGTTATTTATTAATTATTGCATTATTTTCCATATGAAAGACTTTAAACCTACTTTTACTCCACCCCGTATTGGTAGCACCAAATAGTTGATATACGGTTTTGCAGAATTGTACCAAAGAAGCATTAGCTTGCAGATGAACATGATAATAATACCCTGTCCTCTAGAGTGGCTTGAAAACAAAAGCAGCCTCCACATAATATAAAGTGCATTTCAGTTCATTTTCAAGCTTGATTGTGCTTTCATAGTTTGTTGCTCTTCATCTTTAGTAATGACACTTCTGTTCTCTCAGCATTTGTCTTGATGATAAGGACCTGCTCATATCAGATGCAAACCCTCTTTTGAAGACAAGCCACTCATGAATCTGATACATTTGATTATAGTGATTACTTACCTGCTTTTGTCCAACATTACAGACTACCTATTATCTAATCCAGCAGCCTAATAAAGACCTTCTGAAAAAAAGTTAACAGATGCCTAGGTTGGATCTGCCTATGTTGGTAGAGTGAATATTACAGTAATGATCACTAGAAGGTGTGAGATCTGTGTTTTAGGTAAAGAGCTCCTATGATCTCAGCAGAATCTAAAGTCATTAGATTAAAAAGCATACTTTCAACTTTACTTGAAGATGTGTGAGTTTATGTATATGGGTGTGTAGTGACCAGATAAGCAGCTTTTTCTTACTATTCTCTTTTTATAAACATACAAAAGTAGAGATGATGGTATAATGTATTTACAAACTCATGGCTGATCATTATTATTATTTTTTCACCCAATGTGGAACTTTTTGGAAGCAAATCCTAGACATCATATTATCTCACCCATCAATATTTAAGGAGATATCTTTAAAAGGCTCTATACCAATGTTTATAGCAGCTTTATTTCTCATAGCTCCTGGAAACAACCCAGATGTCCTTGAGAGGGTGGATGGTTAAACAAACTGTCATGTATTCTTACCATGGAATATTACTCAGCAATGCAAAGAAACCAACAACTTAGATGAATCTAGGTAATTATGCCGAGTATAAAAAGCCAATCCCAAAAAGTTGCATAGTGTATGATTTCATTTATCTATCATTTTTTTGAAATGACAGAATTATAGATTGGAAAATGGATTTGCCAGGGCATTAGGGAAGTGTGGGTCGAAGTGGGTATGGCTAGAAAAAGCAACATGAGGGAAATATTTTATATCTGACTGTATCAATGTAAATATCCTGGCTGTGATATTATACTATAGTTTTGCAAGATGTTATCACTGGGGGACCTGGGTGAAGGATATGAAGGATCTCTTTGTATTTTTTACAGCTGCAAGTGAATCTACCATTATCTCAGCACAGGGTAGATGGTGTTATATTGAGCTTTATACTTGAAACCTGTATGGTTCAGTAAACTATGTCAACTCAATAGATAAAATATAAATTAAAAAAATAAAAAAGGTAAGGACTCTTAAAAATATAACCACAATTCTATTGTCACAACTAAAGATTTAAATTTCTTAATATCTTTTAATAGCAATTGATGTTTTTATTTTTCTAAGTGTTTTATTTTTTTTACACCTTCTTTGATGAGGATTCAAATAAGCTTTACACATTAAAATGAGTAACATCTCTTAAAGACATTTTGAATCTAGGATTCTCATTCTTCCCTCTTTATTTTTTCCTTACAGTTTTTTTTTTTTCAGAAACAAGTTTATTTGTCCTACAACCTAGAGTATTTACAGTCTGGATTTTTTCCCTCTAATTGCATCTGTGGTGTTGTTTAGTGTTTCTCCCTGCATTTTCTCAACTGTAGGTTTGATTTCTGAGGATTTACCAGATTCAGGGTTAGCTTATTGGGAAAGAATACTTTATAGCAGTGCTCCCCAACCTTTTTTAGGCCACGGACCGGTTTAATGTCAGAAAATATTTTCATGGACCATCCTTTAGGGGGGGCGGATAAATGCACAAAATAAAATTATGCAACTGGCGTAAAAACTGGTATTTTTAAATATAATTGTCGAACTTACGATATTTATTGGACTAAGTTAAAGGAGGAACGAGCATGTTCTCATTATTCAGGCTGTATTTAAATTTGTTATTCTGACAACGTTTCATGTTATTTATTCTTTCTCTTCTGACCGGTACCAAATGGCCCATGGACCGGTACCGGTCTGTGACCCAGGGGTTGGGGATCACTGCTTTATAGGTTCTGGATACTTCCACCAGGAAGCACATAAAGTCTGATCATTACTCTTTTTTTTTGTGATGTTAGCAGCCATTGATGATTACTATGTAGATTTATTAATTCATTAGAGGTTGCAAAATGGTGATGTTCTAATTCTATCATTCATTATTTATTAGCTGGACTACTTCTGTCATAGGACAGTTTCCCTCACCCGTTTAGGTACCTGTGGTATGCTTTGAATAGAAAAGGCAGGATAAATGCTTGATTCTTTCTTTTTATATTCTATCTTTCAACATAATGAGTTGGTTCTCTAGCATCCTCCTGTGGTAACCAAGAACTATTTTTTATGTATCTTTATGAGCTCAGGGATATAAAAGTTGAATGCATTTCAATTAATAGTAGTGATTCTCTTTATTGATGCTCTATTTGCCTTATCTTTGGCCAGTAAAAGTCTCTCTACCTGACTCCTGAGCTATTTTGATACAATCCAAGCAGTTTTACTGGCTTCTTGCATTTTGGTGTGACTGTTGCACATTCCTTCCAGACATTGGAGGGTTAGCCATTTCCCAAGGAGTCTTGCTTCCTTTCAGAGCCTTTATCTAAGTGCCGGAGCCAGGCAGAGTAGATTAGACTCTGAGACCGCCACCTACGAGCTGTATGACCTAGAAATTATGAAGACTTATTTTTTTATTAAAGATAATGGTAAAATCTACAGAAAAATGGTGGGAAGACTAAGAAAAAAAGATTTTATATAATTAAAAAAAAAGAAGATTGTATATAAAGTTCAACTTGTATTATATCTCCTTTCAAATATATTCTTTTTAATACCTGAGCATTTTGCACTTGGAAACCAAGACTTTTGAGAAATATTGTTTCTCATTCCACATACCCAGGGAAGGTTGTCTAAATACAAGTAAATGAATGGCATTGGGTGGGTAAAGGTGGAAAGGAACTCGATGATTATTTTTCTCATATAATCCTATGCAAGTTCTGTGCAGGAACTGGCTTAGATATTTGTAGAGTGTAATAAAAGGAGCCTATGCAATATCTGTTTTTCACACATCAAACTACTGATTTTCTTTTGTAGACTTTAGCATGTTTAAAATAAGCAATATATAATAATTACTTTCAGTGAGTCTTCATTATATTTCCATGATAAATCTCTCAGAGCAAAAAAAAATCAAAACAATAAAAATACAGAACTCTGTTGGTACCTTTTGGTGAGGAGATTGCTTCTGACTTTCAGTGATACAGGAAGTTGCTGGTTAAGGATTCTTAAATAGTGAAGCTTGATATGTTGCCTGGTGATTTATAATGATGGCTGATGAACTGATGATTTAATTCTGCTTCCTCTAATAATAATCTTCAGTGCTCAAGTGGAGTTCCAGTGACTGGTTTCCTCCAAACTCAGTCTCCCTGGAGTCTTTAGGCGTCTCTTTCACACAACATCTGATAACTGACTTCTACCTGTTCCTATTTTAAATAATATTAACAAAACTTCTAGGTGTTGGTATAGGTCTCAGTAGGTATTTCATGATGGCTTGTAATGACATCAATTTAGTGCACCTGGTAGGATCAGTGTGAACTGAAAGTGGCTTAATTCTTAAATGACAAGAAAATTAAAAAATCTTTATGGATTGCTGCCGCAGCTTCAGAATCACTGCCAGTTACATCGCGGGCTCTTTTCATGACTGAGTTTTAGTTAAACAGGATTGCAGGCCTCATGGGATTGTTTTATCTGTAATGTGCTGCTAATGTGTTGCTTCTAAGTTTCTAGGTTTTCATCCTGGAATTAATAATTCGCTTATGGGTAGGGTCATAGTGTAAATGTATCTGTGTAGCCCATATAAACATGTCCCATGTAAACAAAGATGTGTACCATCTTACAAACTTTTGTAGAAATGTTCAATTTTTTTTTTTCTGTATTTTTCTGAAGCTGGAAACGGGGAGAGACAATCAGACAGACTCCCGCATGCGCCCGACCAGGATCCACCCCACACGCCCACCAGGGGGTGACGCTCTGCCCCTCTGGGGCATCGCTCTGCCGCGACCAGAGCCACTCCAGCGCCGGGGGCAGAGGCCGAGGAGCCATCCCCAGCGCCCGGGCCATCCCTGCTCCAGTGGAGCCTCGGCTACGGGAGGGGAAGAGAGAGACAGAGAGGAAGGAGAGGGGGAGGGGTGGAGAAGCAGATGGGCGCTTCTCCTGTGTGCCCTGGCCGGGAATCGAACCCGGGACCTCTGCACGCCAGGCCGACGCTCTACCACTGAGCCAACCGGCCAGGGCTGTTCCAATGTTTTAATAGTAGTGATTCCACATACCTTGCTCTTTTAAGAGAATGAAATATGCTTTCATTGTTGTATGTCACATTCTTTGGTATGGTAATAATGGCAGTGTTATTTTTCTCTGTTTCTGGTAGTTATTGTTTTCAGGTTGTCAGTCTGCACATGCACTGTGATTTTTAATATTATTATATGCTGATGCTGCGGACACCTTACATCATCAAAGTACTTCACTTCCCTTATATTTTTAAGACTTTATTCAGAAATGTCTCCTGTCACTAACACTCCATTGTGCTTTTCTTGTTTGGGGGTAAAACACATTTTTATAAATTTGGTTTGTTCCTTAGATTTTCCTTGCATTTAAGAAATATCTGAAACTCCTTTCTCATTATCTCTTAAGTAGTTTTTCTGAAAATTTTATCAGCTTTATACCCTGGAATGTTTTCGGAAAGTCTTAATTTCATACTAAATGCTATTTAGGCATTGGTATATTACTTTCTTATCCAGCTTTTGCTTTCTTGAGTTTTATGACCACTAACCACTAATTAAGTGCCCAATTAAGCTAAATAAAAGGAAGGGTGATTTATTATTTAAGACCCTTGTCCTATTAATTCCTAAGATGTTTTGTTTTGTTTTATTTTAATGAGCATTCAAGATACATAGTTAAATAAGAAATGTATTTTTTCTCCTGGCCAGTTGGCTTCATGCCTAGAGTGTCAGCCTGGTGTGTGGACATCCCAGGTTTGATTCCCAGGTCAGGGCTCACAGAGAGGCGACTATCTGCTTCTTTACCCGTCTGCCTCCTCCTTCTCTCCCTTTTCTCCTCCCACAGCTAGTGGCTCAGTTGGTTTAAGCATCAGCGCCAGGTGCTGAGGATAGCTCGGTTGGTCTGAGCATTGGCCTTGGGCACTAAAAATAGCTTGCTTGATTTTAGCGTCAGCCCCAGATAGGGGTTGCCAGGTCAATCCCAGTTGGGGCACATGCAAAAATCTATCCCACTGTCTCCCCTTATCTCGCTTAAAAAAGAAGAAAGAAATGTATATCTTATAACTAACCAGATTATACTGGTGTATTTGAGTTTTACTTCTTTAAATCAAAGTTTGTTTCAGGAGGTAATAAAAGCAAGAGACTGGTTAATGTTCTGTTTTATGTATATCTGGTTGGGCAGAATATTGCTTAGCTTCTTGCCATCAAAGTTATACATAAGCCTTGAATTTATATAAAATGCTTTCTTTAAGGAATTTCCTAGTATTTCATTGATCCTTGGAATTTCTGTTCCTAAGAAAAGGAGCAGTGAATAAATGTAAAAAATAAAATACCATTTGAAATATTTAATAATTAAAATTGATATAACTCATCATAACATTTCATTTTGATAAATACCTACCATCAATTTTTAATTTTTAATAAACAGCTCCAAAACTTAAAGTTTGAGTAATATTTATATTCTCATTTCCAGTTTCTGAGAAAGGTGATTGGCGGGTGGGCAGGAAAGCAGCAGTGGAGGCCGGTGGAGCCACTTGGGGAAGCGGGAAGGCAGTGGGAGACAGACTTTGCAGATGCCCTCATTCAGGTAGATTTTGAATTGCTTGCATGGGTAAAAGCTTCTGAAGAAAGAGAATATTTTTCAGCCTATTTGGGCACAGTAGCTGCAGCACAGACATATTCTACAATGCACCGTTTCTTCATTCCGCTTCTGACCCTCTTTGGCTTCTCCTTCACCTGTTGGTTTCCTAATTCATCTCCATGTCAGCTGCAAAATTCCCCATATTATAGTTGCAATCTATATTTTATAGTTTAAATTTTGGCCAATAAATAGAGCTAATGCCAAACATACATAAAGTAGTTGTGCAAATAATTACGATTATTTTATTGTATGCTGTTGTTATTTTATTCAGTATACTAATTTATTTCTACTTCCTCTCTATTTAATCTGAAATTCAGAAGTACTTCAAGTGGTGTATATACACTATAATGGAATATAAAACATATACTGTGGGAGTGACATCAAAGAAATGGCACCATGAGGGGTGCTCCTGATTATCTCCCCTGAAATTTCAGCAAATTCAACAACTAAAAACAGAGAAGAAATCTCAAGATTACCTGAGATATACACACATCAGACAAAGGTATGATTGAGCGAAAAGGTGGCTGAATATACAGTGTGTCCGTAAAGTCATGGTGCACTTTTGACCGGTCACAGGAAAGCAACAAAAGATGATAGATGTGAAATCTGCACCAAGTAAAATGAAAACCCTCCTAGTTTCTGTAGGATGATGTGGCAGCATGTGCGCATGCACAGATGATGATGTAACACCGTGTATACAGCAGAGCAGCCTGCGGCCATGCCAATCCAGATCTGGATGGTACAGAGGAAAGTTCAGTGTATTCTGTGGCTCGCTAAATTCGAATCTGTGACCAAAGTGCAACGTGAATATCAGCACGTTTATAATGAAGCACCACCACATAGGAATAACATTACTCGGTGGGATAAGCAGTTGAAGGAAACCGGCAGTTTGGTGGAGAAACCCCGTTCTGGTAGGACATCAGTCAATGATGAGTCTGTAAAGGCTATACAAGATAGCTACCTAAGGAGCCCTAAAGAATCTGTGTGTGAGCCCACATCGAACTGTACTGAATAGGTATGAAACTGGGAGAGTTTTCCTTTTATTTGGTGTAGATTTCATATTTCTATCGTCTTTGTTGCTTTCCTGTGACCAGTCAAAAGTGCACCATGACTTTACGGACACACTGTATAATCCACTCTGAAGGAAATAAGACAGAGAATGGGTTTTTTTCACTTTCCTCACTGATCTGAGGAAGAAATGCTTTTGTCTGAAGCTGAGTGAAGCGGAGGGTCCGAGGCAGAGGGAAGGAGTAGTGCTGGTGTGGATGATCAAGCAGAAGGAAGAACACACCAGCTCTGCCTGAGACAATAGATGTGGGGCGAGTACGGACGACAGGCTCTGACAAAGGTTACTGTTGCAGGGTGCCTGTGGGAGCCAATGCCAACAGTTTTGTGCACTCTTGGTTCTGCGATCACGGGCAGTGTGCAAGTGGCTCCTTCTGGCACCATTGGTGTGGGCATATGCACTTGGGATGGAGGGCTTAGCCCGAGATTATCAGTGATAGACCAGCATCTTTGTGCATTCCCAGCTCCATGACCATTAGCACAGGATGTGCGCAAAGGCTGGGATACCTGGGCCTGGGATTGTCAGGGCAAGGTTCCTCTGCGGGCCTGCATTCCCAGCTCTGACTAAGATTACAGGCACTGTCCACCTAATTGGTGGGTGCAAGACCCCCTGTGCACTGCTGAAGTGGTGGGGACTGGGCTTGCATGTGGCTTTCTGCAGGCTACCAAACAGTGCACAAGGGAGAAGCCTATGGAGATTAGACCTGTGGAGCACTGAGATGTAGACATGCCTGGGGGTCCTTAGAAAGGCAATTGATCTGCAATCAGCTCCCAGCCTGTGGCATGCTGAGTTGTGCTAGACCTGCCCACCAGTCCTTAGAAAGGTGCTAGATTGGCAATCGGCTCCCCGCTCTACCTGCTCTCACTGGCAGCTCTGGTTGGCACAGCCTTACCCAGAACTGTGCTTTGAGTGGTACTGGAGGAAGGACCTCGCTGCTCTGAGAGCCTCTAGCTCTGCAAGCAGTGACTGAGGTGAACCTCACAGCTAAGTCTCCAGGCTGCTAGCTCAGGTGGAAGAGATATGGGGAGAGGCACCTGGAAAACTGAATCTTCCATTGTCAGAGCTTCCAAGCGACACAACAGCAAAACTCTACCCAAGAGCCCCACATGGGCAAAAGCTATATAATACAGTGCCACCTGCCAAAAAAAAAAAAAAAAAAAAAAAAAGGAAGAAGCTGCCTCTCAAAATCAGGACAAAATTACATTTTTATAACTTTTTTTTTCCATTTTGGTCATTTTATTTTCTTTCATTTTTATTCTTTCCTTTTCCTTTTGAATTTCATTATCCATAGTTGACACATTTTTCATTCTTGATTTTTATGAGGGTTTTATTTAAAAAATCTTTACTTTTTTTTCTTTTTCTTTTTCTCTCACTTGATCATCATTGAACAAGAAATTATTATATTTTGGATTCATATTTTCCTTTGTGGCATTTTGCATGTTTTTTACTTCATTTTTTATATTTTTGTCGTCTTTCCTCAGTTCGTGCTCCTTGTTCTCTGTAGTTTTTGTTCCACTTATCATTATAGAATTTTCATTTTTTCACTGTATCTTTTCCATTTTTATTTTAATTTTTAAAGTGATCTCTTATTAGTGTTATTAAAAATATCACTCTCAAATGCCATTAAAGAAAAAAAAATCAAATATCATGGATACAAAAGACAGAGATGTAGCTCAGATAGATGATGAAAAACCTCTAGAAAAAAATTTCAATTGCTCGGAAAACTTGGAGTTAAATGACAGAGAATAAAAATTGAAGTCTAAAATTACTCAAGGAAATACAAGAAATCACAGAAAGGCAATTTAGAGAGCTCAAAAAACAATTCAATGAACAAAAAGAATACTTCACCAAGGAAGTTGAAACTATATAAAAAGGAACCAAACAGAGATGAAAAACTCAATACATGAACTGAAAAATGAGGTAACAAGCTTAGCTAATAGAACAGGCCAGATAGAGGAGAGAATTAGTGACATAGAACATAGGCAACTAAAGATACTACAGAGAGAAGAAGAGAGAGAATTTTAAAAAATGCGAAAGCCCTACAGAAATTGTCTGACTCCATCAGAAAGAGCAACATAAGAATAATGGGTATATCAGAAGAAGAAGAGAGAGAAAATGGAATGGGGAACATATTCAAACAAATAATCGATGAGAACTTCCCAAGTCTGTGGAAAGAATTAGAGCCTCAAATTTAAGAAGCAAACAGAACACTGAGTTACCTTAACCCAAACAGACCTACTCCAAGGTACATCATAATGAATTTACCACAAACCAATGACAGAAAAAATCCCCAAGGCAGCGAGGGGAAAGAAGAATACAACATATAAAGGAAAGCCCATTAGACTATCATCAGATTTTTAAGCAGAAACTCTACAAGCCAGAAGTGAGTGGACCTCAATATTTAAAGTACTGAAAGAGAGAAGCTTCCAGCCATGAATACTATATCCATCAAAGCTATCCCTTTAAATATGAGGGGGAAATAAAACATCCACAGATATAGAAAAGATGAGGGAATTGATCACCAGAAAACCCCTACTTCAGGAATTACTAAAGGGTATTATTTGACAAAGAACAAAACAAAACAAAATCACAAGTAAAAGCTCCAACAAAATCACAATAAAAACAAGATTAATCTATAACAACAAAAACAAAAAAAAGGGGAGAGGACAAAGATTAGCAGTAGCAAAGGAGGATGGAGTACATCATGAGATAATGTACTTCAATGAATATGATATATATCCTTTTTATTACCTAATGGTAACCACCCATGGAAAAACCACTACAGAAACACATAGGTTAAAAAAAGAAGAAACAGAGGAAAGAAGTATGGAATACAACTAAACAAAAACAAGTGACAGAAAAACAAAAGAGAAGAACTAAACAAGATACAGAGCTATCAGAAAGCAATATATAAAATGGCAATAGGAAACCCTCAAGTATCAATAATTACATTAAATGTAAATGGATTAATCTCATGAATAAAAAGACACAGAGTAGCAGAGTGGATCAAAAAAGAAAATCCAATGGTTGCTACCTTCAAGAAACACATCCAAGCTACAAGGATAAAAACATATTCAAAGCGAAAGGTTGGAAAACAATTCTCTAAGCAAATAATATTCAAAGAAAAGCAGGTGTAGCCATTCTCATCTAACAATGCTGACTACAAGACAGCAAAGGTAAACAGAGAAAAAGATGGTCATTTCATAATGATAAAGGGGACATTGAATCAAGAAGACATAACACTTAATATATATGCACCAAACCAAGGAGCCCCAAAGTATATAAGACATCTACTAACTGATCTAAAAATAAAAACCGAGAAAAATACAATCATAGTTGAATACCTCAGTACACCGCTGATGGCACTAGATCATTCATCCAAACAGAAAATCAGCCCTGGCCGGTTGGCTCAGCGGTAGAGCATCGGCCTAGCGTGCGGAGGACCCGGGTTCGATTCCCGGCCAGGGCACACAGGAGAAGCGCCCATTTGCTTCTCCACCCCTCCGCCGCGCTTTCCTCTCTGTCTCTCTCTTCCCCTCCCGCAGCCGAGGCTCCATTGGAGCAAAGATGGCCCGGGCGCTGTGGATGGCTCTGTGGCCTCTGCTCCAGGCGCTAGAGTGGCTCTGGTCGCAACATGGCGACACCCAGGATGGGCAGAGCATCGCCCCCTGGTGGGCAGAGCGTCGCCCCTGGTGGGCGTGCCGGATGGATCCCGGTCGGGCGCATGCGGGAGTCTGTCTGACTGTCTCTCCCTGTTTCCAGCTTCAGAAAAATGAAAAAAAAAAAAAGAAAATCAATAAAGAAATATTAGCCTTAAACAAAACACTAGAACAATTGGATATGATAGACATCTACAGGACATTTTATCCCAAAATGCCAGTGTACATTTTTCTCCATTGTACATGGAACATTCTCAAGAATTGACCATATGTTGGGCCACAAAACCAACATCAACAAATTCAGAAAGACTGAAATTATACCAAGCATATTCTCTGACCACAAAGCTTTAAAACTAGAATTCAATTGCAAAAAAGAAGTAAACAAACCCACAAAAATTTGGAAATTAAACAACGTACTTCTAAAAAATGAGTGGGTCAAAGAAGAAATAAGCATAGAGATCAAAAGATACATCCAGGCAAACAAAAATAACAATACAGCATATCAGAATCTCTGGGATGCAGCAAACGCAGTAATAAGAGGGAAGTTCGTATTACTACAGGCTTATATGAACAAACAAGAGAGAGCCCAAGTAAACAACTTAACATCACAGCTTAAGGTGTTGTTTCGGATCAGCAAGAAACAAACGTCTTGCTACATGATCAGTTAGCCAGATTAGGGAGTTTTTAATTAACCGGGTGCATGGACCACATGCAGACCTAAGTCATTCAAATCAAACTGGCGGGGAACACAGTTTGGGGCTGGCTTTTAAAGGGAAAATTACATACTGACTGAGGAATGGGGAGGAGAGGAAGCATAGCAGTAAAACAAAGCAGTGAAACAAGCTTTCTTACAATGTTTATTTATAGTGTTAATTCAGGGAGAAACATTCTGAGAATACTTGCAACTTTGCATAGCTAGCCCAAGGCCACAGTTTTGGAAACCAGCCTCTCAAGGCCAGGAATAGAGAGTCTTTTCAGAAAAAAGTAAGTTCTGCTAAAAGTCTCTTTGTTTTAGAGAAAGTAAGTTTTGCCAAAAATTATTTATGTTGAGTCTTTTCCACACTTCATTCCATACTGGTTTTAATTAAATTTTAATCAAATCATTGATTTATTTTTGTTTTCATTGCTATTTTCTTGTATTGGTGTGTATTAACTTCTGATTACTATTAATTTGGTAGAGCTTATCCTCTCTCGAACAAACCTTGTTATAAAATTGATTAAACATGGTCCTACTGTCAGACAAGTTAAAATCAAAGTAAGAGGACCAATTGCTATAGACAAAAGGGTAGTGAGCCATGATGATCAAATAAACATTCTTTGGAACCAATTCTCTGACTGTTCAAATTCTTTTTTTCTCTTTTCTATGTTTGCCCTAACTAAAGATGGGATTTCTTTAATTACACTAGAATTATTAGCATAGAAACAAGTTTTTCTTAATGCTGCACATACGCTACCTTGTTGAAGGAAAAGTAAATCTAAGCTTCTATTTTGTAAAATTATTTCCTTTATCCAAATTAACTTGATGTATAACATTAGCTAGAATATATAATAGAGGCTTATTCTATTCCCTAAGCCTTTTTTTTCTTTCTTCTTTGTACAAACTGCTTACAACCTGCACAAACCTTCTGCAACTTACATAAACCTTAGCTTTCATGAACTTCTTATCTATTCAGAAATAACTAGCTTTCATAACAGCTAATTTTTTTCTTTTCTTAAAAGTACATTTATATTTTACACCTTCTATTATCAAAACTACACAATCCCTTTTTAATCAGAACTCTTAATTTTTAAATATCTTAACCTTTAGGAACAGCTTAAGTTAGCAATAAGCAATTTTCTTTTAAAATATGCTTTTTTGGGGATGTCCTCCCTCTAAGTAGCTTGTTGGACACATGATTAATATTTATAGGTTACTTTACAAGGGTAGCTATGAGTACATATATATTTTATATTTACCTTGTAGCTTCTCTCTTAACAAATGGACTTATACCTAACTTTTTAATGACTCATAGCAGCACATGTATTAAATCTTAAGATGACTTGCTCTGGCCTTCCCCCATCCAAGCTCCCCCCCTTCCCAAAGTTTAATTATGAAGCACTCCCACAGTGAGGGTCTTCAAACTTCTTCCATGTGTAGACCAGCCAGTTTCTGGTTTGTGGCTGGAGCAGGGCATGTCATCCTTCTCAGGATCAACTTAGAGAAGTTGGTGGGATTCGTTTGCACCGTCTCCGAAGGGGTATTCAAGGGAGCCTAGAGAGAAGGGGTGTCTCCCTGCCTAATACAATTCTATATGGGGTGACTTTTTCTCAGTAAGGGGTGTATTTAGCTTCTAGCAAAACTAGGGTGAGTAAGCCAGTCCAGTTTTCACCAGTTTCTAAAATGAATTTAGTTAGGACTTCAGAGCTTGGGACAAGTTGAAAGAATGAACCAAACTCTGAGGCCTCTAAGCACAATGTAATTTTTAATTAATGTTTAGTGCCTTTCCTACTAGCAACAAGTGTTCTGGTAAAGTCACTAAAATTTTTAGAGGCCCTAATGGTTTTAGAGCGACTTCCTTGGCTGCCTTATCTGCTGCCAGATTTCCTTTTGTGTCTATTGAGTCCCCTTGCTGGTGCCCTGGGCAATGAATAAGGGCTACAGTTTCCGGCAACTAAATGGCTCCTAGTAAAGCTAAAATCTCTTCTTTGTTTTTAATGTCCTTACCAGCAGATGTCAGGAATCCTCCTCTCTCCTTATAGATTGCTGCATGAACCATGGACATTAGCAAAAGCATACCTACTGTCAGTGTAAATGTTGACCTTCTTTCTTTTGGCCCACCTCAATGCCTGGGTGAGAGTGGTAAGTTCTGCCTGCTGAGCCACAATCTCATGGGGCAAGGCTTGGACCTATATGGTCTCATTAGGAGTTACTACAGCCGCTCCAGCATCTCTAACCCCATCTAGGACAAAACTGCTGCCATCACTGAATAGCTGTACTTCTGCATTAAATAGAGGTACATCAGTAAGGTCTGGTCTTGCAGTTTGAACAGAGTCTAACACTTCAGAGCAGCCATGCAAGGGGATGCTTCATTCTTCACTGGGCATCAGGCTTGTTGGGTTGATAGCCTGCACCTGAACAAATTTGATGCAAGGCTGATCTATGAGCAGGGCTTGATACTGCATGATCCTATCATTAGATATCCACCTTTCTGGAGTTCCTCTAAGCAAAGTCTCTACTGCATGTGGGGCTGTCAGGAACAGTTCTTGCCCCATGGTTAGTTTATCTTTCTCCTTTACTAGTATGGCAGAGGCTGCTTTGGCTCTGAGACAGTTTGGCCATTCAGATTCAACAGAGTCCAGCCACTTAGAGAGGTAAGCTATAGGCCTGAGCCATGGCCCTAAAGTTTGGGTCAAAACCCCTTTTGCTACTCCCCTCCCTTGCTTTTGTGAACAAAGATCTGGGAAGGTTTGGTAACAAAGCCAGGTCAGGGGCCTCAGTGAGGGCCTTCTTAAGCGTTTCAAAAGCTTCTTGTTCCTTATCTGTCCAAATTAACTCTTGGGTCCCTGCTATACAGGATTATAAAGGCTTGGCTATCTCTGCAAACCTAGGGATCCACAACCTGCAGTATCCAACTGCCCTGAGAAATTCTCAAACTTCTCTCTTGCTAGTGGGGGTTGGAATTCAAAGGATTGCCTCTGTACAACTGGAAGAGAGAGTACGCTTCCCTGCCTTAATGTGGTAGCCTAGATAGGTCACCTTAGAGATGCAGAGTTGTGTCTTCTTAGCTGACACTCGGTACCCCAGAGTCTGCAGTGTTTGTAAAAGTCCCTTAGTGGCTGTTTGGCAGCATACCTCTGTTTCCGCAGCTAGAAGCAAATAATCTATGTACTGTAGTAGCATTGTGCCCTCTGGATGTTCCTGGCAGAAGGTAAGCAGGTCCTGATGTAATGCCTCATCAAAGAGGGTTGGTGAATTCTTGAAGCCCTGTGGTAATCTGGACCCTGTAAACTTCTTGTAGTCTCTCTAAGAAAGCTGACAGAGTTTCTTGGGGGCCCTGGATAACCTCTGACACCTTAGATAAATTCATGGGTTTCTTAGCAGCTCTCCTGATCCCAGCTAACAGAAACTGGTGAAAAGTGTTCAAAGCCTCCTGACACACCGTAGTGTTAGGATCTCATTTAGGCCGGACAGTGGGTAACACCTTATCAAGGTGGTCCCAGCTGTCCTCCTCAGAGCCATTTCTCCCCAGCATGACAACTTTTCCTGCCTCTGATTTGATTCCTTCTCTCTCTTCAGTAGTAAACAAAGTAACTAAAACTTCCCAAAAAATAAAAGTCCAGGGCCAGATAGCTATGCTAGAGAATTTTGTCAAGCATTCAAAGAAGATTTGGTTCTTATTCTACTCAAAGTCTTCCAAAAAATTAAAGAAGAAGCAATACTTCCAAACACATTTTATGAGGCCAACATAACCCTCATATCAAAATCTGGCAAGGACAACACAAAAGAAGAAAACTATAGCCCAATATAGTATCTCTAATTAATACAGATACTAAAATCCTACACAAAATACTAGCAAAATGAATACAATAATACATTAAAAAAACAATTTATTATGATCAAGTGGGATTCATCGCAGGATCACAGGATGGTTCAACATACATAAAACAGTTAACGTAATACACCATATCAACAAAACAAAAACCAAAAGACATATTTTCCTAACAGTAGATGCAGAAAAGGCATTTAATAAAATACAACATCATTTTATGATTAAAACACTCATCAAAATGGGTAAAGAAGGAAAATATCTCAACATAATAAAGGCCATTTATGACAAACCATCACCTAACATCATATTAAATGGCAAAAAAATGAAAACTTTTCTTCTAAAATCAGGAACAAGACAAGGTTGCCTACTCTCTCTACTCCTATTCAACGTAGTGCTGGAAGTTCTAGACAGAGCAATCAGACAAGAGAAAGAAATAAAAGGCATTCATATTGGGAAAGAAGAAATAAAAGTTTCATATTTTGTAGATGATATGATCCTGTACATCAAAAATTCCAAAGTTTCCACAAAAAGACTATTAGAAACAATAAACCAATACAGTAAGGTCACAGGATACAAAATTAATATACAGAAGTCTATTGCCTTTTTATATGCCAACAATGAAAATTTCAGAAAATTAAGTAAAAAAAATAATCCCTTTTATGGTTGCAACCCAAAAAATAAAATACCTGGGAATAAACATAACAAAGATGTAAAGGACTTGTATAATGAAAACTACAAAGCATTGTTAAGTGAAATAGAAAAAGACACAATGAAATGGAAAAATATTCCTTGTTCTTGGATAAGAAGAATAAATATAGTTAAATTGACCATATTACCCAAAGCAATATACAGATTTAATGCCCTTCCACTCAAAATTCCAATGTCAGTTTTTAAAGAGATGGAACAAAAAATTATCAAGTTTATATGGAACTATAAAACACCCTGAATAGCCAAAGTAATCCTAAGGAAAAAGAATGAAGCTGGGGGCATTACAATACCTGACTTCTAATTATATTACAGAGCCATGATAATCGAAACAGCATGGTATTGGCAGAAAAATAGACAGACCAATGGAACAGAATAGAGAGCCCAGAAATAAAACCACATATATATGGTCAAATCATCTTTGATAAAAGAGCCAAACACACACAACAGAGAAAAGAAACCCTCTTAAATAAATGGTCCTGGGAAAACTGGAGAGCCACATGCAAAAGAATGAAATTCGACTACAGTTGGTCCCCTTGTATCAAAATTAATTCAAAATGGATCAAAGACCTAAATATAAGCTCTGAAACAATAAATTGCATAGAAGAAAACATAAATACCAAACTCATGGACCTTGGCCATAAAGAACATTTTATGAATTTGACTCCAAAGGCAAGGGAAGTGAAGGCAAAGATAATGCATGAGACTACATGAGACTAAGAAGTTTTTGCACAGCAAGAGAAACTGACAACAAAACAAACAGACAGACAACTAAATGGGAGATGATATTTTTGAACAACAGCTCAGAAAAGGGCCTAATATCCAAAATATACAAAGAACTCACAAAACTCAACAACAAACAAGCAAACAGTCCAATAAAAAAAGGGGGAGAGGACATGAACAGACACTTCTCTCAGGAAGAAATACAAATGACCAACAGATATATGAAAAGATGCTCATCTTCACTAGCTATTAGAGAAATGCAAATCAAAACTACAATGAGATATCACCTCATACCTGTTAGATTAGCTATTATCAACAAGACAGGTAATAACAAGTGTTGGAGAAGCTGAGGAGAAAAAGGAACCCTCATCCACTGTTGGTAGGAATGTAAAGTATTACAACTATTATGGAAGAAAGTATGATGGTTCCTCAAAAAATTAAGACTAGAACTACCTTATGACCCAACAATCCCTCTACTGGGAATATACCCCCAAAACTCAAAAACACTGGTATGTAAAGACACATGCAGTCCATGTTCATTGCAGCATTGTTCACAGTGGCCAAGACATGGAAACAACCAAAGTGCCCTTCAATAGATGACTGGATAAAGAAGATGTGGTACATATGTACTATGGAATACTCAACCATAATAAATGATGACATCGGATCATTTACAACAACACGGATGGACCTTGATAACATACTGAGTGAAATAAGTAAATCAGAAAAAACTAAAAACTGTATGATTTCATACAAAGGAGGGATACAAAATTGAGACTCATGGACATAGATAAGAGTGCAGTGGTTACTAGAAGAGAGGAAGAGAGGAGGGGGATAAGGTGGGGGGAGGGGCATAAAGTAAACCAAATAGAAGGTGACAGAGAGCAATTTGACCTTGGGTGATGGGTATACAACATAATCAAATGTCAAAATGATCTGGAGATGATTTCTCTGAATATGTGTTACACTAATTGATCAATGTCACCCCATTAAAATTAATTGTCTAAATAAATAAGTAAATAAATAAATTTTTTGTATAATACCAGAAAAACAAACAAGCAAAAAAACAAGCAAACCATATACTGTGACCATCAGAGTGAGTGAATAAGAACTAATGATGACAAAGAAAAGACAGGTGTAACAGTAAACCTAGGGCAGGGGTCCCCTAACTACGGCTGGCCACGGGCCGCATGTGGCCCCCTGAGACCATTTATCTGGCCCTTGCCGCACTTCCTGAAGGGGCACCTCTTTCATTGGTGGTCAGTGAGAGGAGCATAGTTCCCATTGAAATACTGGTCAGTTTGTTGATTTAAATTTACTTGTTCTTTATTTTAAATATTATATTTGTTCCCGTTTTGTTTTTTTACTTTAAAATAAGATATGTGCAGTGTGCATAGGGATTTGTTCATAGTTTTTTTTATAGTCCGGCCCTCCAACGGTCTGAGGGACAGTGAACTGGCTCCCTGTGTAAAAACTTTGGGGACCCCTGACCTAAGGTATTGATGTTCCTGAGGTTTCTTGAACAAATAAGAGAAAGGGAGGCCTAATCAAGTTCATTGCTTTCATTCTGTTATGGACCAAGGTAAACAAGTTTATCATGAAAGATGAACTTTTTTCTCATATTAAATTTTAGGAAGATAATTTTACAAATGTGAAAAAATTATCTCCTTTTTAGATGCCACTTAAAAGAACTTTAGGAGATGAGGAGGGAGGAATGTTCAGTTGTCCCTGTTTAAGAGAGTGATAGTAATGTACTGTGCATGTGAGTTTATACTGTAAAGGCCCTAATTAACAAATTAATGTTTGAACTGAGCCTGCAGATATATTTTGAGTATTTGGATATTTTTTGAATTTGAATGCCTTTAGCCCGGGCGTGTGCTCTGTAGTTAATTTTGGTCACTTCCCTGCCCTATTGCCTAACAATACCCTTTCTATTTCATTTATGTGTTTTGCCTGCCTCTCTTCTGAAGGCACTTCCGTTTGCCTATTTCTGTATTAATACAAGATAGAAAGAGCTTCTAGATTCTGTATGATTCTGAATATGTGAATCTCAGTCCGTATCTTGGCCTATCCTCAAATAAAAGTGTTATGTGGGCTTAAAATGTTTAACTGTTATTTTTTTTCTTACTAAAAATGGTAATACATAATGGTAATTTTTAATAAAATACAGATTTAAAAAAGCTACTCATGATCTCAAACATTAAATGTTACCACTGATATCATTTCAGTGCATAGCTTTGTATAATTATTAGATATATTTATATAACTATACATATGCAATACATATATTTGCATATATGTGTATATGTTACATATAAATATGCACAAACACAAATGAGACCATACTGTGCACATGGTTTTTAAAATTTATATCACAGACAAATTTTTGTGCCAGTATTTAAATACATCTAAGTTTTTCTTTTAATGACTGCATAGAATTCCATTCTGAGGCCATGCCATAATTATTTTAACCTATTTTATGTTGTGAATGTTGAGTTCTTTCCCAATTATTTGTATTATAAACAGTTCCTAAGTGAACATTCTTGTGCATATAATTTATGCAGTTGTCAGATTATTTCTTCGAAATAAATTCTTAGAAGTGGAATTGGTGAGTCAATGAGTATTCACTTTCAAAGGTTTTATTAGAAATACTCATGTCAATTTCAGAAAAGGTGTACTCCTACCTGCAGTATCGTAGAGAACTCATTTGGACCCTCAGTGCTAGCTGACACTGGTCATAATTGTATTTCTTAATGTGCTACATTATCATGTCAGCCAGGCTTCTAACTAGAGCCATATATCAAACAATTTAGCATGGAAAGCTACTGATGAATAGCTGAAATGTAGGCTGTCCTTGCTATTGATTGGCAAACACATTTAGGCATTGGGGAAGTTGATGTATGGTCTTAATTAAAGAGTCTGATTTTCATTCTTGCCAAGACTGGGCATCATTGCTGCCATACAGGCAGCTTCTGGAGTACCCACCAGCAGGGCTGAAACGTTCCTTTGTAAGCTTCATTATATTTGTGTAAGTAATTGAACAGAATCCATGGAAGCGCACAAGTCCTGCTCCTCTAAGCATGGAAGATAGGATCTAGGGCTGCAAGCTTTTTGTGAGCTGGAGTTATTGGTCATCTACCTCAGCCATATAACAAGATTTGTGGAATATTTGATTGAGTGAAATTGTATCACAGTGGGCCTGCCAGATTGAGTAACTAGAAATACACACCCCTCCAAATCACTGGGGAACAAATTTTTTTTTCATTTTCTGTTGCATGAGGTTTTAGAACTGTTTCTATATATTTCTGCATTGCTGATTCCAAATCTGAAATCCGTTTTTTGGTGCATGCTCTATTTTTTATGCAATTTTAATTTCTTTTGTTACAGTTAATGGCATGGATTGGTTTTTAAATTGAAGTTAAAGGGCAACGACACTTGGATTGAACATAACCACAAGGCAATTAATGTTTTACAAACATCACTTTTACATAATTGTAGTTTTTTTAATGTAAAAAAGTATTATCTGATAAAAAAAACATCCTCTTATTTTGTTTTAAGATTGAACCATGGCTTCTTCAAGTAGGCGTAAATGTAAGAATAGTCTTGACACCTTCTGTTATATATGTGGCTGTTACACACTTCAATGTCAAAGGCGCAATATTTCATCATTTGTGACACATGCAGATATTGCCTATTTTCAAGTTCCCCTTGGCAATCGAGACAAGAATTGGGCTCCTCATATTGTGTGTCATGATTGTGAGGAAATGCTTCGTGACTGCACAAGAGGAAAATACAAAGGAATGCCTTTTGGTATTCCCATGGTTTGGCATAAACCTAAGGACCACAGCAGTGACTGTTACTTTTGTCTGATCCATACAAAGGGCATCTGCAAGAAAAAATGGCATATGATCGCATATCCTGATATTCCTTCAGCAATACGACTAATCCCACAATCTGAGACACTCCCCATTCCAGTTTTCAATGGTTTTATTTCTTCTAAGGATGAAGAAAGTGAACATGATTATCAAGTATATTTTGATAAGATGCATGAGGAAATGGTTGTAGAATCTGAAGGGTCTTCTTCTGATGCCAAGCAGTCATTAACCCCTCAGCAGTTTAGCCAACCCGAATTGAATGACTCAATGAGATTTGGGCCTATCAAAGAAAGCAGCTGAGTTATTAGCCTCCAGAATTCAAGAAAGGAATGTACTTCACCTGTCAGCTAAAGTATCCCATTTCAGGAAGCGTGAACAAGTTTTTGTGGACTTTTTTTCCAAAGACAAACACTTTCTTTACTGTCGTGATATCAGTAGTCTTCTCAGCCAGCTGGGTGTTACCACTTACATTCCAACAGAATGGCGGCCATTTCTTGACAGCTCTAAATGGAGTCTGAAATGTGTTCTACACAACAGTAATGTTTATGCAGCGGCTCCAATTGGTTATTCAACTCATCTGCAAGAATATTATAATGACATAAAAATTGTCCTCGACTTACTGAAGTATGAGGAGCATAACTGGATCATTTGTGTGGATCTTAAATGGTAAATTTCCTGCTAGGACAACAGAGAGGTTTCATGAAGTATCCTTGCTTTCTGTGTTTGTGAGACAGCCAAGCTCGGGAGAAACACTAGACACAGAAGGAGTGGCCGAAACATGAAGCTCTGGAAGTAGGGATGCAAAATATTGTGAATGAACCTGTAGATAATCGAGACAGGATCATTTTTCCCTTACTTCACATTAGACTTGGCTTAATGAATCAGTTGGTTCAGGCTTTGAGTAGAGAAAGTGGATGCTTTCAACATATTATTTCTGCTTTTCCTGCCTTGTCTCTTGAGAAGATAAAAGCAAGTGTATTCAATAGACCTCAAATTCAAACTCTCATCCATGATGAAGAGTTTGCCAAGAAGATGAATAAGGAGGAGAAAGCAGCATGGCAGTCTTTTGTTGCAGTTACAAAGAACTTCCTTGGCAACAAAAAATCAGAAAACTATGAACTTCTGGTTCAAAGGAAGCTGTTGGCTTTCCGTGACAGTGGATGTAACTTAAGCATTTAGATTCACTTCCTGAACAGTCACCTTGATAAGATTCCCGAAAATCTTGGAGCTTTAATGATGAGCAGACTACTGCTGAAGCATCAAATGAGATTGTCCTCAACAAGTACACAAACGCAAGAGCTAAAAACGCAAATTTTTGCCTGAATAGAATTCAAATAAGTTTTGAGCAAATTTTATGATTAAAATAAGTGTTTTAATATGTTCTGTTTTGAAATTGTAGACAAATTCTGATGTAATCATATCTTTTAGTATATTAGTGTATTTACTGCATTATATAAATTATTGTATTTTCACAAAGATGATGTCCAAGAAGACATTCTACTTCATTATGTTAAACTAAATGTTGAAAATTTTACAATAAGATGAAAACCTAAAATCTTGAATTTCAAAAAAACTGTAGCTTACAGACAAAAACTAATATCAGATTTGAGATCAGCACACTCAAATAAAGTAAGAACTAGTGTTTTTGTGGATGCAACAAAAATGTTGTTCCCCAGTGTCAAGAGTTGGCATTTAGAATACTTTCAAAATACCCATTTCATCCTGAAAAACATCTTTTTGAGCTGACAAATTTGGTTTGGGCACAGTTGTGCTTGAGTTCTTCCTCCTGGCAGTAATTGGCTGCTAGATTACTGGATTCTTGAAGTAGAACCAGGTCATAACCATAAGATGAGTGCTTGTCTTTCTGTTTGCTGTCACAGGAAATCAAATTCTTACTTCTAAAAGCTCTATGAAACTGGAAATAAATTTAAAAGTGTGGGGCTTGACTGCATGCACCTCTATTATATAACCTTTTAAGATTAGAACTTACCTTGTCTAAAGATGATTCCAATAATAATAGCTAACATTTAGGGGGCATTTCCCAAGTACCAGACATTCTTCTAAGTACTTCACACATACTGTTTCACTTAATCTCCTGAGTACCTCTATTCGGTTGAAAATACTTTCCACATTTTAGAGAAAGGGACACTGAGGAATAAAAAACATTAGGTAACATGCTAAAGGTCAACATCTACTAAGGCACAGAAGCAGAACTGGAACTCAGCTAGCTGTACTTGAGAGCTCACATTCTTAAGCACTATGTTTTAGCTTCTCCCATCATGCTAATCTTATTCTCAAAATGATATCACATGAATAATATTAAACTAGGTCTGATCCATTTGGGGTCATGGATACCTTTGATAATCTGATAAAAACTCTGGAACCTTCTTCTCGACACACAAAGTTTTGCAGCCCTAATCAGGAGGCCCTTCCTCAGGACCTCCAAATTCTCAGAACTCATAGTGGCTATAAGTGGGTTCGAACTCAACATTCATTTCCTCTCCTTATTTTATGCCCTCTTGTGCTGCAGACACTGGAAAGCTAAACCACAATTCTCCATCTCCCTTATGGAGAAAGCTCTGAATTTGATTTGAGTTCATCATATCAGATGGATTTCTGCAGCGATTAGAAAGCAGAAGTGTGTGGAGACTACCTGGTGGAAGCACTGTGAGTCAGGGAGGTTGTCTGTGTGCCTCCAGTGTCAGTCAGGGGGCTGAGGATGGGGCAATTATTTTGTTGTGAGTTGTTGCAAGGTGTGGCATGGCCCTGGAGGTGGCTGCAGTAGAGACAGGTTTCTAATCATAGGAGTGGGGTGTGATTCTAGAATGGCAGATTCCTGATCTTCCCATTACTATGGGCAGTATGTCCATGCTGTCCAGTTCTCTGTTTGGGAATTGTCCCTGGGAAGTCATCTAGAATTTATTTATTCAGCCCTCCTAATGAGAGCTCCATCTATTCAGAGTAGATTCTGTTTTTTGCAACTGAATCTTGACTGGTACAGTGATATATAGCTGCATCTAAGGATGATTTTTTCAATAGTCTGGGAGTTTGGGGCTGAAGCCAGATATACTTGGGCTCTTACTCAGGTTTTTCCTCTTATTAGCAGTGTGTCCAAAGACAAGTTATTTGACCTTTCACCTTCCTCATTTGAAAAATAGGAAATTATTTTCATATGGGGACTATTGTAAAGACTTCCCCATTGTGTTGTTGAGAGAATTATGAGTAAATGCCTGTGATGTGTTTAGCATAATGCTTGGCACATAGACATAGTTGACATGAAGAATATGAGCTATTATTATCATTAATCCATCAATACTATGAAGATAAGCATAAGACGTAATTTCTTTTCTGTATAAGATATACTACTGCAATGGTCAGTAAAAGAATTATTGAGCTTCAAGGTTCCTAGAGCAGTATATGCACAAAGACTGCAGTTCATATAGAAGGAAGTTGGTATAGAGTACTTGGGGCTTATATTTAATTAGTTAACTAGATAAGAGTTTTGAAGTTCTTATTCAAAAGAAGATTTTAAAACTTCTGGCAGTACTTACTTTCCCCAGGAGAGATATCCAACTTTAAATGGCTATTTTGATGTGCTGTTTTGTATGGGCTACAGTTGACAAGTCACAGGAGGGATGTCCCAAGGTGGTATGAGCAGTAGCAATAGCTCATCTGGGCATCAGTGAGAATCTACCTCCATGTGCTTCTCCCAGAGCCATTCCTTGAACAGAGGCATTCTACAGTCTACAGTTACTGTTGGGCCTGTGGCTAAACCTATAGCTCCTCATTGAGATATGTAGTTATATCTTAACATATTCAACAGTCTAAAATCAAATGCTATAGATATGATAGTCTGTTGTTCAAACCACTTGGTGAAAAGAATGAAGTTGAATACATGTGTCTAAATAGCTTCTTCTAATCAATATATTCCTTTCTGCCAGGATTTCTCCCAACTCACCCCTATTCAATATTCAAATAGTCTTTAGTAACCAAAAATTCATGGCCTGTTCCTTAACCCTCACAGCAGTTCAGGCAGGTTTTTCAAACTTAGACCTGCTAACATACCACCAGTGGGAGCCTTCACGAGAAAACAGCTGACAGCCAGGACAGTCAACACCTTAGACCTCAGACAGCTCTTATGTAACCCATGTAAATCTGTTTTCTTCCACCTTGATTTGCAGGTTGCCACACAAATTAATTGCAAACAGTTGTTAAATGAGACAATACATTTAAGTGTCCTGCAAAATGATGACTTTTGATCCTCCAATGTCCATGTCATAGGTCAAAATAAATAACAATATGCAAATTATTTTTCACATTTTATTCAAACTTCTCACAAGTATGTTTGACATCAGTGCCTTTGCCACCACCAGGAAAGGCGAAATGATAAATGTGTGAATGGTGTTTCCTCTTGGACTTGGATTTAGGAGAATTGAGTTATAACTACACGAGTATGGCCATTGTTTTCTCCATTAACCAAAATGGCTATCCCTATGGTGTGGACTATAGGGAAACAATTTTTTCAAGATAGGTCTTTCTTCTACTGATGAAACTTTAATCAAATCATTATCATTTCATGTACTCTCATCTTCTGAAATTAGTCTACCAGCTAATTTGGGTTTTACCCTGGGTCCAGGAAAGCCCTATGGTTGAATAGGGATGTCTGGGAGCTTTTCTCTGTGTATGTTAGGGTGTATGTGAGTGTGGGGTGGGAAGAAGGCACATATTTGGAAGAGTCCAAAGTAAGTAGATGGATCTTTTGATCCCCTTACTTCAGTCAAAGTGCACTTGCTTCCATATATTTTATGGTTCCTTGAAAGGTTTTATTTGCAAAGTGTTCTGCTGCTTTAAAATGGTTTAAAACATCTGAATTAGAGGACATATTGCCAAAATAATTCAAAAGACTATTAATATTAAGCCAGGCAACTAACATTGGCTTCTTTCTAGACAAGGTACTTTTGGTATTGAGGTTGTTCAATCAGGAATATGTATAAGTCTGATTGTTTCTAGGTTCCTCAGAAAAATATTCCTTTTGGTTTTAACTGAGGTCAGAGTGGCCAGGCCTACCTTTGCATCTGCTAAAGTTATCTTGTGGAGTGATTGAAAAAATGCTTCTTAGCCCTGGCCAGGTAGCTCAGTTGGTTAGAGCATTGTCCTAATATGCCAAGGTAGTGGGTTTGATGCCTAGTCAGGGCACATATAAGAATCAACCAATTAGTGCATAAATAAGTGGAACAACATATTGATGTTTATCTCCCTTCCTCTCTCTTTAAAATCAATCAAGCAATAAATAAATAAGTAAGTAAGTAAGTAAATAAATAAATAAATAAATAAATGTTTTTGAGTCTGCAGCCTTGGATATTCCTTCAGACTAAGGCAATTTCTAACAACTAATGTTATGACCCAGAGAAAAGGTGGAGCAGGATGTCTGAATTTCCACTTGGGGACTATTTTATACACTATGCCATTGGTTTGTTGAGGGAATTATATGAGTTAATGCATGATGTGTATAGCTTACTGTTTGGCACATAGTCGATGCTAAGAATATGACCTATTATTATAATTAATCCATAAATACTGTGACAAGGAGAAGCAGAGGATATGGTTGGCAGTTCATGAAAGGAGTGTCCCAAGGCTGCGTGAGCAGTAGCTCAGCCCTCTGGGTAGTTCCGGAAGCTCTCTTAGAATCAGAAAGTCTAGCTAGTTAACTTTGGAAACTAAAGATGTTAGGTTTCAACAGCTACCAATAGTGTTTGCCTTGTTATTTAAGCCGGCTGTTCATTTTTACCTTAGATAAGGCTGGCCTGTGAACACACCAAGGTAGCTCAGGAAAACCACCATGACACCCCTGCTTCCTTACTCATGGGCAACTTGCTTTCACTCCTATCTCATTCCTGCCTGGCTTGAAGTACTTTCCAATGTAACTCTAGTGTTGATGCTGTGTGGTCCCATGACTTTGGTACTTGAGACTGGTCTTATTGATGCACAAATCTCAGCTCTCTCTAGCCAGCAGAGGCTTTGGTTTTAGTACCTGTGCTACTTGAAGGACTCTTCTCTCACTCTGGCCCATTAACATCACTTTATCTCCAAACTCGCCAGGAGCTACCTAAATATCCCAGTTACTTTTCAGCCAGGATTGAACAGAGATTGAAGAAATTGGACTATAGCTCAATCAACCAGTCAGTGAATTGGGGGCAATAGTGGGGATGGGGTTGGTGTGGGGGACTCCAAACCAGTCTGTCTGAGGATAGCAGTGAGTTTCCAGGCAATGCTTTGGAAATCTTATGGGTTCCTTATTTTATGTCTATCTGTCTGTCTCTATAAATAAAATAATCTGTGTGCCCACACGAAGTTCACATTCAGGGGTTCAGGTGACTGACCTCAGCTGAGCTCCAGTGTCTTGAGACAACACCCTAGGGCTTGGAATTAGGAGGAAGTAAAGTCCATTTCCTGAACTATGAATGTTCTCTCCAGGTTCTTCCTGGTTAATGTGTGATGTTACATACCCTGCCCTGGAAGAGTGAAGCCCTCACATATTTTGGAGTGAAAATATGAGGGAATTTAGGAGTCAGGGAGACATTGGGCCTAGTGAAGTTCCATGTGGCATGGAAGAGCAGACTAGAAAACTAGGTCAGGACAAGGAAGAGGCCAGAGGGTCCACTTGAAGTATGTCAAGTTATGTGATCTTCCTAAGCAGTGCATAACAACCTGGTACAAGTAAAAAATAGAGTTAGTCAGAATTGGAATTTTTCCAGGTGATAAAATGGAGAGAGAGTAAGCAAGGAAGTTTGGAATATCGGTAAGAAAAGTTATTGATGTGACAAAGAATAGAAGCTAATTTTAATAAAGGAAGAGAAGAGGTGAGCTCATAGAAAATGTGTACTAGAAGGTCCCATGAGGTCAAAGAACTGAAATCTTGAGAATCTTTCAAGAGATTTGGAAAGATATAATAGAATATTGTGGTCTGAGAATAGCTTTAGGAGAATGACCATTGTTGATCAGTTCCTCAGTGTGATAGTTGCAGTGCTTAGTTGTTATAGTGGAAGTCAAGAAAGAGAGACCAGAGTGTTGCATGGGTCATGGATCATCCACAAGGATGTAGTCACCTTGGATGAGAGTGGGACTTGAAGTAGAGGGGAAGACTGTGACTCAAATTTTAACATCTTAGAGAGGTAGATCAATATAACAGCAATAAGGAGGAGGTAGAAAGTATTAAAACCCGATGGTTTGTATGTCAAAGAAACTGATTTTTTAAAACATTTTATTATTGAAGTATAACATACACTTACAAAAGTACACAAATAAGATATATACAAATCATTAATTATCATGCAGTGATTCTACCTATGTAGCCATCATTTAATCAAAAAATACATTTCTAAAATCGCAGAAGCTCCCATCTCATACCTGCTCCCAATCACTTTCTCTTCCTTCTCCATAAATGAAACAATTGTTTGACTTTTTTTTTTTTTATAAATTTTTACTAATGTTAATGGGATGACATTAATAATTCAGGGTACATATATTCAAAGAAAATATGTCTAGGTTATCTTGTCATTAAATTATGTTGCATACCCCTCACCCAGAGTCAGATTGTCCTCCGTCACCCTCTATCTAGTTTTCTCTGTGCCCCTCCCCCTCCCCCTAACTCTCTCCCTCCCTCCCTCCTGTTTCCTCCCTCCCCCCACCCCTGGTAACCACACTCTCTTGTCCATGTCTCTTAGTCTCGTTTTTATGTTCCACCAATGTATGAAATCATGTAGTTCTTCTTTTTTTCTGATTTACTTATTTCACTCCGTATAATGTTATCAAGATCCCACCATTTTGCTGTAAATGATCTGATGTCATCATTTCTTATGGCTGAGTAGTATTCCATAGTGTATATGTGCCACATCTTCTTTATCCAGTCTTCTACTGAAGGATTTTTTGGTTGTTTCCATGTCTTGGCCACTGTGAACAATGCTGCAATGAACATGGGGCTACATGTGTCTTTACGTATCAATGATTCTGAGGTTTTGGGGTATATACCCAGTAGAGGGATTGCTGGGTCATAAGGTAGTTCTATTTTCAGTTTTTTGAGGAACCACCATACTTTCCTCCATAATGGTTGTACTACTTTACATTCCCACCAACAGTGTATGAGGGTTCCTTTTTCTCCACAGCCTCTCCAACATTTGCTATTACCCGTCTTGTTGATAATAGCTAATCTAACAGGGGTGAGGTAGTATCTCATTGTAGTTTTGATTTGCATTTCTCTAATAACTAATGAAGATGAGCATCTTTTCATATATCTGTTGGCCATTTGTATTTCTTCCTGGGAGAAGTGTCTGTTCATGTCCTCTTCCCATTTTTTTATTGGATTGTTTGTTTGTTTGTTGTTGAGTTTTATGAGTTCTTTGTAAATTTTGGATATTAGGCCCTTATCTGAGCTGTTGTTTGAAAATATCAGTTCCCATTTAGTTGGCTGTCTGTTTATTTTGTTATCAGTTTCTCTTGCTGAGCAAAAACTTTTTATTCTGATGTGGTCCCATTCATTTATCTTTGCCTTCACTTCTCTTGCCATTGGAGTCAAGTTCATAAAATGTTCTTTAAAACCCAGGTCCATGAGTTTAGTACCTATGTCTTCTTCTATGTACTTTATTGTTTCAGATCTTATATTTAGGTCTTTGATCCATTTTGAATTAATTTTAGTACACGGGGACAGGCTGTAGTCGAGTTTCATTCTTTTGCATGTGGCTTTCCAGTTTTCCCAATACCATTTGTTGAAGAGGCTTTCTTTTCTCCATTTTGTGTTGTTGACCCCTTTATCAAAGATTATTTGACCATATATATGTGGTTTTATTTCTGGGCTTTATATTCTGTTCCATTGGTCTGAGTGTCTATTTTTCTGCCAATACCATACAGTTTTGATTATTGTGGCCCTATAATATAGTTTAAAGTCAGGTATTGTAATGCCCCCAGCTTCATTCTTTTTCCTTAGGATTGCTTTGGCTATTTGGGTTTTTTTATAGTTCCATATAAATCTTATGATTTTTTGTTCCATTTCTTTAAAAAATGTCATAGGAATTTTGATGGGAATTGCATTAAATTTATATATTACTTTGGGTAATATGGCCATTTTAATTATATTTATTCTTCCTATCCAAGAACAAGGAATATTTTTCCATCTCATTGTGTCTTTTTCTATTTCTCTTAGCAATGCCTTGTAGTTTTTGTTATATAGGTCCTTTACATTCTTTGTTATGTTTATTCCTAGGTATTTTATTTTTTTTGTTGCAATCGTGAAGGGGATTATTTTTTTGAGTTCGTTTTCTAATATTTCATTGTTGGCATATAGAAAGGCTATGGACTTTTGTATGTCAATTTTGTATCCTGCGAACTTACTTTATTGGTTTATTGTTTCTAGTAATCTTTTTGTGGAGTCCTTTGGGTTTTCGATGTATAGGATTATATCATCAGCAAAAAGTGATACCTTTACTTCTTCTTTTCCGATATGGATGCCTTTTATTTCTTTGTCTTGTCTGATTGCTCTGGCCAGAACATCTAGCACCACATTAAATAAGAGTGGAGAGAGTGGAGAACCCTGTCTTGTTCCTGATTTAAGGTGGAAAGTCCTCAGTTTTACGCCATTTAATATGATGTTGGCTGATGGTTTATCATATACGGCCTTTATCATGTTGAGATATTTTCTTTCTATACCCATTTTGTTGAGAGTCTTAAACATAAAATTGTGTTGTATTTTATCGAAAGCCTTTTCTGCGTCTATTGATAAGATCATGTGGTTTTTGTTTTTTGTTTTGTTGATATGGTGTATTACGTTAACCGTTTTACGTATGTTGAACCATCCTTGAGATTCTGGGATGAATCCCACTTGATCATGATGTATTATTTTTTTAATATGTTGTTGTATTCGATTTGCCAGTATTTTGTTTAGTATTTCAGCATCAGTATTCATTAGAGATACTGGTCTGTAGTTTTCTTTCTTTGTGCCATCCTTGCCTGGTTTTGGTATGAGGGTATGTTGGCCTCATAAAATGTGTTTCGAAGTATTGCTTCTTCTTCAATTTTTTGGAAGACTTTGAGTAGAATAGGAACCAAGTCTTCTTTGAATGTTTGATAGAATTCACTAGTATAACCGTCTGGGTCTGGACTTTTATTTTTGGGGAGGTTTTTAATAGTTTTTTCTGTTTCCTCCCTGCTGATTGGTCTGTTTAGGCTTTCTGCTTCTTCATGACTCAGTTTAGGAAGGTTGTATTGTTCTAGGAATTTATCCATTTCTTCTAGATTGTTGTATTTGGTGGCATATAGTTTTCATAGTATTCTACAATAATTCTTTGTATATCTATGATGTCTGTGGTGATTTCTCCTCTTTCTTTTTGGATTTTATTTATTTGAGTTCTGTGTCTTTTTTCCTTGGTGAGTCTTGCCAAGGGTTTGTCGATTTTGTTGATCTTTTCAAAGAACCAGCTCCTTGTTTTCTTGATTTTTTCTATAGTTTTTCTGTTCTCTATTTTGTTTATTTCTGCTCTGATTTTTATTATCTCCTTTCTTTGGCTGGTTTTGGGTTGTCTTTGTTCTTCTTTTTCTAGTTCCTTAAGGTGTGAAGTTAAGTGGTTTACTTCGGTTCTCTCTTGTTTGTTCATATAGGCCTGAAGTGATATGAACTTTCCTCTTATTACTGCTTTTGCTGAATCCCAGAGATTCTGATATGTCGTATTTTCATTTTCATTTGTCTGTATATATCTTTTGATCTCTGCACTTATTTCTTCTTTGACCCATTCATTTTTTAGAAGTATGTTGTTTAGTTTCCACAATTTTGTGGGTTTTTCCCCCTCTTTTTTACAGTTGAATTCTAGTTTCAAGGCTTTATGATCAGAGAATATGCTTGGTACAATTTCAGTTTTTCTAAATTTGCTGATATTGTCCTTGTGACCGAACATATGGTCAATTCTTGAGAATGTTCCATGTACACTAGAGAAAAATGTATACTCTGTCGCTTTGGGATGAAGTGTCCTGTAGATGTCTATCATATCCAGGTGTTCTAGTATTTTGTTTAAGGGCACTATATCTTTATTGATTCTCTGTTTGGATGACCGATCTAGAGCCGTCAGCGGTGTATTGAGTTCTCCAAGTATGATTGTATTTTTGTCAGTTTTTGTTTTAAGGTCAATAAGTAGCTGTCTTATATATTTTGGTGCTCCTTGGTTTGGTGCATATATATTAAGGATTGTTATGTCTTCTTGATTCAGTGTCCCCTTAATCATTATGAAATGACCACTTTTATCTCTGAGTACTTTTTCTGTCTTGTAGTCAGCATTATCAGATATGAGTATTGCTACACCTGCTTTTTTTTTTGGGTGTTGTTTGCTTGGAGTATTGTTTTCCAGCCTTTCACTCTGAATTTGTTTTTATCCTTGTTGCTTAGATGAGTTTCTTGTAGGCAGCATATAGTTGGATTTTCTTTTTTAATCCATTCTGCTACTCTGTGTCTTTTTATTGTTAAGTTTAATCCATTTACATTCAGTGTAATTATTGACACTTGTGGGTTCCCTATTGCTATTTTATAAATTGCTTTCTGTTAGTTTTGTATCTTGTTTGATTCTTCTCTTTTGTTTTTCTATTGTTTGTTTTTGTTTGTTTGTATTCCATACTTCTTTCTTCTGTTGCTGCCTTTTTTAAGTCAAGTGTTTTTGTGGTGGTTTTTTCAAAGGTAGTTACCATTAAGTAATGAAAAGGGTACCTACCGTATTCATTGTAGTACCCTTTCTTATGAGTATTTCTGCGCTTCATTGTCCTTTGCTACTATTAATCTTCATCTTTTCTCCCCTTTCTTTTTCTTTTGTTGTCACAGTTTAAGTTTGGTTTTATTGTGTTCTTGGTGGAGCTGTTACTTGTGGTTTTGTTTTCTTTTGTTCTTTGAATCTGTTTGGAAAACCCCCTTTAGTATTTCCTGGAGTGGGGGCTTTCTGATGATAAATTCTCTCATCTTTTCTGTATTTGTGAATGTTTTTATATCTCCTTCGTACTTGAAGGATAGCTTTGATGGGTATAGTATTCTTGGCTGAAAGTTTCTCTCTTTCAGGGCTTTGAATATTTGGGTCCACTCTCTTCTAGCTTGTAGTGTTTCTGCTGAGAAATCTGATGATAATCTCATAGGTCTTCCTTTATATGTTGTATTCTTCTTTTCCCTGGCTGCCTTGAGAATTTTTTCTTTGTTATTGGTTTGTGTCATCTTCATTATGATGTGCCTTGGAGTGGGTTTGTTGGGGTTAAGAAAACTCGGTGTTCTGTTTGCTTCTTGAATTTGAGGCTTTAGTTCTTTCCACAGGCTTGGGAAAAGAACTAAACTTGTGTGTCGAGTGTTTTCCTTTTTTTTATTTTTTATTTTTATTTTTATTTTTTTCCCTTTTATTCTTTATTAATTCTAATTAACACTATCAACAAGACCACCTTCAGATGCCAATAAGAAAAAGGAAATGGAATATTATTGATACAAAAAAATAGAGAGGTAACACAAATAGATGTGGAAAAATCTATGGAGAAAAGATTTAACATATTGGAAGCCTTGGAGCCAAATGACAGAGAATTTAAAATAGAAATCTTAAAAATCAGAGATATACAAGAAAACAAAGAAAGGCAATTTAGGGAAATCAGCCTTTCCACAGGCTTTAGTTCTTTCCACAGGCTTCCTTTCCACAGGAATCTATTATTTGTTTCAGTATATTCTCCATTCCATTTTCTTTCTTTTCTCCCTCTGATATACCTATTATTCTTATGTTATTCTTTCTGATGGAATCAGACAATTCCTGTAGGGCTTTCTCGTTTTTTATTATTTTTGAGTCTCTTTCTTCTTCTCTCTGTTGTGCCTCAAGTTGCTTGTCTTCTATTTCACTAATCCTACCTTCTGTCTGGCCTGTTCTATTAGCTAAGCTTGTTACCTCGTTTTTCAGCTCTTGAATTGAGTTTTTCATTTCTTTTTGATTTGTTTTTATAGTTTCAGTTTTCTTGGTAATATATTCTTTGTGATCGTTGAGTTGTTTTCTGATTTCCCTAAATTGCCTTTCTGTGTTTTCTTGTATATCTCTGAGTATTTTTAAAATTTCTATTTTAAATTCTCTGTCATTTGGCTCCAAGGCTTCCAATATGTTAAGTCTTTTCTCCATAGATTTTTCCACATCTATTTGTGTTACCTCTCTATTTTTTTGTATCAATAATATTCGATTTCCTTTTTCTTATTGGCATCTGAAGGTGGTCTTGTTGATAGTGTTAATTAGAATTAATAAAGAATAAAAGGGAAAAAAATAAAAATAAAAATAAAAAATAAAAAAAAGGAAAACACTCGACACACAAAAACAGTAATAATTTATTATTTCCCCCTTTTTTCTTTCTTCTCCTCCCCTCCTCTCACCTCTTTAGGGAAATATCGTGATGACCTGTGAATTATATTATGCTAAATGGAACAAAAAGTGCCTATAACGGAGGGCCTGATTTGGGGTGAAGAGTTCAAGGGGCAAAAAAGGGAGTAGGGACCTACTAAATGCAAAAAAAAAAAAAAAAAAAAAAAAAAGGGAGAATATCTTAGACAAGCATAAAATGATTTGCTTGTAAGTGATGGTCGACTAAGAGATATAATGAGAGGGATAAGAGGGAAACATAAAAAAGGAGAGAAAAAAATAATAATATTTAAAGAAGGAAAAAATAAAAATAATAAGTAAAAATCTGTTGTATTAAGTGGAGCGAAGACTAAATACAATGGAGACTTTGGGTTGGGAGGAATGCTAGTGAGTTAAAAAGCTATGTAAAAAGTACCCAAAATGCCACAAAAACAAACAAATAAAGGAAAACCAAGAACAAAAGCAGAAAAGAAAAAAAAAGAACAAACAACAAAAAAAACAAAAAAACTTGAGTCCCAAATTAAATAATTTGTTCGTGATTGAGGATTAAATGGGAGGAAAAGTAAAAGGAAAAAAGAAGAAATGAATAGAAAGGAAAAAATAAGAAAAAGAGAGAAACGAAGGAAGAAAAAAAGGAAAGAGAAAAAAACACAAAAAGAAAACAAAAGGGGAGAGAGTGAGAGTTAAGGGTTTTGGAGTGTAACCCTAAAGGAAAGTAAGGATGAAGAAAAGAAATAAAATGTAACACTCATGGCTAGTGTAGTTCAAGAAAAGGGTAGCATAAGATGGGCAGAGAATAAAAGGACCGAGGTGGAGGAAATACAAATAATAATAAAGGCAATAAGAAAGAAGAAAGAAACAACAACAACAAAGAATTAGTGGAACAAGTTATAAAGTCTGTGGATTTTTCTTGGTTTTGAGAGGTTAACTTCTTCCTTTTTCTTTTCTCTCCCTCTTCCTGGTCGGTGACTCTGTACCCCAGGTTCTTCCCCTGTGTCATGCTTAGGTAGGGATTTGCAGTTGATGGGATTCTATGGCAATGTCATATAATTGGCTTTAGTCTCGCTGGTAGTCAAGGCTTGTTGGCGTTTGCAGAGTCCAACAATGAGAGAGTTTGCTTTCCTGGAGTCTCTCTCCTAGTCTCCCCTTCCTGAATTAGCAGCCTGGTGATCCAGCTATGAGGCTGCCACTGCTTCTGTCTGGGGAGTAAGAGGCTCAAAGAGCTGGGAAATCCCCACTCTATCCTCACTCAGAGCTAGGCTCTGGGTAAGGCTCTGGCAGTCAGAGCCTCCAGCGTAATCAGGTGGGGCTGGGAGTCAATTGTTGTCAAGGTGACTGTTCATTACCTACCATTCAGTTGGACCACTCAACCCAGGCTTTCCACACTTTGTAGCCTGTTTTGGCTGGGAAAAAGATGCACTATTCACTGCTTGCTGTATAGATCTTAATATCTGCCAAGTCCCTCTTGTTAGGTATATCCCTGAATATGGAGGCTCTGTCAATCAGAAGTTGCCCCTGCCCCTTTAGTGAAAGGCACTGAAAAATATTATGCCTTTTGTCTTGGATCGCTGAACTGGGAGAGATCTTATCAATTAGAGCCCCGTGGGTGCGCAGATTTCGTGGGTTAAGCTAATTTCAGTGATTGGATCCGCAGCTGTGCTCCAGAGAGTATTTCAGGCTGCCTGCGCGCCCCTCCCCCAATGCTTGATTGTTAGCTTGAATGGCTGGGTGAGGTGCCCGCCCATGGAGAGAATCTCCCGACTAGGAAAGACAGGTTTGGCGCCCCTCCCGGACTGTGGCACGGGGCACACGCACGGCTTCGCAGTGCACGCTGGTGGCCGGGACTCCCCGGACCACGGCACAGGGCGCACGCGCGGCTTCTCAGTGCACGCTGGTGGCCGGGACTCCCCGGACCGCGGCACGGGGCGCGCACGCGGCTTCTCAGTGCACGCCAGTGGCCGGGACTCCCCAGATCGCAGCTTCTCAGTGCACTCCGGTGGCCAGGACTCTCTGGACCGCGGCGCGGGCAGCTGCACGTGTGGGTTGACTCACCACAGGCGTATTCCCTCCTCCGCAATAGTCCTTTCGCTTTCAGTGTGTGTGTGGAACTCCGGGATGCTCCGAGGATAAATTTTTCTGTTTCTAGTTGATAAATTTGTTGAGATTTTGGGGAGATCTGTCGGACACGCTGCTCACGGCGCCATTTCCGTGACGTCACTTGTTTGACTTCTTGAACCTTAAATTAGTTTTGCCTGTTTTTGAACTTTATGTAAATTCTGATTACTTAAACACGATGTTTGTGGGATTCATCCATATTGTTGCATATAGCAGGAGTTTAATTTTAATTGCTATGTAGTATAGTATTTCACTGTATGAGCACACCAGAATTCATTTATCTTTCTACTGTTGGTGGTTCCTCTTCTCGTCCCAAGTATTAGCTATGGTCATTATATGCATATATGTATTCATTTCTTTTGGTTATATACTAAGAATAAAATTTCTGGGTTATGCATATATTCAGCTTTCAGTAGGTTATTCAGTAGGTTAATAACAAACAGTTTTCCAAAATAACTGTATCAATATACATTCCCATCAGCAGCATAGAAGTTTGAATTGCTCCATATTCCGAGGACTGTTTGATATTTTCATTCTTCTAAAATTTAATCATTCTGGTGGGTTATTGGCATTTCATCATGGTTTAAATTTGATTTCTCTGGTGGTTATTGGGTTGTTACATTGTTTTATGAAGTACCTGTTCAGTTGTATTACCACTAATTCTATTGGGTTGCCTGTCTTTTTCTAAATGACTTGTAGAATTTTTTAATATATTTGAATATGGCCTGACCTGTGGTGGCTCAGTGGATAAAGCGTCGACCTGGAAATGCTGAGGTCGCCGGTTCAAAACCCTGGCTTGCCTGGTCAAGGCACATATGGGAGTTGATGCTTCCAGCTCCTCCCCCCTGTCTCTCTCTCCTCTCTGTCTCTCTCCTCTCTAAAATGAATAAATAAAAGTAAAAAATAAAATGAAAAAAGAACTTAAAAAAACAAAAAAAAACAAATATATTTGAATATGAGTTCATTGGTGAATAAATGTATAGCAAATAGCTTCTCCTACATGGTAGCCTGACCTTTTATTTTCTTATTGGTGTTTTCTGATAACCAGAAGTTTTTAGTTCTAATCTAATCTAGTTTATAAATCTTTTTCTCTATTTTTTTTTGTAGCCTATTTGAGATAATTTTCTACCCCAGGGTCAAGAAGAGAGTCTATGTCCAGTGCTGTACACTAGAACTTTTTGCAAAGATGCAAATATACTGTACAGGTCAATGGAAGAGTCATTAGCCACATGTGGCTTTTGAGCCTTGGAAATGTGGCTAGTGTGACTTGAACTGGATTTTAAATTTTATTTAATGCTAATAAATTTAAATAGTCATATGTGTTTGTTATTTATGCTATTGGGCAAGTTTGTTATGTAGATGCTTTATTATTTTCTTTCAGAGTATTTCTGTGAGCCACTGGGAACTGGTTTTTGTTTATGGAATGAGGTATGGGTTAAATTTCATTTTTTACCATATTGACACAGTACCATCTATCAAAAAGATGGCCCTTTCCAAACTGCTCTGTCAGCTTTTTGACATTTTAAGTTTCCACATATGAAGAGGTCTGTTTCCTGATCAATGTCCCATTTAATTGTTGTCTTTGTGTCTGTACCACACTATCTTTATTATGTAGGTTATAGTAAGTCTTGATATCCAGTAGAAAAATTTGCCTAACTTAATTTTTTTTATCATAGCTGTTCTTGACCCTTTTATTTTTTTTTTCAGAGACAGAGAGAGAGTCAGAGAGAGGGATAGGTAGGGACAGAAAGACAGGAACAGGGAGGGATGAGAAGCATCAATTATCAGTTTTTCGTTGCAACACCTTAGTTCATTGATTGCTTTCTCATATGTGCCTTGACCGTGGGCCTTCAGCAGACCGAGTAACCCCTTGCTCGAGCCAACGACCTTGGTCCAAGCTGGTGAGCCTTGCTCAAATCAGATGAGCCTGCGCTCAAGCTGGCGACTTTGATGTCTTGAACCTGGGTCCTGCACATCCCAGTCCGATGCTCTATCCACTGCGCCACCGCCTGGTCTGGCTGTTCTTGACTCTTTTAATTTACCAGTAATTTAATTTTCATTTAAATTTTATAAGCAGTGTATCAATTTCCACAAAATGATGCTGGACTTTGGTATTAAATTGGATTTAGAGACCAATTTGGAGAGAGTGGGGATTTTTAAAGTATTAACTCTTTTAATATATGAATGTGATAAATACCCTTTCATTAGTTTACATTTTTCCTTTAATATTGTTTTATAGTATTCTACTTATAGATCTGTCATATTTTTTATTGAGTTTTATTTTAGCTTTTTCTGCTTTGTCTAGGGCATCTAGTATATTGTTGCATAAAAGTGGTGATATAAGCATCTCATCCTCAATCTTAGAGTGAAAACTTGCAATATATAAGTATGTAGTTTGCATTAGACTTATTGTCAGTATTCTTTATATGATTAAGAAGTTTTCTACTACTCCTTCTTTCTTAGTGTTTCTGAGTTGTTGATATTTTTTTTAGCAAAAGTAATTTATCTCTTTTTTTTTAAAAAAAAATTTATTTTTTTAATGGGGTAACATCAATAAATCAGGATACATATATTCAAAGATAACAAGTCCAGGTTATCTTGTCGTTCAGTTATGTTGCATACCCATCACCCAAAGTCAGATTGTCCTCTGTCACCTTCTATCTAGTTTTCTTTGTGCCCCTCCCCCTCCCCCTTTTCCTCTCCCTCTCCCCCCTCCCCCCGTAACCACCACACTCTTATCAATGTCTCTTAGTTTCACTTTTATGTCCCACCTACATATGGAATAATGCAGTTCCTAGTTTTTTCTGATTTACTTATTTCACTTCTTATAATGTTATCAAGATCTCACCATTTTGCTGTAAATAATCCGATGTCATCATTTCTTATGGCTGAGTAGTATTCCATAGTGTATATGTGCCACATCTTCTTTATCCAGTCATCTATTGACGGGCTTTTTGGTTGTTTCCATGTCCTGGCCACTGTGAACAATGCTGCAATGAACATGGGGCTGCATGTGACTTATCGTATCAATGTTTCTGAGTTTTGGTGGTATATACCCAGTAGAGGGATTGCTGGGTCATAAGGTAGTTCTATTTTCAGTTTTTTGAGGAACCACCATACTTTCTTCCATAATGGTTGTACTACTTTACATTCCCACCAACAGTGTATGAGGATTCCTTTTTCTCCACAGCCCCTCCAACATTTGCTATTACCTGTCTTGTTAATAATAGCTAATCTAACAGGTGTAAGGTGGTATCTCATTGCAGTTTTGATTTGCATTTCTCTAATAACTAAGAGTTGTTGATATTTTTAATCAAATGCATTATCTGCATCTTTTGAAATGATAAATGGCTTTTCTTTTTTACTATTTTAAAATAATAAATTCCATTGATTGATTTTCAAATGTTAAATCAACCTTATATTTCTGGGACAAAATCCAACTTAGTTTTAATGCACTATTCTTTTAACATATTGCTGGATTTAGTTTGCTAATATTTTGCTTAGGACATTTTCATCCATATTCATAACAGAAGTTGGCCTATGATTTTTCTTTCTTATAACATCCTTGTCAGTTTAGATCAAGCATAGATTACCTTTATAAAGTGAGTTAGAAAGGGATCTTTACTTTTTATTGTTTTGTGAAGGAGTTTATGTATGACAGTGTTACTTCTTTAAATGTTTGGGAGAATGAATTAATGAAACTATTGAGCCCTGGAGTTTCTTTCATGGGAAGGTTCTTAATAATAGATTTGATTTTTTCAGTAGATACGGATGGTACTGTCCAACTATCTATCAGTCTAATTGTGGTTTCATTGAAGGTAGTCTTTCTTTTTTCTCTGGCTGTTCTCAGCATTAATTTCTTGTTTTTTTTTTAACTATTATATATCTATGTGTTTAAGTCTTTATATATGTCCTTCTTGAGATTCATGGTTCCCTTTAAATCTGTGGCTTGATGTATTTCATTGGTTTTTGAAACTTCTTGGTCATTTTATTTTTAAATATATTACTTTTGCCCCGGGCTTTCTAGGCTCTCTTTTGGTGACTCCAATTATAGGTACTAGACCTCTTCACCATATCTCATGTTTCTGGTAAGCTCTCCACACCCTCTCCACTTTTTGTTTCTCTGTGCCTCATTCTGGATTATTTTTCTGAACTATCTTCCAGTTTCATCTATGCAGTTCTGCTCTGAAAGCCTTTCACTGAGTTCTGAATTTGAGTTACAATATTTTTAGGTCTAGCATTGTAATTTAGTTCATTTATAAATTTCTGGTTTCCTACCAAAATACTTAGGCTTGTGTTGAAAACTGAAATCCATGTCTGCTAACTCCTTTATCTGAATCATCTGGGTTCTTCCTTCCTTCCTTCCTTCCTTCCTTCCTTCCTTCCTTCCTTCCTTCCTTCCTTCCTTTCTTCCTCCTTCCCTTCCTTCCTTCTTCCCTCCTTCCCTCCCTCCCTCCCTTCCTCCCTTCCTTCCTTCTTCCCTCCTTCCTTCTTCCCTCCTTCCCTTCCTTCCTTCCTTCCTTCCTTCCTTCCTTCCTTCCTTCCTTCCTTCCTTCTTCCCTCCTTCCCTTCCTTCCTTCTTTCTTCCCTCCTTCCCTCCCTCCCTCCTTCCCTCCCTTCCTTCCTCCCTTCCTTCCTTCTTCCCTCCTTCCCTCCCTCCCTTCCTCCCTCCCTTCCTTCTTCCCTCCTTCCCTCCCTCCCTCCCTCCCTCCCTCCCTTCCTTCCTTCCTTCCTTCCTTCCTTCCTTCCTTCCTTCCTTCCTTCCTTCCTTCTTCCCTCCCTCTCTCCCTCCCTCCCTCCCTCCTCCTTCCCTTCCTTCCTTTTTTCTTTCTTTCTTTGGTATTTTTCTGAAGTGAGAAGCGGTGAGCAGAGAGACAGACTCTGCATGCGCCCGACTAGAATCCACCCAGCAAGCTCACCAGGGGGCGATGCTCTGCCCATCTGGGGCCCTTGCTTCTTTGCACCCAGAGCCATTTTAGCACCTGAGGGGGAGGCCATGGAGCCGTCCTCAAGCTTCAGGCCAACTTGCTCCAATGGAGCCTTGGCTGCGGGAAGAGAAGAGAGAAATAGAAAGAGAGGGAGGAAGGGTGGAAAAGCAGATGGGCACTTCTCCTGTGTGGCCTGACTGGGAATCAAACCCCGGACATACACATGCCAGCTGATATTCTACCACTGAGCCAACCAACCAGGGACATCAGGGTTGTTTCTGTTGTCTGTTTTTCTCTTAGATTTTGGTCAAGTCTTTCCATATATATTCATAAATATGTATATTTATATACAGGGTAGAGCAAAAGTAAGATTACAGTTGTTTATATGGAAAATAATATAATAATTAATAAATAATATAAGAATAAACTGTTTTGTGTAGTCATAACTGTAAACCTACTTTTGCCCCACTCTGAATATTTATAAATATGTGTATATATTTATAAATATATATTGTATATCTATATCTATACCAAGCTTACTTTTTTAGGAACCAGCTCTTGTGCATATAAAATTTACAGAGGTAACTTAGGACTGTGAAGTGTTTCTTTTCTCCAGAAAGGAGTTATTTCTGCTTTAGGCAGGCAGCTAGCTTAGGACAGTGGTCCCAATCTTTTTTGGGCCACGGACCGGTTTAATGTCAGAAAATATTTTCACAGACCAGCCATAAGGGTGGGACGGATAAATGTATCACGTGACTGAGACAAGTGTCAAGAGTGAGTCTTAGACGGATATAACAGGGAATCTGGTCATTTTTTAAAAATAAAACATCATTCAGACTTAAATATAAATAAAACAGAAATAATGTAAGTTATTTATTCTTTCTCTGTGGACCGGTACCAAATGGCCCATGGACTGGTACCAGTCCACGGCCCCAGGGTTGGGAACAATGGCTTAGGGCACTAGCAATTTCTGATCACACTGATCCAACTAGGATTGAGATGTTTCAAAGTTGACCTTCAGTCGCTCTAAGGGCTGTTTCTAAGGCCCTTACTTTTAAAGCATTGTTCTTCCAAATCCCGTTGAAAATCTTCATGTATTTACCAGTTCCCTCTTCCTTGGTAGACCCTGAACTTCCAGTCAGCAGTCACAAAGGAAAGCAACTCCAAATGCTAGGCCCACTTTGCTGGGCTTCTTTCTTCTAATTCTTTGTCCTACACATTGTAGTTTTGTAGCTCTCTCGTGCCTTCAAACAGATTATTAAATGTTTTCCAGCTGGTGGGAACCATGCTAGACATGGAACTCCTTTGATCTGGGGCTTTTGGCAAAGGTTGAGGGTGAGGAGGAGGACTGTGTGGTACTGGCCATGTGGAAGGGTCACACCTGCCCCACCTCCAGGCTCTGAGTATCTGTTTGATAGAAAAACAGAGTCATGAGGGGCTGTCAGATTTTAGTCAGGTCAAGATGTAAAGGCTATATGCTGAGTCAAGGCTGAGAAAGAGAGTTTGGATGAGGGGAGGATTAATATAAAAGATGTTTTGTTTTTCTTTCTTTAGGTTGGGTTGGTTGAACTAGATGACATATTAAGTTTCCATATTATTTGAAATTCTAGAATTCTATTAAATGAGCTAGGCTTTCATTTAGGTAATTTAGAAGTTTAATTAGAACTTAAAAATTCTCCTATAGAGATAAGGAGGCTTATCATCATAAAGAAAACTTCTGGGTTTCAATTTCAGCACAATAGCTCCCAGTTGTACAATACTGAGCAGCTTCTTTCCATAGTGCACAAAAGGATTCTAAAATCTTAAGTCCAAACAGAGCTGATTGCAATATTATTTGCTAGGAATTTTCTATTCTGTGAATTACTGTATAGTATACATTTTTGGAAACTGCCTCATTTCGTCCTATCTTCTACTATATAATTTTATTACTTCTTACATATTATTTCTAACAATTCTGTATTTTTCTCTGCGTATAATGTAAGTGCCTCTGCTCTTCTGACCTCTCCTGGGTCCTTATGCTCATTCTTTTCTGTCCTTTCTCTCCCTTGACCCTGTTTCTCACTTCTCCCTCCTTGCCTTACTTTCATTGTGCTCTCTAGAATTCCTCTTCTATGGGGAAGAAAGCTTCCAACCTTCTTAGCCTTTCCACTAAATACCACTGGATATTCCATTCAGCTTTTGTCCTTAATGAATTCTGGCTTTCCCAAGAGGATCCTGCTTCTCCTGCACATCTCAGATTGTTACCTTAATCTCTGTGTAAAATCTTTAACTTGTTTTAGGTGGGTGCCAACCCTCTTGATTGTTCTCAAGTACTATCTCCTAGGACTCTCCCTATTCAGATACTCATGTATTCCTACTCTAACAGTACCCCAACTTCACTGATTTCTTCAGGCCATTTACCCCTCCACTTTTTATTGTTACCACCTCTATACTTCACAATTCTCACATCTCTCCATACCCAGTGTAGGTTCATGGCCAGGTCAATAACCATTGTCTTTCAAACCCTTGAATATCTTGTATCTCTCTTATTCTATACCCATATCCAAGTGATTTAACATCTCTGTAGAAAAATCACGCAACCACATTGTCCAAATTCACATCAAATTGCTGAACACAGATTTCAAAAGAACATGTCAAATTGTCAGGTCATTTGATGCATCTCTTCTGGTGAATTCACTTTTCAAGAGACTATTTCACGCTCATTCCTCTTCTGGCTGCAGCTCCCTTGCCCTCTCATACCTTCCAGTTAGAGTACATACAATCATCAGAGAGCCACCTCATCTCAGCACCAGTATTCAAAGCTCTGACATCACATTGATTTTCACCTATCCTGAGATACCTTCCCTTCCAAGATTATGAACAGGCAGTTCACAGGTGGTGCAAATGAGATTCTTAAACATTTGCAAAGATACTCAAGTTCCTTATAAAAAGAATAAAGCAAAAGTGACATCAGAGAGATGGCGCCGTAAGGAGCGATACCGATGAATCTCCCCCAAAATTCAACAAAATCTTCAACCAGAGACAGAAAATTCTATCCTTGGAGCATCCAGCAGTTCCACACTAAATGCAAAGTACTATCAACAAAACCACCCACAGATGCCATTAAGGAAAAGGAAATCGAATATCATGGATACAAAAGACAAAGAGGTAGCACAGATAGATGAGGAAAAGTCTATGGAGAAAAAATTTAATATATTGGAAACCTTGGAGCTAAATGACAGAGAATTTAAAATAGAAATTCTAAAAATACTCAGGGATATACAAGAAAACACAGAAAAGCAGTTTAGGGAGCTCAGAAAACAACTCAACAAACACAAAGAATATATTACCAAGGAAATTGAAACTATAAAAACAAATAAAACAGAGATGAAAAACTCAATTCAAGAGCTGAAAAACGAGGTAACAAGCTTAGCTAATAGAACAGGCCAGACAGAAGGTAGGATTAGTGAAATAGAAGACAAGCAACTTGAGGCACAACAGAGAGAAGAAGAAAGAGACTCAAAAATTTTAAAAAACAAGAAAGCACTACAGGAATTGTCTGACTCCATCAAAAAGACTAACATAAGAATAATAGGTATATCAGAGGGAGAAGAGAGAGAAAATGGAATGGAGAACATATTCAAACAAATAATAGATGAGAACTTCCCAAGCCTGTGGAAAAAACTAAAGCCTCAAATTCAAGAAGCAAGTAGAACACCGAGTTTTCTTAACCACAACAAACCTACTCCAAGGCACATCATAATAAAATTGGCACAAACCAACGACAAAGAAAAAATTCTCAAGGCAGCCAGGGAAAAGAAGAATATAACATATAAAGAAGGATTTTCTGCTCCGGTGATCAGCTAAGAACACTTGATCTGATGAGAGCTGAATCCTGCTGGTGGTATCATTCCACCAGTTTGGGGCATGACAGAAGTTTTTTTCTGTCAGCAGGAGCACAAGATGATGCCAAATGGAGGCAGCTTCATAAGCTGTCGGCAGTGATTCTACACTTATTATCTCTTGGAGTAAGTCGTAGTTTCCAGTATGGTTTTGCAGAGTAGTAATTCTTTGTTAACTTCTTTCTAATTATGAAGAAAGCTATAGTTACTTGATTTAAGTACTAAATGGCATTTAATGAAAATATTTGTTTGATACTAAGAGATTGTTAATTGCATTAAAATTATTTTTTGTGGGGACCTGAAAATGGCAGCAGAGTAGGCAGACTCACAGACTCCCAGCTCACACCACCGAACTGGATTATAAACTAATTTATGAACAATCAGCATGAAAAAACAAATCTGGACTACAAGAACAGCTTTCAAAAATCAAGGAGCAAAGAAGAAGCCACAACAAACCTGGTAGGGAGCGCCTGAATCCCCCCTGCTTACAGGAACGGGGGAGGGGTGAGGCTGGGCTCTAAATTCCAAGGAAAAGAGCAGTAAATAATGCTTACAGCCACTTACCTGGTGACCAGGGAATGAGGTGTGTTGAAAGGGCCCGCTTGTCTTCCAAAAAGAGGAGAAAAAGAGAGACAGATGGTGAGGGGGAGAGGAATATAGGTGATGACATAAAAACCTGACTCATTCAGTGCTAGTGGTGGCCATAACTGGGGGAGGGGCTGATCCTTCCACAAAGCAAAATACAAAAGCACTTCCAGGTCACAGAGATACAGACATCTCTCCAGATCCAATCAGCGCAACAAGACGCAGCTGAAAACAAGAAGTGGGGAGGAGGGGCAGTAACTCAGGTCTCCTTGGAGATCTGAGATACACCTCCCCCTACTGAAATTGAGAAAGCAACCCACCCCCACAGAGTTAAACGGCAGAAGAGGACTTCAGAGCCTCAGGTCACACCTACCGCATTCCTAGATACAGTTTCAAATAAGCCCCCTGCTGAGATCAGCAAATAAGACAATCACCTGTTAAGAAAACAAACAAATCAAGACTTCAAAGCTGCCCAAATCCGAAAGTGGATTACAAATAATAGCTGATGCCAACCCAAGAAGTCTTAGAAACAACACAAGTAAAAACTAGAGGCAGACAACACCAAGTCTAGACTCAACCAGCTCTACAAAGAAAACACCCTGGGTAGGCATAATAAGAAGACAAAGAAGTGCAATCCAAATGAAACCACAAGAGAAACCTTCAGGAGATGAACTGAGTGATATGGAAATAATCAAACTTCCGGATTCGGAGTTTAAAATAATGATTGTAAGGATGCTTAGGGATCTTAGAACAACAATGGATGGTCATCATGAACACCTAAATAAAGAAATAGCAAGTCTAAAAAAGAATATTGAAATATTAAAAAAGAATCAGTTGGAGATGACAAATACAATATCAGAAATGAAGACCACAATGGAAGGAATTAAAAACAGAATGGATACAGCTGAGGATCAAATCAGCGAGTTGGAGGACAACTGGAATGAAGGCATGAAAGCAGAGAAGAAAAAAGAAAAGAGACTCAAAAGTCTGAGGAAACTCTTAGAGAGCTCTGTGACAACAAAAAGAAAAATAACATCTGCATCATAGGGGTTCCTGAAGAAGAAGAGAAAGAACAAGACATAGAGGCTTAGTTCAATCATATCATAGCTGAAAACTTCCCTAAATTAATGCAGGAGAAATTCTCACAAATTCAAGAAGCACAGAGAACTCCACTAAAAAGAAACCCAAGGAAACCTACACCAAGACACATCATAATTAAAACACCAAAGCTAAGTGATAAAGAGAAAATATTAAAAGCTGTAAGAGAAAAAAAGGCTATCACCTACAAAGGAGCCCCCATAAGGATGACATCAGACTTCTCAACAGAAACACTTGAAGCCAGAAGGGAATGGCAAGAAATATTCAAAGTAATGCAGAACAAGAACTTATAACCAAGACTACTTTATCCAGCAAGGCTATCATTTAAAATTGAAGGAGAAATAAAAAGTTTCCCAGGCAAAAAAAACCTCAAGGAATTCATTACAACTAAACCAATGCTGCAGGAAATGTTAAGGGGCATGGTGTAAACAGATCAAAGTGGGAAAAGAATATAGCAAAACAGGAATACAGCTTTAAAGAATAAAATGGCAATAAACAACTACATGTCAATAATAACCCTAAATGTAAATGGATTAAATGACCCAATCAAAAGACATAGGGTAGCTGCATGGATAAGAAAACAGGACCCGTACATATGCTGTCTATAAGAGACAAACCTTAAAACAAAAGATGCACATAGGTTGAAGGTAAAAGGATGGAAAAAAACATTTCATGCGAATGGAAATTAAAAAAAAGCTGGGGTAGCAATACTTAATCAGACAAAATGGACTTTAAAACAAAGAATATAGTAAGAGATAAAGAAGGCCACTACATAATGATAAAGGGAGCAATCCAACAGGAAGATATAACTATTATAAATATCTACGCACCTAATATAGGAGCACCTAAATATATAAAGCAGACTTTGATGGATATAAAGAGCAAGATCAACAGCAACACTATAATAGTAGGAGACTTTAATACTTCACTAACATCACTAGAAGATAGATCCTCAAGAAAGAAAATGAACAAAGAAACAGCAGACTTAAAGGACACACTAGATCAACTTGATTTGATATCTACAGAACCTTTCACCCTAAAGCAGCAGAATATACATTCTTTTCAAGAGCTTATGGTACTTTCTCTAAGATAGACCACATGTTAGGGCACAAAAGTGGTCTTAACAAAATTTTTTTTAATTATTTTATTTTATTTTATTTTATTTATTCATTTTTAGAGAGGAGAGAGAGAGGGAGAGAGAGAGACAGAGAGAGGAAAAACAGAGAGAGAGAGAAGGGGGGAGGAGCTGGAAGCATCAACTCCCATATGTGCCTTGACCAGGCAAGTCCAGGGTTTGAACCGGTGACCTCAACATTTTCAGGTCAACGCTTTATCCACTGTGCCACCACAGGTCAGGCAGGTCTTAACAAATTTAAGAAGATTGAAATCATATCAAACACTTTCTCTGATCACAATGGCATGAAACTAGAAATCAAACACAACAGAAAAGCTCAAAAATTCTCAAACACATGGAAACTAAATAGCAGGTTGTTAAATAACGAACAGATTAAGAATGAGATCAAAGAAGAAATAAAAAAATTCCTAGAAATGAATGATAACGAGCATACAACAACTCAAATTTATGTGACACAGCAAAAGCAGTACTGAGAGGGAAGTTCATAGCACTACAGGCACACTTTAAGAAGCTAGAAAAAGCTCAAATAAACTTAACCCTGCATCTAAAAGAACTAGAAAAAGAACAGCAAGTAAAGTCCAGAGCTAGTAGAAGGAAGGAAATAATAAAGATCAGAGCAGAAATAAATGACATAGAAACTAAAGAAACAATAAAAAGGATCAATGAAACTAGGAGCTGGTTTTTTGAAAAGGAAAACAAAATTGATGACCCTTTAACTAGACTCACCAAGAAAAAGAGAGAGAGGACTCATATAAATAAAATTAGAAATGAGAGGGGAGAAATAACAACTGGCACAACAGAAATACAAAGGATTGTAAGAAAATACTATGAAGAACTGTATGCCAAAAAACTAGACAACCTAGATGAAATGGACAAATTTCGTGAAACATACAATCTTCCAAAAATGAGTCTGGAAGAATCATAAAACCTAAACAGACCGATTACACCAAATGAGATCAAAACAGTTATCAAAAAACTCTGAACAAAGAAAAGTCCTGGGCCAGATGGCTTCACAAATGAATTCTACCAACTATTCAAAGAAGAACTAACTCCTATCCTTCTCAAGCTATTTCAAAAAATTCAAGAGGAAGGAAGACTTCCAAGCTCCTTTTATGAAGCAGTCATAATTCTGATTCCAAAACCAGGCAAAGACAACACAAAGAAAGAAAATTATAGGCCAATATCCCTGATGAATATAGATGCTAAAATCCTCAACAAAATATTAGCAAACCGGATCCAACAATATATGGAAAAAATCATACACCATGATCAAGTGGGATTTATTCTGGGGAGGCAAGGCTGGGTAAAATATTTGCAGCAAAGTGGGATCAAAACTGTCAGCAAAGTGGAAATACAGGGAACATACCACAACATGATAAAAGCCATCTATGACAAACCCACAGCCAACATCATACTCAATGGGCAAAAATTAAAAGCAATCCCCTTAAGATCAGGAACAAGGCAGGGGTGCCCCCTTTCACCACTCTTATTCAACATAGTACTGGAAGTCCTAGCCACAGCAATCAGACAAGAAGAAGAAATAAAAGGCATTCAAGTTGGAAAAGAAGAAGTAAAGCTATCATTATTTGCAGATGATATAATATTGTATATAGAAAATCCTAAAGTCTCAGTCAAAAAACTACTAGACCTGATAAATGAATTCAACAAGGTGGCAGGATATAAAATTAATACTCAGAAATCAGAGGCTACCCTGGCCGGTTGGCTCAGTGGTAGAGCGTCGGCCTGGCGTGCGGGGGACCCGGGTTCAATTCCCGGCCAGGGCACATAGGAGAAGTGCCCATTTGCTTCTCCACCCCCCCTTCCTCTCTGTCTCTCTCTTCCCCTCCCGCAGCCAAGGCTCCATTGGAGCAAAAATGGCCCAGGCACTAGGGATGGCTCCTTGGCCTCTGCCCCAGGTGCTAGAGTGGCTGTGGTCGCGGCAAAGCGATGACCCAGAGGGGCAGAGCATCGCCCTCTGGTGGGCAGAGCGTCACTCCTGTTGGGCGTGCCGGGTGGATCCGGGTCGGGTGCATGCGGGAGTCTGTCTGACTGTCTCTCCCGGTTTCCAGCTTCAGAAAAATACAAAAAAAAAAAAAAAATCAGAGGCATTTTTATACACCAACAATGAACAATCAGAAAGAGAAATTAAGGAAATCCCCTTCACTATTACAACCAAAAAAATAAAGTGCCTAGGAGTACATTTAACCAAGGAGACTAAAGACTTGTACTCGGAAAATTATAAAACATTGATAAAAGAAATCAAGGAAGATACAAACAAGTGGTAGCATATACCATGCTCATGGGTAGGAAGAATAAACATCATTAAAATGTCTATATTACCCAAAGTAATTTATAAATTCAATGCAATACCAATTAAAATACCAGTAACATACTTTAAAGATATAGATCACATATTCCAAAAATTTATATGGAACCAAAAGAGAACACGAATAGCCTCAGCAATCTTAAAAAGAAGAATAAAGGGGCAGGTATCACACTTCCTGATATCAAGCTATACTACAAGGCCATTGTACTCAAAACAACCTGGTACTGGCATAAGAACAGGCACATAGATCAATGGAACAGAACAGAGAACCCAGAAATAAACCCACAGCTCTATGGACAACTGATATTTGACAAAGGAGGTAAGGAAATACAATGGAGTAAAGACAGCCTCTTCAACAAATGGTGTTGGGAAAATTGGACAGCAATTTTGAAAATGCAAAAAAATGAAACTAGACCACCAACTTACACCATTCACAAAAATAAACTCAAAATGGATAAAAGACTTAAATGTAAGGCGTGAAACCATAAGCATCTTAGAAGAATACATAGGCAGTAAGCTCTCCGACATCTCTCGCAGCGATATATTTGCTGATTTATCTCCACGGGCAAGGGAAATAAAAGACAGGATAAACAGATGGGACTATATCAAACTAAAAAGCTTTTGCATGGCCAAAGACAATAAGAACAGAATAAAAAGACAAACTACACAATGGGAGAACATATTTGACAGTATGTCTGATAAAGGGTTAATAACCAAAATTTATAAAGAACTTGTAAATCTCAACACCAGAAAACAATTCAATCAAAAAATGGGCAAAAGAAATGAATAGACACTTCTCCAAAGAGGATATACAGATGGCCAATAGGCTTATTAAAAAATTCTCAACATCATTAATTATTAGAGAAATGTAAATTAAAACCACAATGATATATCACCTCACACTGGTTAGAATGACATTCATCAATAAAACAACACAGAATAAGTGCTGGCGAGGATGTGGAGAAAAGTAAACCCTCCTGCGTTGCTATTGGGAATGCAGACTGGTGCATCCTCTGTGGAAAACAATATGGAGATTCCTCAAAAAATTGAAAATCGAACTGCCTTTTGACCCAGCCATCCCACTTTTAAGAATATACCCCCAAGAACACCATTGAACGGTTCCAGAAGGAGAAATGCACCCCCATGTTTATAGCAGCATTGTTCACGGTAGCGAAGATCTGGAAACAGCCCAAGCGTCCATCAGAGGACGAGTGGATTAAAAAGCTTTGGTACATATATACTATGGAATACTAATTAGCCATAAGAAATGATGACATTGGATCATTTACAATAACATGGATGGACCTTGATAACTTTATATGGAGTGAAATAAGTAAATCAGAAAAAAACTAAGAACTATATGAACCAATGCATAGATGGGACATAAAAATGAGACTCAGAGACATGGACAAGAATGTAATGGTAACAGGGAGTGGGGTGGAGGGGTGGGGAAGGGGCGAGGAAGGAGAGGGAGGGAGTGGGGGTGCGTAGGGGCACAGGAAAACCAGATAGAAGGTGAAGGAGGATGATTTGACTTTGAGGGAGGGGTATGCAGCATAATCAAAGGTCAAAATAATCTGGAGATGTTTTCTCGGAACATATGTACCCTGATTTATCAATGTCACTGCATTAAAATTAATTAAAATAAGATTAAAAAAAACATATAAAGGAATGCCCATTAGATTATCATCAGATTTCTCCACAGAAACTCTACAAGCTAGAAGAGAGTAGACTCCAATATTTAAGGTCCTGAAAGAGAGGAACTTTCAGCCATGAATACTATACCCATCAAAGCTATCCTTCAAATATGAAGGAGAAATAAAAACATTCACAGATACAGAAAAGAAAACCCCCACTCCAGGAATTACTAAAGGGGGTTTTCCAACGAGATACAAAGAAAAAACAATACAAAACCACAAGTGAAAGCTCCACCAAGAACACAATAAAACCAAATTTAAACTGTGACAACAAAAGAAAAAGGGGAGAGGACAGAGATTAACAGTAGGAAAGGACAATGGAGTGCAAAAGTACTCATAAGATAGTGTACTACAATGAACAGGGTAGGAACCCTTTTTATTACTTAATGGTAACCACCATTGAAAAAACCACAACAGAAGCACATGACTTAAAAAAGATAGCAACAGAGGAAAGAAGTATGGAATACAACCAAACAAAAACAAAGGATAGAAAAACAAAAGAGAATAATCAAACTAGACACAAAACTGACAGAAAGCAATATATAAAATGGCAATAGGGTACTCACAACTGTCAATAATTACACTAAATGTAAACGGATTAAACTCACCAATAAAAAGGCACAGAGTAGGAGAATGGATTAAAAAAGAAAATCCAACTGTATGCTGCCTGCAAGAAACTCATCTAAGCAACAAGGATAAAATCAAATTCAAAGTGAAAGGCTGGAAAACAATACTCCAAGCAAATAACATCCAAAAAAAAAGCAGGCGTAGCAATACTCATATCTGATAATGCTGACTACAAAACAGCAAATGTACTCAGAGACAAAAATGGTTATTTCATAATGAATAAGGGGATGCTGAATCAAGAAGACATAAAAATTTTTAATATATATGCACCAAACCAAGGAGCACCAAAGTATATAAGACAGCTACTTATTGACCTTAAAACAAAAACTGACAAAAATACAATCATACTTGGAGTACTCAATACACTGCTGACGGCTCTAGATTGGTCATCCAAATGGAGAATCAATAAAGATATATTGGCCTTAAACAAAACTCTAGAGCACCTGGATATGATAGACATCTACAGGACATTTCATCCCAAAGTGACAGAGTATACATTTTTCTCCAGAGTACAAGGATCATTATCAAGAATTGACCATATGTTGGGCCACAAAAATAACATCAGCAAATTCAAAAAAATTGAATGCTTGTACCAAGCATATTTTCTGATCATAAAGCCTTTAAACTAGAATTCGACTGCAAAAAAAAAAACCCAAATAAACAAAAAACACAAAAACGTGGAAACTAAACAACCTACTTTTAAAAAATGAATGGGTCAAAGAAGAAATAAGCGCAGAGATCAAAAGATATATACAGACATATGAAAATGACAATACAATATATCAGAATCTCTGGGATGCAGGAAAAGCAGTGATAAGAGAGAAGTTCATATCACTTCAGGCCTATATGAACAAACAAGAGAGAGACCAAGGGAACCACTTAACTTCACACCTTAAGGAACTGGAAAAAGAAGAACAAAGACAACCCAAAACAAGCCAAAGAAAGGAAATAATAAAAACCAGAGCAGAAATAAATGAAATAGAGAACAGAAAAACTATAGAAAAAATTAATATAACAAGGAGCTGGTTCTTTGAAAAGATCAACAAAATTGACAAACCCTTGGCTAGACTTACCAAGGAAAAAAGAGAAAGGACTCATATAAACAAAATCCAAAATGAAAGAGGAGAAGAAATCACCACAGATATCATAGATATACAAAAAATTATTGTAGAATACTATGAAAAACTTTATGCCACTAAATTCAACAATCTAGAAGAAATGGATAAATTCCTAGAACAATACAACCTTTCTAGACTGAGTCAAGAAGAAGCAGAAAACCTAAACATACGAATTAGCAGGGAAGAAATAGAAAAAACTATTAAAACCCTCCCCCAAAATAAAAGTCCAGGCCCAGACAGTCATTCTAGTGAATTCTATCAAAAATTCAAAGAAGATTTGGTTCCTATTCTACTCAAAGTCTTCCAAAAAAGTGAAGAAAAAGCAATACTTCCAAACACATTTTATGAGGCCAACATGACCCTCATACCAAAACCAGGCAAGGACAGCACAAAAAAAGAAAACTACAGACCAATATCTCTAAGTAATACGGATGCTAAAATACTAAACAAAATACTAGCAAATTGAATACAACAACCCATTAAAAAAATAGTACATCATAATCAAGTGGGATTCATCCCAGAATCTCAAGGATGGTTCAACATATGTAAAACGGTTAACGTAATACACCATATCAACAAAACAAAGAACAAAAACCACATGATCTTATCAATAGATGCAAAAAAGGCATTCGATAAAATACAACACAATTTTATGTTTAAGACTCTCAACAAAATGGGTATAGAAGGAAAATATCTCAACATGATAAAGGCATATATATATATATATGATAAACCATCAGCTAACATCATATTAAATGGCACAAAACTGAAGGCTTTTCCCCTTAAATAAGGAACAAGACAGGGTTGTCCACTCTCTCTTTTCTTATTTAATGTGGTGCTAGAAGTTCTAGCCAGAGCAATCAGACAAGTCAAAGAAGTAAAGGAATCAGTTTTTGCAGATGACATGATCCTATACATCGAAAATCCCAAAGAATCTACAAAAAGACTACTAGAAACAATAAGCCAATACAGTAAGGTCGCAGGATACAAAATTACCATACAAAAGTCCATAGCCTTTCTATATGCCAACAATGAAACATTTGAGAACGAACTCAAAAAAATAATTCTCTTCACATTTGCAACAAAAAAAATAAAATACCTAGGATAAATATAACAAAGAATGTAAAGGACCTATATAATTGTTAAGGGAAATCGAAAAAGATACAATGAGATGGAAGAATATTCTTTGTTCTTGGATAGGAAGAATAAATATAATCAAGATGGCCATATTACCCAAAGCAATATACAACTTTAATGTAATTCCCATTAAAATTCCAATGACATTTTTTAAAGAAATTGAACAAAAAAATAATCAGATTTATATGAAACTATAAAAACCCTGAATAGCCAAAGCAATCCTAAAGAAAAAGAATGAAGCTGGGGGCATTACAATACCTGACTTCAAACTATATTCTAGAGCCACAACAATCAAAACAGCATGGTATTGGCAGAAAAATAGACACTCCGACCAATGGAACAGACTATAAAGTCCAGAAATAAAACCACATATATATGGTCAAATAATTTTTGATAAAGGGGCCAACAACACACAATGGAGAAAAGAAAGCCTCTTCCACAAATGGTGCTGGGAAAACTGGAAAGCTACATGCAAAAGAATGAAACTTGACTACAGTTTGTCCCCTTGTTCTAAAATTAATTCAAAATGGATCAAAGACCTAAATATAAGACCTGAAACAATAAAGTACATAGAAGAAGAAATAGGTTCTAAACTCATGGACCCTGGTTTTAAAGAGCATTTTATGAATTTGACTCCAAAGCAAAGGAACTGAAGGCAAAGATAAATGAATGGGACTACATCAGACTAAGAAGTTTTTGCTCAGCAAAAGAAACTGACAATAAAATAAACAGACAGCCAACTAAACGGGAAATAATATTTTCAAACAACAGCTCAGATATGGGCCTAATATCCAAAATATACAAAGAACTCATAAAACTCAACAACAAAGCAAACAGTCCAATATAAAAATGGGAAGAGGACATGAACAAACACTTCTCCCAGGAAGAAATACAAATGGCCAACAGATAGATGAAAAGATGCTCATCTTCATTAGTTATTAGAGAAATGCAAATCAAAACTGCAATGAGATACCACCTCCCACCTGTTAGATTAGCTATTATTAACAAGACAGGTAATAGCAAATGTTGGAGAGGCTGTGGAGAAAAAGGAACCCTCATTCACTGTTGGTGGGAATATAAAGTAATACAACCATTATGGAAGAAAGTATGGTGGTTCCTCAAAAAACTGAAAATAGAACTACCTTATGACCCAGCAATCCCTCTACTGGGTATATACCCCCAAAACTCAGAGACGTTGATACGTAAAGACACATGTAGCCCCATGTTCATTGCAGCATTGTTCACAGTGGCCAAGACATGGAAACAACCAAAAAGTTCTTCAATAGAAGACTGGATAAAGAAGATGTGGCACATATACACTATTGAATACTACTGAGCCATAAGAAATGATGACATTGGATCATTTACAACAAAATGGTGGGATCTTGATAACATTATACGGAGTGAAATAAGTAAATCAGAAAAAAACAAGAATTGCATTATTCCATACGTAGGTGGAGGGGCACAAAGAAAACTAGATAGAAGGTGACGGTGGACAATCTAACTTGGGTGATGGGTATGCAACATAATTCATCGACAAGATAACCTGGACATGTTTTCTTTGAACATATGTACCCTGATTTATTGATGTCACCCTAGTAAAACTAATAAAAAATAAATAAATAAAAAATAAAACATCATTCAGACTTAAATATATATAAAAAAGAAATGTTAAATGTCTTCAATTGATACATATAAAATGTCCAATAAATATTGACTTTTACTTTAAAAAAAATAACACAAATGAAAACTACACTGAAATGGCATTTTTAACCTGCCATATTAGCAAAGATAGAAAGCTCTGAAAACATCATATTGAGAAGGGTATGGGAGAGAGGGTATTTTCATATTGTGCCTCACTCATTCAGCCTCACTCAATGCAGGTCAATTTGACATTATGGAGAAAAATTACCAAATGTGTATGTACTTCTTGAGGTTATCCTGTATCAGAACTCCAAATATTAGGGTGCCTCTAGGCCTTTGTAGATATTCTGAGTCTATCATTTCTTCCTAAATGGTTCTATCCTGTTCCATGTCTTTAATTACCTTATATATTATATGTCAGTGATTCTAAAGTTTAACCTTCATCTCAGATACTCCCATGAACTCCAGATTACTTTACTTTATCTGAACAATCTATGTGATATTTTACAGCATCTTAAACTTAAGGTGACCCAGATAAGATTGTTTTTTCTCTTACCTAAATCTACTCCCCTTCTCACCAAGCCTTTTCATTTCAATAAATGATTCCACTATCCACCTAGTCTCTGGCCAAAAAAAACAAAACAAAACAAAACTAGGAACAACTTTGATTTCACTTAGTCCTTAGTCCTGAACTTTTTGCATCTATTTATCCCTTGATTTTACTTCACTTTAAACTTATCTTAACATGAAGATACTGACTGCTTCTCCCTCTCTAATTTGAATTTTAAATTTCTCCTTGATACTTGAAGTGATCATTTTCCAAGCTGGGAGTCTGGTCCCGCCTGACCGTGGTCCTGGCTCACTATCTTTCCCTGCCTTGGCCGCTTCCGGCCACTTCTCTCCAGTCCTGGCTGGTGGTTACCTTCCTATCTTTGGCTACCACCTCTCATCAGCTTTTTGGGATAAACTTAGATAACTAGACTCTCCCCCCAACCCCCGGAAGCTGGAAACGGGAGGCAGTCAGACAGACTCCTGCATGCGCCTGACCGGGATCCACCCGGCACGCCCACCAGGGGGCGATGCTCTGCCCATCTGGGGCATGCTCTGTTGTGACCAGAGCCACTCTAGCATCTGGGGCAGAGGCCACGGAGCCATCCCCAGCTCCCGGGCCATCTTTTGCTCCAATGGAGCCTTGGCTGCGGGAGGAGAAGAGAGAGACAGAGAGGAAGGAGAGGGGGAGGGGTGGAGAAGCAGATGGGCGCCTCTCCTGTGTGCCCTGGCCAGGAATCGAACCCGGGACTTCCACACGCCAGGCCGACGCTCAACCACTGAGCCAACCGGCCAGGGCCGATAACTAGACTCTTAAATGATTGATACAGAAAACTTAGAATGGCAGTGTATTAATTGATAATTATGAGTTGTAACTGCCAAGTGAATGGGAAAGTTTGTGTTGCCTGATCAGCATTGAGGAATATTATTGAAGCCACCTTATAATAGGAATATTATCTGGAGAACCTATAAAGACAGCAAGAAGAATTAAATTATTTTAAAGGTAACATCTAGCCTGGTGTAGCCAATACCACTATGTATATTCCTGCCAACAAGACCAGTCACTTTGTCCTCTGGTCTACTAAAGTGTAGGATTCATGAAAGCAGGGTCCATATTGTTTGTGTGTACCACGTAATCCAGTGCTTAATACATGGTTGAATACTTTTAGGATTCTTTGTCCTGGACTGTGCTACATTAGCACAGACAATGTCTGCTCTCTGACTCCTATTTTCCCCTGATTTTTGCTAATTCTCTCTCTTGTTGACACATTCTTTCTGAATTATTCAAACCAGAGTTGTGCTGTCTTCACATTGGGCCTTATATATTGTCTTTTAAAGTAACTTAACAAATTTGACCTCAAACATTTGGGGTTGATTCCCCCAGTGTAATTATGAAGTTTTCCTCACCTTTACCTCTGTGTACTGCCTATGCAACTCATTGATCTAACTGTGTGTCCAGAAGCTAGAAGAGTAACACAGCCACTCATACCCACAGACTTCCGCATAGTAATGTTTGAACACTGCTGCATAATACACTGATACTTAAATATTAAGGGCCTAAGATCCTTAAAATGTAGCTGGTCTTCAAGAATAATTTACCACCAAAAGAACGTGCCACAAAATATGAAGAAAATGTGAATAAAATTGACTTTTTTGATAGTAAAATGAACAAAAAATAGGCATGATAATGAGCTAAATATATGTTATCTTGTAAGATTGATAGAAATAATTTAGTAAAAGCAGATGAAGGCTACTAATTTACAGATTTACGGTTGCATTGTTGTTGCAACAATTATAATTAAGTTCCAATTATAATTATTATTATAATTAGACTAATGGGATTTTTTTTTTAATATGAGAAGAATTTTATTCAAAGCTTATTCTTATCCCTCTGTGTAAAAGAAACTGAGTAGTAAAATGTCACTACCTACATGTGCCAGGCTGTTGTTCCTGAGAAGTGGACTGGCAGCCCCTGGGAGAGGAGCGGGGATCACTGTCCCACCCAGGCTATGGCCCCCCGAAGGCCTTCGGTGGAGGAGTGTATGTCTGTTGGGAAAACAGCTGTATTAGGCTTGCTCATCGGCTGTAAGCACTTTGCTTGATTAGCATGTGAGCACACGGCAGAGGCACATGTGCATAGCCTATGTAAGGTACTTGCTCTCAGCATGGATTGCAGAGGGTGAATGGTGGATTGCCTGTCCACCATCGTGAGGGGCCATCTTGCTGTTTGTTCATTTGCTGCTGTGAGAGGAAGGTTTCCCCTGCCTGTTTGCTCATCCCCCATTGTAAGACTCTATTACACAGAATGGCCCAACCCTTTCCGGCTCCTTAGTTTCTCTACCATCTGCCGGAATCCAATGTGGACCTGCCTGGCCTCGGCCACTGGCATTACAATGTGTCAGGTGAAGGAGCTCTCTTATCAAATGGCAGTGAAAACTCATCATGGTTCCTTTGAGGAACGAAATAAAAATTGGCAGCCAGGGAAGAGCACACAGAGTAGTCATCTCCCGGGCCAGAGGACAAGGACCGTTTGTTTCATTCTCTAGCATTTCTAGTACAGAGCCAACTGCCAGGTGCAGATGCTTTTGTTAAATATTTACTAAATAGTATGAATGATGACATAGTGTATTTTAGAAGGGTTTTTTTTGTTGTTGTTATTTATTGCTGTGTAACAAAACCCGCCCCCCCCCCCAAATATAGTGGCTTAAAACACTTATTCTGTGCTATTGTTCTGTGGCTTACCTGGGTTCTGTGTCTCTCACTGGTCTACCGTCACCTCAAGGCCCTACTGGGAAGGATCCACTTTCTAGCTACTCACATGGTTGTTGGCAGGGCTCATCTCTTCCAGGCAGTTAGACTAAGGCTTCTCCATAGAGCATCTCAGAGTCTGGCTCTGTGCTTGGTCTGTGAGGAAGTGAGAAGGCAAGAGTGCAACATTGTAGCCTTTGCTGTCTAACATTCCATTCACTAGAAGCAAGTCGCTAGGTGCAGTCCACATGCAAGGAGAGAGGGTTACACAAGGAATGCTACCAGGAGATGAGGATGATTAAGACATTTTAGAAAGCTGCCTACCAGATCTTGATTTTTTTTTTCCAATAATAATCTCAGAAAAAGAATATTAGTTTTTCTATATCTTTTAAAAAACAATTGAATTAGATGTGTCATATTTGTTAAGAAACATCAGTTCATTTTTACCCAAAATAAAAAACAATGGCTAGTACTGATAATTACAGCACCTGCTTTGACCATATTTGAAAAATATTTCCAGATTGTTAAATTGTAATAAATAATGACCTTCTCAAAGACCCAAATACAGAGGAGTATATTGCAACAGGCTTAATCAATGTTTAGTGATAATGGAATGTAAAATCAAAAAGCCAAGGATAGAAATTAAATTGCCTTTCTGCAGAAAGATCCTCAACAATTGAAAAAATGCTCTATGAAACTAAGAACAGCTTGATGATTTAGAAAATAGAAACTGAAGAAATAATCTGTATATCCAAGATCTGTCCTCACTACTTATTAGCTTGTCTGTTTGAGAGCAAAAAGGAAGGGCAACAAAAAGAGATGAAAATTTTAGTGGATTTTCTCTGGCCCTGAGCCACACTGGCTTAGGACTGTTAACTGCAAGTATATCTTGGCCTAAAAATAAATCTCTGCCCTTTCATTTTCAAGTAACATTCCTTCTTCATCTCCAAACCAGAACACAGACACATATTATTAATTTATATACAGATCTGATGGACTCTTTAATGAATGGCTTTTGATGTTCTGATATGGAAAAATTATTCATTATATCCTCAGTAATAGTATTTATTTTTAAATTTTATTTATTGATTTTTGAAAGAGAGAAAAAGGTGAGGGAGGAGCAGGAAGCATCAACTCATAGAAGTTGCTTCTCGTATATGCCTTGACCAGGCAAGCCCAGGGTTTCAAACCAACGACCTCAGTGTTCCAGGTCAATGCTCTATCTACTGTGCCACCACACGTCAAGCAGTAATAGTATTCTTTTAAAACAACATATATTAGTCACCTCAGCAACTTATGTGACTTTGAGAATGCTAATTGGATATGTATAGAATGGGAGATCAATGACAGACTGGCAACACTTCAGCAAAAGACGCTTCTAGATACTTAACCTATGACCAGGAAATGTGTTAGCCTAGCAATAAATTACTCTAATATGCCTAGCTAATAAAAGTCATGCTACTAGCAGTTTTAATTCGATTTATTTGAGTTTACAACTATAAAAATGAAGATGGTAACAGCTACTACATCCTCTTTTTACTTAAAACCCACTTCATAGAAGCAACATGCTTAACCATTCTGTAAGAATGCTTACAACTTTGGTGCAATTGGAAAGGCTTTGCAATTAGACAGGCTTTAGCTGTGTGACCTAGAGTAAGTTACCTAACTTCCCTGGAAACTCAGTGTCCCTCTATATTAAATGGGAGAAATAGTGGTGTCGATGATGGTGATAGTGATAATGATAATCCAATCACAGCTAACATTCATTAAGCACTTGCTATGTACCAGGCACTGTGTTATTTTATGTGAATTAGTTTGTTTACTCCTCATAATAACCGCATGAGGTGCAAATACAATTATTATCCCCCCATATGTGTCCATGTCCTAGTGCGCGCGCACGCACACACACACACACACACACACACACAGGAATTCTTTCGGTCTGTGTATTACATGGCTATTTTACCATTTCCAAATGTATCTACCTCTACCCTAGAACCATGATTATAGATTTTCACTATACTCTGCATCTTTTCTTCTATTGAAAGAGAATGTTCTTTGTGAAAGCTTATATCCCCATAGATTGTTAGGAGTCATTTTTGCTTTCTGTACCATGTTGTTGTTGTTTTTTTCTGCTACAGGTTCTAAATGCTTTTTTTCTCCACTCTTTATTTTTTAAAGATTTTATTTATTCTTTTTAGATAGCAGAGAAAGAGAGAGAGAGAGAGAGAGAGAGAGAGAGAGAGAAAGGGTGGGGGGAGGAGCAGGAAGCATCAACTCGCATATGTACCTTGACCAGGTAAGCCTGGGGTTTCAAACCAGCAACCTCTGTTCCAGGTCAATGCTTTACCCACTGCACCATCAGAGGTCAGGCTTTTTCTCCACTGTTAATACTTTTCATTATGCTGACTCCTGTGGGATGAATAACCTTGAATTCATGTGTCTTATTTTCATCTTTGAGTTGTGTGTGTGTGTGTGCAGAATGATTATTGCTATTATAGCTTGGTTTTATTAAACAAGTTCAGTTGTTTTTGGTACACAATCAGGATGGAATGGTGGAGATAGACCCCTCACCACTGGAATAAGTCAGTTTACTTCATCTCCTATTTGCTATCCAGATCAGGGACAATTTTTACATGAATCCAGAGTCTGTGCTTTTTCTAATATGTAGTTAACAATCTGGATGACACGTTCTTTATAGTACCACAATAATTCTGTCCATTACATCACTTAATTTATGGGAGTGCTAACACCAAAATCGATAAACATTATTTCTGAAGTGTCAAGAGTGTTAATGGTGTGATTAAAAAAGCAAAGGATTCTTAAAGTCTCTTTGCACAGAACCTTTGATATGCTGTGTTAAGGCGTACCTACCCAAAGCTGTGATATGGAAGACTTAAATCATTAAGACTGTCAACTTTAAAAATATGTGTCGGGAGCTATTTTTAGCTACATGAATCTTTTGTGCCATATTGTGGAATTTGTTAGCAGGGAGAGGGAGAAACTACATGTCTCGGAGAAGACTGTTTCAGGTTGTTTTGAGACATATCAACAGTTGCTAAGAAACTGTAGCTAATACTTCTGGGAAATTCTATAATATTTCATCTAGAAATTAGGAGAAATTTTTAGAGAGCAAAGCTTTTTAGACAAGGAAAGCATATGAAGAGTGATATTAGGGATCAATTTCAAATTGAAAATATGTATTTTAAAGTTTCCTGGAAGACTGAGTTTAAATGGGGTTTCATAACACCATATAAAGGCCTCTAACAGAATCCTGGGAGCTTTCATTTACATCTGATTTTAATGCAAGTACCATTTTAAAACCTGGTCATATTTCAGTTTATTTTCCATGATTGATGCTTTAAAATGGAGATTAGTACTTCTTTTCACACAGAGAATTAATTAGCATGCTAGAACTGTGGTTCCACAGATTCCCTTATCTTTTCTTGAAAAGGCTATATTAATAGTAAACATTTAATAGGCATTAACTGTTGAGTAGATTTTACAGAGACATAATCTTGGCATATAATGATGGTATGCGCAAACAGTTCTCTCTGATCAGGTGTAGCATTGTAGAGAGTGAAGAGACCTTCACAGCTACTTTCCCTGAGGCTTACGTTGCTGGAGGAGTCAGGCTAGCAGCCTGACTAACACCAGCTCAGTATGGCATCCCAGTGAGGACTGCTGGGCTAGTCACTTACACCTCCACATCCTATTAGCTGAAGTTCACTTGGCCACAGAGATCAGGCTTGCCCCATGCAAGAACATTATTTTTAGACAGGCTGATTTAACTATATCATCTGATCTACATGCTTTATTACTTTTGGTCTTTTTATTAGAATTTGGGCAGAGAGTAGCAATTATTCCTTTTTTTCTCTCATTCACAAGTATTAAATGAGCACCTATTATGAACAAGGAGCTGTGGTTAGTGAGGGGGTAAGGACACAGTTAACACACAGTCTGTCATTGCCCTCAAACAATTTCTATTTTAGTGAGGAAACAGTTCTACAAACAAGCAAATGTAAAACAGCAAGATCAGAGCCACCTTGAAAGTGTGGAAGGAGTTGTAGGGAAGGAACTGGACGGTTTTCCTGCCTGGAAGAGTGAGCAAGGGACCTCCCAGGGGGAGTAATCCTCAGACTGAATAGGACTTGTTGGTAATATACATAGGAAAGGCATTCAAACAGCAAGCAATGTGTGCAAGGTCCTGAGGGTATGGCCAGGGAACAGGTTCCAATCAGCCTGTAGGCTGGCACTTGGGAGCACAGGAGAGTGTCAGAGATAGGAAGGGACAGGGCAGCTGAGGGCCTATGATGGAAGGTTTGTTCTTCCCACTTAAAATCAGTGATTCTCCAACTTCTTATGAAACAGTAGACCCTTCTTTTTGTTGTTGTGTTGCAAGACTATTGCAATGGACCCTAATAAGGGTGGGAAAGAAGGAATAATATCAGGAGAGAAATAATATTAGAGAGAAATATTAGGGGAAACACAGGGTAGGGGCAAAAGTAGGTTTACAGTTGTGAGTATGCCAAACACAGAGTTTATTCTTATATTTTATTTAGTAATTATTGTATTTTTTCCATACAAACAACTGTAAACCTCCTTTTGCTCTGCCCTGTATGTTAGACTTGGTGAAGGAGCTGGGAGTGGTGCGGGAAACAGAACCCAACTGCGCCCAGTGCTCAGCACTGCCTCCTCGTGTGCTCTCCCTCTCTCCGTGGCCTCCACTGTCCACCACCCTGCTTCATGACTCTCGGCCCTTGGCTCCATGGTTCTGCCTCTCTGGAACACTCTTCCCACCTGGCTCAGTGATCCTTTTCGCGCTAACATGGCCAGCCCTTGTGATGTTGCTGCATTACTCTATTTAGGAAATCACCTGAAAACTGTTTAAGTATATATCTCTCCTGCTTAAGGACAACCTTCTTCACAATAGTGGTTATAATTTCTTTTGTTTTATGTCAATGCATAAACATTTTGTAACCTTTGCAAAAATAAGGGCTAATAAATGTTCATTGATATGAACTGATTTGATAGTTTTTGGAAAAACTACATTGTCTTCAGGTTACAGATTAGGTACCAAGTGTAGTAGTGATCTAGAAAATACTGAGATGTCGTATAATCACAAGGACAGGGCAGCCAGGCAACATGTCTTGGTTTTGCCACTTTTCTTGGTGTCTGTTCACTCTTAGGTTTTTCCAACATTCAGAGAAGCCAACAGCCAAGGTAGCATCTCAGGCCATATGACGGAACTTAGAATCCACAGCGTAGAGTGGATTCAAGGACCTGATGCTGGCAGTATAAGATGGCATGCCAAAATATAGGTACATTAAATAAACATAGTGATAGCAACAAAGGAATGCTAAGAACCAAATGAATGATTCAGACTATTATGTGCTAGAGGAATATAGATAAGATACAGATGGTCAATAGACCTCAAGTATATAGTTAGAAGACTCAGAATTTATTCCAAGTCTGAAGCCCTGACTTTGCACTCCGATCAGAATATTCACCAAAGAAACATTTCGCTAGCCTTTTACTGTATATGTTAACAGAGAAGCTTGTATCAGAGTTGCATTGAAGGTCATGCTTGAAGTAGGCCAAAATGTGAAACTGACCCATGTCTTTCTAGATTCTGTAATGGAGAATAGGCCAAAATGTGAAACTGACCCATGTCTTTCTGGATTCTGTAATGGAGAAGGAGAAGCTATCAGGGAAAATGTCTGTGATGGTTTGACTAGTATTGTCTCTCCAGTGTTATTGAAAAAACAGAATTTTTGGTGATTTTATGTCTATTTTACCTGGAAAAATCTCATCAGACTAATTGTCGGTCATCACAAAATCCATAATACAAACAATGGCATGGAGCATGTTTCATGGTTCTAGGAAGGAAAATTCAGAATTATTAATACTAGACACCTACCCATAGGTCATTCAATTAGATATCATGTGTTTGTAGTTATGCTAAAGATCTGACACGATTTTTCCCTTAAAAATTGGCAAGGCAGGGTAGAGTTATGATACCTCAACTTCCTAATTCAAGAATGGAACTAGAACTTCTGGTCAAGATGGCAGTGTAGGTAAACATGGTACTTGCCAGCAGCCACAACCACATAAAAATTACAATTAGACTACAGAGCAACCAACATTCAGAGCTGTCTGAAATCTGGCTGAATGGAAGTCCTACAACTAGGAAATTAAAGGAGATGCTACATCAAGACTAGTAGAAGGGGGAGAGATGTGGAAAGGACTGGTCCCACACCCACCTGCAGTGAATAACAATTGGGAGGGGAATCTCTACTGCAGAAGTCACCCCACCCCTGAGAAGTGAAGGGTCCCATTCCCACACCAGGCACCCCAGCCCAGGTTTCTGGTGCCAGGAAGAGAAATCCCCATAACTTCTGGCTGGGAAAAGGTGGAGGGAGACAAGGCTGCTAGTCTCAGGCAGTTCCTCTTAAAGGGCCCACATGTGGACTAACTCAGACTCACTCTGAGCTCCAATGTGGTAACAGAAGTTTGAAAGGCACCAGAGATGCTGAATTGTCCAGTATCAGGATGAGAGCTAGAAGAACAGCTTTCTTCCAGACAAAAGTGCTGACAGAGGCCACTCCTTCTTTGAGCCTGCAGGTGGACATCATATCTGAGCCCCCATCACCTGGCTTACACTATTTGTCCCAAACTGGTGATTCCCTGAGGCTGTGCCTCACCCAGCTTTTGGGCCCACCCAAGCTATTTCCAGTGATTTTTCCATATGAATGGCTTGTCTTGACTCATGGTTCAAATTTTCTAAAAATCTCTCAAGCAGCATCTGGCCTCAGCAAGACCCATCTACCTCTCTCTGAGTGTCCCCAGGCCCACCACTGGCAGCAGCTGGCCTTGGTTCACAGCTTGGCCTCACTTGGGCACCCTCAAGCCCAGCACAAGTAGCAGCCATCTGCTGATCCCTTTGTAGCTCATGCCATGTGGCCCCAGGCAGAACACAGGCAGTGGCTGACTTTGCCCCACACCATCTAGGAAGCCCCAGAGCCAGCACACTCAGTGGACAGCTTCAAACCATGTCAAGGCACCACCACCCAGCCACCTCCACAAGCAACACATTCAAGGGGTAGACTCAGCAGGCACTAGAGCCCTGCTGAAGTAAGCTCTGCTCTGTGGGGTGGGCCCCAGCACAGCTGGTCCTCCACAGTGGTCAGAGGTCAGAGGTCAGCAGTCAGTGGTTGCAGCCAGTCCTTGAGGCTGATTGGCCTGGAGATAAATCCCTCTCATTGATGTGCCTACAGCAATCAAGGCTCAACTACAAGAGGAGGGTGTATCCAACCAACATGGGGGCACACCTGAAATATCCAGCTCAGGTGAGTGGGGAGGCTGTGCCACTGGACTCTATAGGACACCTACTACATTAAGCTACTCTACCAAGCCTGAAGAGTTAGCTCTACCTGATACATAGAAACCAACACAGGTAGGCTGCCAAAAATGAAGAGACAAAGAAACATGCCCCAGATAAAAGAATAGAACAAAACTTCAAAAAAGGAACTAAACAAAATGGAGACAACCAATTCGCTAGGTGCAGAGTTCAAAACATTATTAGGATGCACAGTAAACTTAGTGAGAATCTCAATAGCATAAAAAAGAATCATTCAGAAATAAAGGATCTTGACTGACATGAACAATAATTTATAGGGAATCAGTAGTAGAGTTGATGAAGCTGAGAATCAAATCAGTGATTTGGAATATGAAGAAGCAAAAAACATCCAATCAGAACAGCAAAAAGAAAAAAGAATCCAGAAAAATGAGGATAGTATAAGGAACCTCTGGGACAACTTCAAGTGGATCAACATTCACATCGTGGATGCCAGAAGGAGACGAGAGAGAACAAGAAATTGAAAAAAAACTATTTGAAAAAAATGACAGAAAACTTCCCTAACTTGGTGAAGGAAATAGACATACAAGTCCAGGAAGCACAGAGAGTCCCAAACAAGATGAACCAAAGAGAACCATACCAAGACACATCATAATTAAAATACAAAAGTTTAAAGACAAAGAGAGAATCTTAAAAGTAGTAAGAGAGAAAAGTGGTTATCTACAAGGGAGCTCCCATAAGACTGTCAGCTGATTTCTCAACAAAGAGGAATTGGCAAGAAATTCAAAGTGATGAAAACAAGGACCTACAACCAAGGTTACTCTACCCAGCAAAGCTATCATTTAGAATTTAAGGACATATAAAGATCTTCCCAGACAAGAAAAAGCTAAAGGAGTTCATCACCACCAAACCAGTATTACATGAAATATTATAAGGTCTTCTTTTAAAAGAAGAAGAAAAAAAAGTATGAACAATAAATATGACTGATATGAACAATATCAACAATAAAATGGCAATAAATACATCTCTATCAATGACTGAATCTAAAAAAAACCAAACAAAATAAATGAACAATCAGAACAGAAACAGACTCATAGGTTCAGAGACCCTTTTGATGGTTGCCAGATGGTAGAGGAGGTAGAGGGCAGGTGGAAAAGGTGAAAGGAATAACAACAAGTAAAGCATGGTTGTTATAGAACACTCCTGAGGATATCAAGTACAGCACTGGGAATATACCTACTTGATAATACTCTAGTAACTGTGTGTCAGATGGGTGGGTATAAGAATTACTGTGATGACCATCTAGTAAGTTATATAATATCTAATAACTGGGGTGTACACCTGAAACTAATGTAATAATGTATGCCAACTCTAACTAAAAATAAAAAATAAGGAAATAGATAAGTAAGTTACCCTAAAAAATAATAAAATAAAAATAAAGTATACTGTAAAAAGATGGAACTATAACTCATATCACAAGGAAAAAGAAAACCACTTTTTTTCTTTTTCTTGTTTTTTATAACTATATGAGGTGATGGATGTTAAGTAAATTTGTTGTGGTAATTATTTTACAACAATTGTGAATATGCTATATACCTTAAACATACACAGTGCTAACCTCAAATAGCCAGAGCAATCCTAAGGAAAAAGAATGAAGCTGGGGGCATTACAATACCTGACTTCAAACTATATTATAGAGCCATGACAATCAAAACAGCATGGTATTGGCAGAAAAATAGACACTTAGACCAATGGAACAGAATAGAAAGTCCAGAAATAAAACCACATACGTATGGTCAAATAATTTTTGATAAAGGGGCCAACAACACACAATGGAGAAAAGAAAACCTCTTCAACAAATGGTGCTGGGAAAACTGGAAAGTCACATGCAAAAGAATGAAACTCGACTACAGTTTGTCCTCTTTTACTAAAATTAATTCAAAATGGATTAAAGATCTAAGTATAAGACCTGAAACAATAAAGTACATAGAAGAAGACATCGGTACTAAACTCATGGACCTTGGTTTTAAAGAGCATTTTATGAATTTGACTCCAAAGGAAAGAGAAGTAAAGGCAAAGATAAATGAATGGGACTACATCAGACTAAGAAGTTTTTGCTCAGCAAAAGAAACTGACAATAAAATAAACAGACAGCCAACTAAACGGGAAATAATATTTTCAAACAACAGCTCAGATATGGGCCTAATATCCAAAATATACAAAGAACTCATAAAACTCAACAACAAACAAACAAACAATTCAATAAAAAAAATGGGAAGAGGACATGAACAGACACTTCTCCCAGGAAGAAATACAAATGGCCAACAGATATATGAAAAGATGCTCATCTTCACTAGCTATTAGAGAAATGCAAATGAAAACTGCAATGAGATACCACCTCACACCTGTTCGATTAGCTATTATCAACAAGACAGGTAATAGCAAGTGTTGGACAGGCTGTGGAGAAAAAGGAACCCTCATTCACTTTTGGTGGGAATGTAAAGTAGTTCAACCATTATGGAAGAAAGTATGGTGGCTCCTCAAAAAACTGAAAATAGAACTACCTTATGACCCAGCAATCCCTCTACTAGATATATACCCCCAAAACTCAGAGACATTGATATGTAAAGACACATGTAGCCCCATGTTTATTGCAGCATTGTTCACAGTGGCCAAGACATGGAAACCACCAAAAAGCCCTTCAATAGAAGACTGGATACCTGTACAAAAATTAACTCAAAATGGATCAAAGATCTAAACATAAGACCTGAAACAATTAAGTACATAGAAGAAGACATAGGTACTCAACTCATGGACCTGGGTTTTAAAGAGCATTTTATGAATTTAACTCCACAGGCAAGAGAAGTGAAGGCAAAAATTAATGAATGGGACTACATCAGACTAAGAAGTTTTTGCTCAGCAAGAGAAACTGATAAAATAAACAGAAAGCCAACTAAATGGGAAATGATATTTTCAAACAACAGCTCAGATAAGGGCCTAATATCCAAAATATACAAAGAACTCATAAAACTCAACAACAAACAAACAAACAATCCAATAAAAAAAATGGGAAGAGGATATGAACAGACACTTCTCCCAGGAAGAAATACAAATGGCCAACAGATATATGAAAAGATGCTCATCTTCTTTAGCTATTAGAGAAATGCAAATCAAAATGGCAATGAGATACCACCTCACACCTGTTCGATTAGCTATTATTAGCAAGACAGGTAATAGCAAATGTTGGAGAGGCTGTGGAGAAAAAGGAACCCTCATACACTGTTGGTGGGAATGTAAAGTAGTACAACCATTATGGAAGAAAGTATGGTGGTTCCTGAAAAAACTGAAAATAGAACTACCTTATGACCCAGCAATCCCTCTACTGGGTATATACCCCAAAAACTCAGAAACATTGATACGTAAAGACACATGCAGCCCCATGTTTATTGCAGCATTGTTCACAGTGGCCAGGACATGGAAACAAACAAAAATCCCGTCAATAGATGACTGGATAAAGAAGATGTGGCACATATACACTATGGAATACTACTCAGCCATAAGAAATGATGACATCGGAACATTTACAGCAAAATGGTGGGATCTTGATAACATGATACGAAGCGAAATAAGTAAATCAGAAAAAACCAGGAACTGCATTATTCCATACGTAGGTGGGACATAAAAGTGAAACTAATAGACATTGATAAGAGTGTGGTGGTTACGGGGGGGAGGGGGGAATGGGAGAGGGAAAGGGGGAGGGGGAGGGGCACAAAGAAAACTAGATAGAAGGTGACAGAGGACAATCTGACTTTGGGTGATGGGTATGCAACATAACTGAACGACAAGATACCCTGGACTTGTTACCTTTGAATATATGTATCCTGATTTATTGATGTCACCCCATTAAAAAAATAAAATTATTAAAAATAAATAAATAAATAAAAAGAGATGTAAATATAAAACAAAAAAAAAAAAGAAGACTGGATAAAGAATATGTGGCACATATACACTTTGGAATACTACTCAGTCATAAGAAATGATGACATTAGTTCATTTACAACAAAATGGTTGGATCTTGATAACATTAAACAAAGTGAAATAAATAAATCAGAAAAAACTTAGAACTGCATGATTCCATACATAGGTGGGACATAAAAACGAGACTAAGAGACATTGACAAGAGTGTAGTGGTTATGGGGGTGGGGGGGTGGGGAGGAGAGGGAGGGCGAGGGGAAGGGGGAGGGGGAGGGGTACAAAGAAAACTAAATAGAAGGTGACAGAGGACAATCTGACTTTGGGTGATGGGTATGCAACATAATTGAATGACAAGATAACCTGAACATGTTTTCTTTGAACATATGTACCCTGATTTATTTATTTCACCCCATTAAAATTAATAAAAATTTATAAAAAAACAAAAAACAAAAAACTTACACAGTGCTGTATGTTACAATAAAACTGAAGAATAATGGAACTAAATAAATGAGAAGTAGTATAGCATAGTAGTTAAGAATATATGATTAAATACCAAACTGCTTAGATTCGAATGCTGCCTTTTCCAAACTAATTATGAAACATGGAGCAAAGTACTGAGCTGCTCTGTGACTCAGTTTCTTTGTGTGTAAAATGGTAATAATAGTATATAGTACATGGATTAAATAAAATAATACATATAAAATATTTAGAATAGGTTCTAGAGCATATTAATACTACACAATAAATATAGCTATTACATTATTAATGACAAGTTGATGATAAATATTATTATTACTCATTCATGAAGTTCAAAATTAATACTATTATGTGGCTAGTACAGGAGGACATAACAAATAACATTAAACTTTTATAGAGATAAATTCACATTTTTTTCCATCAAACAATCATATTTGGTAAGACCATCTGGTAACGGTTACAGCTGTATGGAACTCTGCTACTGGGGTAGACAGCAACCCACATGGTGACTGCCCCAGGCTCTGGAGGTAGAAGACATTCTTCAGGATCTCAAAGGCATGTCAACCATGCAGGTGCGCAGGCAAGAGTGCAGCTGCACCTGCCAGGAGGACAGTCAGCACCCGCCGTTCTTTCGGGTTTCAAAGAGAACAATAGCGTGCTTAAGAAGCCTAGTCACACCATCTCGGATACAGTTAGTCCTAAGACTTACACTGTAATTTGTATGCCATATACTTGGTTTTAACATGGCATTTTATTTGATTCTGTTAAGCACGTTTGTAGATTAGAAAATTCTGCAGAATCAGGCTATGTAGGCAAGTTTATAGGCAACATTTGTTCCCTTTGCAAGGAAATGATAGAGTTACAGATGCCACAAGAGAAGGCAAATGCATTACAGTGACTGATAGCACCAAACAAGGCTGCATTCAGTATACCAGTAGCATCTACTATCTGTTTTGTTTGTTTGTTTTAAGATGCCCTTTGTTGTCTTCAAAGATTGCAATTCAGACACTAACATGAAGGTTAGTTCAGATAAGAATGTATCTAATCTCTACTCTCTGTAGATGGCAAAAACAAATTATTATTTAGAACAGAAACAACCTTATTACATATTGTCTGCATGCCAATGACTACATACAAGTAGCTCACAGTCAGAATGATGAATAGCAGTGATTGAGTTGGTTTGCTAAGTTGTGCATCACTTTGGTCATTTTATCAATTCTCAAGCAGAGAAGGGTTTTTTGAAATTTATCTGGATCACCCTTGAAAGTTAAAGATCATCTCTGTGGCATCATCTCTTACAACAAATCAGCACTAACCAACAAATTGAGATTTAGTGGTGTGTGTGTAAAAGGCACTGTGATGGACAGGCATTATTCTGTAAACAAATCAATAGCATGGTCTCTCTTTCCAAAGATGGGTGATCATGCACAGATTACCTAACAGAATTAATCAATAATAATAATAAGTTACACAATAAGACAACTCTAAAGAAGTGCTACAGGCAGTATATGAAAAAATGCCAGATCCCTGATAGACATGATAAGAAGAGAGTTTGTTTGTGGTGAACTTAAATGGTTGTATAAAGACTTCCTGGAGAGAGAGAGAGAGAGAGTAAGAAGGCTTGAGATTGCCTTTGAATATTTGGTAGGTGGAGAGAGATATGAAAGTTTATTCCAGGTAGGGTTCCAGCAAAGATATAAGGGAACATAAGGTATACAAGCAATAGAGAGCAAACCCAATTAACAAGAGTATAAAATACATGAAGAGCCAGGTTTCTAAAACTAGGAATTGCATACCTTTAAGGATATGCAATAGTTGGTTAGGGTGTGACAAGACACAGGATAACTATGGATCAACAGAATATGAGCAATGGAAGAACCTTTCAAATCTTGTTTGCTGCTATGTATTTAGGGCTTGGAATAGTCTCTGGCATGAAAATTGCACTCTTGTCTGTGATTAAGGGTACTCTGATAAAAAATAAGGCTAGAAAAATTGTTCGATGCAAGCTTGCAGAGAATTGAATAGAGGGCATGTGGTTCAAAGTTGACTATATTATAGGCTCCAGTGCATATGAGAACCTCTTGAATCATAGGCAAAAACCTGTTGTGCATTATGCACTATTTGAGGGGCCATAGCTCTTGTTAGACACTGAAAGGGAGCCATGTTCCCAAAAGATTAAACTTTGCTTAATAAGCAGTGAGTAATAAGGAATGATTTTGAGCAAGAGAGTGATAAAATTGGTAATTGAGATGATGAGTCAAGTGCAGGGGGAGGGAGAGACTGGAGCAAAGAAAACCAGGTAAGGGCTGTGCAGGCTGGAAAGGAGATGGCTCTGCTCGCCCAAATGTGGGGTCAGTGGTCTTCAAGGAGACAGAGGAAGAGGAGTACTCAAAGGAAAGCTATACTTTGAAGGATACTGATGACATATTTGTGGAAAAGATGGGGAAATGGGAGGCAGTGAAGTTAGATTCAATTTCTAAAGAAATCAGTCAATCAACATTTACTTTTTCAAGTGTCTTGAGTCTTCACTTTGCTGTAAGACTTTCATATAAGGATTTATTCCTGTTACAATCAGAACTTAGATCTTCTTTGCAAGGCCTGATTGAAAGGATTGGGGTGCCCCCTCATATCTTAAAATCAAGGACATCAGTGAATTATAAGCTGCAAAGTCACATTAATACCAACATTCAAATAGTTTATTTCAAAATTATCTGGATTCAAATCTCTGGTTGAATTCATGGAAGTTGAAATATCTTCAAATATTTCAGATGCCTCTGTTTTTGCAGGTGTTTAGAAGACCAGTTGATAATTAAGCTTTTTTACTTTCATAATTGAACATACTACCAAGTCAAGAGATTTCAAATTTTGTTATTTCAGAAATGGAGTCCCTCATTGTCTCAGTGCAAATTAGTTGGGTTGATCATATTTAATGAGAGAATATTAGAATCCTGAAAAGTAACATTCCATGTGTACAGATACATATATACCTGCAGGTAATACAAACATTTGGTGACCATTACATTAAGGGAATGTTCCCATTTGCCCTTGATCACCTCAGTCACTAGGAAAAATGAACCTTCCAGGCTCTAAGTTAACCTCACCCACCTGATTACAGTTTATCACATCTGGAAGGCAGAGGTCACGAGGTAACTGTGGGAAAGATAGGCTGTCTTCAAAGATAAAAGTATCATATTTCCCATGTATAAAACCGGCCTTAATTTTGGGACCTGAAATTTGAAAAAAAAAAATGTATATCGTAAAGTTATTGAACTCAAGTTTTATTCATCATAAAAGTCATACAACTCTTCATCAATGTCAAAAACTCCCAGCCATTAGCTTGTCCTCATCTGTGTCTGATGACGAATCACTGTCTTCAACCATGAGAGCAGAAACAAGTATGAAAAAGCGGGAAGTGCAAGTAAAAACCTCTACAACCCACTGTATAAAACGCACAGTTTTTAGACCTTAAATTTTTCAGAAAAAGCTGCCTCTTATTCATGGGGAAATACGGTACTTTTTTTTTTTTTTTTTGTATTTTTCTGAAGCTGGAAACGGGGAGGCAGTCAGACAGACTCCCACATGAGCCCGATGGGGATCCACTCGGCATACCCACCAGGGGGCGATGCTCTGCCCATCTGGGGCATCACTCTGTTGCAACCAGAGCCATTCTAGCGCCTGAGGCAGAGGCCATGGAGCCATCCTCAGCGCTCGGACCAACTTTTGCTCCAGTGGAGCCTTGGCTGCGGGAGGGGAAGAGAGAAACAGAGAGGAAGGAGGGTGGGAGGGGTGGAGAAGCAGATGGGTGCTTCTCCTGTGTGCCCTGGCAGGGAATTGAACCTGGGACTCCTGCACGCCAAGCCAATGATCTACCACTGAGCCAACCGGCCAGGGTGGTACTTTGCTTTTCAAGCAGATTTTTTTGCTTTTCAAGTTATTCCAGCTGCCACAAGTGGTCTCAACAACAAAATGGCCTTGGACCCATTACCTGATGGTGAACATAATTGTGCCAAAGAACTAGCCAGGGCCTTTGCTGTTGTAGCCTTTTCACACAGCCTGCTGTCTTCCTTGCTAGTGTTCACACAGCAAGTACTATATTAAAGAGCAACTCAGCACCTACCTGGTGTTTTGATGGCTCTCTGGCGGCCTCTGGTGGTTAATACTATATGTGCTTTTAGAGGGGACAGCCTAATACTAGACTCCATTTGAGCAAATGCAGAAACAAACATTTGAACAGAAACACTGAAATTTTCTGGTATGAACCAAAGTCTGATACTAACTTGTAGCTATAACTCAGAAGGATCACTATATCACTTATATATAATATAGAATAGCATCTTAGAGTGAGTTGTTCATATAGTATGTATTTAAGCATTTCCCTCCTCCCTCCCTCTCTGTCTTCACACATACGCACCTCAGAAACTCACATTTCTCAAGTGGTTCTTCTAACAGGCAATTCCCAAGATGTGTCTGTGGGTGTATATAAGTGTGTTAACTTTTTTATTTCCAGCTTTCCACAGAACTGAACATTAAACCTCTTAATTATCACAGTTACAGATGTCCATTTTAGCAACTTGCTGTCTTGTTCTGGTGAGGGAACTGCACATACTGAGTGGTTACATGGAAGAGAGCGGGATGTGCGGCCTCAACACATGCATTTTCACATTGCACACTGCTGGGTGCATGAGGGCTCCTTTCATGTCTTTTGTTTTTAATTCTTGGTAGGGCGTGTATAATCAGTGACATAAACATCATCCATTAGTCAGTTCAGCCTTCCTTGAAGTATTAGTATTCTAAACAATCCTATTACCAAAGCATTATTTTGACACTTTATTAAAAGTCTTACAGCTCTAGCATTGCTAGCTGCAAATATAGTTTTATGCAATTAGGATTATAATGAAAGCTTTATTACAATGATATATAACTTATATCATCCTAATAAAAGTTCCTGTACATAGCAGTGCTTTAATAATGTTGTTTCTGTAACAATGATTTCTTAGTAATGGAGCTTCTCTCATGGCAACTTCATTATTAGGAAATGATTTCAGTAATAGAAATGCAAATAAAGATTTTGAGAGGAGCACATTATGCTTGACTCTATTATTGACCTGCAAGCTTCTCATGCATTACATCTAATCATTACTAACCTACCGTGTAGATTATAGTTATGCTTATTACTATCCTGTTATAGTTTAGCATTGTGTCTTTCCAAATTATTGAAATTAACTGCCATTTTAAAATAAAATTCAAGGGTTAAAATAGTTTAAATTTTAATTAAATTTTGTTTCTAAAGCATTAAAAATGTTTCACAAACCCTTTCTAATTTTTATTGCATCAGAGACTGAGTAGGCCAATAGCATTCACACTGGAGTGTATGTTTGTACTCTTGGGTGTATGTAGAACATTCCCAAAGGAAATGTGGGTATGGAGAGTTTTAAAGGAATTAGCTCCCAGATCTTCTATATGCACCCTTTCATAAAATCTCTCTTTCTGAAAAGGCATTTGTGGCTGGGATTCTCCTTTCTGATCCCCCATTTTTGTCTTTGCCTGTACAAAACAAAGGCATACCTCACACCCACCCCTCTTTACAGTGGCATATTGCTCAGCCAGGCCTTCAAACAAAGGAGCAATTTGACAACCCTTTTTTTTATACCCTCCATCCCAATCCATGTTTTTAAGAGCCAGGAAATACGGGATAGTAGCAAAGGTCCTAGTCTCTGGAGCCAGACAGTCTGTGTGTGGATCTGCAAACTTGAGGAGCCATTTCAGCTTTCTCAGCCTTAGTTTCTGCATCTATAAAATGGGGATAATAATAATTTTAGGTTATTGTGAAGATTAAGTAGATTCATACACATATGAAAAAGATATGACCTGTAGTATATACTAAATGATGCTATTAACTCCTGATTTATAATTTTACAATACATTTATTATTTTGATCAACCAAGTACTGCTAATAATTATAATGACAGCTCAAACATCTTAGTTAATACTTAGAGCAAAATGGTCACAGGAAATTTTGGAAAATAAATTCCTTTCTATTTTTTGTTTACAAGAATATGACCAATAAAAAGCTTTTAAGTATGAAATATATGTTAGGATAAAATCTTTGAGAGAACTGGAATGGAAAGAGTTCAAGGAGAAAAATATAAAATATCCAATTGTTGATATTTTTAAAAATGAGTGATGGTGAGTATTATAGCACTGTGGCATTTATTTCTAATTAAATGTGTTTAAGATAGTGACATAATAGTATTATTCTAAATTGTAGGTATATGTAAAAAGTATGTATATTCAAAATTGTCAATATTTACAATATACTGGAAAATTACATGGTTTTCAACTATTTAATAAAAAAATTGTAGTGGTCAACTTATGTGCCTAGGGTTATGTAGATTGGTATTTTTAAATATAGGTGTGTGCAAGCAAAATGTTCAAAGACATTGGAATAAAATCTTGATTTATAGGAGTAAAATGTAAGTGAAATTATAAAATTTTTATAATTTGGTTTCTGAGTGCTAGGTATTGAGAGTAATATCTTCTTTACCAAGTTATAAAACTACACAAAATTCTAGAATTCTTAGGCTCCTCTGGCAGAAAGTCAGTTTGACTCCATGTGGACTAACTTGCTGAATATTTCCAGTGCTTCACAGAAGATTGGTGTGTAGACAACAGTATATTCCTCGGTTGATTAGTAATGCCTGGGAGAGAGCAGTTGCCTTTCAGTGGGGAGCAGGATTTGTTCTTTGATCTGTTTGGGGAAGGGGCCTGTTTGGAGTGGAGTGGCTCCTGTCCTGAGCCAGCAATGGTGAGGCTGTACTGCTGGATGGATGCTGAGAGGTTTAGTTCATGCTGAAAAAGGCTAGTGGAGGAGCACCAGCTAAGACAAGAAAGAATGAATGGGCCTCGTATGAGGAACGTGTTAGAAATGGGCTATTTTCTACGTAAAAAAATAAGAAGTGTTGAAGAAAATGTACATGTCTGTGGGTATGTTTTACTGCCAATTATATTTATATCCGTTTGACTTGCAACAATTTTAGTTCTCATTTTTAATACATACCATGCCTGAAGATGAAAGTTTGGATGCCATTTTCATACGGGGCAGGTTTCCTGTCAGCAGATCCATGGCTGCAACCATAATGGATATACAATTTTATGTGCTGGTTTTTACACTTAACATTCTTTTCCAGACCTTTGCCAAGGAAAGTAAAGCTTCTTAGAGGAGTGATATGGTAATACTGTAGCCATATTTATGCCAGCTGCCACAGAGTCTGAGGAGAGCATGGGTTTTAGTTAATGTGATTTGTTATGGCCTGTTTGCACGGCCCTTCGAGACCTACATGTCAGCCTGTTGGAGACTTAGGCGGGTAGTGCACGCCTGCTCTGGGAGACTGGAGGCGTGTGGCACATGCTTTCTGCAAGTTGTTGACCTGCCCCAGCCAGTCTGGAAAAGCAGCATCCAGGAACGACTGTGTTTACAAGCATTAGCGGGAGCCTCCCAGCCCCACCCTGAGCCCTAACCTTCTCCACGTGTTCTCCTGCATCAAGTCAGAAATTTACAAGGGTTGCCTTCAGTGGCCAAGTTAGATATGGCATAAAGCCTAGGCTGGTTGTTTAGAGCAGCCCCAACCCCCGGGGCCACAAACTGGTACCGGTCCGTGGGCCATTTGTTACTGGTCCTCAGAGAAAGAATAAATAACTTACATTATTTCTGTTTTATTTATATTTAAGTCTGAACGATGTTTTATTTTTAAAAAATGACCAGATCCCCTCTGTTACATCCGTCTAAGACTCACTCTTGACGCTTGTCTCGGTCACGTGATACATTTGTCCGTCCCACCCTAAAGGCCGGTCCGTGAAAATATTTTCTGACATTAAACCGGTCCGTGGCCCAAAAAAGGTTGGCGACCACTGGTTTAGAGAGTCTTTATGAAGTTGCTGTGATGTTTTCGTGAAAGATTTCATAGAAGGGTCTAAATCTATCATGAAGACATTGCTACTTAAAACAGTGAGGGACTAGTCAAGCAGTTTTTTTGGAGACAATATAAATTAGTTTGTTGTGGAGGAAAACATGGTAATATCGATCAATAGCCCTATGCAAACCCCTACTGTTTTTAGTAATTCCTGAAATTTTATTCTGAGGAAATAATCCATAACCCATATAGTATGTGTATATTCACACAACATATAATAGTATAAAACTGAAAATGATTTAAATGTTTAACAGTGGAATAATGGAACAAATAAATAAATAGTAGAATGAAAATTATTATGACTGATTAACCAGATGGAATATTAGGTAGCTAAAAAGAAAGTTATAAGGATTATGCAAAATACAAGAAAGTATTTATGAAATAATGTTAAGAGATAAGAGAGAAATTGAATTAAATAGTGCATACATAGCTATGAAAGATAGAAATGTAAATAGGTATCAGAAAAATTGGGAAGAAATTGACCTGTAAGACAAAGGGAAACAAGAGCTCAAGGTTGACCTAGTCTGAAGTAATCATGAAAATTTATTGTATTTGCTGCCTGACAGGCCAGCGGAGAAAATAATAGTGAGCCCAGAGCTCAGCCTTTTAGTCTGCGTTCATCTCCTGAGTTCGTGCAGAAAGACTGTGTTTCCCCGTACTGCCAGATTTCTTTTTTGGTTTTAGACCCTTTTGGGGTCTCGATTTTCTTGTCTAGAAAATACCAAACTGGATCCAAACTATAAAAATAAGTTCTTAAAATTCCAGCAGAATACTGTGGAGAAATAAAAAAAAAAATTGATTTGTCAAGAAATGGGATTAGACTATGCAGTTTTTAACCTGACATATTAGGTTGCTCACATTTTAAATATCTTTAAAACTTCTATTTTTGCCTATATGGATCAATTTATTCCTCTCTCTAATATTTGTTTGCAAAATACCAGGATATAATTATTGTCTTTTTTTAAAAAAAATCTATGATTACATTTTTATATAGAAAAGTATGATTTCTTAATACTACAGCCTGTTAGTAGCCTGGCTTTTGTTACCTAGTTTCAGATTGTTAGTAGTAATCAAACAAGTGGGAGAAATACTTCATAGTAGCTCAATATTTTTTAAATTTTATTTAGAAAATTAACTTTAACAGGGTGATATTGATCAATAATAGTACATAGGTCTCAGGTGAACATTTCTATAGCATTTGAACTGTTGATTATGTTGTATACCCATCACCCAAAGTCAAATCATTTTCTGTCACCTTATATTTGTCCCTCTTTACACCCTTCCCCCCTCTTCCTTCCCCATTCACTCAAGTCCCCTTATTCTTCCCCTACATTCCCTTCAATCTAGAAACCTCTTCACTTTTATCTGTCCATAAGTCTCAGTTTTATATTCTACCTGTGTGTGAAATCAACCAGTTCTTAGCTTTTTCTGATTTACTTGTTTCACTCAGTATAATGTTATCAAGGTCCATCCATGTTGTTGTAAATGTCACTATGTCATTGTTTCTTATGGCTGAGTAGTATTCCATAGTATATATGTACCGCATCTTCTTTATCCAATCCTCTATTGAGGGACACTTTGGCTGTTTCTATGTCTTGGCCACTGTGAACAATGCTATGATGAACATGGGGCTGCATGTGTCTTTACGTACCAATGTTTTAGAGTTTGGGGTATATTCCCAGTAGAGGGATTGCTGGGTCATAAGGTAGTTCTATTCTTAGTTTTTTGAGGAACCACCATACTTTCTTCCATAATGGTTGTACTACTTTACATTCCCACCAACCGTGAACGAGGGTTTCTTTTTCTCCACAGCCTCTCCAACACTTGTTACTGTCTGTCTTGTTGAAAATAGCCAATCTAACAGGTATGAAGTGGTATCTCATTGTAGTTTTGCTTTGCATTTCTCAAATAGCTAGTGAGGAGTAGCAGCTTTTCATATACCTGCTGGCCATTTGAATGTCCTTCTGGGAGAAGTGTCCTCTCCCCATTTTTAAATTGGATTGTTTGCTTGTTTGTTGCTAAGCTTTGTGAGTTCTTTATATAGTATATTTTGGATGTTAGGCCCTTATCTGAGCTGTTGTTTGCAAATATCATCTCCCATTTAGTTGGCTGCCTATTTGTTTTGTTTTCAGTTTCTTTTGCTGTGCAAAAGCTTCTTAGTTGGCTATAATTCCATTCATTTATGTTTGCCTCTATTTCTCTGTCCTTTGGGATCAAATTCATAAATTGTTCTCTACAGCCAAGGTCCATGAGTTTAGTACCTATGTTTTCTTCTATATAATTTATAGTGTCAGGTCTTATATTTAGGTCTTTGATCCATTTTGAATTAATTTTTGTACAGGAGGACAAACTGTAGTCAGTTTTTATTCTTTTGCTTGTGGTTTACCAATTATCCCAGCACCATTTATTGAAGAGGCTTTTTTTTCTCCATTGTGTGTTTTTGGCTCCTTTGCCGAAAATAATTTATCCATATGTATGTGGTTTTATTTCTGGGTTTCTTGATTCTGTTCTGTTGGTCTGTATGTCTGGTTTTTGCCAATACCATGCTATTTTGATTTTCCTGGCTCTGTAGTATAATTTGAAGTTAGGTACTGTGATACCTCTGGCTTCATTCTTTTTTCTCAGGATTAATTTGGCTATTCAAGGTCTTTTATGGTTCCATAAAAACCTGGTAATTTTTTGTTCTATTTCCTTAAAAAAATGACGTTGGGATTTTGATGGAGATTGCATTAAATTTGTTTATTGCTTTGGGTAAAATGGCCATTTTAACTATGTTGATTCTTCTAATCAATGAACATGGAATATGTTTCCATCTCATTGTGTCTTTTTAAAATTTCCTTTAATAATGTTTTGTAGTTTTCAGTATATAGGTCCTTCACATCCTTTGTTAAGTTTAGTCCTAGGTACTTTTTTTGTTGTTGCAATTGTAAAAGGATTTAGTTTTTTGAGTTCATGCTTCAGAAGTTTAATTGTTGCCATACAGAAAAGCAGTAGATTTTTGTATATTGATTTTGTATCTTGTGACTTTACTGTATTGGTTTATTGTTTCTAATAGTTTTCTGGTGGAGTCTTTGGGGTTTTCTATATACAGGATCATGTCAAAAGTGATACCTTTACTTCTTCTTTCCTCATATGAATGTCTTTTTATTTCTTTCTTTTACCTGATTGCTGTGGCTAAAACTTTCAGAGCTATGTTGAATAAGAATGGAGAGAGTGGACAGACTTATCTCACTCCTGATTTTAGAGATAAAGCCTTCATTTTATTCACCATTTGGTATGATATTAGCTGATGGTTTGTCATATATGACCTTTATTATGTTGAGGTACTTTCCCTCTATTCTGATTTGATTGAGTGTTTTAAACATGAAAGCATGTTGTATCTTATCAAATGCCTTTTCTGCATCTATTGATAAGATCATATGGTTTTAGTTCTTTGTTTTGTTGAGGTAGTGTATTACATTGATTGATTTCCATATGTTGAACCATCCTTGTGCTTCTGAAATGAATCCCACATAATTGTGATGCATTATTTTTTTAATGTGTTGTTGTATTTGATTTGCTAGTATTTTGTTTAGGATCTTAGCATCTATATTCATTAGAGATATTGGTCTGTAGTTTTATTTTATTGTGTTGTCCTTGCCAGGTTTTGGTATGAGGGTTATGTCAACCTCATAAAATGCATTAGGGAGTATTACTTCTTCTTCTGTTTTTTGGAAGACATTGAGAAGAATGGGTACCAAAACTTCTTTTGAAAATCCTTGAATTTTTGATTGCTGATTCACCACCCTGTCATAGCACCACATACCTAACTCCAAAGTGGTGGCACTGTTTTAGTGAGTATCTCAGAAAATAGACTGCTAAGCCAACATTGTCACCATTGTGTAATATGATGGAAGGAAAAAAATAATTAATGTTTGGAAAGCATAAGCTCCCAATTGTTTAAGACAAAAAAAGAATAAATGTTATTTCTGCAAGTTGTTTCATGCTAAAGTGCTGCACTGAGTCTTAGCAGGCTTGGTGCTGATAGAGAAATCCTCAGTTCTATTCTTGAATTTGGACATGAGTGGCTCCATCATTTCTGTGTGCCATGACCTTGGATAAACCACCTTTCTGAGCAAAACAGCGGGTGGAGCTGGATGAAGGTCCCTCTGTCTGGCCCTCCTAACACTCAAGGGTTTCACTGGGGAGACGGAGGAACAGAGTATCCTCTCCTGACAGCACCAGCCATTGGCTTGTTGGTTTTTTTTTAATGTGTGTTTCCACTGGAACAGAACATTTTAATGAAAACACTGATATGGAGCATAAGGCTTTTAAACAGAAACTTAGCATCTTTTTTTCTTCATTTAAGTGGGTTTTAGTTTTCTTTCTGTGATGCTGTATAAAATTTTATCAATATACAAAATCATTCTGAGTCTCAGGTTTTCTCATTTTCTCTGGATGAGAGCTTTGATTAGATTATACAAGTTCTTCATTAATAATTGGCTTGCTTTTCTTTTTCTTTTTTTTTTTTTTTTTTTTTTTTTTTTTTTGCTGTTGTCTCTAATAAGCTTATGTTCTATCAAAGAATTCCTTGAGGATGGTCTGAAATGTGCTACTCTGTGTTATGTTACAGAATATTACAATTCAGTATTTTTTATAAAATGCTACCAACAAGTACTATTGAGGATTAAATGTTCATTTCTTCTTTTTGATGCTGGTGGCTGGGGTGGGTTGTTCAGTCTTATCATCATGCCTGACCTAGTTGTACAGCCAATCCTGTTTAATTAATAGATATTTACATAAGCTCTTTCTCCCCCACTCCCAGCAAGCTTTATAATGGTCTTATTGGTTATCTCCTTTCACCCTGTGAGGTATTGGCAGTGCTATTTCCATTTTGGATATCAAAATACAGAGAGATTAAGTTATATACAACAAATTGATAACTGAGTAAGTTTGGGAACTCAGAGTTCCAGCATATTAATGGTGTTGCTTAGAGCAACAACCCGTATAGACTCTATAAATATATTCAAACTTTGCTCTCTAATCCAGGAGTTAGAGTTGGGATCATCAGCAGCCCACGGAGGACCCCTTTGTAGATTTATGTGGGTGTGAGAGAATTCATTTCTGGACTCCCTCTGGAGCCATGAAAAGAAAGTTTTGTTAGCAGAGAAGATGGTGTCTGAGAACTATTGCTGTGATGTCTGTAATTTTTAATAAAAATTCTAGGAAGCTTGATAGCTTCTGTGCAGCATATGAATTTAAAGAATTGTTGTTGTTTTTTTCTTTCTTTCTTTGAATCCACCTTCCCCCAAACCATTATAATTTTATGATTAATTGGCCACAGAATGTCAACAGGTGCAGCCAGAGTAAAGTGTGGTTTCATCTGGCTTTCCTGCCCACCCCAGAAATGAGGAAGAACTTGCTAACTTTTACAGGTATTTGGGTGAGACTTTTATGTCTTGGTCACACTTTTTTTTTTCTTAAATATTTTCTCACTGTCTTTCTATCTGTATTCTCATTTACTTATTAGGGATAGAAATCTGTATTGGGGTATTTCTTCTTTCTCCTTTTTTTTCCCTGTCTTTTTTTCAAAACTAGGGAGGATTGCTTGTACTATGTCTTAGAAAGATGTTGATTATATCAGGGAATACTTGGATCTTACAGGAATTGCCTCAATCATTTACCACCACCACCAGCAACAGAAACAAAAATAAACATTTTTTTCTTCTCTAAATTTACCAAACTTCTTGGTCTTACTTAAAAGACTGAATTCAACATATCTTTCACCTAATTAAACTTAGAGTAGCCTCTTTCTGTCTTGAATTCTATTACTACACACCTCTCTTCTTCTGCCCAAGCCCTGCCCATGCTGTAAGGCAGTGGTTTTCAAAGTGTGTGCCAGGGCACACTGGTGTGCCCTAGAAGGTTTCCAGGTATGCCCTATGGTATTCCAGAGAAATATGTGCCTGTTGGGGACCAAAAAACCAAGAGGGTTTTTGGAGTTTAGATTTTTGGGGGACAAAGGTGTAGGGAATTGGCTGTAAGCTGACGGTCAGCCCAACCCCCCACCTCACTTACCTGATTAGGTTGCAAAAGAGTGTTAAGCTGTGGTGCTGGATTGTTTACACTACCCCCCATGTTCCCCGGAAAGACTGGAGGCAAGTTTCTTCTGTCCTTTGCTTGGTGTAAAGTTAAGATTTGCTAATGGCCTCACTTTGCCCTATAAATAAAGCAAAATGCAGTTTTGGAGCACACTTTGTTCTTGCCAACAGCAATTACAGGGTCCTCCAGACCCTGTATTTTCTTAATTCCGCATATTTTCTTAATTCTGCACTGTTCCCACTCGGGACCTGGAATTACTAGCTGTGCTGGTTCGCAGCATGTGCCCAGTTATAAAAATTAGTTACTCTGTTATACCATTTCATTATGGAAATACCGCTCTTTTTGTTAAAACATCATTATTAAATTTATTATTAATACATCATTATATTGTTTTTAGATAAATACACCTAAATAAAATGAATAGATTCTCAAAAAGAAGCATGACATTGAAGAATGCAATTCTGGAAGTGAGCAAAAGTTAAGTGTAAATAAAATAGGACTTGGAGGCTGACAGGCAGAATTTAATTTAGAATATTTACCATCACTTAACACTGAACAATACGACTGGATTAGAAACCCTTTCATGGAAGCTTCAAGTGATTTTGGTTTAACATTAACAGGAGAAGAACTGGCAGCTATATCCACTGATCATGGATTGATGATTAAACAAGGAATTGTCTCTTGAAGCCTTTTGGATTTCTATAAAAAAAAGAATATGTGGCAATATCTAAAAAAGCTTTGAACATTTTACTACAATTTTCAACATCCTATTTATGTGAGTTAGGATTTTCTACCCTCAACACAATTAAGAGTAAAGAGAGAGGAATCCTTCAATGTATTGATGAGGAAATGAAAGTTTGCCTTTCAAATATATGTCCAAACATTGAAGAAATTGCTAGGACACATCAGACTCATGTTTCTCATAAAAACAAGAATGAAAAAACTTAACATATTTGTGCCAGGACCTGCCGAATTTACTAAATCTTTAGTATCTATATATATATAAAAAGATAACTTTTTTGTCGCTTTTTTAACCCCTTTTCTACGAATAAAAGCATAACTAAAAAGTGTAACATAAAAATGTTTTTTAATGTCAGAATAAATTTAATTTTGTCATATTTATTTTGTTTAATTACCATAATAGCATGCTTGGACTTTATATTTTTTCTTTAATATTTGACTTAATTATTATAATATATCTCTCAGAAATCTGTATATAGTGTGCCTACAATTATTTGTAGGATTTTAAATGTGTCCCAACTTCAAAAAGTTTGAGAACCACTGCTGTAAGGTCTGGACCAGACTAAGTTCCATGTCCTCAGGTAGTCTTCGCTGTCCCTTCCTCCTGCCAGTCAGAAGTAACCTTTCTTTTCTCTGAATTTTCGTATTTTTAGATTAGTGCCTTCTGGGGAATCTAGGATATGTTACTGTGATTTCCGTAGCCCTTGAACAGAAGCCCTGACAGAGCATGGGGAGAGATTAAGAGACGAGGGTCCCTCTCAGCTCATGAAAACATACAACCTGTGTACAGTCTGATGTTTCTGACTGCAGGGTACTCAACACAGCACTTACAGAAGTTGCACAATTACAAGTATTAGATATGCAGGGTGAAAATAGCAGTTGAGTTCCCGGCATCAGGACCACACTCTGAGTATTATTCTATGAGTGGTTTTTTTCCATCCATGGGGTCTCAGGACAAGGCTACCTCTGCATTGTGACTTTCCTGTAGTTTACTGCTGAGGTCCTCTATGGCCTCAGGCACTTGCTGGCCTTCCTCAGAGCACCCTCCATCTTATGATGGGAAGTAACACATTCTTTCCTATGCAATCTTCTCTCCAGTGTGAAGCCTCCCCATCCCTTCTCTCTGAATGATGGAAAAATCCCTCCCACAGTGGGCATCTCTTTTGCCAGCTTTTCTTGTTCCTGATCACAAGTCCTGATACTCACCCAACCCCCTCTATCAGGCCAAGCAAAATTTCTATTCTCCCTAGGAATCTGTTTTTTCATTCTCTTTAGAAATTATAAGGGAAATGACGTTAGTGATGACAAACTTACTCAACCTTTGAAACTCTCTCCTTTAAAGATGTGGCCTAGGACTTTCTGTGTTGGGGATGCAACTAGACTAAACCCCCAGGTGTTGAGGTAATGGGATGTTGTTTTTATAGCTTTTTAGTCCCCTAAACTAAAATGTAAATGCCATGACAGCAGTTTTTACCTCTGTCTTGAGTATGCTTCTTTCAACAATGCTTAGAACAGTGCCTGGCACATGGAACTGGCTCCATAAATATTTGTCAAATAAATGAAAGGGTGGATGGATGGATAGGTGGATGAATGAATGAGTAAAAAGCACATAAAGGAGTAAGCTAAGTAGAAAGACATGAGTGCACATAAAGGAGTAAGCTAAGTAGAAAGACATGAGTATATTATATATTTTAGTAGTAAATGACTTACTTTTGAGTCTGAATAACACACCTTTGGGGGACACTGTGGTATGGCAGAGGGTAGGCTAACTCAGAGAATTAAAATATGCATCTTTGTGCCTCAGTTTTTTAAAAATAATAAAAGATATTATTTTTATGTGAAAACCAATAGATTCTAGAATAAACTGAATAATTGACATAAGTTTTTATGTATTCCTAGCTATACTTTCAAAACCTCTCCTTTGCTCTTAGATATAATTTGGAAGAAATATTTGTGAAAACAGATACTGAAGTTTCTATCTTATCTGGGGACTTCTATAAATGTACAGAGGGTCTTGTGTTGTGACAAAGAGGATGCTTCTGTTCCTCTCCTGTCCCCACAGTAGCATAGGGGACCACTGGTGATTTCTGCACAAATATTCCCTTTTATGGAACAGGCTGCATATGCCAATAACAATTTACTTTGGCACAGGAGGATGTCTTTGTCTATGCAGTAATTACACAAATATTTATCGAGTGCCTCCTAAATGAAGGACACTGTCCTGGATGCTGAGACTAACATAGTAGTCAAGATACTTCCCCTGTCCTCAGGGAATTACAGTATGGTAGAGGAAGACTCCTGTAAATAGTCAATTACCTATACAGAACAGTGTGGAATTCAGCAGTAGATTTAAGCATGAAGTGCAGTGGGAGTACAGAGAGGGCACCTGATACAAGGTTGGGGTAAAAGAAAACAGATCTAGTGTCCACTTCACAACATACATACTTAGTACAATATTATTGACTCTATTCCCTATGCTGAACTTTACATCCCCGTGACTTTTTGTAACTGCCAAATTGGTACTGGACATATTGGAGGATCGGTTTTGTAAATTATGTAAATGTCTAACTAGTATTCTATACACCAGAAATTAATATTAAATGTCAACTATAATTGAAAAACAAACAAATAAAAAATTTAAAAAGAAAGCTGAAATTTGTAAGAGAAGAATGGACATTAGTTAGTAAGGGAAGGCGTGAGGGTTTTCCATCCAGAGAGAATCTCATGTACAAAGTCCTGCTGGTAAGAACAAGCAGTGTGTTTGGAGAACAGCAAATAGTTTAATGGTGAACAGTACATAAATATAAGTAAATACCTAGTATTCTATTTCTGAATAAGATACTTTAAACATAAAAGTAATAAATTAAAAAGGAGAAAAGGTATCAATTTAATTATCTAATATTATATTCCACATCCAAATCATCATGAACAAATATAAAGACAAATAAAAATGTGGAAATAAAAAATATTTTTAATATCTCAACAACTTTTTTGAGATCGGGGTTATCTGTTTGCTCTATTACTAATGTTTGACCCAATGCTGGCTCACAATGATGGTTAAATGAATGAAAAGAATCAGTATCCTCAAAAGATAGTAACAAGCTAATATAAATTAATAAGAAAACCCCTGTTAAAAAAAATAGTCAAGTAAATAAGAACAGAAATTTTCACCTCCGAGTTATCATGGCCTTTTTTTTTCCTGACACATCACATCAAATTTCTTAGCAAATCTTGTTCGTTCTGCTTGCATAATAAATCCCAAACCTGACCATTCTCCCATTACCAAACTACTTTCAGTTAGTACAAGGCACCATCATATCTTGTCTGGGGTACTGCAGTGCCTCTTACTGTTCTTCCTGCTTCTCTCTTTGCATTATACAATATTCTGAGTATTATTTTAAAAGTAGATCAGAATATGTCACTTCATAGTTCAGAATATTCTAAAGTCTCTCCATCACATTATTCCCTTCATTTCACCAGATTTCACTGGTCTTCTTGATATTCTTTCAACACGCTAAGTACTTTCCCTCACTAGGGTAATTAGGGTCTAGGCACTTGTCATTCCCAAGCCCAAAAGACTCATTTCCAAAAGAGATATATAGCATGTTCTTTACTTGTTCAGCTAGCTCTCTGTTCAAATGTTACCTGGCAAAGAAGCCTTTCATCACCAACTTACCTAAAATAGTGCTCACCATCATTCTCTATACAGTTGTTCCTCGCTATATTGCGGTTCACTTTTCGTGGTCTAACTGTATCGCAGATTTTTAAATTGTATATATTTAATTTTGTATCGTGGATTTTTTACTATATCGTGAGATTTTGCTGTATATAGGTATTTTTATATATTTATTGTTTTAATTATTTTTGCAGTAAAGTAAGCATTTTCTAGCCTAAGAAATTGAAAACAATATAAAAATATATAAAGAATATTAATTAAAAGAATATTAAATCTAAATAAAATATGTAGCCTACAGCAGATGAGTAGACAAAGACTTGCATGTGTGGAAAATGCAGCTTACATCTGCCTCTGCTTGAGCTAGTTTGCCCACGTGCGATCGTACACAGCACACTATTGGCTGATGGGTAGGAGGTGACCAACAAGAGCACTCTGTCTTGTATATATAAATAATAAAATAAATATAAGTTCATTATTTCACAGATTTTTGCCTATCATGGGGAGTTCTGGAATCTAACCCCCACCCTAGACGAGGGACCACTGTATATTTAAAATTTCCTTCTTTCTTCCCCATTTGACCCTCTCAGCCTTACTCTGTATAAAACATATTTAAGAAGAACGTATTACTTGCAGACTAAACACAAGTCTACCCATATGTGAGTGTGAAGTTGGAATGCTTCTTCTCCCCTCCTCACCCCTAGGCACCAGACAGAAGCATATATATGTAAGCTACTCTGAAGGGATGCTCTTTTAATCCTTGGCCTCAAAGAATTACTTTATTTGTAGTCCTACTAGTCATTCACAGTAAAAAGTACAGCATTCATAACAAGACATTAAGCATGAAGGCCAGCAGAAATATCAAATTGAAATAATCAGATCTTCAAACTCATATATTAAAATTTTGGGGGGCCATGACCAGTTGGCTCAGTGGTAGTATATTGGTTCAGTGTGTGAATACCCCAGGTTCAATTCCCAGTCAGGGCATACAGGAGAAGCAACCATCTGCTTCTTTCTCTCTCTCTCCTTCTCTTGCTTTCTCTCTCTCTCTCTCTCTTTTCTCCTCTGACAGCCATGGCTCAATTGGAGCAAGTTGGCCCCAGATGCTGAGGATGGCTTTGTGGCCTCCACCTCAGGAGTTAAGAATAGCTCAGTTGTTGAGCAATGGAGCAGTGCCCCAGACTGGCAGAGCATTTCCCTTTGGGGGACTTGCCAGGTGGATCCCAGTTGGGGCACTAGTGGGAATCTGTCTCTGCCTCCCCTCCTCTCACTTAAAAAAATTTTTTTGGATGCAAAAATATGAAAGAATTGTGTTGAATATATTTTTAAATGGGATAAAATGTGAAAGTATGATATGGGAAGAAATGATTATAAAAATGATCAGGCAAATTTAAGAAATAAGCAAATAGAACATTTAGAAAGGAGAGTATATAATTAGAAGGACCACAAAGAAAATAGATAAAGTTAAAGAAAATATTGATGTAGAATGTGAATAAGTTATATACATTGTAGCAAAAATTGAGAAAAAAGATGGTCAATATAACAGGTTAAGAGATAAAAAGAGAGAGTAAGGACAAACACATGTCTAGTAGAAGTTCAAGAAGAAGAAACTGAAGAACTTTAATATTTGGATTCAGAAAGTTCAATGAATCCAAAATAGGAAAATCATAGGAAATCCACACCTAGACACATTACAGGGAAACACCAAAGGGAAAAAAATCTTAAAGGAAATGGCATTTAGACTGATATTTGACTCACACACAGTAAAAATGTCGAACATGAGAAAATGGAATAATATAGTCAAAGTGCTGAGACAACATAATAGTAACCTAAAATTTTACCTGTTTTTCAAAAATGAGGACCAGATAAAGCATTCATAATATGGGACCATTTACTATCAACAGATCTTTAATAAATGGATGTTCTTAAGGATATATTTCAACAATAAAGAAAATTATTTTATAATAAATATGATATATAGGAGAAAATTGTAAGCAAAAATAATAGAGTGTGTCCTGTTCGATTAGCTGTTATTAGCAAGTCAGGTAATAGCAAATGTTGGAGAGGCTGTGGAGAAAAAGGAACCCTCATACACTGTTGGTGGGAATGTAAAGTAGTACAACCATTATGGAAGAAAGTATGGTGGTTCCTCAAAAAACTGCAAATAGAACTACCTTATGACCCAGCAATCCCTCTACTGGGTATATATCCCCAAAACTCAGAAACATTGATACGTAAAGACACATGCAGCCCCATGTTTATTGCAGCATTGTTCACAGTGGCCAGGACATGGAAACAACCAAAAAGCCCATCAATAGATGACTGGATAAAGAAGATGTGGCACATATACACTATGGAATACTACTCAGCCATAAGAAATGATGACATCGGAACATTTACAGCAAAATGGTGGGATCTTGATAACATTATACGGAGTGAAATAAGTAAATCAGAAAAAAACAGGAACTGTATTATTCCATATGTAGGTGGGACATAATACTGAAACTAAGAGACATTGACAAGAGTGTGGTGGTTACGGGGGGGAGGGGGGAATGGGGGAGGGATAGGGGGTGGGGAGGGGCACAAAGAAAACAAGATAGAAGGTGACAGAGGACAATCTGACTTTGGGTGGTGGGTATGCAACATAATTGAACGACAAGATAACCTGGACTTGTTATCTTTGAATATATGTATCCTGATTTATTGATGTCACCCCATTAAAAAAAATAAAATTATTAAGAACAAAAAAAAAAATAGAGTGTGAGTAAATCTCAACAAACATTGAGTTACAAAACACTGATAATACCTTATTTATGAGATTAAAAAACTAACGATACAGCTGAAATACTAAACAACAAATGTACATAAATCAGGTGTGGGTGATCAGAGTTAAAAATATGAAGGTCCTTGTATAGGAAAAAAGCAAAAATACTGAATAACTGTGGATTTTATTTTTTTTATTTTTATTTATTTATTTTTTTAAATAAATTTTTATTAATGGTAATGGGATGACATTAATAAATCAGGGTACATATATTCAAAGAAAACATGTCTAGGTTATTTTGTCATTATATTATGCTGCATACCCCTCGCCCAAAGTCAGATTGTCCTCCGTCACCCTCTATCTAGTTCTCTGTGCCCCTCCCCCTCCCCCTAACCCTCTCCCTCCCTCCCTCCCATGTCCTCCCTCCCCCCACCCCTGGTAACCACCACACTCTTGTCAATGTCTCTTAGTCTCATTTTTATGTTCCACCAATGTATGGAATCATGTAGTTCTTGTTTTTTTCTGATTTACTTATTTCACTCCTTATAATGTTATCAAGATCCCACCATTTTGCTGTAAATGATCTGATGTCATCATTTCTTATGGCTGAGTAGTATTCCATAGTGTATATGTGCCACATCTTCTTTATCCAGGATTCAATTGAAGGGCTTTTTGGTTGTTTCCATGTCTTGGCCACTGTGAACAGTGCTGCAATGAACATGGGGCTACATGTGTCTTCACGTATCAATGTTTCTGAGGTTTTGGGGTATATACTCGGTAGAGGGATTGCTGGGTCATAAGGTAGTTCTATTTTCAGTTTTTTGAGGAACCACCATACTTTCCTCCATAATGGTTGTACTACTTTACAGTCCCACCAACAGTGAATGAGGGTTCCTTTTTCTCCACAGCCTCTCCAACATTTGCTATTACCCGTCTTGTTGATAATAGCTAATCTAACAGGGGTGAGGTGGTATCTCATTGTAGTTTTGATTTGCATTTCTCTAATAACTAATGAAGCTGAGCATCTTTTCATATATCTGTTGGCCATTTGTATCTCTTCCTGGGAGAAGTGTCTGTTCATGTCTTCTTCCCATTTTTTTATTGGATTGTTTGTTTGTTTGTTGTTGAGTTTTATGAGTTCTTTGTAAATTTTGGATATTAGGCCCTTATCTGAGCTGTTGTTTGAAAATATCATTTCCCATTTAGTTGGCTGTCTGTTTATTTTTATATCAGTTTCTCTTGCTGAGCAAAAACTTTTTATTCTGATGTAGTCCCATTCATTTATCTTTGCCTTCACTTCTCTTGCCATTGGAGTCAAGTTCATAAAATGTTCTTTAAAACCCAGGTCCATGATTTTAGTACCTATGTCTTCTTCTATGTACTTTATTGTTTCAGGTCTTATATTTAGGTCTTTGGTCCATTTTGAATTGATTTTAGTACACGGGGACAGGCTGTAGTCGAGTTTCATTCTTTTGCATGTGGCTTTCCAGTTTTCCCAACACCATTTGTTGAAGAGGCTTTCTTTTCTCCATTGTGTGTTGTTGGCCCCTTTATCAAAGATTATTTGACCATATATATGTGGTTTTATTTCTGGGCTTTCTATTCTGTTCCATTGGTCTGAGTGTCTATTTTTCTGCCAATACCATGCTGTTTTGATTATCGTGGCCCTATAATATAGTTTAAAGTCAGGTATTGTAATGCCCCAAGCTTCATTCTTTTTCCTTAGGATTGTTTTGGCTATTCGGGGTTTTTTATAGTTCCATATAAATCTGATGATTTTTTGTTCCATTTCTTTAAAAAATCTCATAGGGATTTTGATGGGAATTGCATTAAATTTGTATATTGCTTTGGGTAATATGGCCATTTTGATTATATTTATTCTTCCTATCCAAGAACAAGGAATATTTTTCCATCTCATTGTATCTTTTTCGATTTCCCTTAACAATGCTTTGTAATTTTCATTATATAGGTCCTTTACATTCTTTGTTATGTTTATTCCTAGGTATTTTATTTTTTTTTGTTGCAATCGTGAAGGGGATTATTTTTTTGAGTTCGTTTTCTAATATTTCATTGTTGGCATATAGAAAGGCTATGGACTTTTGTATGTTAATTTTGTATCCTGCGACCTTACTGTATTGGTTTATTGTTTCTAATAATCTTTTTGTGGAGTCCTTCGGGTTTTTGATATATAGGATCATATCATCAGCAAAAAGTGATACCTTTACTTCTTCTTTTCCGATATGGATGCCTTTTATTTCTTTGTCTTGTCTGATTGCTCTGGCCAGAACTTCTAGCACCACGTTAAATAAGAGTGGAGAGAGTGGACAACCCTGTCTTGTTCCTGATTTAAGGTAGAAAGTCCTCAGTTTTATGCTGTTTAATAGGATGTTGGCTGATGGTTTATCATATATGGCCTTTATCATGTTGAGATATTTTCCTTCTATACCCATTTTGTTGAGAGTCTTAAACATAAAATTGTGTTGTATTTTATCGAAAGCCTTTTCTGCATCTATTGATAAAATCATGTGGTTTTTGGTCTTTGTTTTGTTGATATGGTGTATTACGTTAACCGTTTTGCGTATGTTGAACCATCCTTGAGATTCTGGGATGAATCCCACTTGATCATGATGTATTATTTTTTTAATATGTTGTTGTATTCGGTTTGCCAGTATTTTGTTTAGTATTTTGGCATCTGTATTCATTAGAGATATTGGTCTGTAGTTTTCTTTTTTTGTGCCATCCTTGCCAGGTTTTGGTATGAGGGTTATGTTGGCCTCATAAAATGTGTTTGGAAGTATTGCTTCTTCTTCAATTTTTTGGAAGACTTTGAGTAGAATAGAAACTAAGTCTTCTTTGAATGTTTGATAGAATTCACTAGTATAACCATCTGGGCCTGGACTTTTATTTTGGGGGAGGTTTTTAATAGTTTTTTCTATTTCCTCCCTGCTGATTGGTCTGTTTAGGCTTTCTGCTTCTTCATGACTCAGTCTAGGAAGGTTGTATTGTTCTAGGAATTTATCCATTTCTTCTAGATTGTTGTATTTGGTGGCATATAATTTTTCATAGTATTCTACAATAATTCTTTGTATATTTATGATGTCTGTGGTGATCTCTCCTCTTTCATTTTGGATTTTATTTATTTGAGTTCTGTGCCTTTTTTCCTTGGTGAGTCTTGCCAAGGGTTTGGCAATTTTGTTGATCTTTTCAAAGAACCAGCTCCTTGTTTTATTGATTTTTTCTATAGTTTTTCTGTTCTCTATTTCATTTATTTCTCCCCTATTTTTATTATCTCCTTTCTTCGGCTGGTTTTGGGTTGTCTTTGTTCTTCTTTTTCTAGTTCCTTAAGGTGTGAGGTTAAGTGGTTTACTTCGGCTCTCTCTTGTTTGTTCATATAGGCCTGAAGTGATATGAACTTTCCTCTTATCACTGCTTTTGCTGCATCCCAGAGATTCTGATATGTCGTATTTTCATTTTCATTTGTCTGTATATATCTTTTGATCTCTGCGCTTATTTCTTCTTTGACCCATTCATTTTTTAGAAGTATGTTGTTTAGTTTCCACATTTTTGTGGGGTTTTCCCCCTCTTTTTTGCAGTTGAATTCTAGTTTCAAGGCTTTATGATCAGAAAATATGCTTGGTACAATTTCAATTTTTCTAAATTTGCTGATATTGTCTTTGTGGCCCAACATATGGTCAATTCTTGAGAATGTTCCATGTACACTAGAGAAAAATGTATACTCTGTCGCTTTGGGATGAAGTGTCCTGTAGATGTCTATCATATCCAGGTGTTCTAGTATTTCGTTTAAGGCCACTATATCTTTATTGATTCTCTGTTTGGATGACCGATCTAGAGCCGTCAGTGGTGTATTGAGGTCACCAAGTATGATTGCATTTTTGTTAGTTTTTGTTTTAAGATCAATAAGTAGCTGTCTTATATATTTTGGTGCTCCTTGGTTTGGTGCATATATATTAAGGATTGTTATGTCTTCTTGATTCAACTTCCCCTTAATCATTATGAAATGACCATTTTTGTCTCTGAGTACTTTTTCTGTCTTGTAGTCAGCATTATCAGATATGAGTATTGCTACACCTGCTTTTTTTTGGGTGTTGTTTGCTTGGAGTATTGTTTTCCAGCCTTTCACTTTGAATTTGTTTTTATCCTTGTTGCTTAGATGTGTTTCTTGTAGGCAGCATATAGTTGGATTTTCTTTTTTAATCCATTCTGCTACTCTGTGTCTTTTTATTGGTAAGTTTAATCCATTTACATTTAGTGTAATTATTGACACTTGTGGGTTCCCTACTGCCATTTTATAAATTGCTTTCTGTTAGTTTTGTATCTAGTTTGATTCTTCTCTTTTGTTTTTCTATCATTTGTTTTTGTTTGTTTGTGTTCCATACTTCTTTCCTCTGTTGCTACCTTTTTTAAGTCAAGTGTTTTTGTGGTGGTTTTTTTAAGGGTGGTTACCATTAAGTAATGAAAAGGGTACCTACCATATTCATTGTAGTACCCTATCTTATAAGTATTTCTGCACTTCATCGTCCTTTGCTACTGTTAATCTCCAACCTCTCCCCCCTTTTTTTCCTTTGTTGTCACAGTTTAAGTTTGGTTTTATTGTGTTCTTGGTGGAGCTGTTACTTGTGGTGTTGTTTGCTTTTGTTCTTTGAATCTGGTTGGAAAACCCCCTTTAGTATTTCCTGGAGAGGGGGCTTTCTGCTGATAAATTCTCTCATCTTTTCTGTATTTGTGAATGTTTTTATATCTCCTTCGTACTTGAAGGATAGCTTTGATGGGTATAGTATTCTTGGCTGAAAGTTCCTCTCTTTCAGGGCTTTAAATATTGGGGTCCACTCTCTTCTAGCTTGTAGAGTTTCTGCTGAGAAATCTGATGAAATCTAATGGGCCTTCCTTTATATGTTGTACTCTTCTTTTCCCTGGCTGCCTTGAGAATTTTTTCTTTGTCATTGGTTTGTGTCATCTTCATTATGATGTGCCTTGGAGTGGGTTTGTTGGGGTTAAGAAAACTCGGTGTTCTGTTTGCTTCTTGAATTTGAGGCTTTAGTTCCTTCCACAGGCTTGGGATGTTCTCGTCTATTATTTGTTTGAGTATATTCTCCATTCCATTTTCTTTCTCTTCTCCCTCTGATATACCTATTATTCTTATGTTATTCTTTCTGATGGAGTCAGACAATTCCTGTAGGGCTTTCTCGTTTTTTATTATTTTTGCGTCTCTTTCTTCTTCTCTCTGTTGTGCCTCAAGTTGTTTGTCTTCTATTTCACTAATCCTATCTTCAATCTGGGCTATTCTGTTAGCTAAGCTTGTTACCTCGTTTTTCAGCTCGTGAATTGAGTTTTTCATTTCTGTTTGATTTGTTTTTATAGTTTCAATTTCCTTGGTAATATATTCTTTGTGTTCATTGAGTTGTTTTCTGATCTCCCTATATTGCCTTTCTGTGTTTTCTTGTTTCTCTCTGAGTATTTTTAAGATTTCTATTTTAAATTCTCTGTCATTTAGCTCCAAGGCTTCCAATATGTTAAGTCTTTTTTCCATAGATTTTTCCACATCTATTTGTGTTACCTCTCTTTCTTTTGTATCCATAATATTCGATTTCCTCTTTCTTATCAGCATCTGAGGGTGGTCTTGTTGATAGCACTAATTAGAATTAATAAAGAGTAAAAAGTAAAAATAAAAATAAAAAATAAAAAAAAAGGTAAAACACCCCACAAAAAAAACAGTAATAATTTATTATTTCCCCCTTTTTTCTTTCTTCTCTTTCCCTCCTCTCCCCTCCTCAGGGAAATATCATGCCTATAATGCAGGGCCTGATTTGGGGTGAAGAGTTCAAGGGTCAAAAAAAAAAAAGGGAGTAGGGACCTATTAAATGCAAAAAAAAAAAAAAAGGAAGAAAATCTTAGACAAGCATAAGATGATTTGCTTGTAAGTGATGGTCAACTAAGAGATATAATGAGAGGGATTAGAGGGAACCAGAAAAAAGGACCAAAAAAGAATAATAAAGAAGAGAAAAAATAAAAATAATAAGTAAAAATCTGTTGTATTAAGTGGAGCGAAGACTAAATACAATGGAGACCTTGGGTTGGGAGGACCCAAAATGCCCCAAAAATAAACAAACAAGAAAAAAAAATAAAAACAAAAGCAAATAAGAAAAATAAAGCCAAAAAAAGCCTTGAGTCCCAAATTAACTAATTTGTTCGTGATTGAGGATTAAATGGGAGGAAAGTACAATGAGAGAAGAAAAAACGAATAGAAAGGAAAAAATAAGAAAAAGAGAAAAACGAAGGAAGAAATAAAAAGGAAAAGAAAAAAAAACAAAATAAAGCAAAACAAACAAAAAAAAAACAAAAGAGGAGAGAGTGAGAGTTAAGTGTTTTGGAGTATAACCTTAAAGAAGGGTGAGGATGAAGAAGAGAAATAAAATGTAACACTCATGGGTAGTGTAGTTCAAGAAAAGGGAAGCGCCTGACCTGTGGTGGCGCAGTGGATAACACATCGACCTGGAAATGCTGAGGTTGCTGGTTCAAAACCCTGGGCTTGCCTGGTCAAGGCACATATGGGAGTTGATGCTTCCAGCTCCTCCCGCCTTCTCTCTCTCTCTCTCCCTCTCTCTCTCCTCTTTAAAAATGAATAAAGAAAAAAAGGAAAAAAAAAAAAAGAAAAGGGAAGCATAAGATGGGTAGAGAATAGAAGGACCGAGGTGGAGGAAATAAAGGCAATAAGATAGAAGAAACAAACAACAACAACAACAAAAAAAATTAGTGGAACAAGTTGTAAAGTCTGTGGATTTTTCTTGATTTTGAGAGGTTAACTTCTTCCTTTTTCTTTTCTCTCCCTCTTCCTGGTCGGTGACTCTGTGCCCCAGGCTCTGCCCCTGTGTCACACTTAGGTAGGGATTTGCAGTTGATGGGATTTTATGGCAATGTCCTATAATTGGCTTTAATCTTGCTGGTAGTCAAGGCTTGTTGGCGTTTGCAGGGTCCAACGATGAGAGAGTTTGCTTTCCTGGATTCTCTCTCCTAGTCCCCCCTTTCTGAATTAGCAGCCTGGTGATCCAGCTATAAGGCTGCAACTGCTTCTACCTGGGGAGTAAGAGGCTCAAAGAGCTGGGAAATCCCCACTCTATCCCCACTCAGTGCAAGGCTTTGGGAAAGGCTCTGGTAGTCAGGGCCTCCAGTGTAATCAGGCGGGGGTGGGAGTCAATTGTTGTCAAGGTGACTGTTCAGGGCCTATCATTTAGTTGGACCTCTCAACCCAGGCTTTCCACACTTTGTAGCCTGTTTTTGCTGGGAAGAAGAGGCACTAGTCTCTGCTTGCGACTAGTGTAGTATAGATCTTATTATCTGCCAAGTCCTTCTTGTTAGCGTTTATCCCTGAATATGGAGGCTCTATCAATCAGAAGTTGCCCCCGCCCCTTTAGCGAGAGGCACTAAAAGATATCACGCCTCTTGTCTTGGGTCGCTGAACTGAGAGAGATCTTATCAATTAGAACCGAGGGTGCACAGATTTCATGGGTTAAGCTAATTTCAGTGATTGGGTTGCAGCTGAGCTCCCGAAGGTATTTTAGGCTGCCTGTGCGCTCCCCTCCCCCAACGCTTGATTGTTAGCTTGAATGGCTGGGTGAGGTGCCCCGCCCACGGAGAGAATCTCCCAAGTAGGGGAAGACCACCCTGATGCCTCTCCCGCTCGCCCTGCCGCTGGCGGCTGGATCGCACCAGGCGCAGGATAATTGGGCACCCTGGGTGTGCGGGCCAGTAGGGTGCTCTGGGCGTGTGGAATGCCCAAGGCACGCGCGTGCAAATGGGGTGCTCCGGGCACCAGTGGCTGGCGACTCTCACTCGCAGTGCGCGGGCCCCTGGGAACGTTAGCGGTGCTCGCTCTGCAACCGGACCGGGCACGCTCCCGCGGCCGCTCGCAGCGGCTCGTGGCGGCAGCTCCCGGCAGCGGCTCGCGGCGGCTCCCGAGTATGGGCTGACTCACCCCAGGCGCACAACCTCGCGGCTTGAATGAATGCCCGTGCGGTAGCTTCCTCCACACCCTCGTCTCTCAGATTCAAGTGATAACAGTCCTTTCGCTATCAGTTTGTGTGGAACTCCGGAATGCTCCGAGGATAAATTTTTCTGTTTCTAGTTGATAAATTTGTTGTGATTTAGGGGAGAGCTGTCGGACGCGCTGCTCACGGCGCCATTTCCGTGACGTCAGCCATCTGTGGATTTTATTGAGTTAAACATCTACTTAAAAATTGTGGAATAACCACTAAAAGTTTAGAAATATAACATACTTTTCCAAAAGAAAAAGCAATCAGAAAAAAATAAATGTTTTTGAGCCTACACTCAATCAATACAAAAGAAAGCAACTGAAGAGGATAAAAAGGAAACCACAAGAAAAAACATTAACAGTAGAGTAAGTAAAAAGCCTAAAATAAGATGAAAGAAATGAAGTCAAATTTTATCAGTAATCACAAAGCCTTTAAATGAACTAAACTCTTCATTTAAGAAACAGATTGTAAAGGTGGATTTCTTTTTTTAAAAAGTTATCTATGTTCTTTTTACATGAAATACCTCAAACATAGGCCACAGAAAGATTGAAAGGTAAATCATTTTTTAAAATGCTTAAGGTAAATAGAAAACTGGTGTGGCTATAATAATATCAGATAAAAGCCCTTTTTTGGCAGAAATTATAATCAGAGATTAAGTGTGATCACTTCACATTAAAGCTTTATTCTCTAGGAAGATATACTTTTATGTATTTAAATAACAGTTTCAGGATATATAAAGCAAAAATTGACAAACAATAAGCAGAAGTGGACAAATCAACTCTTATAGGGGATGTCTGAACTTCTCTTAGAGACTGGTAAGTCAAGCAGATGAGGATATAGAAGATGTGAACAGCACAATTACCTTACTTGAGCTAATGACACATGGAAAGCACTGTAACCAACAACTGAATATTATATATTTTTATGCATATTCTTTTAAGCCCATTGGAATATTAAAAGAATAAGGACAAAACAAATCCAAACAAAATATATGGAAGGGAATAATAAATATAAGTATAGAAATTGGTAAAACAGAAGACAAAGATATTTATAGAAGATCAACAGAACAACACATATGCCTGACCAGGCAGTAGCACATTAGATAGAGTGTCGAGTTGGCGTGCTGAGGACCCAGATTCAAAACCCCAAGGTAACTGGCTCGAGTAAGGGCTCATCCAGCTTGAGCTCAGGGTCACTGGCTTGAGTGTGGGATCATAGACATGACCTCATGGTTGCTGGCTTGAGCCCAAGGTCTCTGGCTTGAACCCCAGAATTTCTAGCTTGAGCCCGAGGTCACTGGCTTGGCCTGAGCCCCGATCAAGGCACATAGGAGAAAGCAATCGATGAACAACTAAAGTGCCACAACTATGAGTTGATGCTTCTCATCTTTCCCTTCCTGAATGTCTGTCCCTATCTCTCTCACTTTAAAAAAAAAAAAAAAAGCACAATATGGCAGGGAGTAGCACATGCTAGGCACTCAATAAGTATATATTCAGTGAATAAAAAGCAACAGAAAACTGCAAATGTATGTGTATAACAAGTCTGAAAGGAAATTTACCTAATAGTAATTATATCTGAATGGGACAGTTTTAGCTTGTCCTGCTTTTATTTTTGTTCTTTTCTGTGTTTGCTGAACTCTCTGTATGAATTTGTCTTATAATTTTATGAAAATACATTATTTTTAAATAAAAAATAGATTTTGAAAAGGTGTACTAGGGAGGAGCTAGAGAACACCCTCGACACCGACTGGTCAGTGGGTGAGGAGGCGCGGTGTACGAGTGTGGGCTTTGCAGCTGCTCTGCCCGCACCGCGTGGATAACTTTCAGCATAATCTCTTGGATCCTGTTTTCCAAACTGGCAATAATAAAGCCTTCGTCAAAGAGTTATTTGGCTAGGTGACCTCATATGCAGCACTTAGTACAGTGCCTCATACGGTAGATGCCCAATACCCATTTCCCTCTCCCTGCTCACAGGGGCAGGGTGAGGGAGAGACAGCTCTTCATTTCTAAGGAATGTGCTCAGAGTAGAAAGCAGATTTGATCTGTCTAGAATATGAGACTGGATGAAAGCTTAGTACATGAAAATATATTAGTCCCCTTCCAGAGAGCCAAAATATTAAGAAATGAACCAAGTAACTCATACTTATTAGATGTACGAATGAAGGTGCAGTATTATCGTTTCCTTGTGATAGTTATTTCTAATAGTTCTGAAACCAGTTCCCAATATTCAGATCAGACTTACTTTATGAGACATTTAACCATTGCTAAATTACAGTCCCTAAGAGACTGTGCCTATATATAGCAACTTTTCTGGAATTACAGAGATAGAAATCTGACCCATCATTTCTATTTTGACGAAAAACCATTCAGCAGAACTTTGTTCAGTAGAAGTGTATATTGAGTTGTAAGCCTAATGCAGTTCATTGGCTGTATTTCCACACTGACATTTTTCTCAGTGCAGATTTGCATTAGTTCATTAGTAATGACAGCACTTGCACATAAATTTACCTTCTGAATTGATCTAAGAAATGCCACTAAAAAGATCCTGACAGTTTTGAGGTTCTTCCATATCTGAAAATGGTATGTTAAACAAATAAGGTGTAGGATTTTAGATTTTTTTTTTAACTCCAGCACATAATTCCTAAACCAACTACAGACATCTTTCATCTCTGATTCTGGATGTTTGTGGGAGAAAGTAAAAAATAAAGATAATCTTGCCTGATGGTATGAACCTTAACAAAGCTCCATTGCAGAAAAATGACTTTTGGAGAATATTATCCAGATTGATTGTCTACACTGATCAAATGCTTCAAATTATTTTTAAATTCTGTATCTTACTTTAAATGCAAATTGTTTGGCTTGCAGGATCAGCTGGTTGAAAATGACTGAAAAATTAGTATTGGCTCGGGTTGCAAAGCTAATTCTGTCACTGCTACAGCAATGTTATCCATAAACTTGAGCACATTTTAAAATTACAGATCCTTTGTCTTTAGTTAGGGTTAGATCATTATCAAATTATAAGACTTAATATTTGATAAGTGGATGAATGAGGGAATATATGAGTTCTAATAACACGAGGAAAACTTTTTATTTTTCTATATAGCCATTATTATATTCTTCATAATTCAAGGCCTGTATTCAGTAGTCTTATACATTTGGAAACAGGATTTATTTTGAGTATCTTAAAATTAGTTTTCTACCTGCATTTGAAGACTGGCTAGTTTAATGATTTGGTTGATTTGCCACAACTAAGGGAAGCTGATACACTTGAGAAAGAAAGCATTGAGTGTTAACTGTATACAGTTTAACCAGGTCATTAATTATGAATACTTTTGACATACTGCCAGAAGAGGGATCATGATTAACAACATACTTAAAGTATTTATTTAAGGACAAGAAGGGCCCTCTGGGTTCCAATTCTTATAAAAACAACAGCTTTACAAACATTCTAACAATAGGAACATAAGTTTATACTGACTTAAATTAGCTAAAATATAGCAACTTTGTTTAATATATTTCCATTACTCCTTCCTTTGCTATGGATTATAAACCCAACATGACAGTATTCTCCTTCTTTGGCTTTATGTAAACTATCATGTATCTACCTGTGGCTCTTTTGTGTTTCTACTTAGGGCTTGTTGTGCTTCATGAATATTAGACTAAATATTTTTAAATCAAATTCTAGAGATTTTCAGCTAGTATTTTTTCAAATATTTTGCCTGCCCCTTTCTCTCTCTCTCCTATTCTCCCAGACTCCTGTTATGTATATTCTGGTATGCTTAATATTGTTCCCTAGGTCTCTGGGCTCTGTTCATTCTTCTTCTGTTCTTTTCTTTCCTTCAGATTGAATAATTTATATTAACACATCTTTAAATTCATTCATTCTTTCTACTGCCATATCATATCTACTACTGAACCCATCTAGTGAATTTTTTATTTTTGTGTGGTACTTTCCAACTCTATAGTTTCCATTTTGTTTCATTGAGTGAGATTACCTTTTTGCAGGGTCATTGTCATAGTTATATCTTTAAACAGTTTTATGGGTTGTTTTTTTTTACTTTTCCAAACAAGTTATAATAGCTGCTTTGAATGCTTCGTAAATCCAATATCTGGGCCCACTCAGAGTCAGGTGATTTTGTTATCATTGTTTTTATAATGCATTAGTTTCAGGAGTACACTTAGTGGTTAGATAATCCACATACTTTCCAGTGCCCACGGGCACCGTGTAGTTACCACAGTATTACTGCCTGTATTTCCTAGGCTTTACTTACTTGCCCATGACATGTCTCAAATTTCTTTGAAAGCTAGACATTTTAGATAATATATTGTAGCAATTCTGGATTCCAACATTTTCCCCTGAGGGGTGTCTTTTAGTTGTTGTGCTATTGATTTTGTTTGCTTGTTTCATAACTTTCTTATGATTTATCTGCAGAAGTTGCTTCTCTGTAAGTGTGTTCATTGATGTCTTTGTTATTTTGTTTTTCATTCTTATTTTCATATTTGATCCCTTCCTTGAGGTCACCCAGCTTAAGTCTGTGTAGCTTGCTGGTTAGTCAGTAATTGAACAGAGGTTGTGCTCAGTACCTAGAGCTTGTAAATCTTCCATCCTTTTCCGATGAATGTGTGTGAGGGGTTTGGGAGCACACTTCAGTTATTGTTCAAGTTCATGTCAGCTTTTACTCTCCATCAGGCCATCTCTATCTCCCCTGCACATGTGTGTAGTTCCGTCAGTCTGGGACACCTGAGGAACTACCTAGCCCTTCTACAACTGTCTCCTCTTCAGAATCTCCCCATTAAATTTTTGGATGGTTTGCTGCTTGTCTCAAATGAGATTGCAACATCTGGCTAGCAGAACTGTGGTTTTTAACTTGTCATTTAGTACTGATTTTGCTATTTTTATTGCCAGCGCCACAGGGAAGTGATTTTCACTGTCTGTGGAGATCAGGTCAGCCCCACTGGCTGCACAGCCACTGTCCTCCAGTGGGCCAGCTCCTCCTGATTAAGACTGCCCTGTGCTGGAGCTAGTGGGGGTGGGGAGGGATATGAAGGTATTTCTAGGCCAGCAGACTGCAGACTCTATGTTTCTAACTTGAAGTGCTAGCAGCTTTTCATGAATTAAAATACTTTTTAAATTTTTATTTGCCTTTGGTTGATTTTCGCAGTCTGGAATTTTTTTTTGGTAGTTTTTCAATTTTATACTTCTTATTAAGGGAGAAGCTGTGCTGACCTCTGCATTCTACTATAGTTGGAAGTCTACTCCTGTTCTTATCTATTTATAGAACTATTCGTAAAAGATTATACAAATATACCATACTATAATTCCTATTGTAAGTGGATCAACACAGCATAGCTTAGCTTTTTATTTTTTTATTTTTTATTTTTGCTTAGCTTTTTAAAACCAAAAGCATCTTTCCAAAAATATATAATTTAAAATCCAGTTTAAACTTTTAATTTTTAAAGAGTTTTTCATGTTAATATATTCTGTCTAATTACACAGATATAAATTTACAGTAAATGATTTTAAAAAGTATAAGTTCTTTTTTTCCAGATGACTAAATATGCATTAAAGAGATGTCCAAACTGTTCCTAAAGGTGCTTTTAAAGTATGAAAGTCTCTATTATTTAAAAAGCTATTTCACATGAGCATTACCATGTATTTTATTGTATTAGAACATAACCTTAAATGCTAATATGATAGTTTTTAGGTTGTGTGAGGAAAAATTAATATTAAAATGTATATTACTGAAGTACTTTGAAGTACCTGAGATTTCGTTTTAATTTAAGTTCATTTAAATTATTTTTCATTAATTTCTTTCTGGATATCAATATATTGACAGTTCTCATCATAAATGTTCACTTAGATTTACTTATTTATTTATTTTGCTAAGACATCTCTTGTCTTCAGTTATAATCAGTTGTCAAGTGTTCCTAACATTTAGACATAGGTCAGTAATATTTTTACCATTCTGCATAACTCTATAGAAGCTTCTTGTTTTTAGATATTGAAATTGGGCTATATTATAGGCTTTCATACACTTTATGCTGGATGTCTGGGTGCCAGTTGTCTTGTCTGTTAGATATCAATCGGTTAAATAATAATAGCCAACTATGTGCTTATTATGTCAGGCACTATTTTTAACACTTTTCTGATATTTTCTCATTGAAGGATAATAATTAATCTATGAATTAGATACTATTAGTCCCACTTATCAGATGAGGAACTAGAGACATAAAATGATGAAGGAGTTTGCCCAAAAGTTCACAACTCTTATGCACTGGAGCAGAACTTGACTCCACACAGTCATAACGACAGCGCCCATGTCTGCTCTTATCCACTTGCTGTATGGACTGAGCAAAAGATGACTTGTAGAAGAGAAGTCCAAATCTTCACTGAGCAGCATCACATGAGTAGAGTTACAGGGCCTACTTCTGCTTAGGAAATGGTCTCCTGAAATATCAAGTGTGCATATCTCTCTTGGATGTATGTTATATTCTGATATGGTTCCTCTTTTTTTTTTTGTTTTTTGTTTTTTTTTCTGAAGCTGGAAACGGGGAGGCAGTCAGACAGACTCCCGCATGCGCCCGACCGGGATCCACCCGGCATGCCCACCAGGGGGCGATGCTCCGCCCATCCGGGGCGTCACTCTGTGGCGACCAGAGCCACTCTAGTGCCTGGGGCAGAGGCCACAGAGCCATCCTCAGCGCCCGGGCCATCTTTGCTCCAATGGAGGGGAAGAGAGAGACAGAGAGGAAGGCGCGGCGGAGGGGTGGAGAAGCAGATGGGCACTTCTCCTGTGTGCCCTGGCCGGGAATCGAACCCGGGACTTCCGCATGCCAGGCCAACGCTCTACCACTGAGCCAACCGGCCAGGGCCAGATATGGTTCCTCTTTTGAGGTTTTATAAAGAAGTAAGTTCTTTACTCTATGATGAAGCCACTCCTTATGACAGCCACCAAGTCATTAAGAAAACCTGAGTATGACGTGCTAAGATTCTCAGACACAGGCTTGGGTGGTGGTTGTGAGTGCTTCCATTCAGCATGCAGGCCAGGAGGAAGGGCACAGGCATGGGCTCTTCCTAGTGTCCCCCTTGGGCCTGGGACTCCTAGTATTGTGACACCTGCTGCTGTGTGTGTTTATTTTCCTTTCAGTATTCCCAGGCTTTTCACAGTTTTGTTTGAAGAGTCCCTCTGCCTCAGCCGTGGGCTTGGACTTGAGTTTTTAATAAGCTGGAGTTTCCCCACGAGCCTGAAAGTGGCTGTGGTAATTGTCAGGGGTCGCCAAGGGGAGAGGAGTCTCAAGGATGAGTGGAGGAGCTGAGATTGAGCTGACTGCCCATTCGGGCCATTTCTATCTGATGCCATCTTGGCAGGTCTAGTTTCCATTTGATTAAAGAAGTTAATATATCTTCTCATCAGTAAGTTTTGGTTACAGCTCTTCATTGCTTTCTATTGGTTACTACATAGTAATTCAAAAAGAATTTAGAGTAAATTTGGCTTTTTAAATCTCAACCCTCCAGCAGTTATTATTTTAGTCCAGAATAATCCTGAAGTTAGTTTGCATTTTCTATGCATATTTCCTGTGCTCATTCCCGTTTACACTTCTGCCCTCACCACTTGTCCCCAGGCCTCTGCACTGTTGTTTTATTCTTGTCATTCTGATCTCTGTTTCAAGATCTTTCCTTCAGTAAAGCCTTCCCTTTCACCAAATCAATGCCTTAGCACAGTCCCTGCAGAATCATGTTACTCCATTTTCTTTCTTTCGCAGCACTTATTAGTATCTGGATTATCTTGTTTATTTATTTGTTCTTTGTGTCTATTGTCGGTCTTCTGCAATGGAAGTAAGTTCCATGAGATCAAGGACTTTATCTTCGAGATACAGTGATCTGTATAACTATATCCAGAACTGTTCTTGGCAGATACATAACAGATGATCAATAGAGAGGTGTTTAATGAATAAACATTAATTTAAGGCAGGTAAGGGAAGCCAGAATGAATTGGACAGGAGGACTTGCCAGAGAGAGGCCTAACACATCTGGGCTGTGACTGGGGGGTCTGGTTAGGGATGTGCTGGAGAGAGGGAGCTTAGGCTCCACTGTGAGAATCAGTCTACCGCAAAGACATCTGCACGTGGCTCTCAGGGAGACATAATACCAGTCCACACCTAGTGGATAACTTAACCCTCCCCACACGTATATAGCTCGAAATCCCTGTACCCAGTGTCTCCGATAGAAGAGGAACTGTCCCTCCCATTTCTGTGAGTCGGTGTGTGCACACATAGGCAGGCATGAATGTTTGGGGCTGGTGAGACGGGGCAGCAGAAATGAGCACAGTAACCCTCCTTATGGAGAGTCCTGAGCTCAACTTCACCTGGATGGGCTGCGAGGAGGAGGACCAGGAGCAGGCAGGCTGCCCCCATCCTAAGCTAGCCCACAGGCTTGTTTTATTTGGCCTGCAATACGTTTTTTAAAAATTGTGTCAACATTTAAATTTAGGAGGTTTTACATAAAAATCTGGATTTCTAGGTTATTTTGACAAATGAGAAGGCCTGGCATACTGAACCTGCATTCTCACATGTCACACTGACTAGAGCAGGGTAGCATGCCCAGGCTCGGCTGGGCACACTCTCCCGTCCCCCACAGGCCCTGCCGGCGGGCTTAGCTGGCCTGGCAACTTCAGGTCACCTGCATGGTCTTTGTAGATATCTGTCTTAGTTTCTTTGGGCTGCTATAACAACACACCACAGACTGGATAGTTTGTAAACACAGAAACTTAGGTCTCATTGTTCTGGAGGCTGGGCCTCTGAGTGAGATCAGAGTGCAGCCTGTTTTCTCGGCATGTCTTCATGTGGTGGAAAGGGGCACGTCTACTCTTTGGAGCCTCTTTTTAAAAAAAATTTATTAATTATTAAAGGATAGTTGATATATAATATACTGCCCACAAAAATTAAGGGATATTTCAAAATAAATATGAAGCAATATAAAAAAATTTGATTTTTTTATTAAACAAGAACATCAGAAAAGCAAACGATAAGTCAAAGAAAGGCATTCAATTATGCAAATGAGATGCAAAACCAACTCTTATTTCATTGGTGAAAATACACTGTATAAAAGGCTGAAAGTACTGCAATATCTGCATGTTCCCTGATCCCCTCATTTTTGTGAGCAGTGTATTATATTAGTTTCAGGTGTACAACAGAGTGATTTGACATTTATATACATTATGATGTGATCACCACAGTCTGTAACCATACAGCTATTATATTATTGACTACTTTCCCTATGCTGTACATTTCATCCCGTGACTTATTTTGTAACTGAAAGTTTGTACCTCCTATTCATCTTCACCCTTATTATCCATCCCCCTCCCCTCTAGCAACTATTAATTTGGCCTCTGTATCTGTGACTCTGTTTCTGTTTTTTGTTGCTGGTGGTTCATTTTGTTTTTTTAGATTCCACATATAAATGAAATTACACTTCTATATTTATTACTCCTATATTTATTACAGCATTATTTATAATACATAGCCAAGTTATATAAGCAACCTTGGTGTCCATTGGTAGATGAATAGATAAAGAAGAGGTGGCATATATATTGGAAATATTACTTGGCCATAAAAAAGAATGGAATATTGCCATTTGTGACAATATGGATGGACCTAGAGAGTACTATGCTAACTGAAATAAGTCAGACAGAGAAAGACAAATACTGAATGGAGCCTCTTTTTTAAGGTCCTTAATCTCATTCCTGAGGGTGCCACTCTCCTGACTAGTCACCTCCCAAAGGCCCCTCCTCCTAATACCATCACATTATGCTTTAGGATGTCAACATATGAATTTGGGGGGACACAAACATGTATAGCACAGCAGTATTTGAAGTTGCAGTCTCTGGCATAATGTTTAATCCATAATGTAAATGCGCAATAAATTTATTATCACTCACTGTTTTTGTTTTGGTAGAATTTGTGCATAGGTCATTCACTACATAGAAACCTTTGAAGGCTCCTCATTGCTTGCCAAATGATGTCCACATCCCTAACCTGGCAGCAGTCTGAGCTATATCTTGTATATAGTTGTTCTCTTATAAAGGCAATGGAGTTCCACTGTATGAACTTTTTACAGAAACATCCCTATAAACTTGGGAGAGACAGAAGGAGAGAAACAGATAAACAGAGAAACTCAGAAATAGAGTTAAATAATGCAACTTAAATAATGCAAGCCATTCTCCCTCCCTTCTCTGCGAGCCTGTTCTGCCCACTGAACTTGTGCCCATTAGCAATGAATACACTGAAGCCTGAAACAATCAACATGTTTACAAAATTTATGTGAATTATTTTGGTCCCATTGCCACTAACAAAGAGATGAATGAAATACATTGCTGAGGTGGTCAAGCTAACTGGGCTTCACAGATGTTCTTGGAGAAAGACTGAAGAATAAGTAAAGACCAGAGGGAAACACTAGCTGACAAGGAGTTAGAGGGAACTGGTAAAAAGTTATCTACAGTTTCTCTTGAATAAACAAAGTCATGTGCCCTCCTCTAATTGACTGGGCTACTTTAGCAATGTGTAACTCCATCTCACACCAACTTCTCATATTTTAATTATAAATTACGTTTCAAAAATGAAATCAATTTGTATCTTAATTTGATTACTTGGGATTTAAAAGCAAACCTTTATGTTAAAGGAGTAAACCAGATTATGTACTTTGATGCTTTTCAAACTAACTCACACTGTCTGTCTGGGCCGACCCGATCCTCACAGGAGCACCCTGTTCTTGGGCAACCCTTTTTTGTACTTCATCCCTGCAAGACGACTGAATTCATGACTCCCGTGTTAAAGAATTCTCAGAAAATCAATAGGTAAGAACACCATCAAGATACATTGGCTTTAGCTCTTACTTTAAAAGTGTAAATCTCTTTATATGACTCTGAAAGCTAAGCTAAAAAAGAAATATTCTTTGTAATAATAATAATGGCTAACATTTATTGATTTTTACTGTGTGCTAGGCGCGGTTCTATTTTAGATATATTAATGCATTGGGTTTTTATAATGCCCCTATGAGCTGAGTTCTATTATTTTACCCAGTTTACAGAGGAGGAAGCTAAAGCCAAGAAGGGTTAAATGATTCAGCCAAGGTCACAAAGCTAGTTAAGTGGTGGAACTGGGACTTCAGAATTGATAAACCAGGCATTTTGCCTTAGAGCTGGCTCTTCATCACTGCATTCTACTACCTTAGCAAATGCTATAAATTTTAATGTAAAATTGGAATCATCAAGGGGAGTCTAGAGTCCCACTGCCTTCAACCACCTTATTGAGGGACCCTCACAGTGTTTTTGGAGCTTGAGTCCTTGACAAGCAATGGGACTGGCATTTGGAAACGCTGGGATTTCAAGAGTTAAGCACACATCTTTGAAGAAAGCTTTGTTTCTTTTTATTGTTGATAACTGATTTTCTAGTATTCATCCAAACTACAATGGAAACATTAGAATTGCCTGTATTTTCACTTGTTTCCCAGAAATGTCAACTACATCATGTCTTGGCTGAGCCTTGTTGGGCCAGTTGTTGGGCTGAATCTACCTCTGAGTTATGCCAGAGCAGCACCTCAGGATGAATGAAGTGTCTGTTGACCAGGTAAAAAGGAAAGGCTGGACTGAATATTTTGCTGTTAAAAAGATCCGGTGTCTCTGTTGCACTTCCGTACATTGTCTGCGCTGGCCCCACCATATATTAATTTAGCTTTCATGTTTAATAGGCCAATCACTTATTTGTTTCTTAAAATTTTCCAACCAACCTGCACCCAATTATTTAGGAAGCATTTTACTTTGCTATAAGTGACACTCATGCAACAAAGGACAGAGTGGTTTTATTTTAGAATTGATATTCATGAAATAAGTCTTTACTGCTCAGTTAACCTTCTTTTATTTTCTTCGTTTTTATTTTGTTCTTGTTCTTCAGATTCTCCTATTAAGTGAAAGCTTAGAAATTACAGCAAGAAGAACGCTGGAAGTTTATGTGGCTGACCCTGGTCTTAATAGGACCAATGCCTGGAGTTTTCAGCTCACCAAGATTTTGACGTGAATTTTTTTTCCCCTTGGAAGCAAATGTCTGCAGCAGCTGATATACCACATATGTAGAAGAACCAGAAACTGAATCTAACTTGATAATAGAAACATCATTAGGGCATTTTCAAGCTATCCCTTCCTGTCTCTGAGCCTCGTTTTCTTCATCTTTAGTATGAGAATAACAAGATATGTCAACAGAGTTGCTGTGAGCACCACGTGAGGTCATTAATACATGAAAAAATATTGTAAAGTATTATACCTGTATTCATGAAATGCTCTCCTTTCTTACACTTTATTGTTATTTATCCAGTCTGCCAGTAAATTGACTTGCCAGTAAGGTCTTAAGATGGACCTAATCTGGACAGTTTTTAGGTAGGAGTTGCTGTTTTGGCTTTCATTTTAACTTGCTAGGTTCTGAAAATAAGCGAAAAATGCAGTCAGCTCTTTAGAGCATCTAGTTTAGTGTCTGTTAGTCCGAGATGCACTCTAGAATCACCTGGGGCTCTTTTACCAGTACACAGGCTGGCCACCAGCTTCCGAAACAGCTTCTCTGGGCGATTTTGACGCACAGGCTCCGGGGGGAATTCTGGTCTGGATGTGCTTTTAGTGTGGCATTTATTTGCAGTTTTGGTCTCCAACAGGTCTTTTCAGATTCTATATATCTCTCCAACAAGTTGGACTGACTTCCTAATGGGGATCTGGGTATCGCCCCAAGACTTCCTGATAGCAAGGCAGTCCAAGAGACGTTTGTTCACAAGGTGGCCCCAGGGTAAGTGGTTAGGGTGAGGGGCTGATCTGCTGGTGAATGAAAGAGAACTGTCACAGCTCTTCCAGTCTGTTGGTAAGGGCTGAACTCTCAAGACCAGACGGAGTGGAAGTAGAGAAAGGGTTAATCCTGACTGCTAGAAAAGCTAAAGTAAATTTTTAAATGCTGAGCTGCAAATATTCATGCTGGGATGAGAGCCTGCTTACATGCTTGCTGGGCATTTTGGTATTTACCACTTAACTTTCCAATTTCTCTAAGGGATTTCCCCCCACTCTTTCTAATGTAAAAACAGATTTCTCAGCAGGTCATTTCTGGGGTTAAATATATATGTGTGTGTATATATATATATATATTTCAGCTGGATTATGTACTGGTCTGGAAATATTAGTTATCTTTTGCTAACAGATTCTGAGATGATAGTAGCCTATCAGTTTGGGGCCAGTGTGTATTTTCTTTTATAAGTTAAAATTTTTTTTTTCTGTAATTGATGGGACCTGAAAATTCATGCATGGTGGAAGAAGTTCTGATTCACTCCTGTGGGTTATAGAGACCCCTTCCCTGTGTGGGTCCCTTTCCTCGACAGCTCTATTTCTTTTCAGATTGTTTTTCACTTAAAAAAAAAAACTTTTATTTTTGGTGGATAAAAATTTTTGTTTTTAAAAATGCAGTTATATAACTGTCATCCCAGCTAACATTGGAAAGAAATTTGTTTGTCAAAGTAACAGTTCTTTCTCTGGAATATGAGGACATTTTCCTCTGGTTTCCTCTCTAGCTAATAGAGCCCGGTCAGTCAGAAGTAAGGCTGGTTAAATCTGCAAGCAGGCAGTCTCCTAAACTCTGCTTTTCCTGTGACCTTGGAAACATTGCTTCAGCCCTTCAGTCCTCTGCTTCCTCATTTGCAAAATGAGAATGTGAATTCGAGTAGTTAAAGTAATCACATTTGCATTTTAGAAAGAACCTATAATTTTAAAATGACTACTGCATAAAACTAACCACGCACCCACTATCAGTTTTTCCACCAGCAGGTACTAGCTCATTGGCTTTAGAAGGGACAGGAGTGCAGAGGCTGGGAGGATGCCAAGAGCGGTTTTCAGTTGTGTCCAGAGCCTTCCAAAACACACATGCTCCTGTCCCCAGAGGCCTGAGTCCTGACTTACTGTTTACCTGGGCGAGTCACTGTGCTCTCTGAGCCTCTGTCTCTTACTGTATTAAATAGAAGGAAGTGTATTGGATGAAGTGAAATCAATTTACTTTATAACTAGTATTTTTTAATGAAATAGAATATCTGGGAGAAACACTCCCTGTGACCTCCCTTTACCCTCACACCACTGCCACACTTCTGACACCAGATGTTTGGGTTTTCCACACATCAGACAATTCTGTGACACCAGCTAGTTGTCCTACCATATAATTCAGTTCTGTCAGTCCCTGATGCTGTCTACCTGGAGTTTGCATCAGGTCTTATAGGTCAAGAGTTCAATCCCATGAGACACCCCCATTTGAGACTCCAGTCTCAAGTCCTAGGTTGTCATCTGTACTTTTAACCAACCAGACTTAAATTGGAGTTCCCAATACCCCCTCCTTCAGTACAATAATTTGCTAGAATGGCTCATAGTTCTCAAGGAAACACGTTTACTGGTTTATTATATAATAAAGAACGTGACAAACAGGAAGATGAAGACATATATAAGGCAACATCCTGAAGAGTCCCCAGTGCAGGAGCTCTGCCCCATAGAGTCCTGGCACGCAGATGCATTCACCGTCCTAGAAGCCCTCTGACCCTGTGCTTTGGGGATTTTATAGAGGCGTCCTCGCATTGGCATAACTGGTCACTCACTCCATTTCTGTTGCCTCTCCTCTTCCCTAGTGATGGGGAATGGGGTTGAAAGTTCCAAGCTTCTAATAAGAGCTTGGTTTTTCTGGTGATGACCAGCCCCCATCCTGAAGCCATCCAGGAGCCCACCAACAGTTGCCTCATTAGAATAAATGACATTCCTATCACCTAAGAAATTTGAAGGATTTAGGAGCTCTGTGTCAGGAACTGGAGTCAAAGACAAGATAGAACAAAACATGCCCCTAGTGTTCTTATCACTTAGGAAATTACAGGGTTTAAGGAGCTCTGCGCCAGGAGCTGGGGCAGAGACCAATACATACATATTCTATTATTTCACAAAGCCATAGGATAAAGTGTATTGCACATGTAAGAATATTATTTGTTTTGTGAAGCTTTGGTTTTAACTACATCAAATATGTATCTCTACCTGTGGATATGTGTGTGTTTACTAGGTTGTGATGAAATTGTATTTCTAACTTCAGAGAACAAACTGATTTGAAAACTAGTAGATAAATAAACTCCCTTCTAATTCTAAGACTCTTCTTTCTTCCTTATATTGCTGACCAGTAGGTTGCTGAAAGTTGTTCTAGAAAGATATAAGAAGTATTGAACTGTTATTATGCACATAGCACTGGAGTACTTTAATATGTACATTGGTCCCTGCAGCTACCCCTCTGGATTTTTATAGGACTTTATTATAAAAGTGCTTTCACATTTCTATTCTTTTTTTTTTTAAATATACTTTTTTTTAAGATTTTATTTTTATTTATTCATTATAGAGAGGGCAGAGAGAGAGAGAGAGAGAGAAGGGGAGAGGAGCAGAAAGCATCAACTCCCATATGTGCCTTGACCAGGCAAGCTCAGGGTTTTGAACCGGCAACCTCAGTGTTTCCAGGTTGACACTTTATCCACTGCGCCACCACAGGTCAGGCTCTATTCTTAAATTTGGTAGTCTTCTTTCAAGCGGTAATTTAAAGCCCCTGCTTTTGTTCAACCTTTATGTTGTCAATAGCGACACCTAGCGGTAATACAGCCCTGTTTGAGGTATCCCGTAGCATTAGAGCTGAAAGTGATATTAGAGATCACCAAGTCCCATTATTTTTAAACAACTGAAAACTCACATGTATTCATTTATACCAGGGGTCCCCAAACTTTTTACACAGGGGGCCAGTTCACTGTCCCTCAGACCGTTGGAGGGCCAGACTATAAAAAAAACTATGAACAAATCCCTATGCACACTGCACATACCTTATTTTAAAGTAAAAAAACAAAATGAGAACAAATACAATATTTAAAATAAAGAACAAGTAAATTTAAATCAACAAACTGACCAGTATTTCAATGGGAACTATGCTCCTCTCACCGACCACCAATGAAAGAGGTGCCCCTTCTGGAAGTGCGGAGGGGGCTGGATAAATGGCCTAACGAGGGCCGCATGCGGCCCGCGGGCCGTAGTTTGGGGACCCCTGATTTATACCTTCATTCACTAACTTTACATGAGGATAAGCAAATATCATGGCCTTTTGACTTCTTGGATTGTTTTGAAGTTTTTCAAATACTCAGAAATCACTGTTAACTATGATATAACCACGAGGGAGAAATCTAATAAAGCATGCCATGATAGGTTAAGGGAAAATCAGAGTCCAGTATATATGGCCTTTGGAGCATTGTTATTTACACTTGTATGCCAGATCTTCAGGGTGTAGCATGGGGCCTGGTACTTGGTAGTATTCAGTACATCACTGGGGAGTATTTGTGTATGTAGGTGATCACTGAGTCCAGGGGAAGCCTGCCATGGTCTCCTTTCAGCAGGAGCTGGGACTGGACTGGCTTTCCTCTTTGGGGAACTACCACCTACTCCATCTTTGAGAAGATTTCTTTCCCCTGACACCAGCAGCAGAATGGGATGTGGTCTCCTTAGCCCCTTCCTTCAATAGATTGAGAGAGAGGGAGGTGCCCAGGCTTTTTCTGCTTATTAATTGGGAACTGGCTAAATAAAATGTGGTTTTGTACATTAAAGGGAATAATTTCAATCCTATATATCAAAATAGTCAGTTCTCATAGATTGAGTTAAAACAGAGAAAGACTAGATGCTAACATGCACTCAGCACTATTTTATATCAAAAATACACAAATACCACACATTTTCTATAGTGCATTTTAATATATATATAAAAATAGCCTAAGCAGCGGCACAGTGAATAGAGCATTGAACTGCGACACGGAGGACCCAGGTTTGAAACCCCGAGGTCGCTGGCTTGAGCGCAGAGTTATCCGACTTGAACACGGGCTCACCAGCTTGAGCCCGGGGCCGCAGTCTTGAGCATGGGACCGTAGAAAAGACTTCATGGTCGCTGGTTTGAAGCCCAACATCGCTGGCTTGAGCCCAAGGTCTCTGACTTGAGCAAGGGGTCACTCAGTCTGCTGTAGCCACCCGGTCAAGGCGCATATGAGGAGCAATCAGTGAACTAAGGAGCTGCAACTAAGAATTGATGCTTCTCATCTCTCTCCTTTTTTGTCTGTCTGTCCCTATCTGTCCCTCTCTCTGACTCTCTCTGCCCCTGTCAAAAAAATAAAATAGTCTGGAAGGACACATGCCAAACTTGTGAGAAAGGTTAGTTATGTAAGAGGGCAGAGAGAGGGAACTTGGACTGGAAGTGACTGAAGACGACTGGCTCTTTCTGTAATGCTCCACTTGTCCATCCAGAGACTGAAATTCAAAGTTCATTCTAAAAAAGGATTTTAGTCCTCATAATTTGGAAACCACAGAGACATTTGAAGGAGAAAATTTTAAAATTGCTTAAGTATATATCACCCAGGGAAAAGTGTAGTTAAAATATTGATAAATTGCCTGATATTAGATTAAACATTTAATTAAGACCACCCTGTATTTGGTTTTACATTCTGATTTTTCCCACTTCACATTATATTTGGGAAATTTTACCATATCATTTAGTGTTCTTTGAAAACACAACTTAAAATGACTAGTATTTCTTCTGTATCAGATTGTACCAAGTAACTTTACTATTGTTTGGATTTCAAGTGATTTCTAATGCTTCTCTGTTCATATAACAGCCACTCATTGGGCGCTTCCTGTGTTGTGGCCTGTGGTAGGGGTCTAGTGGTCAGTAGAGCAGAAGAAGCCCCTCTGTCAAAGAGCTTTCAGAATGTAATACAGGGAGAAGCCTGTGCAGAAACAGTGGCTGCTTTTTGTATCTTTTAAGTTATACTGTCATTAAGGGAATGAGCAGATCAAGAGACAGGAGTGTCAACTCTGGATGTTGCTAGGTTGTGCACCAGTAAGGCTATCCCAATTTACATTTCCAGCAGCAGTCCTTTTTACCATTTAAAAAAATCTTTGAAAAAGAATTTGCTTTAAATTTTGCATTTACTATTGAATGACACATTTTCCCTCTCTTGTCTTGCAAACATATGCGTGCATTCTCAGCTTCGCTTCCTCCAGACTGGTTGTTTCCCAGTGGCGCTGGATCCACTCGCGGGCTCACATCTGTTTTGCTGCAGTTGGAGCTGACTGTCCATGTACTGGATCTGGTCCAACCAGAAGCATGGAGTTAAATAATTAGGATGTATATGTAATTTGAAAGAAATGTTATAGAAAATCTCATACGTACTTTACAGTACAATAAATCCTCACATACTTCAAATCAGAATCAGCAGGTACCACAATTATTGCCATGTTTGCTTCATTTAACCCTTTTACTTTATATTTGTTCACACATGTGTAAATTGCAGCCATTATGTCATTTGTTTTTACAGGTGCAGTCTGAATATATTTTATTTGATGTATTTTATCCTTTTACTCCATTCTTTGATGTTAAAAAAATCTTTGGGTTTTTGTCCTCTGCTTTTAAACCTGAGGGTGGAACTTTACGTCCTCTTTCTGATTCTGCCTTGACCCCTGACCTGGGGGAACTTTTGTCTCACATGGTCCACTGTTCCACAATTAGTCAGCCAGTGTGACCACAGCAGAGTGTGAAATGTGCATTTTGCAGGCTCCGCAGACTGGTTCGTCCGCTCACAGGTCCTTGCACATTGGGGACATTTCATAAACAATGTCAAACCACAGGCAACTTCTCTAGACTGTTCTCAGCTGTGATCAAAATAGAAAATTATGTAATATGTGACCAAATCTACTCACTGGTATACAGATTTAAACAGTAGGTGGTGTCTTGAAAAGGAACCCCTTTGAAAATCTAAAAAAATGTATAGAACCCATTTTCAGAAAAATGTGTGTATATATGTGTGTGTATGCATACACAAATATAGCTAATACACAAACACACCCACAGTCCCCAACTTTCGACGCTTTGATTTAGGACTTTTTGATTTTACAACAGTGTGAAAGACATGCGTTCAGGAGAAAATGTACCTCAAATTTAGAGTTTTGATCTTTTCCCGGGCTAGCAATATGCAGCTGCAGCAAAGCGCAGCTCAGCTCCCAGTTACACGATCAAGAGGGTAAACAGCTGATTCCTGTGTGCTGTGTTGCCAGCATTTTTTGGATACTGTGTTTTATTTTTGCATCCTATCATGTCTACAAAATGTCCATCTATTTCTCCTGCTTCTGGGGAGAAGAAGGCAATTACTTTTGAGATTAAACTCAAGATAATTGCCCAACTGCAGGCTAATTATAAGTGTTTTGAGCATGTTTAAGGTAGGCTAAGCTAAGCTATAGTCTTTGGGTAAAGTTATGTATATTAAATGCATTTTCTTATTTTCAATTTATCAGGACACAATCCATCATAAATCGAGGAACGTGTGTGTGTGTGTGTGTGTGTGTGTGTGTGTGTGTGTGTATCATAAAATTCTGCAGTTCCTGGAGGTTCCTGGACCCTACAAAATCTATAGTACAAGTCCTAGATCAAGAATCAAGAATCCTGGTCAATAAATCCCATTCACAATGTCTCTCTTCTATTACACACACATATACCATGAGCAGGAGAAGGAGGGGTATAGTGACAGGAGAAAAAAACTATCTGATTATAAACATAAGAGAATGTGTAAAATACAGAATGAAAGTGGTCTAACCTGCAAACAGACACCAAACAGAACATTGGAAGCTGTCAGACTATATAGAAAAAAAATCTTATAAGGTGGATAAATAAATTCACAAAGATGTTGGGGGAAAAAGAAATGAGAAAACTATTTCATATCATTGTTTCTAAAGCAGATGTTAATGGACAAAACATGTTTCAAGAAGTAACATTTCTCTTAACTGTTCTCAGCTCTTATTAAAGTGAAAAGTTAATGTGGCTTACTTTGCCCACTATTGTACCCATTTAGATATTAGCTGGTTGCTAAAAGAAGCAGAAAAACATTATAATATATTCATTAGCATTTATGCTTATTTGAAGATGTGATATGCTCAGTATGTCCTATACTTTTAACAAAGCCACGTAATGTGACTCCTTGTTTTATTTTTTCTACATTAATTTTATTTTTTTCTATTTCTAATTAACTAGAGTGACAGATTTTAGAAAGCTAGACTTAAAAAAACACACAAAAATGCCCAACATTGTGAGTAGACTAGAGTACAGAATTTATGTCAACAATAACTTTACCATAAATAATCAAGCAGATCACCAGGTAGTGAGCTGTGGAGACAGCTGTTCCTCTGTGACTGGAGATCTGAAGCAGGGACCTGGGGCCGTGACTTCCCCTCTGCTGCGGGAGAGCTCCTGGACCTCCCAGTTGCTGTGTGAATGCTGCAGGTCATCAGAGAAGCAGTGTGTCAGAGGAAAGCGTTTTGATGAGGGCTCACCATGCCTGAAGTTCTGAGGGTTGTGTGTGAGGGCCCCTCCTTGTTGCAGATGCACACCACATATTAAAAGCTTAGGCGCCACTCTGAATGAGAGGGTGGCTGTGTGTGTGAATGTTTGGAAATATTGGTCATCTGCTACTCATGAGTCCCTTCAAATGTGTCACTTTAAAAATGGTTTTCCCCATGAGACAATTTATGCTTAATAACAATCAATTGTCATATGTTTTAATGCCTTGCTCTAAAACTCCTGTGGTGACATTATGGTGAAAATAAGGTTTAATATCTATTTCTCTTTCCCTTTCTCTTTCTCTTCACTAACAAACATAGCAGCACTTTACCAAATAGTATGGACAGGAATTGTACTAGAAACTAAGAATACTTGGTACAACCTGCCGAGACAATCTTTTAACTACAATGTCATAAAAAATGTGAGTTCCTACTTGAATGATCCACTTAAACAAATTTTATAGCTTAAAATAAAGATCATACAAGTAGCTTTTTAGTGAAATTTTATTGTAACACGGTAATTTATGATACTGGTCTCTTTTTTTGGCTTTGCACAAGGTCAATAAAGAAATGTCAAGGCACTAATATAATAATAATAAAATAATAAAAATAATGAAAAAAGAAATGTTAGGTACTTTGACAATCTTGAAATAGACTCCAGGAATTTTGTCCACAGCATGACCATTATGACAAAATCTTGCCACCAGACATTTTCCTAAAATGAAACACAAGAAATTATTATATTCAAAGATACACATTCATATCTGTATAGCTGTCAAATTTTAAAGCTGTCAGCTCTATCAAAAAATAAAAGGAAAAATCCCCATATATTTGAAGCATTATGTATTTCCCTAATAGTTTTAAATTGTTTTCAGAGCACCACTAACAGAAGTGTTTCAATATTTCCATATAAACACTCGGAAACTTTATTAATCATATTATACTACCCTCTTCCCTTCAAAAGGCACAAAACAAAAATTTACTAAATACCGAGCATCATTTATCGTAACTGGCTAAGCAGCTGCCTGTTGTTGTTTTGCAATGGGGTATGTAGATCTCCTACAGGAAGTTTCGTTTAGAGGACAGACTCTTGTTCTGATTCCAGCTGTGTCAATTACTTGGGGCAAATTATTTTTAAAATACTTAAGAACTACCATTTTTGACTTCTGATTTATAAAATGAGTACGCTGATACTCCCTCTTCCCTGTCTCCCAACCATCCCATAGTGGGGACAGGAGGGACTGACTACGTAGGGACAGCAGATTTCTCTTTACCCTAAATATTGTTTCCCAGAAGATTGGGAGTCTCTGTAATCTAACAAATGTTTTAGGGAATCCTGATGTTCTCAGGATTTGGGAACCCTTGGATTAAGTAATCTCCAGATTCTTTCGGCTCTAACACTTTCTGATTCATTTGGGCTTTGCTAGGCAACTATAAGAGTAACAAAACTTTTAAATTTTTAAATAATTTAAGACACACAAGAAATGGCCAAAATATTGTGTATAACCTCACCCAGCTTTCCCAGATAACATTCTTGACAACCAGAGAATATTTTCAAACTAGGAAATTAACACTGGTACAATACTACTGTAGTATATTAACTAAACTACAGACCTTACTTGAATTTTGCCAGCTTTTATATGCATTTTTAAAAAATATAGCACTATGAAGTTCCATCACAAGTATTGACTTGTGTCAACGCCACCACTAGCTGGACTCAGAACTCTTGTCACCACAAAGAAAGTCCCTCATGTACCCTTTCAGTCTGACTCTACCCATATCCTTAATTCTTGGCAACCAGTGATCTCATCTCTCTTGCTGTATTTTTGTCATTTCAAGCTTTTCTATAAATGAAATAATACAGGATGTGTGTAATCTTTTCAGATTGACTTTTTGTCCTCAGAATACGAGCTTCATGTAAAGTTGTTGCATGTATCAAGTTTCTTTTATGACTGAGTAGAATTTCATTTATGATGTACCACATTTTTTATATTTGCCTTCTGAAGGACATTTAGGTTGTTTCTATTTCTTGTCTATCTCAAATAAAGTTGCCATGAACACTCATACACAGGGTTTTGTGTGGACAGATACTTCATTTCCTGTCAGAAACCACCCAGGAGAGCAGTTACTGTAGCAGATCATACTTTACTTCAGAAGTAACTGCCATTCTTTTCAAGTGACTATGGCATTTTATATTCCCACAATATCTGAGATGCCTTTGCTCCAGTTCCCCAGTATTTGGTATTATCATTACTTTTGGTTCTATCTGATAGGTATATAGTTACATTTCTATAAAATCTTAATTTGCATTTTTCTAATGGCTTATGATGCTATTTTCATGTGCTTGTCATCTTTGGTGAAGTGTCTCTTCATTAGCCTGTTTGTAATAGGATTAAATTTGTTTTCCTTTGAAATTCCTTTATATACTTTGAATAGTTCTTTGTTGGATATGTGACATGCAAGTATTTCTCCAAATCTGTGATTTGTATTTTCATTCTCTTACCAAGATCTTTCACAGAGCAAGTTTTAAATTTTGATAGTCAACTTTTTAAAAAAAATTTTTTTAATTGTTTTTATTCATTTGAGAGAGAGAGAGAGAGAGAGAGAGAGACGGGCAGAGGAGCAGGAAGCATCAACTCCCATATGTGCCTTGACCAGGCAAGCCCAGGGTTTTGAACTGGCGACCTCATGGTTCCAGGTCGATGCTTGATTCACTGCGCCACCTCAGGTCAGGCTTAAATTTTTTGTGTGTGTTTTTGGTGTAATGTCTAAAAACTCTGCACCTAACCCAGGGGTCAGGAACCTATGGCTCGTGAGCCAGATGTGGCTCTTTTGATGGCTGCATCTGGCTCGCAGACAAATCTTTAATAGAAAAGATAATGTTAAAAATATAAAACATTCTCATGTATTACAATCCATTCATTTCCTACCGCTGATGTTCATGGTTGCAGGTGGCTGGAGCCAATCACAGCTGTCCTCCAGGACAACACCAAATTTTTATTGGATAATGCACAATATACACAGGTTGTTGTATGGCTCTCACAGAATTACATTTTAAAATATGTGGCGTTCATGACTCTCTCAGCCAAAAAGGTTCCCGGCCCCTGACCTAACCCTAAGTCATGAAGCGGTTGTTTTCTCCTACAAGTTCTATAGCTTTACATTTTACAGACATATGGTACATTTGAGTTAGTTTTTCTATAAGCTTTGAGACTTTGAGGTCCATTTTTTGTTAAATAGAAGTCCCCACTATTGAAAAAACTACCTTCCTCCATTGAATTGCTTTTGTATCTTGGTCAAAAATCAGTTGGTCTTCTTGTATGTTATTTATGCAATCCTTTTATTTTATTGATCTTTCCACCCCTTCTCTAGTACCACACCCTCTTGATTATTGTAGCTACAAATTTGTCTCAAACTGGATTTGTGATTTCTCCATCTTTAGTCTTCATTTTAAATATTGTTTTAGCTATTCTAGTTTCTTTGCATTTCCCTATGTATTTTAAAATTAGCTGTTGTATTACTATGGAAAACAGCTGCTGGCATTTTGCTGGCATGTTGCATACAAGGTGCCTACCTCATTTTTCTCAGCTTACAGCCAGCTGTGCCCAGTTGGGCATAGCACAGCACCAGGCATACTTCACACTGGATCCAAACGTCACCAGGCAGTGGTCAGGTTGGGGCTGCAGTACGAGGACAACACGGTCTGAAGGGACCGAGATTAGTTTCAAGCATTATGGCCCGTAGTGCCTGGGGTGGAACTGTGGGCCAGTATGTCTGTCATAGGACTTAACCGTAGGACAAGCATCCTGGGTGGACCCAGGGGACAAGGAGGAGCCATCACTGTAGGCATGGTTCCTTGTAGGCATGGTTCTTCACCCATCTTGATAGATCTGAGGTCTCAACACTGCAGGGAACTGCACAGGCTGTGTACATTCCCCCCCCCCCCCCCCCCCCCCCCCCCCCCCCCGCCCCCGGACCTCCTCCCTTCAGCAGCCCCTTTACAGTGTGTAGACCCACTTGACCCAGGCCTTCCCCGGTCTTTTCTGGTCCTGGCCCTGTGAACAAGGCCTGTAGATTTCCAGGGTTGGGTCAGGTTTGTCAACCCAAAAGGACCTGGTCTGTCTTTAGCAATGTATACTGTGTGCAACTACACACACTTAAGTACTGGGATGGAAACCAAGTCTTTACTGTATTTAATTGTTTACAGTAACATGGTGTTGCCTGGCCCAATAGCTGCATTGCTAGAGACTTGTCCCCTTACAGCAGGGCTGCAGGTTCAATCCCCGCTCAGGGCACATACAAGAGACAACGAATAAATGCATAAATAAGTGGAACAAATCCATGTTTCTCTTGCTCTAAAGTCAGTTAAGAAGATGTAAATAACATGGTGTTCATAAATTTACACCATGTTATACCAAATATTTCAGTTAAAAAAAAGGAAACTAGTGCCTCTCTTCCCTTTTGTGGAAAAAACAATCACACAATCATTTGTGATAAAAGTATGAACAGCAGTTGCCATGCTAGCGACCTCCTGTGTCTGGATGAGGAATGCAGGTGTGAGCAGAGGTTAGACTGTCTCCTGAAAGAACTCATTCTGATCTTATGGGAAATAGAAGTCTAGGAACATTTTCCAAAAACCCTAAAGCTAACACTAGCTTTTGCTGGAGCAAAGGAGCCCATCTTTACTACTGCTACCAATAGCAGTTTCTCAAACCAGACTTAAGGCTAATAAAGCCTCATTTCAAACATAAGTTACCGTTCTTTTTCTAGGGAAAATCTGAAACTATTTGTGAACAGTGAACCCCCATATACCCAACACCCACCTTCAACAATTATCAAAACACAACTCATCTTGACCATTACTACATAATCACTTCCCTTATATTGTTCCTTGATGTCAAAGATTAAAAATCTATCAGTTACTGACAAACTCAAGACACAGAGCACTTCATCCTGTACACCTGGTCTTCCCTTGAATAAACTCTTGCTCTGTGCCTTAATTAGCTAGGCATACATGCTTCCATTAAATCCAATGCCTAAATTTTGCTCTCCTAATCAGAAACACAGATACTGATCTATAGATATTTGAAAAACACCAGAGGAGGGAGTAACTTCGGGGTAGAATTTATCATAATGGGTCACAAGATGTATCCAAGGTTTTCCAAGGTGATTCCCACTAGTTCAGTGAATTTTTTAAAAAAGCCCTCTATAAGAGCGGGGAAAACTTTGTTATGAATCCCATTTACTCTAGAGAAACTGTGAATTAACTGTTTTTCCAATTTCCTAAAATTGGTAAGTCATATAATACATCTCCACGGTAGGGAAAATAAGACACGAACATACGTTAGGCATATGAAAATTTATTACTTGTTTTCATCTTCAAAATTTATGATCTTGGTCTTTCCTTCTTGCCTTTGTATAAAGCCAAAAGAGAGACATTGGCTACTTTGACAACCTTAAAGCGAACTCCAGGAATGTCACCAACAGCATGACCTTTGCGACCAAATCCAGCAACCAAAACTTCATCATTTTCCTGGAATAAAATCAAAAGTATATTCTGGTGTTGGTGGCAATCACTAAAAATGCTTCCCATATTCAAAAAAACGGGGGGAAATTACCCCAGGAAAAAGAGCTACAACAAACCAAAACCCTTACCTCAATAAAGTTCAAACAACCATCATTGGGCACAAAGGCTGTGATTTTCTTGCCATTCTTGATCAGCTGGACTCGGACACACTTCCTGATGGCAGAATTTGGTTGTTTGGCTTCAACCCCTCTGAAACAAACAGCACAAGAGTGAGTGGTATTCTGAAAATGAGTATGTTCTTTAAACACAGAACTTACTAAATATTCTGGGTTTAAATCCTGACTGCCACTAAGTTTGACTGAACTATTGGAATTAGCATTCTGTAAAGTAAAAAATTTGAGTACAAAAAATTCATGTGGCTCAATCTTAGATATAAACCTCAGACAGGAAACTTCTCTTTACCTTAGTTTTCTCAAGTAGAAAAATGTGACTGGTCCCAAACTTAACAATTTCATGGCTATCAATTGCTTAGAACGGTTCCCACACATACTGAGATTTATCTCTTATTTCATTATTACTTTCTCCCTTCCATACCGATGTTGAAATGAAACATCTTGACTTCCTGAACTCGAAGCCCTCATGTTAAACTTTCAAACAAATATACTGTAGCTACGCCAAGACCCAAGTCTGACATCACAACTTATTCAGATGTGCTTGTCTGAGTTACCACAGTAAATTAAGGGGAAGGACGCAGTGAACGTTCACTTACACTTTCTCCAGCACAATCCCTTTGGCATGGGAAGCGCCTCCGAAAGGATTGGCCTTCAGGGCTGTGCCCAAATGGGCTTTCTTGTACTGTTTATCGTGCCATTTCTGATCTCGCCGGTGGCTCCGAAGCTTCCTGGCAGTACGAAGGCCGCGACACTTGCCTAAAAACCAGAATCACCTTCGGTCCCGAGCAAAAGCCCCCGGCTTGTCTTACACTAACCTGACCTGACCTGCACGCAGGTGCTTGCACCACATCTCAGTACACAGCCCCACCTCCAAGTCTCCCTTGAAGCAACTAACAGGTGGGCACACGCGCTCCGATGAGTGCATTCTGCAAGAGTCAGGCTGCAGGCGCACGCTCAGCAGCGGCGTCGGCCGCCCTGCGCCCCGCGGGAACGCGACTCCTCTGCGGCCTGGGCCGCGTGGACCGGCTCGGCTCTGCCATGTGCCTGCGGGAGCCGCTCCCGGCTCCTTCTTCCTCCGCTCTCCCGCGGCGTCCTCCTCTCCGCTCTGCTCCCACCCGCCCGCTCGCTACTGAGCCCCTCGACTTACGGGTCCGATCCCCTCAACCCGGCGGCAACTACTCACCCATACCGGCGACGCCACGGGCCTGAGCGGAAGAGAGACACGGCGCAGGAAGGAGCCGCGAGCCTGCAGCAAGCCCCGCCCAGTCAAGGCCCCTTGCGGCTGCCCGCGGAGCGCCTAGCACGAGGCTGGCACTTCTCAGTTGAAAAAGACAATTTCCCACCACTCTCCAGAATATGCGCCTTATTTAATTTGTATTAAATTCAAATATATCTAATTTGCATCGTTTTTTATTTCTTTTTATGTGAATGCCGGAGACAAAAAGAAAATCGACTACTAATCCCAGAACTCTTTGCGCCAGAACGCTCCCGGCGCGGCGCCCGCGCTCTAGGCACAAGCACAGGGGCGGGGCTTAGTGACTAGGTGGGCGGAGCGCGAGGGCGGTGGTCTCGTCTGCGCGGCGGAGTGTGGGCCTTAGCCCGCTAGTTGGGAAAAGGAGGCCTGTGCCCCTTAACGCCTACTGATAAGCAGCATGGTAAATTGAAAACTTTTTAGGGAAGCAGTGTGACATAGTAAAAGACCAAAGCTTTGGAGGGACACAAGGCCTTAAACCCCCAAAGCGCCGTTTACTAGTTGTGCGACCTTGGGCAATCCATTTAATTAACTCCTAAACTTCAATTTGTTTTGTAGGCTCAAAGAGTTTTCCGGGTTTGGATTCATTTTACAACTACATTTTGAATTGTCATCTCTGTGCCAGGCACTGTTTTAGGCACTGGAGATACAATAGCTAAAGAGAATGAAGGTTTCTCCTCTTACAAAGTTTAGGTACTGGGTGTGAGAAGGCAGAAACTATGCATAAATATATTGTAAAATAAAGATAATTTTTCATTCTGAGTGCTACAGAGAATAAAGTTGGTTAGGAGATGCTAACCTGGGGATGAGATTGGCTGCCGTAGATAGGGTGCTTTAAGAGAGCATCTCCACGGACATTACATTTGAGCTGAGACCCTAAAGAGAGGGAGCGGTTCAGACATGTATATGAGGGAGAGCCTTCCAGGAAGAGGGATTCTCAATAAGTAGAATGAACTGGCGCTTTTCAAGACCCGAGGGGGGGTGGCGCAGTGAAGGAGCAGTGTGGCACTAATGGGATCTAGGAGGTACCAGGGGGGTGGGACCTGCAGACCATGGTGTAGGTAGTTTACTTTCATATGATTGAATGCCACTGGAAAGTTTTGAGCAGGGGAGTAACAAGATACAGTAGTATTTATATTTTTATAGTCTTACTCTGGGTGTTGTAAGTAGAAAAACTGTAAAAGATGAATCTGAGGCCAATTGAGAAGGTGTTGAAGTAATCCACTTGAAAGATGATGCCTTAAACTCTCGTGGGAGGTGTTGAAAAAGAGTGGTTGGATTATATATGTTTAATGGTATAACCAACAGGATTTGATAAGGACTGTAGAATGTGAGAGGGGAGTTAATTAGGATTTTCAACCTGCACAATGGGTGATTTGTATTATTAGTGGGGAATCCTGGAGGAGCAGATTTAGAAGGGGAAATTAAGAATTCTGTTATGGGCCCTGGCCGGTTGGCTCAGCGGTAGAGCGTCGGCCTAGCGTGCGGAGGACCCGGGTTCGATTCCCGGCCAGGGCACATAGGAGAAGCGCCCATTTGCTTCTCCACCCCTCCGCCGCGCCCGGGCGCTGGGGATGGCTCTGTGGCCTCTGCCCCAGGCGCTAGAGTGGCTCTGGTCGCAACATGGCGACACCCAGGATGGGCAGAGCATCGCCCCCTGGTGGGCAGAGCGTCGCCCCCTGGTGGGCGTGCCGGGTGGATCCCGGTCGGGCGCATGCGGGAATCTGTCTGACTGTCTCTCCCTGTTTCCAGCTTCAGAAAAATGCAAAAATAAAAAAAAATAAAAAAAAAAAGAATTCTGTTATGAATGTATCAAGTTTGAGATTCCTATTAGACATTCAGGTAAGGTTATGAAGTGGGCAGGTGGATATATGCGTATGGAGTTAAAGAGAGTCATCAGTGAGTAGATAGCATTGAAAGCCAGAGTTCTGAGTGAGATCACTCAGGGCAGTGTTTTCAACTGCCTGTCCGTGACCAGTCTGCCAGAAATTTTGTGCCAGTCTGCAGAAGAGTTAATCACCTTGATGTTGTATGAATATTATTAAGGTGACCAACTTTTTTACAATGAAAAGGAGGACAAAAATAAATTGAAAACAATATTGTAAATAAAAGAAACATTTTATTTATTGCAAAAATAATACAGTATAATATGATAAATGCATAATAAAAACATTTGTAATATCTTATATTGTAATTATGCTTACATGCCTATTAATTTTTAATAATAATTGTAAGAAAAAGTACACATTTAGATATTTTCCATTGAATGACTTTTTGTCAATATATCATCTTGTAATAATTAATTGGAAATATCTGAACAAGAATTATCCTTCATATTGAATTTTACATGAATTGTGCTTACCTATGATTGAATATTCACTGAGAAAGAAATAATCGTGAGTCTACAATGTCGTATGTGCCATGTTGTGTTTCAGTAAGAAGTACACAAAGCCATTTGCACACTCGGTATATCGCGCTCTCTCAAGGTCTCCCGTGCGGAGCACATGTGTCTCATAATCGCATCTCACCACACTGTACTGATCCTTGACGAGTATCATGTCAAATACAAATATGTTACATCACACACAATTGATCGACTCTGCATCAATAGAATACGGACATTTACAGATTACTTTTCCAATATTAAAAAGGATATGTAGGAGGACACTTTTCGAGGGAGGACAGAACTTACAAAAAAAGGACTGTCCTCCCTAAAGGAGGATGATTGGTCACCTTAAAGATCCACTGATCTTAGCTAAATTTGCTTATGCTCAGGGTGATTTCTGCCTTAATGGTCCCCCAAATCATTCTCCTATTTTCATCAGTCCCCAAGTGTAAAAAGGTTAAAAACCACTGACTTAGGGGATGGTTGTATAATAGGTAGAGCAGAGAAAGATTGGATGCCAGAGGCCTTAGTCCTGGGTGTACCAAAACGGTGATACAGTAGAGAAGCAGTGAAGCAAAATAGACTGAGAAGGAGTAGCCAATGTGAACAAGGTGGAAGTGAACAAATATGGAAGAGGGTAAGATGAGGAATGAGAGTTGTCTTTTGGGTTTGGCAATGTGGAAGTTTTGGGGGACTGTCAACTGTGGACCCCATAGAGTGGTGAAGATAGAAGCTTGATTGGATTGAAGTCAGTAGATATTAAAGAGAAGGAAGTGTAGACAGCAATTATAGACAATTTTTGCAAGGATTTTTCTATAACGTGTGGAGGGAAGGTGGTATATCTGGAGAGAAATGTGGAGACAGGATGGCTTTGTCTAAGATAGCAGATTATGACATTTTTGTATGCTTATAGGATTGTTCCAGGAGAGAAGAAGAAATGGATAATTCATTAGAGAAAGAGGGTAATTGCATGATCAAGTCCTTGAGTAGACTAGAGGGGAGCTCAAGTAGAGTAATTGAGTTCAGGAATAATAACAGTTTATCTGTAGTTAAAGAGAAGGCAGAGATGGGGTATAACTGCAAGTAAATTGAAGGATTTGTTGATGGGAAGATGTGGAACTACTTTTTTGAGCAAAGTCATCAATGAAGAAAAAGGGTGGGGAAAAGTTTGAGGAGAGAGCATAGGATGTGAAATCATCTAGGATAACAATGAGAGCATTAAATAGTATAAATACTTTGTGGCGTTATTTTAGGTGCCTAGTATTTACTAACTCATTTAATTTTCATAGCACTAAAAAGTAAATGCTTTTAGTACCTCCATTTGCTGAGGGATAGTGACAGTCCCTTACGGCTGCTATAACAAATTACCAAAGCCTGGGTGGCTTATAAACAACAGAAATTTATTTCTTACAGTTCTGGAGGCTGGGAAATCCAAGATCAAGGTGCTGGCAGACTCACTGTGTGGTGAGATCTTTTCTGGTTTGTGGATGATCCTCATTTTGCTATAACCTCAAATGGCAGCAGGGCCAAGGAATCTCTCTGAGGTCTTTCTTACTTATTTATTTTTGTTTTGTTTGTTTTTTCCACATTGTATAGAGATATAATTGACACATTGGTTTCTCTTTATAAGAGCACCAATCCCATTTATGACTGCTCATGACCCAATCACCTCCCAGTGGCCTTACTTGCTAATACCATTGTATCAGGGATTAGGTTTTAACATGGGTTTTACCTAAAACTGTGGGAAGATAGAGTGACAAAAGAATGTAGGATTGCCTGAGCAGACAGTGATGCATAGAGCGTTGGACTGGGACGTAGAGCAGTGGTCCCCAACCCCCGGGCCGCGGACTGGTACCGGTCCGTGGGCCATTTGGTACCGGTCCGCAGAGAAAGAATAAATAACATACATTATTTCTGTTTTATTTATATTTAAGTCTGAATGATGTTTTATTTTTTAAAAATGACCAGATTCCCTCTGTTACATCTGTCTAAGACTCACTCTTGATGCTTGTCTCGGTCACGTGATACATTTATCTGTCCCACCCTAAAGGCCGGTCCATGAAAATATTTTCTGACATTAAACTGGTCCGTGGCCCAAAAAAGATTGGGGACCACTTCTCTAACTGAGCTACCTGGCCAAGACCCAGAAGGATTTAAATAAATTTTGGAGCTTTGAGTTTTCTACTTCTTGATAAAGAAAAAAAGCAAAGTATTTTCTTTGACCTTTGGCCCTACATTTTCTAAGAGGCTCCTACCACCCAGTGAAGGCTGCCATGGGGAAGGCTAGTGAGCCAGTGGGAAAATCAAGGAAGAAATTAGAGAGGTTAACAGGGCCAGTTCATGTCTAATCTGTAGGGTAAGATAAGGAGTTTGGATTTTATTCTGAATGTGAGGAGAAGCCATTGGAGGGCTTCAAGTAAGAAAGGGATAAAATATAATCTACATTAAAAAAAAAAATCACTGCACTTACTATGGAAGGGCATTATAGAAGGGCCGGAGAGGACTCATGTTTTCCAAAGAGGGGGCTGTTGCAGTAGTACAGGCTGAGATCACAGGTGGTAGTATTGGAAACAGTTGTCAAAAGATTCGGGGAATAATTTGGAGTTAGACCATCATGAAAGGAGTAACATCGTTGATATGACCATCATCACCACCGGCTCTGACAGGCTGACTGCTCTTCAGGTCCCTACCATAAGACTTCACATGCATAATTTCTTTTAATCCTCAGAACAACTCCTATGTGGTAGGTGCTATTATTAACCCATTTTACAAAGAGGAAATTGAGACGGAAAGAAGTTAACTTGCTTTACCAGAACATGTTTGTTGATAAGGGAGAATTTGATTAAGGAATTTAGAAAAAAATGTTAATGTGTGTTAAGTAAAATTGATGGAAAATAATTTGTGAGCACAACACAAGAAAAAGTAAGGGGTTCAGTTGTTAAGATTAAAATATTCTTACTATAGCTTGCAAACTAGAGTTCTATGAAAACCAATAGACATTTGGCCACAAAAGAATCCTGTTTGGTAAGTTCTTGAAATATTGGAGGAGTGAGGGCAGGAAGAACAAGTTTCCTTTTCCCTAGTATTTTCTTCCAAGTGGAAGGAGTTAAATTAGGGTAACTCCTTATTTCTCTGCCAGCTGACTCAGTCCATGCCAGGCGAGGAGGGGTGACATCTGAGGTAAATGTAGAAAAAATAATCTAGGTGTGTTCATTCAGCTCTTCCTTTTCCCTGGTGAGGAACCGGCGTGCCCACCGGGTTCCCTGTTTCTTCTGGTGCTGGCTTCTCTTCCCCATGGAAACCCCGTGCTTCCAGGGTAGTCTGCCAAATTTGTCTTCCAGGGAGCAGGCTCAGGTACAATCCACTTTGCTCCAGCGCTAAGCTTTGCCCTCATCGGGGCTTTTCAGAGTAATAAAGGTGGTGTTACTTATCTTACCCCTAGTTTTATATCTGATGTTTTAGCACTCAGGTGAGGCAGTACCGTGCCATTATTTGATTTCTCTCAGAGCCTCCACCCACACCTAAGAAGAATGAATTTTTAAAATTAGATCAGTTGAATGGGGAGACTTAGGTTAAAGGTGATGCCAATTCTCTGCATTATAAAGAGGAGATGTAAGCTTTTTAGGAGGTTTTAACAATGTTGACAATTGATATTAGAACATTTAGAATAGTTAGAAATAACTCCTAGTGCTTTAGCTATTAAAATTGAGGCAGGCCCTGCCTGGTTGGCTCAGCAGTAGAGCGTCGGCCTGGCATGTGGAAGTCCTGGGTTAGATTCCTGGTCAGGGCACGCAGGAGAAGTGCCCATCTGCTCCACCCTTCCCATTCTCCTTTCTCTCTACGTCTCTCTTCCCTTCCCACAGCCGAGGCTCCATTGGAGAGAAGTTGGCTTGGGAGCTGAGGACAGCTCTGTCTTGTTCATCACCATATATTCAGTGCCTAGCACATTTGTTACATAAAAGAAAAGAGTTTAGGAATCCCTGCTGGAGACCAACCTTCAGAACAATTCAAAAGTCACAACTGGATCAGTCTCAGCAAGCACACCAAAAATGGTCCTTTCTAACACACTTATTCGTCTTCTTCACTTCAAATGTCTTAAGCTGTTTAAAGATCAAATACTTTCTCAAAGAACAAGTTGCTGCATTAGAAGCATTCAAGAGAATGGGGCTCAGGCACATGACAATAAGAGCAATAGCGAGCACAACCTCCCATGACGAGCGAGGGCTCTGAAAGGGACGACACTCACAGGGGTGTGCAGGCTTTAACATGCTTCTTTTGATGTCAGTTTCATTACTTGATATTTACCTTAAGGGAATGCACAAAACTAAGATTCCAGACGATTTTGTGAATGAAAAGAATAGGAAAGAAAAGAAATTGAAATAGAAGAAATATTTTAGAATGTACTAAAAATACAGAAACTTTGGAAGTCACATAGAGCTGGGCTCCATCTCTTACTAAGTGTGTGATCTTAGGTATTTTCCTTGAATTAAATGCAACTTAGTTTATTTATCTAAAATGAAAATGAAAAACACCCAGCTCTCAAAATTGCTGTGTGGATTAGTGGAGCAGTATCTTTAAAATACTAGCACACTGCCTAACTCAACACTCAGAAGAATTGTATCTTCCTACAAAAGAATTACTACTTCCCACAAAAGAATTAGAATACCATCCTCACCCCAGGAGTGATTTAAACTGAGAACACAGGCTGAGAAGATTCCTCCATTAATTTATCAAATGATACAGAGCACCTCAACTAAGGGTATGGCCATGAATAAGAGTGAACATCTTACCACATGGAAGTCCTGGAAATGTATTTTATTCTTTGATCCTATAATGACAGGTCAAAGAAATAATATATTTCAGACTTACAGCACAGTTTTCTTGCCTTTAAAATTGGCATAAATTGTATTTATATAATTAATATCACTTTGCATTCTTTGGTTGTCAGAAACAAAACCTCCCTCTGAGTAATTTGAGCAAATGACAATGTGTTACAAAGACGTGGTGTGGCTCAGAGAATCAAAGGCCTAAGACACAGCCTGAGGAAGGGCGGGACCAGAACCATTCCTGAGTTTTCTGCCTCATCAGAGCTGTCACAAGAATGAATCTGCTTCAGCCATTTTCTCTTAGTTTAATCTTTATTCTGCATCTTCCCTTTTAGACATCAAGCAGCAAGCAGAGAGTCTAACCAGTTTTAGGACACACACCTACCCCTCAGCTAGGAAAGGTTAAGTCACCTTAAATTACTCTTCCAACAAGATTGTTCACAATAGCAAAGAGGCCATTCGCCAAGAAGAAACTAGGATAGTGCTACTAAAAGAAAAAGTATGGGTGATATTAGCTAAAATACAAAAATAACAATAGCATTAATGATGATGATAACAGATGCTAGCTTTTAATGAGTGTTTTCTATGTGTTAGGTACTATGTTTAAGGGACAGTTCCCTTCTGTGGCCCTGCGAAGTCACTCCCAGCTTCCAGAGGCCAGTTGCATCCCTTGGCTGACTTTTCCTTCCTCCAGCCTCAAGGCCAGCAATGCGGTTTGAGTCCTCCCTTTCCACGCCATCTCTGACCCCTCCTCTTGCCCCTTTTCCACTTTCAAGAACACCTGTTACCTTGTCCACCCTGGCTGACACAAGACTGCCTCTGTTTTACCTCTGTGACCTGTCATACCTCTGTGACCTATTGTCACATGATACCCACAGGGTAGCATTGGGGCCTCTGCAGGGTGACTCTCCAACAGGTTTGGGAAGAGCTCCCCAAGATCTTGAAATATTTAAACTCAGACTTAGCATTTAGACAGAGCTGCACACATTAGAACTGGGGAAGTCGCCACCAAAGACAACAAGAGCCCCAGGGCAGGGAGAGCAGGACTGACTGGAGTGTTGGGAGGATGAGTTCACAGTGCTCTCGAAACAAGGATTTTAAGCATAAGAATGACTTGATCTGGTTTCTATACTTATATATTGAGAGACAAGAAGGGAGAGGAGTGAGAGGAAGAGAGGTGAGAAGCGTCAACTTGTAGTTGCTTCACTTTAGTTGTTTATTGATTGCTTCTCATACTTGCCTCGACAGGGTCAGGGGAGAGATTAAGCCGAGTAGTGACCCCTTGTTCACCAGGAACCTTGGGATCACATCGATGACCTTGCACTCAGCGTCCCCTCTCTCAAACTGGTGAGCCCCCATTCGAGCCAGGGATCCTGTGCTCACGTCAGAGACCTCACTGGTGTCGAACCTGGGCCCTCATCGTCCTAGAGCAGCACTCTCTGCACTGGTCAGGTGATCTGGCTAATAAGTTTTAAAGATCACTCTGTGACTTGACACAAGAAATGATATTTGAGATGTGTCTTGAGAGCACAGGTAGGATTTAGACGGATGAAGACGGTGAGAAATGTTCCTCAGCTACAGAGAGAGGCCACCCAGCCTGGAGGCAGAGACATGAAGACGGGGAGATGGTGGTTAGTTAGCATGGGAACAGGGAAGGAAAGAAGACCCTCTATGTACGGGAGAGGCACGGGTGGTAGCGGACCCTGTGGGGGGTCAAGGTAAAAGGGACAGGGGACCCTCCATGGAGGGGACAGGGCAGGGGGACAGGGGACGCTGCGTGGAGGGGACAGGGCAGGGGGACAGGGGACCCTCCATGGAGGGGACAGGGCAGGGGGACAGGGGACGCTGCGTGGAGGGGACAGGGCAGGGGGACAGGGGATGCTGCATGGAGGGGACAGGGTAGGGGGACAGGGGATGCTGCATGGAGGGGACAGGGCAGGGGGACAGGGGATGCTGCATGGAGGGGACAGGGCAGGGGGACAGGGGATGCTGCATGGAGGGGACAGGGCAGGGGGACAGGGGATGCTGCATGGAGGGGACAGGGCAGGGGGACAGGGGATGCTGCGTGGAGGGGACAGGGCAGGGGGACAGGGGATGCTGCGTGGAGGGGACAGGGCAGGGGGACAGGGGATGCTGCGTGGAGGGGACAGGGCAGGGGGACAGGGGATGCTGCGTGGAGGGGACAGGGCAGGGGGACAGGGGATGCTGCGTGGAGGGGACAGGGCAGGGGGACAGGGGATGCTGCGTGGAGGGGACAGGGCAGGGGGACAGGGGATGCTGCGTGGAGGGGACAGGGCAGGGGGACAGGGGATGCTGCGTGGAGGGGACAGGGCAGGGGGACAGGGGATGCTGCGTGGAGGGGACAGGGCAGGGGGACAGGGGCACCGAGGGCCTGCCTTCAGAAACTCATAATCTCCTTTAAGAGCTAAAATTATGCAAAAAGATAAAAATAAAACAAATTTTTTGTTTTTTTGAAGGTAGGGAGGAGAATAGGATTTTCTTTATTTAGTTTTTTTTTCTTTTCCAAGTGAGAAGAGGTTGATAGAGAGACAGACTTCCTCATGTGCCTGACCGGGATCCACCCAGCAACCCCTGTCTAGGGCCAATGCTCTGCCCATCTGGGGCCATGCTCACAACTAAGATATTTTTAGCGTTTGTGGTGGGGGTTCCACAGATTCATTCTCAGCACCTGGAGTGATGCACTTGAACCAGTTAAGACACAGCTATAGGAGGGGAAGAAAGAAAAAGAGAAGGAGAGGGGAGGGGTAGAGAAGCAGATGGTCACTTCTCTTATGTGCCCTGACTGGGAATCAAACCCGGGACTTCTACATGCCAGGCCAACGTTCTACCACTGAGCCAACTGGCCAGGGCCTATTTTGTTTTTTAACTCTAGAAAAACAACTGAACAGTGTGAATCCAGGATCCTAGTTTCTTTTGGGAAAAGAAGCCTAGGCATGGATTAATGAAGAAAGGCCAGAGAAATGTAATTAAGCACACATACTGGTTTTTAGCATACAGTAGGCATTTAATAACTACTGAGTGAATGAACACTAGCAAATATCTGATCATTGGTGAGTGGGTTTCTCTTCTGCTCCTTTCTGGTAAGCAGCAAAAGTGATGGTTAATAAGGATCATATTAGTTTTTTTGTTGTTTGTTTGTTTGTTTTATCTAAGCTCTAAGACAAATAATCAATAATGCACTGAAGCTGTTGAGACACTGAAAACCACTTCCTGTAACCAGCAGATGGTAATGAAATAAAAAATATGATGCCCATGCCTGACCTGTGGTGGTGCAATAGATAAAGCGCCAACCTGGAATGCTGAGGTCGCTGGTCCTAAACCCTGGGTTTGCCTGGTCAAAGTACCTATGAGAAGAAACTACTACCAGTTGTTGCTTTCCCTCTCTCTCTCCTTCTCTCTCTCTCTCTCTCTCTCTCTCTCTCTCTCTCTCTCTCTCTCTCTCCTCTCTATAAATAAGAAAAGAAGACCTGTCTTTGTGTGTTTGTACTGCTCTAACAAAAACACCACAGACAGAGTGACTTAAATGGTTATTTCTCTCTGTTGTGGAAAGTCCAAAATCAAGACGCCAGCAGAGTCATTGTCTGGAGAAAGCCCATTCCCTGGTTCATAGATGACCATCTTCTCAATGGGTACTCACGTGATGGCAGGGGTAACTGAGTTCTCTGGAGTCTCTTTATAAAGGTGCTAACCCCATTCATGAGGGTTCATGACCTAATCAGTTCACAAAGGCCCCACCTCCAGATACCAGCACACTGGCAGCTAGGTTTCAACACATGAATTCTAAGAGGAACACATTTAGTCTATAGCATTCTGTCCCTTGCCTCCAAAATCTATGTTCTCACATGCAAAACATATTCATTCTATCCCAACAGTTTCAAAATGTTTAACTTGTTCCAGCATCAATTTTAAAGTCTAAGGCCAAAGTCTCATTAAATATCATCTATATCAGACTCAAGAGGGAGAATCAAGATGCGATTCATCCTGGGGCAAATTCCCCTCCAGCTGTAAACCCATGAAACCAAACATGTTTTGTGCTTCCAAAATACAATGATGGGACTGGCATAGGAGAGACATTCCTACTCCAAAAGAGAAAGGAGAAAGAGATTGACAGGTCCCAGATAAGTCCAAAACCTAATGTGGCAAATGACGTTAAAACTTAAGGTTCTAGAATGATCCCCTGAGGCAGCCCTGGCCGGTTGGCTCAGTAGTAGAGCATTGGCCTGGGATATGTGTGAATATCCCGGGTTTGATTCCAGGCCAGGCACACAGGAGAGGCACCCCTCTGCATCTTGATACTTCTCCTTCTCATTTCTCGCTATCTCTCTCTTCCTCTCCAGCAGCCAAGGCTCCATTGGAGCAGAGTTGGCCCTAAGCGCTGAAGATGGTTCATGGCCTCCGCCTTGGGCACAAGAATGGTTCCGGTTGCAATGGAGCAACGCCCCAAATGGGCAGAGCATCTCCCCCTGCTGGGTTTGCCGGGTGGATGCCGGTTGGGCACATGTGGGAGTCTGTCTCTCTACCTCTCTGCTTCTCACTTCAGAAAAATATATATATAAAAATGAGACATTAGTTGCTATGGAAATGTGACAAGCTAAGAGAACAGCTTGAAGCGAGGAAGAAGAAGCAGTAAGGGTAAGACCAATGATTACATGATCTGTGTAACTGCTAGTGATGAATGTTGAGTGCTTCATTTTACATGATTAAGATATTAAACATAATTTTTCTTGTATTTAAAATGGATGAGATCCCCTACCCTCTCATTCTAGCTACTTTTTGGTACAGTGATTATTTCTTCTTGTATCTATTCCAAGGTGGAACTAAAGAAATATGTATGTCATGCCATATAATCTTACTGATATTCAAGGTTGATCTTTAAAATCTTGTTATTATAATTAAATTTTTGAGTAGGATCTAGGGGGAATTGACAATGCTGTTCTTTGATGCCCTTTGAAGTTCGTGGGAGTTGTTCTGATATGCATATTAAGTTATTATCCAGGACTTCTCTAACCTGGCTGAGAACCAAACAAAGATAATAGGCTTCTATTTCAGCAGGGACCATTGAGTTATAAGAAATGAAAGATAATTTTTCTCACTAGGAATAAAAATATACGTTTATTCACTCAATGGAATCTTCGGCTTTAGAATCTCATTCCCTGGAGAGGGTTAAGAATCTAGTAGGCAGGCCAGATCTGTTGCTGTCAGTGAGTTCAGTGAGGGCCAGCTGATCTGTGGGGATGAGGAATGGCTGGGGGGTGGTCACCCTTTCATAACTTACATTCCACAGTAAGATGAAGATTCACCAGGATTATTGTTTTAAATGGAATAATATGTAAATTATAATACATAAATTTAAAAACTCCTATGAAAGTCAGTGGGAAAGTTTTGAGCATTTTATACAACAAAAGAGAAAAAGAAAGAGTAAGGAAAGAGAAGAGAGATAGAAATAAGGGGTTCTGAATAAGAATACTTTTTTCACTGATTTAAACCATTGCTTTTAATCCTGTTGTGTCTAGCATTCACTACTGATTATGAAAATGATCCAAATGAATGAATCTATAACCACTTTGTAGATATGGTCATTTTGTGTACTATGAAATAATATATGAATGTGTCAATGAATTCTAAAATTTACTTAGTTAGGTTTTAACTTAAAATTTTCATATTGATTAAATTATTTAGCAAACAACATGTTGGATTTTTACTGAGTAGTTGTATACATGCTCTCTTTGAAACTAAGTGTGCTAATTAATTTTTGTCCAAAGAATCCATTTTGCTCTTCTTATAATCATGGCTTAAAGTATAAGGCAACATCTGATAGCACACAGTGTCAATAAACATTTTCATTTAGTGAATTTGAACTCTGATTTCTGCTGGTTGAGGCAGAAACCCTGCAGGTATCCGGTAAGAGCATTTCTGAGAGTGGTAAGGACTGTTTCCTCCCTAGGACTCAGCTCTGTTAGGTTTCCCTTGACCCTAAGCTTCCCTTCCTAGTCCATGCCTCTTAATCTGTTGTTTAGAGATTCCTTTCCATCAAGATTGGTTTTGCACTATAAGCAACAAGCTTATTTCAAGCTGTATTAAGAACAAAAGCCAAGTTATTTGGTAGGGCACTGTGGTAACTCACAGACCCAGTACCAAGAGATGTACACTGACCTCACTCACTGGTTTACTATATAGGTGGAATATCCTAATGGTGTTTACACCAGCAGTTATGTGTTCACATTTCTGCATATCGCTGGGCTGGGAGCTTCTTAGAGGCAAACACTGGGGCTCTTTTACCTTGTATTCCTGGCATTTAGCACATGACACTCGATGTTTATCTAATGGATAAATTTATGAAAGAGCAGACCTCCTATCTCAGCTTGAGAGCCAGGAGTATAAATATGTGCCACTCATTTGACACATTATCCATGCTCCAAGAAGTCAGGGGAATCTAAAGTAAGAAACATTAACATTAAATCAAAAATACTTAGAAGTATTTCATTTACTAGCTTACCTTTAATCAACTCAGGAGTTGATTTGATGAAAATTAGTAGAAATCATGGCAGCAATTAGACTCTGAACTTGATAAAAATTTTGTATTAGCCTGGATTCTCCAGAAAAAAAGAACCAATAAGAAATATTAATTTATCCATCCATCCATTAATTATAGAAATTGGCTCACATAGTGATGAAGGCTGAGAAGTTCCAAGATCTGTAATCAGCAAGCTGAAGACTCAGGAGAACTGATGGTAGTTTTTCCAGTCCTAGTTTGAGTCTGATGGCAGAAGACTGATGTCCCTGCTCCAGGACTAGTAGAGAAAGTGAAATCTCCCTTTCTCCATCTTTTTGTTGTATTCAGGTTTTCAATGGATTGGCTGAGATCCACTCACATTAGGGAGGGCAATCTGTTTACTCAGTCTATTGATACAAATATTAATCATATTCATAAACATCCAGAGACACCCCCAAAATTATGTTTAATCAAATATCTGGAAACCTCATGGCCTAGTCAAGTTGACACATTAACCACTACAGAGTTAAACCCTCTACAAGGAGCAAGAAGTACAGATGCTATGGTATTTTGCTAATGAAGTAATGTAACTTAGATTTTGTCCATTTACATTTTCAAACTACTGGATTTAATGAAATACTTGAATTAGTTGATTTTTCTAGTTATAGATACCTAAATATTCAGGCTCTGCCCTGGGTGTCGTCACAAACATGTAGCATGAAGTGGCATTATTCATTATTCCCAAGTGGGAATTCATTATGTGGCATTATTCTGTTACCCTGGTGCCTTTATTGAGCACTAACTTGGACCAGCAGCATCCTAGCCTCTGGGTTTATTTCAGTTACTTAGACACATTCCCTGTCCTCATGGAGCAGGCCTTCTGGTGAGGAAGCATGCTGTATATAAGCAACAAGAAAATAAATCTCTCAGTACAAATGGTGATATATGTTATGATGAGAGTGAACAGAAGGTAGGGAGAGTTAGAAGGGATGAGGTGATTCTCACAGAGGGAACAATATGTGCAGAGTCACTGAGGTGCAAAAAAAGCTTGGCATGGAAGGTTTTGGGAAGCTGAGTGCAAGCCAGTGTGCTGGCTCATGCTGGGGAGATGGGCTGGTGTAAAATGAGGCAAGAGGCCTGCAAGGGCCACGCCATGCAGGGCTTTGGAGGAAGTGATGGGTTTGAATTTTGAATCAGAGTGCAAAGACTATTATAATGGATTTGAACATTTGACTAATGTCACTTTCAGTCTGGGAGCATTTGGATGAATAGAGACTGTGGTCTGGCAAATGTTATATCCTCCTTAAGGCAAATATTAGAATTACGTTAGATCCATTCTTTCCTTTGTGAGGACACAATTTCATATGGTCATGCATGATAATGGTAAGATAGATTTTGATATTCTTTGATTTTCAAACTTTCAGGTAACATCTCATTTAGTAACATTATGGTAAATCAGAAAGTGAAGCAAACCCAAGGTTTTTAGTTGAAAAAGGGCAGCATGCATATACAACAGTCTCTCATGGAGACCGTGGGGGGGGGGGGGTATTTTGATGTACCTGTGCATTTTCTGCATATCTCGTGAGTGAGTCACTAACTGCTTCTTGTTCTGGAATATCTTTAGGATATTTGTACTTTTTGAACAGCTTGGAAAGATAGAAATGGTATCTTCCTTTGTAGCAAATGGCAGGTTTGCTGATAGCCTTGGAAAGTCAGGGTTTCTCTCCTGAAATGAAACCACTGCTCAGCCATCTGAGTATGCAGGTACAATGCCAAGCAGGTGATATTCTATTGCGTTACAGATTGCAAGCTATCATATTGGCATTTTTTTTTTTTTGCATTTTTCTGAAGCTAGAAACCGGGAGAGACAGTCAGACAGACTCCCGCATGCGCCCGACCGGATCCACCCGGCATGCCCACCAGGGGCCACGCTCTGCCCACCAGGGGGCGATGCTCTGCCCCTCTGGGGTGTCGTTCTGCCGCGACCAGAGCCACTCTAGCCCCTGGGCAGAGGCCAAGGAGCCATCCCCAGCGCCCGGGCCATCTCTGCTCCAATGGAGCCTCGCTGCGGGAGGGGAAGAGAGAGACAGAGAGGAAGGAGGGGGAGAGGGGTGGAGAAGCAGATGGGCGCTTCTCCTGTGTGCCCTGGCCAGGAATCGAACCCGGGACTTCTGCACGCCAGACCGACACTCTACCACTAAGCCAACTGGCCAGGGCCCATATTAGCACTTTTTGTCACTGCTTTTCTCCACTAAAGTCATAAGATTAGCTATTCTCAGACAATCACATCTTAACTGTGACTTCAATTCTAAAATACATGTGTGAAACCTAGTAGCTACTAAATATTCTGACTTTAATATTTTTAACCAAGTAAGAAATCTTCAACAATAGAAAGAATGCTATATTAAAATTTTAGGATCATCAAGTCATAAAATATATTAAAATGTTATTTGATTTAAAACTTAAAAAAGTATGTGTACATATGTGTGCATGAAAATATAACCAAAGCATATTTCCATGACAGACTGTTAAACAATAAGCACTAAGAAATTAATGCTAAGGTTTCTGAGTGTTCACAGAACAATTATTTTCATAGTACAGGATCAATGTGGGCCTGGACTTTCACCTGCCCCTGACCAGAGGAACACTGTGATCAAACACTTCTGTGGCTGCTATGGGGGGCCATAAGTTTTTGCTCTGGCAGCTGGAGAAGATGTTTTCTATTTGCTCTAACCAATACAGTGACCATTAGCTGCATGTAATTACAGAGCACTTGAGATGTTGGTTAGTCCAAATTGAGATGTGTATAAGTGTAAATTATACACCAGATTTCACACTTAGAGCAGAAATGGAAGGCAAAATATCACATAATTTTTTAAAAAGAATTATATTTAAAATGGTATTTTAGACATAGTAGATTAAAATATAGGATTAGGCAAAAGTGGGTCCACAGTTCATATGGAAAATAATACAATAATTAATAAGTAATAATACAAGAGTAAATTTTCACATACTCACAACTGTTTGCTCCATCCTATATGTTAATAAAACTAATTTCACCTATTTATTTTTACTTTTGTCAATGTGGCTACTAGAAAATTTTAAACTACACATGTAGCTCTCCTTATATTTCTATTGAACAGAGCTGTTCCAGTCCCCTGCTCCTCACAAGGCAGCCCTCTGGGCATCAGGAACAGCAGCATCTGGAAGCTGTCAGAAACAAAGACCCTCATGCCCCATTAGACCTACTGAATGAGAATTTGCATTTTAACAAAATCTCATGTGATTTGTTTGCACATTAAAACTTGAGTAGTGGCCTGGCCGGATAGTTGAGATGGTTAGAGCCAAGGTTTCAGGTTCAATCCCTGGTCAGGGCACATACAAGAATCAACCAATGACTGCATAAATAAGTAGAACAACAAATTGCTGTTTCTCTCTCCCTCTCCTTAAAATCAATCAATAAAATTTAATAATAATAATAATCGCATAATGTGTGCCAGCCCATGCTTTCGCATTGGCACAAAATAAGATAGACAAAAATCCTTGTCTTCATAAACTACTTTCTAGTGAAGGCAGACAAAAAACAAACAAATAAAAACTTGAGTAATGGAGAATCCCTAAGCCTAGGATTGCCTGATTTAGCAAATAAAAATACAAGATATCCAGTTAAATTTAATTTTTAGATAAATAACAAATGGTTAGTTAGTATAGCATGCCCCAAATATTGCATGGTATACACTTATTATTAAAAGATTTTGTTGTTTATCTGAAATTCAAATTTAACTGGGTGTTCTGTATTTTATCTGGCAACCCTTCCTAAGACTAACCTCCTCCTATTCAGACCTGTCTTACTACTTAAAAGTCCACAAAATCAGGGAAAAGACAAGAAGGTCAAAGGATAAGTGAAGGATGGAAGCTGGGTAAAAGCAAGCATGGAGAAGAAAAGGAATATGATGGGAGGTAGGAGTAAGACAGCTCATGGACAGGCCACACTGCTGGCAGTGACCTTCTCTTTTTTATAATTTGTATTAGTAACTCCTTATTTCTGCATTCCCCAGGTCCCCCAGTTATTGTTCTTTAAGCTTCTCTTCTCATTTTCTATATGGCTCCCAAGAGCCATATTAGAAGGAGGCGTGTGTGTGTGTGTGTGTGTGTGTGTGAAGTGGGTAGTGAGGAAGGGGAGTGTCTCCTTCAGAGTCAAGTCCTCAGCCTTCCTACAACCCATCATCTCTGAAATGTCACTGACAAATAGCGACTTTTAGCTACAAATACTTTGCCCTTAAAAACATGCTGATACTTTCATTTTGAAGGATTTTCTTTATTGTGGCTTTTTAATGTAAAGAACTCTTAGGAATTTGTTGTTTTGTTTTGTTTTATGCTTTTTAAGGGAGGGGGTGCTGGTGGGATTGGAGGCTGGCAAGGAAGGAATAACAAGAGATTCTTTACTTAACTAGGCATCAAAATAAGAAAGGGTATTCATCTCTGGTATTCCTTTATTTTTATTTACTAACATTTTATTTGACTGTGGTAAGAGCACCTAACATGAGAACCACCCTCCTAACAGGTACAATCTTGTACAGATCTCTAAAGTTTATTCATCTTGCTTAACTGAGACTTTATGTCTGCTGATTAAGAAATTTCCATTAATTCCTCTTCCAGCCCCTGGAAACCACCATTCCATTGTTTGGGATTCTATGAGTTTGCTTATTTTAGTTACTTCATATCAATGGAATCACGTAATATTTGTGACTGGCTTATTTCACTTAGCAAAATATCCTCAAGGTTCATCCATATTGTCACAGGATTCTGACCCCCTTTTTATTTAAAAATAATATTCGACCCCAAAGACTGACTAATATCCATTGTATGTCTATACCACATATTCTTTATCCATTCAGCCATCAGCAGATATTTTGGTTGTTTCTACATTGTGGCTATTGTGAATAGTGCTGCAGTGAACATGGGAGTGCTTATATCTCTTTTAGATCCTGATATCAATTCTTTTGGATAATTACTTATAAGTGCAATTATTGGATCATATGGTAGTTCTGTGTCTTAATTTTTTGAGGAATCTCCATATTGTTTTCCATAAGAACTGCACAATTTTGTATTTCTATCAACAGTGTCCAAGAGTTCCAACTTCTCTACATCCTTGCCAACACTTGTCTTTTGTTTTCTTGATAATAGCCATCCTAACAAGTATGAGGTGATATCTCTTTGTGGTTTTGATTTGCATTTTCCTCACTTGTTGTGTTAGTGTATCCTCTCTGGAGAGAGGTCTGTTCATGTCTTTAGCCCATTTTTATATTGGGTTATTTATTTCTTTGTTTTTTGCTATTGATCTTTTCCCTATATTTTGGAAGTTAACACTTTATCAGACATTTTTCTGATATAACCCTTTTGAAAATATTTTCTCCCATTCTGTAGGTTGTCTTTTCACTCTGTTGATGATTTCCTTTGCTGTGCAGAAGCCTTTTAGTTTGATGTAGTCCCAATCTATTTTTACTTTCATTGTCTCTTCTCCGGTGTTATATCAATGAAATTATTGCCAAGACCAGTGTCAGGAAACTTTTCCCCTATGCTTTCTTCTAGGTTTTAAGTCTTTAATCCATTTTGATTTTTGTGTATGGTATGAGATAAGGATCCAGTATCATTCGTTGCATGTGAATATCCTGTTTTCCCAGCATCATTATTTGAAGAGAATGTCCTTTATCCATTGTGTGTTCTTGGTACCCTTATTTCTAAGCTCTCTAGCCTGTTCTGTTGGTTTATTTACCTGTCTTTATGCCAATAGTATACTGTATTTTGAAAATGTAAGAATAAGACGGCACTCCATCACCAGGTGTGCAGGCTTTATTAGAGGAGAAAGACCTGCCGGGCACTCCTCCAGGAGAAGTGCACCAGGTTACAGACTAGGGGCGAGTTATATAGTATTTGGGAGAGCCTGTGGGGATACTGAGGCAAAAGCCCTGGTATGTCCGGAATGCTCCTCCTTGGGGGCTTGGAGCATGTAGGTGTTGAATCAAAAGTCCTAGTGTGTCCGGAGCCCCTCTGTGGGGCGGCTTGTCAGCTGTTTGGAATTCCTGTCTCAGGAGCTATAGTCCAGTAAGGGTGAGGTCTGACAGATAAGCGGAACATCAAGAGGGCAGTTTGGAATTTACATATCTATCAGAAATCAGGAAGTGTGATGCCTTCAACTTTGTTCTTTCTCAAGATAGATTTGGCTATTCAGGGCCTCATTTAATCTTTACAACGATCTTTAAGTACTTTTATCCTCAGTCTGCAAGTGGGGAAAATAGTCTCAGGAGGAAAAGCAACTTGCTTAATATCAGATAGCTAATCAGGGCTGAGGCTGGGAATGCCCTCGAGTGCTGTCTGGCTCCAAAGCTGAAGTTCTTTACTATTATATTTCATACTTGTCAGCAAATGGATAGTCATGATACCAGAGGAAAGTGTGAACTAGAACATGTAAGTAAAATTAGTTAAGTTTCAGGATTTTTACTCTTTTATTCACCTGAAAAATGCATGTGATGATGTATAGTTCTTGGATTTTTAAGAATATAATAGCTTCCTGTAAAACAGTATGAGATTCTTGTTAAGAGTTAGAGTATCTGGCCCTTGCCAATTGGCTCAGCGGTAGAGTGTCAGCCTGGCGTGTGGAAGTTGCAGGTTTGATTCCTGGTCAGGGCACACAAGAGAAGCGCCCATCTGCTTCTCCCCCCCAAAAAAAAGAAAAAACAAAAAAGAGTATCAAAACAATGCCCATTCCTAAAAAGAGCTTAATTGGTAGATTTTCTCTAAAAAACTGCTGCCTAATAATCTTTCATTGAGATACGGAATTAGACAACCTAAATGGACCCATTGGTTTCACTCTGTACTACAAATTAAGCAGTAGCAAGCATCTCTCTTTACCTTTTCCCACACATAGTACATCATAGGAAAGCTGCCTTTTTATTGGTTGAATATGTTGTCAGTCACATGGCATGAAAAGTACTGCCTCTGCTCTCTGCATCCATGAATTAACAAATAGGCTTGGTTTGAAGAAACACATTCATTTCTTGATGGGAAGAAAAATCTTGTTTAGTGTTTCACTTATTTATTTATTTTTTATGTATGGGATTTTCACTAACTTTGGACCAGATATTTGCCAGGAAGAATGTAAGATGAGTAACTTCATGTCTTTTAATGCAATGCATCTGTGAACTTCAGTGCAAGTGTGAAATTAGGTGATTCTATGTATTTTTTATATTGTCACTTAGATACATTTGTTTACAATTCAAAATAGATATACTAGACTAAATAAATCAGTAGCTACTAAAATCATTGACCTAGAGTTTATAAATAAGAGATAAATACATAATCTTTATTATAAGATAAAAGAGCTATTTGTTCAAAATACCCAAGAGACATTGTATTATGTAGTGAAGTATATATCTAAGAAAATGACTCAAATCAGTGTTCAGTTTTCTTTTATAATTACAATTAAATATGATTTTCACAGTTTCTCCTGCCATTATTATGTGAGAAGAGAATAAGAAAAATGTTTGAAACCTCAGAAATGTATAACCTGTCTCTTAAAAAAAGTTGTTAAATAATTTTAACTGGGAGATGGTTATTCTGTGACATACATACTACTTAAAATCAATAAGCAAAATTTCTATTTCTATTTTGTTTGCCCTTTGACTTTTTTTCACACCATTTAAGGGAACATATAGAGATTTTTCTATAAGGAATAATATTCTGAACCTGAATAGCAATGAACTTATGTCATATCTCCTAATTACTCATTATGTGCCATTTCAACAAATGCATTAGGGAATTTAGTATAAACACAAAGGACAGCGACAAGCAGGACGATCTGCTAAAACTCATGTTAAAGAATTCTTAAGTCACCAACTGGTAAAAGCTATAAGCACAGGCATTTTTTATTTGTTTTTCCTCATTGTTTTCAAGTCAATTAGTACTTCCTTTAGATTCACTTTCTAATAATAAGTGACCTATACTCCTTAGTTGGTTAAAGCTTATCAGGGTTTCCTCATCTGGTTTATACAGAAATGACTGATTGTGTATCATTATACTGGTAAAATATATACCAAGAAGTATAAAAATCTCATTTCTGTTTCTGAAGCAAGGTTAATGGGTTTAAACAATCTTAGCTTCAGAAAGGACCCTAAAAATCAAATAAATCAGTAATCATTTGAGTCTAATGATATGGCATATTGTTTCATTGAGCAGAAAACAATTACTGTTTTGTGGATGTTCTTTCAAATTATGTATCTGAAATTAAAAATATTTTTCAACTCTATGGGGCAATATGAAGTTCTTAAATCTCCAAGAAAGATAAGTATATTATAAGCTTATACTATGTATATATCATAATAACATTTATATGTGTCCTAAGCTTAGAGAGAGTAGGATCATCACTCTGCCTTTACACATCCATTCCTCAACTTGGGGTTATGCCTGAATGAAAAGGAAGTATTTTCTTTCTCACACAGCATCCTATATGATCTCTCCTTTCTACATCTCTTTCTGAGTTTGTTCATTAATTTGTTAGTTAATTGATGGACATAATATACCTGTTTTTAGTACTTGGTACTTTTAAATAGCTCTGGGCTCTGTGCTAGGTGCTGGGTCTACGATGGTGAACAAAACAGGTCAAGTCCCTGCCTTCATGGAGCTTTAACTCTAGTGTGTAGAGGGAGCTTGTTAATGCATGATATTATTACAAATAAACTGAAACATTCTGTGAAAGCACAGTATGGAGGCTATGAGAATATGTAATACTGTATGGGAATCTGAACTAGTCTGAGTGGTTAGGGACAGCATACCAGAAAAGTGATATTTGATCTGTGATAGGAGGATATGGAGGAAATAGCTAGGAGGCCAGAGGAAAAGGAGGATGGAGAACATTTCTTTTTTTTTTTTTTTTTTAATTTATTTATTTATTTTTTTATTGTATTTATTTTTAATGGGGTGACATCAGTAAATCAAGATACATATATTCAAAGATAATATGTCCAGGTTATCTTAAAGTTCAATTATGTTGCATACCCATCACCCAAAGTCAGATTGTCCTGTCACCCTCTATCTAGTTCTCTTTGTGCCCCTCTCCCTCCCCCTTCCCTCTCCCTCTCCCCCCTCCCCCCGTAACCACCACACTCTTATCAATGTCTCTTGGTCTCACTTTTATGTCCCATCTACGTATGGAAAAATGCAGTTCCTGGTTTTTTCTGATTTACCTATTTCACTCCGTATAATGTTGTCAAGATCCCACCATTTTGCTATAAATGATCCGATGTCATCATTTCTTATGGCTGAGTAGTATTCCATAGTGTATATGTGCCACATCTTCTTTATCCAGTCATCTATTGATGGGCTTTTTGGTTGTTTCCATGTCCTGGCCACTGTGAACAATGCTGCAATGAACATGGGGCTGCATGTGTCTTTACAAGTCAATGTTTCTGAGTTTTGGGGGTATATACCCAGTAGAGGGATTGCTGGGTCATAAGGTAGTTCTATTTTCAGTTTTTTCAGGAACCACCATACTTTCTTCCATAATGGTTGTACTACTTTACATTCCCACCAACAGTGGATGAGGGTTCCTTTTTCTCCACAACCTCTCCAACATTTGCTATTACCTGTCTTGTTAATAATAGCTAGTCTAACAGGTGTGAGGTGGTATCTCATTGCCGTTTTGATTTGCATTTCTCTAATAGCTAAAGAAGATGAGCATCTTTTCATATATCTGTTGGCCATTTGTATTTCTTCCTGGGAGAAGTGTCTGTTCATATCCTCTTCCCATTTTTTTATTGAATTGTTTGTTTGTTTGTGGTTGAGTTTTATGAGTTCTTTGTATATTTTGGATATTAGGCCCTCATCTGAGCAGGTATTTAAAAATATCATTTCCCAATTAGTTGGCTGTCTGTTTATCTTGTTATCAATTTCTCTTGCTGAACAAAAACTTCTTAGTCTGATGTAGTCCCATTCATTAATTTTTGCTTTCACTTCTCTTGCCTGTGGAGTCAAATTCATAAAATGCTCTTTAAAGCCCAGGTCCATGAGTTTGGTACCTATGTCTTCTTCTATGTACTTTATTGTTTCAGGTCTTATGTTTAGATCTTTAATCCATTTTGAGTTAATTTTAGTACAGGGGGACAAACTGTAGTCCAGCTTCATTCTTTTGCATGTGGCTTTCCAGTTTTCCCAGCACCATTTGTTGAAGAGGCTTTCTTTTCTCCATTGAGTGTTGTTGGCCCCTTTATCAAAAATTATTTGACTATATATATGTGGTTTTATTTCTGGGCTTTCTATTCTGTTCCATTGGTCTGAGTGTCTATTTTTCTGCCAATACCATGTTGTTTTGATTGTCGTGGCCCTATAATAGAGTTTGAAGTCAGGTATTGTAATGCCCCCAGCTTCATTCCTTTTCTTTAGGATTGCTTTGGCTATTCGGGGCTTTTTATAGTTCCATATAAATCTGATTATTTTTTGCTCCATTTCTTTAAAAAATGTCATTGGAATTTTGATGGGAATTGCATTAAATTTGTATATAGCTTTGGGTAATATGGCCATCTTGATTATATTTATTCTACCTAACCAAGAACAAGGTATATTCTTCCATCTCATAATGTCTTTTTCGATTTCCCTTAACAATGGTTTATAGTTTTCATTGTATAAGTCCTTTACATTCTTTGTTATGTTTATTCCTAGGTATTTTATTTTTTTTGTTGCAATCGTGAAGGGGATTATTCTTTTGAGTTCATTCTCAGATGTTTCATTGTTGGCATATAGAAAGGCTATTGACTTCTGTATGTTAATTTTATATCCTGCGACCTTACTGTATTGGCTTATTTTTTCTAGAAGTCTTTTTGTGGATTCTTTGGGGTTTTCGATGTATAGGATCATATCATCTGCAAAAAGTGATACCTTTACTTCTTCTTTTCCAATATGGATGCCTTTTATTTCTTTGTCTTGTCTGATTGCTCTGGCCAGAACCTCTAGTACCACATTAAATAAGAGTGGAGAGAGTGGACAACCCTGTCTTGTTCCTGATTTAAGGGGGAAAGCCTTCAGTTTTGTGCCATTTAGTATGATGTTAGCTGATGGTTTATCATATATGGCCTTTATCATGTTGAAATATTTTCCTTCTATACCCATTTTGTTGAGAGTCTTAAACATAAAATTGTGTTGTATTTTATCGAAAGCCTTTTCTGCATCTATTGATAATATCATGTGGTTCTTGTTCTTTGTTTTGTTGATATGGTGTATTACGTTAACTGTTTTACGTATGTTGAACCATCCTTGAGATTCTGGGATGAATCCCACTTGATCATGATGTATTATTTTTTTAATATGTTGTTGTATTCGATTTGCTAGTATTTTGTTTAGTATTTTAGCATCTGTATTCATTAGAGATATTGGTCTGTAGTTTTCTTTTTTTGTGCCATCCTTGCCTGGTTTTGGTATAAGGGTTATGTTTGCCTCATAAAATGTGTTTGGAAGTATTGCTTCTTCTTCAATTTTTTGGAAGACTTTCTGTAGAATAGGAAACAAGTCTTCTTTGAAGGTTTGATAAAATTCGCTGGTATAGCCGTCTGGGCCTGGACTTTTATTTTGGGGGAGGTTTTTAATGGTTTTTTCTATTTCTTCTCTACTAATAGGTCTGTTTAGGCTTTCTGCTTCTTCTTGACTCAGTCTAGGAAGGTTGTATTGTTCTAGGAATTTATCCATTTCTTCTAGGTTGTTGAATTTAGTGGCATAAAGTTTTTCATAGTATTCTACAATAATTCTTTGTATATCTACGATGTCCGTGGTGATTTCTCCTCTTTCATTTTGGATTTTGTTTATATGACTTCTTTCTCTTTTTTCCTTGGTAAGTCTTGCCAAGGGTTTGTCAATTTTGTTGATTTTTTCAAAGAACCAGATCCTTGTTCTATTAATTTTTTCGATAGTTTTTCTGTTCTCTATTTCATTTATTTCTGCTCTGATTTTTATTATCTCCTTTCTTCGGCTGGTTTTGGGTTGTCTTTGTTCTTCTTTTTCTAGTTCCTTAAGGTGTGAAGTTAAGTGGTTCACTTGGGCTCTCTCTTGTTTGTTCATATATGCCTGAAGTGATATGAACTTCCCTCTTATCACTGCTTTTGCTGCATCCCAGAGATTCTGATATGTCGTATTATCATTTTCATTTGTCTGTATATATCTTTTGATCTCTGTACTTATTTCTTCTTTGACCCATTCATTCTTTAAAAGTATGTTATTTAGTTTCCACATTTTTGTGGGATTTTTTCCCTCTTTTTTGCTGTTGAATTCTAGTTTCAAGGCTTTATGATCAGAAAATATGCTTGGTACAACTTCAATTTTTCTGAATTTGCTGATGTTGTTTTTGTGGCCCAGCATGTGGTCAATTCTTGAGAATGATCCATGTACACTGGAGAAAAATGTATACTCAGTCACTTTGGGATGAAATGTCCTGTAGATGTCTATCATATCCAGGTGCTCTAGTGTTTTGTTTAAGGCCACTATGTCTTTGTTGATTCTCTGTTTGGATGACCGATCTAGAGCCGTCAGCGGTGTATTGAGGTCTCCAAGTATGATTGTATTTTTGTCAGTTTTTGTTTTAAGGTCAATAAGTAGCTGTCTTATATATTTTGGTGCTCCTTGGTTTGGTGCATATATATTAAGAATTGTTATGTCTTCTTGATTCAGTGTCCCCTTAGCCATTATGAAATGGCCATTTTTGTCTCTGAGTACTACAAGATGCTGTCTTGTAGTCAGCATCATCAGATATGAGTATTGCTACGCCTGCTTTTTTGTGGATGTTATTTGCTTGGAGTATTGTTTTCCAGCCTTTCACTTTGAATTTGTTTTTATCTTTGTTACTTAGATGAGTTTCTTGTAGGCAGCATACAGTTGGATTTTCTTTTTTGATACATTCGGCTACTCTGTGCCTTTTTATTGGTGAGTTTAATCCGTTTACATTTAGTGTAATTATTGACACTTGTGAGTTCCTCATTGCCATTTTATAGATTGCTTTCTGTTAGTTTTGTGCCTTGTTTGATTCTTCTCTTTCGTTTTTCTATCTTTTGTTTTTATTTGGTTGTGTTCCATACATCTTTCCTCTGTTGCTATCTTTTTTAAATCATGTGCTTCTGTGGTGGTTTTTTCAATGGTGGTTACCATTAAGTAATGAAAAGGGTCCCTACCCTGTTCATTGTAGCGAACTATTTTGTGAGTACTTTTGCCCTCCATCGCTTTTTGCTACTGTTAATCTTCATCCTCTCCCCCCCTTTCTTATTGTTGTCACAGTTTAAAGTTGGTTTTGTTATCTTCTTCTTGGAGCTTTTACTTGTGGCTTTGTTGTTGTTTTTTTATTCTTTGTATCTGATTGGAGAACCCCCTTTAGTATTTCCTGGAGTGGGGGTTTTCTGGTGATAAATTCTCTCATCTTTTCTGTATCTGTGAATGTTTTTATTTCTCCTTCATATTTGAAGGTTAGCTTTGATGGGTATAGTATTCGTGGCTGAAAGTTCCTCTCTTTCAAGACTTTAAATATTGGGGTCCACTCTCTTCTAGCTTGTAGAGTTTCTGTTGAGAAATCTGATGATAATCTAATGGACCTTCCTTTATATGTTGTATTCTTCTTTTCCCTGGCTGCCTTGAGAATTTTTTCTTTGCAGTTGGTTTTGCCAATTTTATTATGATGTGCCTTGGAGTAGGTTTGTTGGGGTTAAGAAAACTTAGAGTTTTGTTTGCTTCTAGAATTTGAGGTTTTAGTTCTTTCCAGAGGCTTGGGAAGTTCTCATCTATTATTTGTTTGAGTATGTTCTCCATTCCATTTTCTCTCTCTTCTCCCTCTGATATACCTATTATTCTTATGTTATTCTTTTTGACGGAGTCAGATAATTCCTGTAGGGCTATTTCATTTTTTTTAATTTTTGAATCTCTTTCTTCTTCTCTTTGTTGAGCCTCAAGTTGCTTGTCTTCTATTTCGCTGATCCTCTCTTCTATCTGGCCTGTTCTATTAGCTAAGCTTGTTACCTCATTTTTCAGCTCATGAATTGAGTTTTTCATCTCTGTTTGATTTGTTTTTATAGTTTCAATTTCCTTGGAGATATACTCTTTGTGTTCATCTAGTTGTTTTCTGAGCTCCCTTAATTGCCTTTCTGTGTTTTCTTGTATATCTCTGAGTATTTTTAGAATTTCTATTTTAAATTCTCTGTCGTTTAACTCCAAGGTTTCCAATATCTTAAATTTTTTCTCCATAGATTTTTCCTCATCTCTCTGTGTTACCTCTCTTTCTTTTGTATCCATGATATTCGATTTTCTCTTCTTTAATGGCATCTGAGGGTGGTTTTCTTGATAGTATTAATGAGATTTTATAAGGAATAAAAGGATAAAAAAATAAAAATAAAAATAAAAAATTATGCGTTTTTTTTTAAAAAAAATTAATCATTAAATAAAAAAAAATAAAATAAGATAAAAATTTGAGAAATAAAAGGGAATAATTCCTTCCCCTCCTTTTTTTCTCTCCTCTCCTCTCCCCTCTTTTTTGAGAAAATCTTTTGATGAACTGTGAATTATATTGTACTAAATAGAACAAACAATACCTGTAGTGGAGGGCCTGAGTTGGGGAGAAGTAATATAGGGGTAAAGGAAAAAGAAAAAAAAGAAAAAAAAATACAAGAAAAAAATTTTTTATATATAAAAAAGGGGGGAGCAGTATAGACCCACAAAAAGCAAATTAGGAAAAAATTTGGGTCAAGAATAAAATGATTTGCTTTTAGGTGTTGGCTGACTCAGAGTTATGATGAGAGGAATAAGAGGGAAACAGGAAAAAGGGGTGGAAAATTAAAGAATTACTATTGTATTTAGTGGAACAAGAACTAGATAAAATGGAGAGCCAGGGATGGGAGCACTGCTAATGTGTTAAAAAGGTGAAGTAAAAACCCTCCAAAATGCCACAAACTTAAGTTTGAGTCCCAGAAAAGATAATTTGTTCTTTATTGAAGTTTGAATGAGAGAAGACGTAAAGTAGAGAGGAAGAGACTAATATAGAGGGAGAAAAGAGAGAGAGAGAGAGAGAGAGAGAGAGAGAGAAAAGATGGAACAACTTAAAGAAGAAAAAAGAAAAAGGAGGAGAGAGAAAGAGAGAGTTAGGGGTTTTGGATTGCAACCCTCAAAGAGAGAAAGGAGGAGGAAAGAAAAGATAATGGGAGATGTAACACTTATGGGTAGTGTAGTTCAAAGAGAGGCGAGAGTAAGACTGAGAGAGAATTAAATGACCAAATTGGAGTAGAAAAAAAAAATCAAGAATGAAAAAAAGAGACACAGACAAACAAATATAATACAATGGGATAGGTTATAAAATCTGCAGATTATTCTTGATTTTGAGAGGTTGTCGTCTTGCTTTTTCTTTTCTGTCTTTCTGGTCGGTGACTTTGTACCCCGGGTTCTGCCCCTGTGGCACGCTCTGGAAGAGGTTTGCAGTTGATAATTCTCTATGGTAATGTCATGTATTGGGCTTCAGTCTCGTTGGCAGTCGAGGTTCATTGGTGTTTATAGGCTCCAACAGTGAGAGGATCTCTCACTGTGAGAGTGTTCCTGGAGCCTCTCTCCTAGTCTTTCCTTCCACAATTAGAAGCCTGATAAACCAGCTATGGGGTTGCTGCTGCCTCTGCCTGGATAGTAAGAGTCTCAAAGAGCTGGCAACTCCCCACTCTATTCTCACTAAGCACAGGGCTCTGAGTAAGGCTCAGTCAGTCAGACCTGCCAGCATAATCAAGCGTGGCTTCCTCTCACTCAAAGACCTCTGGCTCTGCCCCTCTGTGGGATAACTCGAGTGCCCACTCCTGAGACGTTCGGAGGAATCTCTTGCCCACTCTCCGTGTGCACCCACCAGGATATCAGACCAGACAGGTCACACTTCGAGTGAAATCCCTACCCACACGGAAAAGATCGAGCTTTGGAATTGGCTTTCGCTCTATCCTCGTGCGGCTTTCCCAAGGGGCTAGGGCTGCCTGAGATTCCGCTCCTGGCCCACTCACAGACCTGCTCCTCTGTGGGAAAAACACGGGTGCCCACCTCTGAGGAGTTCGGAGGAATCTCCTGTCCACTCTTCCTGTGTGCGCACTGACCAGATTATGAGTTTCAGGCGGGACGCCTCTCACTCCGAGAAAGCCCTCTGCCCACACGGAAAAGTTACTGGGTTGGAATTGGCTTTCGCTCTGTCCCCCTGAGGCTTTCCCAGGGCGCTGGGGCTTCTGCTCCTGGCCTGCTCACAGGCCTCTGACTCTGCTCCTCTGAGGGAAAACACGGGTGCCCACCTCTGAGGAGTTCGGAGGAATCTCCTGCCCACTCTGCGTGCGTGCGCACTGACCAGATTATGAGGATCGGGCAGGACGCCTCTCGCTCTGCGAAAGCCCTCCTCCTGCACAGAAAAATTCCGCCGTTGGAGTTGGCTCCAGCTCCCTCCCTGTGCCTGGTCCCCTCAGGGCGCTGGGGCTCCTAGGAGATGCTGCTTTTTGCCCACACAGAGGCCTCTGACTTTGCTTCTCTGTGGGTTAGCATGGGCGGCGCCCACCCCTGAAGTGTTCGTAGGAATCTCTTGCCCACTAACCACGCCAACCAGGAGATGCGGAAAATGGCTGCCCCACTTGTCTTTCTTTGTCTGGGTTTGGCGCGCGCGTGTTAGCTTGAATTGCCCAGGTTTTTCCACGGCTTGGATCTCCGTGCCACAGCCTGGTTTAGCTGTTTGTACCGCAGCCTGGAACTATCCACTCCCTATGCCCGCCTTAGTTTCTATATTCTCAGTTCTCAGTGAAAGCCATCCTGTTTGGATTAGAGAGGAAGGCGGAGCATTTCTTACTCCTTATTTCCCCCGGAGTTTGACCATATATTTAGCCAATCTTTCGCTAGATCCTACCTTCGGGTGTGTTGTGAAGCATCTGAAGACTCCAAGGATAGGCTTTTCTGTTTCTGGTTGAAGAACTTGTTGAGTTTATGGGGAGATTTTCGGTATTGCTTCCTACCGCGCCATCACTGTGACGTCTCTCTCTCGGAGAACATTTCAAGTGGAGGGAACAGCAGGTATGGAGACTTTTATGAGGTAAGTGGTAATGTGAAGCATTCTGGAACTTGAACTACAGAACGCTGGTGTAGCTGGGGCAAAGGGGAAGAGGTAAAGTGAGGTGAACATGGCTAGCGGGCTGAGGTCTTCCAGGGCCTTATGAGCCATGGTGGGAGGGTGGTCTTCATCCTCAGTAGAGTCATGGAAGGCTGCTTACCTCTACCTTCATGAAGGCATTCTTGGGAGACTCAGGCTGGAATACTGGTAAGTAAAAAATATGGCACCAGACACTACAAACCTAGAGCTCTAGATGACTTTTCAGAGGTCCCTTTTATTGGAAAAGAATCTAAATATTTTAGCAACAATATAGATTTAATTATTTTTAAACCAGTTTCTCAGTTTATTCACACAGATCATTTATTTTAAGTTCCTACTTTAGTCTAGAGTTTACATAATGATGCAAAAATGCATATATATTTTGTCTTTGGTTTAGATGATCATTTATTCAGGCTTATTTGTGTGGGCAAGGCCTATCTAAATTAAAGTTTATTCAACAAAGAAGTACAAGTTCTGTCGGGGTAGCTATGTTGGTTGGAATGTTGTTCCAATGCACTAGGTTGAGGGTTTGAATCCTGGTCAGGGCACATACTAACCAATGAATGCATAAATAAGTGGAACAACAAAGAATGTTTCTCACATTGTTTGAATCCTGGTCAGGGCATATATTAACCAATGAATGCATAAATAAGTGGAACAACAAACAATGTTTCTCACATTGTTTGAATCCTGGTCAGGGCACATATTAACCAATGAATGCATAAATAAGTGGAACAACAAACAATGTTTCCCTTTAAAAAGAGGGAAAAATGTAAAGCACTCTCTGTAAGGTATTTTTTCCTGCAGAGAAAGAATTAAGGAGTCAGAGCCACCAAGTGTGGAATAACAAAAGGCTTTATTGAGTACAGAGCGCGCATCCCGCAGGTGAGGTTCCCTGGTCCCGAGGAAAGATGAAGACCAAGGAAGTCGCAAGGATTAAACCGTGTGAAAGATATTTAAAGGGGTCCTCTAGGGAAGTCGGGCTAATATGATGTGGTGAAATCTCACTGGCTGCAGATGGTCGCTTTTTTCCAAAGGGTTCCTGTGAAGCCTCTTTTGGTGCGCTTGGTTGTGGCTGGTCCTAACCAAAGTTCGAGGGTCTGGTTCCCCACGTGACCATCCCCGATTATCAACCAATCTTACACTCTCCCCTTCTGAAGCATATGTACAGGCCTTTGGAGCAGCTGGCACCTTTCCCCTCTTTCCTTCCCCTGGGCGATACCTTTGCTTTCTTGCTCCTAAGCTCCAAGGGCCCTTCTTTTGCTTTTGTAGCTTGTTTTCAGAGCCCAGGCATCCCAGATGGCTGTATTCTTTCTCCCTCTGCAAATTATTTTTTTATTAATTTTAATGGGGTGACATTGATAAAATTGTCTTCTGTCACCTTCTAACTGGTTTTCTTTGTGCCCCTCCCCTCCCCCAACCCCTCCCTCTCCTCCCCCTCACCCTGTAGCCCCAACACTGTTGTCCATGTCTCTGAGTCTCATTTTTATGTCCCACCTATGTATGGAATCATATAGTTCAGGGGTCCCCAAACTACGGCCCACGGGCCGCATGCGGCCCCCTGAGGCCATTTATCCAGCCCCCGCCGCACTTCCAGAAGAAGCACCTCTTTCATTGGTGGTCAGTGAGAGGAGCATAGTTCCCATTGAAATACTGGTCAGTTTGTTGATTTAAATTTACTTGTTCTTTATTTTAAATATTGTATTTGTTCCTGTTTTGTTTTTGTTTTTGTTTTACTTTAAAATAAGATATGTGCAGTGTGCATAGGGATTTGTTCGTAGTTTTTTTTATAGTCCGGCCCTCCAATGGTCTGAGGAACAGTGAACTGGCCCCCTGTGTAAAAAGTTTGGGGACCCCTGGTTTATACAAAGCATTCTGCCCACCTAATCCAGGCCAGAACCAGAGGTGGATTAAGGTCACCAGCGTGAGCGCAGGGTTGCTGGCTTGAGTGTATGGTCATAGACATGACCCCATGGTCGCTGGCTTGAGCAAGGGATAACTCACTCTGCTGTAGCCCCCCCCCCGTCAAGACACGTATGAGAAAGCAATCAATGAGCAACTAAGGTGCCACAATGAAGAATTGATGCTTCTCATCTGTTTCCCTGTCTGTCTAACCCCATCTGTTCCTTTCTCTGTCTCTATCTCTTGCAAAAGATTTGTAACAGCTACCAAAATATTGCTGAAAACTTGCTTTACTGAGTAAATTAGCTAATAGAGTGTTTTTTGCCCTGGTTGGTGGCTTGGTAGATAAAATGTCATCCCAGTGTGCCAGAGGTTGTGGGTTCCACCCCCAGTCAGGCACATACAAGCAGCAATCAGTGAGTGCACAATTAAATGGAACAGCTAAGTGGAACCATGAGTTGATGCTTCTTTTTATCAAATAATGGAAAAATTAAAGAAAAATGTTTGTTAATGAGTGTAGCTAAGGTGATGAAGCTTGTAAAGTTAGGTAATAAAAATATTTCTCTTATTTATAGAGTTTATTTTGAAATACTCCTCCCTTTTATCCATAAACAGTATTAAAATAAATTTTAGCTCAATTACTGACATTTCTCTTTCTTGATAAATAGGACCAAAGTAATGAGATTACATATGTGCAGTATGTTTAAAGCTTTTGTTTTTCAGATTTTATTTATTTATTTTAGAGAGAGAGAAGGGAAGAGGAACAGGAAACATCAACTACCATATGTGCCTTGGCCAGCAAGCCTAGGATTTTGAACCGGTGACCTCAGTGTTCCAGGTTGATGTTTTATGTTTTTATCAATTTTAATTTATTGTGTTAACATGAATTCAAGTGTCCCACTCAATATAACTCCCTCACCCCCACCCCCGTGTGCCCCATTACCACCTTTTTTCTACGCTCTCCATAACTCCCTCTTTCTTTCTCTTTGGGATTTGCTGTCCTGTTATCTGTATCTATGTGTTATGTATATATAATTTCACTAATCCCTTCACCTTCTCTGATCCCATCCCCTCATCCCTCTTCCCTCTGACAGCTGTCCCTCTGCTCCCTATAACCCTGCCTCTGCCTCTATTTCGTTCCTCAGTAAACTTTGTCCATTAGATTCCACATAAAAGTGAGATCCTATGATATTTATCTTTCTCTGCCTGGCTTATTTCACTTAGCATAGTAATCTCCAGGTCCACCCATGCCATCACAAATGGTAAGATTTCCTTCTTCTTCATAGCTGCATAGGATTCCACTGTGTATATGTACCACTTCTTTTTAATCCACTCGTCCACTGACGGACACTTGGGCTGTTTCCAGATCTTGGCTATTGTAAACAATGCTGCAATAAACATGGGGGTGCACATCTTCTTTTAAATCAGTGATTTGGTATTCTTAGGATATATTCCTAAACATGAGATAGATGATAGATGAGTCAAAAGGCAATTCCATTTTTAATTTTTTGAGGAAACTCCATACTGTTTTTCACAGAGGCTGCACAAGTCTGCATTCCCACCAGCAGTGCAGAAGGCTGCATTCTCCACACCCTCGCTAGCACTTATTGTGTGCTGATTTATTAATGAGTGGTCGTTCTGACAGGTTTGACGTCATATCTCATTGTGGTTTTAATTTGCATTTTTCTGATGATTAATGACATTGAACATTTTTATATGCCTATTGGCTATCTGTATATCCTCTTTGGAAAAGTGTCTATTCAGTTGCATTGCACATTTTTAATTAGATAGTTTATCTTTCTGGTGTTGAGTTTTAGAAGTTCTTTATAAATTTTGGTTATTAACCCCTTCTCAGATGTATTAAAAAATACAGTGTGTCCATAAAGTCATGATGCAGTTTTGACCGGTCACAGGAAAGCAACAAAAGATGATAGAAATGTGAAATCTGCACCACATAAAAGGAAAACTCTCCCAGTCATACCTATTCATTGCAGTTTGATGTGGGCTCATGCACAGATTTTTTAGGGTTCCTTAGGTAGCTATCCCATATAGCCTCTACAGACTCGTCACTGACTGATGGCCTACCAGAATGGGGTTTCACCACCAAACTGCTGGTTTTCTTCAACTGCTAATCCCACCGAGTAATGTTATTCCTATATGGTGGTGCTTCGTTATAAATGCGCCGATATTCACGTTGCACTTTGGTCACAGATTCGAATTTAGCAAGCCACAGAACACACTAAACTTTCCTCTGTACCATCCACATCTCGACTGGCATGGCCGTGGGCTGCTCCGCTGTATACACGGTGTTATGTCATCATCTGCGCATGCGCACATGCTGCCACATCATCCTACAGAAACTGGGAGGGTTTTACTTTTATTTGGTGCAGATTTCACATTTCTATTGTCTTTTGTTGCTTTCCTGTGACCGGTCAAAAGTGCACCATGACTTTACGGACACACTGTATGTTCTCCGTATGTGTGGTTTGTCTTATTTTGTTTTTTTTTTTTTTGGTTTTTTTGTATTTCTCTGAAGCTGGAAACAGGGAGGCAGTCAGACAGACTCCCATATGCACCCAACCGGGATCCACCCGGCATGCCCACCAGGGGGTGATGCTCTGCCCATTGGGGGCATCGCTCTGCCGGGACCAGAGCCACTCTAGCACCTGAGGCAGAAGCCATGAAGCCATCCCAACGCCCGGGCCATCCCTGCTCCAATGGAGCCTTGGCTGCGGGAGGGGAAGAGAGAGACAGAGAGGAAGGAGAGGGGGAGGGTTGGAGAAGCAAATGGACGCTTCTCCTGTGTGCCCTGGCCGGGAATCAAACCCGGGACTTCCGCACGCCAGGCTGACGCTCTACCACTGAGCCAACTGGCCAGGGCCTGTCTTATTTTGTTAATGGTATCTTTGGTTCTGCAAAAACTTTTTAGTTTGAGCCCTGGCTGGTTGGCTCAGTGGTAGAGCGTCGGCCTGGCATGCGGAAGTCCCGGGTTTGATTCCCAGCCAGGGCACACAGGAGAAGTGCCCATCTGCTTCTCCACCCCCCCTCCTTCCTCTCTGTCTCTTCCCCTCCAGAAGCCGAGGCTCCATTGGAGCAAATATGGCCCGGGCGCTGGAGATGGCTCCTTGGCCTCTGCCCCAGGTGCTAGAGTGGCTCTGGTCGCAACAGAGCGACGCCCTGCAGGGGCAGAGCATCGCCCCCTGGTGGGCGTGCGGGGTGGATCCTGGTCGGGCGCATGCGGGAGTCTGTCTGACTGTCTCTCCCGGTTTCTAGCTTCAGAAAAATACAAAAAAAAAAAAAAGTGAAAAAAAAAACTTTTTAGTTTGATATAGTCCCATTTGTTTATTTTGTCCTTTATCTCCCTTGCCCATGGAGGTATACTGGCAAAATATTACTACAGGAGATATTGGACAGTTTACTGCCTATGCTTTCTACCGAGATGTTTACTGTTTCGTGAATTATATTTAAGTCTTTTATCCATTTTGAGTTTATTTTTGTGAATGGTGTAAGTTGGTGGACTAGTTTCATATTTTTGTACTTACTTGTCCAATTTTCCCAACAGCATTTATTAAAGAGACTGACTTTACTTCACTGTATATGCTTAGCTCCTTTGTCAAATATCAATTGACCATAAAGGTCTGGGTTTATTTCTGGGTTCTCTGTTCTATTCCATTGATCTGTATGCCTGTTCTTATGCCAGTACCAAGCTGTTTTGAGTACAATAATCTTATAGTATAACTTGATATCAGGAAGTGTGATACTTCCCTCTTTATTCTTTATTTTCAAGAATGCTGAAGCTATTTGTGTTCTTCTTTGGTTCTACATAAATTTTTGGAATATTTGTTCTATATCTTTGAAGTGTGTTATTGGTATTTTAATAGGAATTGCGTTGAATCTATAGATTGCTTTGGGTAATATAGACATTTTAATGATATTTATTTTTCTTATCCATGAACATGGTATATGCTTTTACTAGTTTGTATCTTCCTTGATTTCTTTTTTCAATGTCTTATAATTTTCTGAGTACAAGTTTTTTACCTCCTTGGTTAAATTTACTCCTGGGTTCTTTTTTGCTGTTGTTGCAATAGTGAAGTGAATCTTTTCTTTAATTTTTCTTTCAGACAGTTTATTTTTGGTGTATAAAAATGTCAATAATTTCTGCATATTAATTTTATATCCTGCCATATTGCCGAATTCATTTTTCAGGTCTAGTATTTTTTTGACTGAGACTTTAGGGTCTTCTATGTACAGTATCATATCATCAGCAAACAATGATAGTTTTACTTTTTCTTTTCTAATTTGGATGCCTTTTATTTCTTCTTCTTGTCTAATTGCTGTGGCTAGGACTTCCAGGACTATGTTGAATAAGAGTGGTGAAAGGGGGCACTCCTGCATTGTTCCTGATTTTAAGAGGATTGTTTTTAATTTTTGTCTATTGAGTATGATGTTGGCTGTTTGTTTGTCATAGATGGCCTTTATCATGTTGAAGTATGTTCCCTGTATTCCAACTTTGCTGAGAGTTTTGATCATGAATGGGTGCTGGATTTTATCAAATGCTTTTTCTGCATCTACTGATATAATCATGTGACTTTTCTCCTTCCTTTTGTTTATATGATGAATCACATTGATTGATTTGCAAATATTGTACCAGCATTGCCTCCTCAGAATAAATCCCACTTGATCATGATGTATGACTTTTTTTAATGTATTGTTGGATCTAGTTTGCTAATATTTTGCTGAGTATTTTAGCATCTATGTTCATCAGGAATACTGGTCTATAGTTTCCTTTCATTGTAGTGTCTTTACCTGGTTTTGGAATGAGGATAATGCTTGTCTCATGAAAGGAACTTGGAAGTCTTTCCTCCTCTTGAATTTTTTGAAATAGCTTGAGAAGGATAGGTGTTGGTTCTGTGAATATTTGGTAGAATTTGCCTGTGAAGACATCCAACCCAGGGCTTTTATTTGTTGGGAGTTTTTTCATAACTGTTTCAATTTCATTTATTGTAATCGGTCTGTTTAAGTTTTCTGATTCTTTTCGATTCAGTCTTGGAAAATTGCATGTTTCTAGGAATTTAACCATTACACCTAGGTTGTCCGATTTTTTGGCATATAGATTTTCATAGTGTTTTCTTACAATCATTTGAATTTCTGCAGTGGCAGTTGTTACTTCACCACTTTCATTTTTTATTTTATTTATTTCATTCCTCTCACTTTTTTTCCTGATGAGTCTGGTTAAAGATTTGTCATTCTTGTTTACCTTTTCAAAGAACCAGCTTTTGGTTTCATTGATCTTTTGTATTATTTTTTTTAGCCCCTATGTCAATTATTTCTGCTCTGATCTTTATTATTTCCTTCTTTCTACTTCCTCTGGGTTTTATTTGTTGTTTTTGTTTCTAGTTCTTTTAGGTGAAAGGTTAAGTTGTTTATTTGAGCTTTTTCTTACTTCTTAAGGTATGCCTATACTGCTCTGAGCTTCCTTCTCAGTACTGCTTTTGCTGTGTTCCATAGATTTTGAATTGTTGTATGTTCATTTTCATTTGTTTCAAGGAAATTTTGATTTCTTCCTTGATCTTGTTTTTAACCCTTTTGTTATTTATTAACATGCTATTTAGCCTCCAAGTGTTTGAATGTTTTTCAGTTTTTCTGTTGTGGTTGATTTCTAGTTCTATGCCATTTTGATCAGAGAAAATGTTTGATATGATTTCAATCTTCTTAATTTTATTGAGACTTGTTCTGTGTCCTACATGTGGTCTATCTTAAGGAATGTACCATAAGTACTTGAGAAAAATGTATATTCTATTGCTTTGTGGGTGAAAGGTTCTGAAGATATCTAAAAAATCGAGTTGATCTAGTGTGTCATTCAAGGCCACTGTTTCTTTTTAAATTTTCTGTCTGCAGGATCTATTCATTGATGTTAGTGGTATATTAAGATCCCCTACTATTATAGTATTGCTGTTGATCTTGACCTTTATGTCCATCAAAATCTGCTTTGTTTATTTAGATTCTCATATATTAGGTGCATAAATATTTACAATGGTTATATCCTCCTGTTGGATTGATCCCTTTATCATTATGTAGTGACTTTCTTTGTTCCTTACTATAGTCTTTGTTTTAAAGTCTATTTTGATGGATACATGTATTGCTACTTCAACTTTTTTTTTTATTTCCACTTGCATGAAATACTTTTCTTCTTCCCTTCACTTTTGGTCTATGTACATCTTTTGTTCTGAGGTGAGTCTCCTGTAGACAACATATGTATGGGTCCTGTTTTTTTATCTATGCTGCTACCCTATGTCTTTTGATTGGAGCATTGATCTGCTTACATTTAAGGTTATAATTGATATATATTTACTTATTGCCATTTTATTCTTTAAATCCTCTTTTTTTAGAATTTTTTTTTGCTTTTTTTTTTTTTTTTTTACAGCAGGCCCTTAACATATCTTACAGTACTGGTTAGATTGTAATGAATTCCTTGAGGTTTTCTGTTTTGTTTTTTGTCTGGGAAGCTTTTTATTTCTCCCTCAATTTAAAACAATAAGCTTCCGGGGTAAAAAAGTCTTGGTTGTAGGTTTGTTTTTTGCATGACTTTGGATATTTCTTGCCAATCCCTTCTGGCCTCAAGTGTTTCTGTTGAGAAATCAGATGTCATTCTTATGGAGGCTCCTCTTTAGGTAATTAACTTCCTTTCTATTGCAGCTTCTAGTGTTCTTTCTTTGTCTCTTAACTTTGGCACTTTAATTATGATATGTCTTGGTGTAGGCCTCCTTGAGTTTCTCTTTAATGGGACTGTCTGTGCTTCTTGAACTTGTGTGACTTTTTCTTTTATCAATTTAGAAAAAATTTCAGCTATGATTTCTTCACACAAGTTCTCTATTCCTTGTTCGTTCTCTTCTCCTTCAGTAACATCTATGTTATGGATGTTCTTTTCTCTTCATGTTATTATAGAGCTCTCTTAGAGTTTCCTCAGTTTTTTAAGCCTCTTTTCTTTTTGCTGCTCTGCTTCTGTTTTTTCTATTATCTTGTCCTCTAAATCACTGATTTGATCCTCTGCTTCATCCAGCCTGCTGTTGATTCCTTCTTGTGCAATCTTCATTTCTGATATTGTATTTGTTCTTTCTTTTTTTTTTTTTTTTGTATTTTTCTGAAGTTGGAAATGGGGGAGGCAGTCAGACAGACTCCTGCATGAGCCCGACCGGGATCCACCTGGCACGCCCACCAGGGGGCAATGCTCTGCCCATCTGAGGCATCGCTCTATTGCAATGAGCCATTCTAGCACCTGAGGCAGAGGCCACAGAGCCATCTTCAGCACCTGGGCCATCCTTGCTCCAATGGAGCCTTGGCTGCAGGAAGAGAAGAGAGAGACAGAAAGGAAGGAGAGGGGGAGGGGTGGAGAAGCAGATGGGTGCCTCTCTTGTGTGCCCTGGTCAGGGATCAAACCCGGGACTCTCGCATGCCAGGCCGACACTCTACCACTGAGCCAATCGGCCAGGGCTGTATTTGTTATTTCTGACTGGTACTTTTTATGATTTTAGTGTCCTTTTTGATGCTTGCTGTGTCTTTATTTAGGTGCTCATTATGTCCATCCATTGTTACTCTAAGGTCCCTAAGCATTCTAAAAATCAATACTTTAAAATCTTCAATCTCATTCCATTCTTTTTCTGGGGATTTCTCTTGTTGACTCATTTGGGTCACATATCTCTTTCTGCTAATTTTGTCTGTGTATTAGGTAGTGCTGTCTGACTTTGAAATTTTTGTGGTGTCTTTATAAAGAAGATGGGCTTGGTGATACTGACCTCCAGGCCACTTGGTTTCCTTGTTCTACAAATGTTTCTTGAGGGTACTATTTTCCCTGTTGTATGTGAGTATTGAATGCAGTTAGTTCTTTCATGGGTATGGTTATCCCTTCAGGCTGGCTTGCTCTAAGGGTCAACCTTGATCATGTGTATTATATACACCATTGTCCTGGTGTTGTATTTTAAAAAGTTTGTCCTATTGGTCGTATTTATTCTCCACAGTCTTTGATGCCTGCCAGACTCCACTTTTCGGCATACTGCTTGTGTAGCTAGCTGAGTCTACGGTTGGTGCTGTCTGCCCACCACTACCAGTTGTGTTGGCTATAGATCTTCCTGGGTTGGTGTCAGCTGTTGTTCGTAAACTGCTGTGGGATACCTGTCTGCAGCTATTGCATTTTTTGCTGTTTGTGTCTGTGTTTTCTGTGCCTGGATGGTGTGGGAGGGGCCAACCTGTGTATAAGAATCAGCTTCCTACTGCTTAGAGATGACAGCAGCTCCATAAAAGCCCCAAGCTCTGTAAGATTTTCCTCCACTTTTCAGATGCTCCACTTCCTCTTGCAGCTGCCTGGTCTTCCCACAGAGTCTTCTGTAGAAAGACTGAGATAGTAGTGTGGGCTCAGACTAGCCTCACCCAACCAACCCCTTTACAGATTGCATGCTTAGTGGGTTAAGGCAGCTGAGGTTGTGAATACAACATTAGTGGGATCCCCTACTTCAGGGGTCTCTTGGTCAGGAGGTCAGTATGGGGAATGTGGCCTCTAATCCAGAGCTTAATCCTTCAGCTACTACTAGATACTCAAATTTTGTTTCTCCCCAACAAGGTGAGCAGAAGGTTTAGACTGAGTGTGTCTGAAAGTTTTTTCAGTTGGTGAGACCCTGGTCTCAGGGAAGAAGACTGAGAGAGTCCTCTCCTTGGGCTGACTGTGTTCCCCACCGAAGGTGGCTAAGCCCCTCAACTGGACCCAACAATAGACTCCCAACAATAGACTCACAGAAACCCACACATTAAATATCCCTGCTCCAAGCCTCTCTCTCTTCACCCTGTGGAATCTAGCCCAGGCTGGCTGACTGTGAAGCTCCACCCTATCCAATGCCCATTGGCCGCTGTACCTGTGCTGATCAGAGAGAGTGGAACTCACCTCAGCTGGAACAAGTATGAGGAGTCTTCTTAGGATACCACTCTAGTAAGGGTTATTAGGTCCTGAAACGATGCTCTCTGTAGCTGGCCCCTGGATTTGCCAGCCCTGGGCCTCCCTGGCAGGAACCCAGATAGACCAGTGGGTGTCACTGCAGCCATCAGTAATCTTCTTGGAGCTACAAGCAATTCAGAGTTTGTAGCTGCCTCTGCTGGGACCAGGTGCACATGGAAATACCAAGCTATACTTCTAGCCTGGCTTTTACCTATACTGGGCCTGGGGAAACATTCGCTTAAAAGGTCAAGTTTTTCTGAGTCCCATCTCCTACAGCCTCTGTCTGCTGGCTGCTTATTGGGCTCAGCTGCTGAAAAAAAAAACAAACCTCTGCTAGAGTCTAACACCTGCAGCATTCAGGAATTAGGAAGGGTGGTGAGTATGGCTCTGCTGCTCGGCCCCAGGTGTCAGTTTGTCCATATTTTTTTCACCAATCTTAGTAGGGTGTGGACCCAGGAGTCCATTGGCTGAGGTCTCTGAGACCCAGAGGTGTGGTCTGCCTGCAGTTTGGACAGTTTCTACTGAGTCTTCCATGAGGTGCAATCACCAGTCCTAGACTTGGGAGCATGTGGGGAAAAGTTTTGGTATTAACACCAGAAAACTGAGTCACTGACACACCCCCTGCTATGTGGCCTCTCAAAAAGACCCATAGCCATGACTGGGGTAGGAAAGACTCCTGAGGGCAGAGTGGTTGCTTTTCCCCAGGCTGATACAACACAGAGGAGGCACTCTGCTCAAGAAAGATGGTGACTCAGCACAGGGTTTCTGGTGGCTGTCCCCCACAGTGTCTCTCCTTGGGCTTCCAACTTGACACTCTCCTCACACAATTCCAGTCCTCTCAGCTCCCCCTCCAACAGAGCCCTGATTAAGTGGCTGTGAATGAGATATTCTGGTGGGCTTGTCGCAAACCAGTGCAGCTAGTAATTCCAGGTACTGAGTGGGAACAGCACAGAATTAAAAAAATACACTTAAAGAAATAAGAGGATGGGTTAAGGAGGGTTCTTCAAAGCTGCTAGCAAGAACAGAGCACATTCAAAAACCACTTCCTCCTTTATTTATAGGGCAAAGTGGGACATTAACAAATCAATGAGATCTCTGACCATATCTCAAAGGTAACCCAAGAATTTTACCAAGTGCAGAAAACCCCCACCATACATATCATCTTAACTTCACACAAAACAAAGGATAGAAGAAACTTGCCTCCAGTCTTTTCGGGGAATATGGGGGATAGTGTAAACAATCCAGCACCACAGCTTAACAGCCTTTAGTACTTCACAGAACAAGTGAGGTGGGGGGCTGGGAAGATTGTCAGTTTACAGCCAGTTCCCCACAGCTCTGTCTCCCAAAAATCTAAACTGCAAAAATCCTGTTGGCTCTCCATCCCCAACATGGGCTCTTTAAGACAGAGGCTGTATATCTGTGAGCTCTCTCTTTTTCTCACAGACAGAAACCCTGCTCTTTTCACTGCCAAATGCTTTGTGGGTGCCTCTTCTAGTGTAAGGCCAGTAACCGCGGCCACCATCACAGCCACCTGGCCAACACAGGTTCCTATATATTAATTCAGACAGACAGTAATAAATCAACAGAGCCAAGAACTAGTGGGCCATTACCTTTAATCCTAGCTCACACCTGGCAAGCAAATAAAAAACACACAATGGGAAACACTCCCCTTTCCATTCAGGGCTCCCAAAGCCACTGATTCATCTGAGTTTTCCTAGAATCAAAGGCCTCACCAGCTTTATTCACCTCTGTTCCCCGTCTCCTTCTCTCTGCACAAACTCTGCATAAACTGGGTTTTCCTTCAGCACTCTGACATCTTGTCTGCCTCTCCTCTGCAATGCTGATGGCAGGAACTAAGCAAGAGAGCCCCCAGTCTGCTTCATTTTATAATGTAGAAATTAAAAGCCTTTAAGCCAATATACAAATAAGGAAGCCTCTGATACAAAGCCACTCATCTGAAGCATAAATGAAATTCCACATAAGAGTGTACCCCCCCATCATACAACAATCAAGGGTGTGGGGAAAAGCTTAGTGTTGAGACAATTTTAGTATTAGAAGGATGTTGAAAAGATCTTAGTATTAAAAGGGTGGGAAAGGCTTAGTCTTAAAACTAAGCCTTAGGCTGTAAGCCAGCTTACAGCCTGTCTCCCACACCCAATGCAAATTATATGTGAGCAAACATATACATTATACAGTGGTACCTTGAGATACAAGCAGACCAACATACAATTTTTTTCAGATATGACCTGAGACTTGGTCTGTATTTTTGTTTGAGATATGAGTGAAATTCTGAGATACGAGTCGTGATTTAGGAAGCTGCTGCTAGTTGGCGCATTGGCGCATGGGTCCAGTACAGGCAGTACAACGCCAGCATCTCATTCTTTCTCACGTGTTACTCACAGAATCAAGTTGAATCTCATGTGCTGTACTCGTTCTTGCATCATTTTTGCATTTTTTATTAATATTTTGGGGGCTATCATGGGGCTGGAGAAAGTGAGTGTAAAAGACAGTGGTAAGAAGAGGAAGAGAATGATGTCAATAGAAGTAAAGCAAGAAATAATAGAAAAACATGAGCATGGTGTATGAGTGATTGAACTGGCCAAAGCTATACGGCCACAATAAATCTACAACTTGTACCATTCTTAAACAAAAGGATGCCATCAAAAGTGCAAATCCAGACTGACCAGGCAGTGGCACAGTGGATAGAGCATCAAACTGGGATGCAAAAGACCCAGGTTCAAGACCCCAAGGTTGCCAGCTTGAGCACGGGCTCATCTGGTTTGAACAAAAGTTCACCAGTTTGGACCCAAGGTTGCTGGCTTGAGCAAGTGGTTACTCAGTCTGCTGAAGGCCCACGGTCAAGGCACATATGAGAAAGCAATCAATGAACAACTAAGGTGTTGCAACGAAAAACTGATGATTGATGCTTCTCATCTCTCTCTGTTCCTGTCTGTCTGTCTCTATCCATCTCGCTCTCTGACTCTATCTCTATCTCTAAAAAAAATAAAATAAATAAAATGTCTTTAAAAAAAGTGCAAATCTAATGAAAGGAACTACAATTTTGTCTCAATTAAGGACAAATATCCACAAAGAAATGGAAAAGCTTCTGCTGGTGTGGGTGAAAGAGAAAGAGCTGGCAGGAGATACAGTGATGGAGACTGTAATATGCGAAAAGGCACATATTATTTACCGCGACTTGAAGAAGAAAGAACAAGTAACCTCAAAAGAGGCAGCAGAAGATATGTTTAAGGCAAGTCATGGCTGTTTTGAAAATTTCAATTAGAGATCTGGCATCCCCTCGGTGGTGAGGCATGGTGAAGCTGCAAGTGCTGACGTTAAGGCAGCTGAGGAGTACATCGCAAGTTTTGCTGCACTTATCACAAAAAAAGGCTACGTTCCCCAACAAGTGTTTAACTGTGACAAAACAGTATTGTTTTGGAAAAATATGCCCTGGAGGACTTTCATCACCGCAGAGGAGAAGAAACTGCCAGGCCATAAACCCATGAAGAACCGTCTGATCCTTGCATTGTATGCAAATGTTAGTGGTGACTGTAAAGTAAAGCCATAAAGAAAAATTGCAGGTTATGTAGGGTGCCAAGGCTAGGGCATGGGTTACATGTCAATTTTTTATTAAATGGGTAAATCTTGTCTTTGGTCCTGCAGTGAAGAAATATCTTCAAGAAAATAAACTCCTGATGAAAGCATTACTAATCCTTGATAATGCTCCAGCCCACCCACCTGTTCTTGAAGATGACATTCTCAATGAGTTCAAATTCATGAAAGTCCTTTACCTCCCACCCAACATGACTTCAATCTTGCAACCTATGGCTCAGCAGTCATTTCCAACTTTAAAAAGCTTTACAAAAAGCACTTGTTCTGCCACTGCTTTGAAGTGACTGAGAATACAATTCTAACCCTCTGAGAGTTTTGGAAAGATCACTACAACATCATCATATATTTACACATTATTGACTTGGCTCGGCAAGAGGTTACAAGAAGAACCTTGAACTCAGCATGTAAAAAGTTATGGCCTGATGTTGCAGACAGGGACTTTGAAGGATTCGAACCAGAGACCTAGACCAAGGTAGAAGCGTTTGAGGAGATTGTGTCCCTCCAAAAGTTGAAGGGTCTGGAGGCAGATGAGGGTGACGTAAATGAGCTCGTCAAAGAACATGAGGAGGAACTCTGAACTGAGGATTTGAAGGAGCTATAGATGATGCAACATACAGAGCTTCTGCAAGAGACTAGTAGTGAGGAGGAGGTAGAGTTGGAGAAAATGATTTCTACAAGTGAAATTAAATACATGCTGGCAATGTGGGAGAAGCTTTCAAGTTTCATTGAAAAAAAACACCCCAAAAAAGTTTCAACTGGTTATGCTTCAGCACTTTTTTTTTTTGTATTTTTCTGAAGCCAGAAATGGGGAGGCAGTCAGACAGACTCCCGCATGCACCTGACTGGGATCCACCCGGCACGCCCACCAGGGGGCGATGCTCTGCCCATCCGGGGCATCGCTCTGTTGTGACCAGAGCCATTCTAGTTCCTGAGGCAGAGGCCATGGAGCCATCCTCAGCGCTCGGACCAACTTTGCTCCAATGGAGCCTTGGCTGCGGGAGGGGAAGTGAGAGACAGAGAGGAAGGAGAGGGGGAGGGGTGCAGAAGCAGATGGGTGCTTCTACTGTGTGCCCTGGCCAGGAATCAAACCTGGGACTCCCACACGCCAGGCCGACGCTCTACCACTGAGCCAACTGGCCAGGGCCCTTCAGCACTTTTTAATGACACTTGTTTGTCACAATTTCATAACATTTTAAAAGGCAGGCAAAAGCAAACATCTTTGGATAGATTTTTATTCAAAAGTCCTGTAAGTGAAAGTGCCAAAAGTGCAGCAAAAAAGGCAAAAACAAGTGATGATTAAATGAAAAATACATAATGTTAAGCTTAGGCTAAGTTTAAAGTTAAGAAAGTGCATTTTTTTTACAATTAACTTTGTGGTTTCATTTTAAGTAAAGAAAGTGCAGTTTTAGTTTTGTTTAAAGAAAATGCAGTTTTAGTTTACATTTAGTGTTAAGAAAGTGCAGTTTCAGTTTACGTGTCTACAGTGCCTGCATCCCTTCCTCCCTCTCTCCTCCTCTGCCATTCACCTCCGTTAGCCACACTCATCTGTCTCCAAGGTAAGAATACAGTACTAAATAACACTTTTTTCTTTTATTTCATATATTTTGTTATGCATTGGTAAAGTATACATGTGTGTTTCTTAATTAAAAACATGTATTTTTTATAATTTAGGGTGGTTTGGGAATATTTCACAGGGCTGGAATAGATTAAATCTATTTCAGTTATTTTAAATGGGAGAAATTTGTTTGACATATGAGTTGACTGACTTATGAGCTTGGTTACAGAACAAATTAAACTCATATCTCAAGGTACCACTGTTTTTACAAACTTATTTGACCAACATGTAGGCTCTGGGACTCTAGGTTTGTGCTCTGGGCCTGGGGCTGAGCACCGACACATTTTCAAGGTGACCCTCCCACAGTGAGAGCCCCATTGCACCCTTAGCTGCACTCACACATGGGCTCAGGCAGCCCTTTCCATGTCTCCGCCCTTCCTACCAGTCTTGATATGGCTTCTTCTGTGATCATTGGTTACAGACTCCTCTTTGTTTAGTTCAAAGTTCATTTTTCAAGACGATTGTTCTTAAATTAAGTTGTAATCCAATTTGGTCTTGGGAGGTGGCATTTGGAACATCCGCCTAAGCTGTTGCCATCTTGGAATCTCCCCACATCAACGCTTTATCCACAGTGCCCCCAGAGGTCAGGCCCCTAAAGCTTCTAATTGAATATTTTATAACAATCCATATTTGCTTTTTGGTTTTATAATATATATTGAGATGTTATAAGTTCTATACATTATAATGTCACACAGCATTGTCATCCTTTGTGTATATGAATTTTTTGTTTTTCCCTTTCAATTATTTATTTAGTTTTTTATCATTCCTATTTTAACCTATTGAAATGTAAATAAAATGCACTAAACTGCACTTTGTTAAAGTACATAATGTGATCGTTTCTGACATATGTGTACACCTATGAAACCATCACCACAATCATGACTGCAGCCCTGGGTGGGTAGTTCACATGGTTAGAGTGTTGTTCCCATACAGCAGGGTTGCAGTTCCATTTTGAGTCAGGGCACATACAAGAATCAATGAATGAATTCATAAATAAGTGGAACAACAAATCGATGTCTCTCTCTCTCTCTCCCCTTGTCTAAAAAAAATATCAATAACCTGGCTGGGATGCGCAGTGGATAGAGTGTCCTCCCTGTGCAAAGAAGCTGTGGCTTCCTTCCCCGGTCAGGACACATATGGAGCTTGAGACTTCTTTGGAGGTTCCAGAAGGGGAGCGCAGCTGCTCGTGCACCCTTGACCAAAGAATGGTCCTCCCCTCTATCGGGGAAGGTCATCCTCTTTGACCAGCTTTCAGCTTTGGGAAGGACACACATGGGGCAATGAGGGAGGAAGAGGACACCCGCCTAGCCAGGCAGATCAGCCAAATCAACCCTGGCGATCAATGGGGTGACAGATGTCACAGTCAGATCACCCTCACATCCCAGGACACATATGAGAAGCATCAATGAGTACACAACTAAATGGAATAATTACGTGGAACAATGACTTGATGCTTCTCTCTCCCTATCTCTCTTCCTCCTTTCTACCCCCCTCAAATCAATAGAATAATTTTATTTTTTTAAATCAGTAAAATTAATAAAAAAATTTAAAAAGTTATGAAAAAATTAATCAATACCACAAACACTACATCATCCTTAAAAGTTTTCTGATATTTTTTTGTAAGTCATCACTCCTGCCACTCTAGGTAACCCCTGGTCTGCTTTCTGTTGTTATAAATTAATTTGTATTTTATAGAATTTTATATAAATATAATCACATAGTGTACAATCTGTTTTAGTTTGGCTTCTTTTGCTTTAGCATAATGAGTTGATATTCTTCTATGTTCTTGCATGTATCAAGGGTTCATTCTTCCTTATTGCTTGGTCAATACACCGTTGGATGCATACACCACAACTTTTTATTCATCTATATGTCTTGATGGAATTTCCCCCCAGTTTTTAGATAACTTTCCAAATAATGTTGCTGTAAAAAAAGTTGTGTATGCCTTTGTAGGAACACATATTTTTATTTCTTTTAGGTAAATATGTAGGAGTGAAATGGCTAGAAAGTATAGTATATGTTGAGTTTTTTCTGAAACTGCCAAATTGTTTTTTAAAGTGGTTGTATGAAACTTCCAGTTACTTTATGTCCTCACCAATGTGGTATGGTCAGTGTGGGGCTGTAGAGAAATTATTTTTGTTTCTGCATGGTTAGTAATTTCTGAACACTTTTTCCTGAGACCTGGGTTAAAAGATAAGCTTCAGTGTTAATAAGAGATTTTCTTCCTCAGAGGAATGTGTTTACATGTTACATAATAAGGAGCTCAGGACTTGGAGACATTCCAGGGCTTGGAAACCCAGAAAGCCTTCTTATCTTCCCCTTGGAGACGTACATTTATTTATGTTGGTTTCAGACGTGCAACCCTTTCTCTTCTTTATGGTGAACTGTTTGCTCCCATCCAAAGGCTAAGGAAACTCATCTGCTTACAAGCTGAGGTGGGTACCCAGAATTCTTTCTTTTGCTCTTTCCAAGGAACATTTTTTTACACTAAGGAAGCAAATGTGTGTCTCCTCTCTCAGGAGTTGATGCAGGATGCCTCTATCCTATATAAACTCTTATATTCATAATGTTACTGGACAAGAACTGGGCCCAGAGCAGTTCTGTTTCAGGCTGGCTAGTAATGTTTGGGTTATTGACTTTGTAGAAAGATTTTATAACATGAGTTCAGGTGATTTTGAGAGTACATTTATGCCTTGGCTGGTTTGCTCAGTGGTAGAACATTGGCCTGGTGTATGGAAGTCCTGGATTTGATTACCGATTAAGGCACACAGGAAAAGTGACCATATGCTTTTTTATCCTTCCTCCTTCTCTTTCACTCTCTCTTTCTCTCCCCCTCTCTCTTCTCCTCCCTCAGTCATGGCTCGATTGGTTTGAGCAAGTTGGCCCTGGGTGCTGAGGATGGCTCCATGTGCCCCCCTCAGGCACTAAATTAGCTCAGTTGCTGAACAATGGAGCAGCAGCTCCAGATGGGCAGAACATTGCCCAGTAGGGGCATTGCTGGGTGGATCCTGGTCATGACATATGCGGGAGTCTGTCTCCCTGCCTCCCTGACTCTCGCTTAAAAAAAAAAAAAGAGAATGTTTGTTAAAGCTGGGGATAATGACAGAAGGAAGGGCTTAGGACAGAAGAAGCTACTGGAGAGAGCTAGACAGGGATGCTCTGGCTCACTGGAAAGTCAGAGAAAAAGGGGCATTGGAAACAGGAGCAAGGGTTAGCCTGGAACAAGCTGCCACTGCCCATTTGTAAAGCCCGTAGCTGGGGCCACCATCACAGCCACCTGGCCCACGCAGGTTCGTATTTGGTTTGGACAAACAGTAATGAAACAATGGAGCCAAGAACTGGTGGGCCATTACCTTTAATCCTAGCTCACACCTAGCTCAGCAGGGGAGCTCAGCTGCTCTTGTACCCTTGACCAAAGAACGGTCCTCCCCTCTATCAGGGAAGGTATTCTCTTTGACCAGCTTTCAGCTTTGGGAAGGACACACATGGAGCAATCAGGGAGGAAGAGGACACTCGCCTAGCCAGGCAGATCAGCCAAATCAACCCTGGCGATCAATGGGGTGACAGATGTCACAGTCAGATCACCCTCACATCCCAGGACACATATGAGAAGCATCAATGAGCACACAACTAAATGGAATAATTACGTGGAACGGCGAGAAAATACACACAGTGGGAAAACTCTTCCTTTTCCACTCAGGGCTCCCAAAGCCACGAACTCATCTGAGTATTTCTAGAATCAAAGGCCCCACCAGCCTTATTCACCTTTGTTTCCCATCTTCTCCTCTTTTCACAAACTCTGCACAAACTGGCTTCTCCTTCAGCACTCCGCCAACTCGGCTGCTTCTCCTCTGCAATGCTGATAGCAGGAACTGAGAGAGAGCAAGCCCCCGGGTCTGCCTTATTGTGTAGTGTCAAAATTAAAGGCTTTAAGCCAGGGGTCTCCAACTCACAGCCCGCGGGCCGCATGCAGCCCGCCGAACAATTTTGTGCGGCCCGCAGACTAATCCACGAAGTTCAAAATATTTTGGATAAAATTAAGTAAGCCTAGGGGCCTACTTGTATTTTTCATTTCTCTAGCATCCTAGCTAGATATTAGCTTAGTTAACAGCAGTTGTGATGCAAACTACAGTTTCTGGTCGTTTTGTGACACTGAGTAAACTGCATGTACGATTGTGCTTGTTGTACTGATTTTTTTTGTTTTCAACTGCAGTGAGAAAAGTGTTGCGTAACAGTTGCCTTTTGTAGACCTAGTGCGGCCCGCTGAATGGCTGTGATCTTGCCCTGCGGCCCACATGCTGAGTTGAGTTTGAGACCCCTGCTTTAAGCCAATATACAAATAAGGAAGTCTCTGAATCAAAGCCACTTATTGGAGGCATAAATGAGATTTCTCATAAGAGTGCACCACCCCACATCATATAACACTAAAGGGTGTGGTGAAAAGCTCAGTTTTGAGAAGATCTTAGTATTAGAAGGGTAGGAAAGCCTCAGCCTTAAAACCAAACCTTAGGCTATAAGGACCTTGCCAGTTTACAGCCTGTTCCCCACACCCAATGCAAACTATAGGAGAGCAAACATATACATCATATTTACAAACTTATTTGACCAACACCATTACTACCCTGGTTGCAAGTCTCAAGGGACCCTTAGAGTTTAGGAGGTACACACCTGAGAGGAAGAAAGGCATGGGTATGTTCCTGAGAGGATAGCATGTCCTGGGTCCTTCTTCATGGTTTTAAAGGCTGGGTAGTTAGGGGAAGTCTTAGGGAGGATCTCAAAAGAATATTCATCAGCTGTATGCTGATGCACCAAAATGGGATTTATTCGTTTTATTTTATGCGTGGTTGGCAGTGATTGGATTTCTGCTATCTACCTCCCTGAATAGTGTGATTTAAGCTATTTACCCTCTAGATGAGGAAGAGTGTAAACCATTTACTCTTAGATTTTGATATTTACCAGATGGCTGTTAACTGCTTGGCTGTTGAACTGTCTCAGTTTTCCTGTTGCACTTGTCCTGGCTTGCTAGCTGGCCTCAATAATTCTGGTGTTCTTTACTTGTGTTACAAACCTCAGCATGTGCAGGACAACATCTGGTTCTCATTATGTTGTCACAAGGAAGAATTGGGGCAAAGGGAACCAACGTTGTTATAGCTATGTAAGTAATAACCTGTCTCTGCTCCAAAAAATCTCCAGGAAAATGTGAATAAATGTAGATATTAAAAACTTAAAGAGTAGATTACTTTTTAAAAGTTTGTACTATTCTCATTACTGTACAACATACCTTACAAAGGTTTTATTTTATATTTTCCTGATGACTATGCTGAGCATCTTTTTATGTACTTATTGGCCATTTCTGTATCTTCCTTAGTGAAGTGCCTGTCTTCTGACCAATTTTAAATTAGATTTTATCAATGTGAGCAATGTTCAAACCTGTAGAGAATTTTTATAAGAGTTTATTTGAGCCAAACTGACAACATGTGCCAGGGAGCAAGACTGGATGCTCAGGAGAATGGCAGGCTTGCAGCTTCTTTTATGCATTTGAAATTAGTGAAGGAAGATAAGGAAGATAAGGAAGGACACACTTAAGTGGAGAAAAGCAAAGAGGTGATTGGATTACAGTGCATTTAATATATGCTCTTTTGTGGGTGTTTACACTTATTTCAAAGGTATGTTAGCCTAGGTGCACAGAAACAATGGATAAGGCTTACTGAAGTCAAAGACAAAAACTTTTATAACAAATTATATGCCTGGGGCATGACTTTCAACCATGACCTCCTCAGTTAGTAATTTATGATCAGATCATCCTGTGAGGTGACTTTCCATAGAAGCCCTTTTTACATGCACAGCTTCTCTTGTTCTTATTGAATTGTTAATGTCATTTATTGTATTCTGGATACAAATTCTTTAAGTGTATGTGTTGTGAATATTTTTGTTCCATTTTTCTGGCATGCCTTGTTATAAAGTACTGTACCTGATTCTGAAAGGCACTGTACCTCACTTAATCGAGTCCACGTAGAGACACCAGTCCAGATGAATTTTGGAGTTTTATTGAAGGAGGAAATTTGTTAAATATGCCAGTTGCATATGGCTAACACAGGGCAATTGCAGACCCAAATCATTCGCCCCGAGTATATTTCATGAGCTAGTTATATACCCTTTGACCACATACAGGTTGGGGGGCGTGACAGCATGACACATTCATTAACAAGATTATAACATTTGTCTAGATTTACATTACATTAACAAGATTAATAGTTGTCTAGGGGAGTTACAAGAAACTTTAACTTTCAAAGTAATACAATTAAAATCATTCACAAATCCCATTAGTATCTATCTCTCCTCTTTTGCCTAGAGGTACATGTTAATCTCAGGATTCCAGGAAGGGAGGGAGAGCTAAAATTAGTGTAGGATGGTATGTTAATTTTGTCTCTTATTGAAGGAGAAAGGGAGTTCTTCAGATAACCTTAATCCTTTCAGAGACTTAAAAACAAATGACCCTAGTTGTCCTTATAAGTCAGGAGACTTCTATATTCTTTTTCCACCATTTTCCAAAAAAAGGACAGGAAAGCCTGATCTTTTCTCCCAGAATATTAATATTAATTTGGAGCTTTTTGATACCTTAGAACATTCCCCACTGGCTTTATGTCCTAAGTTAAATCTTTGACTTAACTTACTGAAAAGCATGAGGCTATTGTGTAGGAATATTAACTTATAACATGTAACAAATATTTAACAGATAGCATTAATAGCAATATAGTTCACTAGAGAAACAAATGTTACTAATTGATTTCTTATAAATTGCACAAACCTTTTGCAACTTATATAAAACTAATTGGCCCTTATAACAATTTACTTTTAGTCAGAACTCTTAATTTTAAAAATCTTAACCTTTAGTGACAAGTAAGTTGGCTTTCGTTTTACCCTAGTTTCCCTTTTACCAAAGTATGATTAAAAGAGTCCTTAGTTTCTTTATATATTTGCCATATGTAGACCAACCAGCTTCCAGTTTGTGGTTGGAGTAGGGCACGGCATTTTTTTTTACCTTAGCAGCAGTGGGAGTTGTCAGAATCATGGTGTGTGGACCTGTACGTGAGAGTCAGTCCTTGGGTGATGTAATGCTGGAAGCACCTCTTGGACAGTCTTTGAACAGTTTTCTGAGTAACCTGTAAATCCTGCAAGTACTTAGGGAAAGGGTCTTTACGTTTCTTTTACTATTTAACTCATGCGTTTTACTTGCCTAGACCTTTTGGTATCTGTGGGCACAATGTAACCTCAAATTAGTTTCTAATTAATATTGGGTTCTGTAAAGCCAGTTGCCACGGCCACCATCACAGCTGCCTGGCCCATGCAGGTTTGCAATGGATTCAGACAGTCGGTAAAGAAACAACAGAGCCAAAAACTGGTGGGCCATCATCTTTAATCCTAGCTTGCACCCAGCGGGCAAGTAAAAACACACTAGGCTCCAAAACCCACTCATTCAGTGCTCACAAAGCTACTGACTTATCCAAGTTTCCTAGAATCAAAAGTTTCTAGCTCACCAGACTTATTCACCTCTGTTCCCCATCTTCTTCCTTCTCCCTGCACAAACTGGCTTCTCACTCAGCACTCCACCATCTTGGCTGCTTCTCTTGGCCTCCTCCACATAGCCTCTCTCTGCTCTCCTCTCTGCTCTCTCCTCTCATGCTAATCTCAGGAACTGAGAGAGAGCAAGCTCCCGGTCTGCCCCACTTTATAGTGTAGAAATCAAAACCTTTAATCCAATATACAAAATAGGGAAGTCTCTAATACAAAGTCACTTATCTGAGGCATGATGGGATTGTACCACCCCACAACAAAAAGGGTGGGAAAAGCTTAGTCCTAAAACCAAGTCCCAGGCTACAAGGATCCTGCCTGCTCATAGCCTACCCCCAGCACACATTAATATCACCTGGGCAATGGGCTTCCATGTGGGCAGCACCATCTTTAACAAAGTGAACATAACAGATTTTATCTGCCCAAAAGGTTCCTTTCCTACTAGCTTTGAAACTGTGGACACAAATGCAGGTCCAATAGTAGAATGGGTAAGTTAAACCTGGAAAGAATTCCATACAGCAATTTCCTTACTTTGCCCAGCACTCACTTGGACACAAACTGAACACTCAGATATTATGCCTTCTGCAATAGATTCTAAGTTTGGCTTTTCCAATTATCCCTTTCCCATTGGCAAAATCTTTCTCTAATTGGTTTCAAATATACCTTTGGCAATAAGGGTCCCAAGACCCCACTGGTTCTGGGTGGCATCTATTCATTTGAATTACTATGTTTCAATTTTGAGGCAGACTGGAAAAATATACAATTAGCAATAAAATTCAATAGCTAATGTTAACAAATACTATAACAAGTGTCTTAATACAATAAAATAACTAAAGCCTACTAGATTATTAAACAAAAATAAAGTTCTAACTAATATAATAGAATTCAAAATAAAATTCTTACAGTCACAAATGTTCTTAACATGTTCACATAATTTTACTAAGTCTATGTTGACATTCTCATTGCTTTATATTATCTGCTAATGTAACTTAATTTCACTTTAGTCTGAGAAATGTCCTAAAGATCAGGAGTCACACATATTCGGGAAAAGTCCACAAGGCATTGGAATTATGGTCACATTCTTCACTTTGCAGCTAGAGTTTAAGTCCTAGTGACCACTGCTTCTACCTGGAATTAAGAGCAGGTCCCAGCCTACAATAGGCATGGGGCATTGAGACAAGAGGAATAAAGGAGATACTATACATTAAATAAAGCAATAAAATCAAACTGTCATTACAGTAGAGATTTTCGAGGAATAAATAAAACTCAAATATTTAGGCAAGACGTAGTAGATGGCTTCACAAGAAATGAGATCAGTATACCTGCTACTTGGAAGAAATACCTTAGGCTCGTAAACAATGTCATGAGATAGGGCCAATGGCAGAACTTGGGCACCTTCTAGCCTTCAGTGGCACATCCCAACATACTGCTGGGCAAGGTCAGGTCACAGGTAGCTGGAGCAGGGCTAGAAGAGACTGAACCCTCCATCCATGGAGCAAGGGGGCAGCTTACCTTCTCATGTCCCTCTTTCCACAGCAAAGATGTGTCCCTTGGTGGGGCCGAGAAGCCTGGCAGGCTTTAGTTCAATGACCTTTCTTTCCACTCTTGAAGCACGGCCCTGATGGAATCCTATGAAGCCCTTTCTGGGTGCTGCAGCCTTTAAGAGCATATTCCAAAAGCTGGTATTTCCTGACCTCTTTTGGGCCTTATTTGCCTTTTCTGTTACTACCTTGGTCATTATAGACCTTAAAAGCCATGCTCAGAAGATCTCACTGAGGGGCTTGAGAGCCCTTTTCTATCTCTATAAAAAGACAAAAGCAATGTTATTAGTTGAATCAATTCAAGAAAATAGGTTTGGGTATCTCCTTTAGAATTCCAGCATCTCTTTGCTGCTAAATAATTCAGTACATTAGCATTCAAAAGAAATTTTAACAAAAGCATGATAAAATAGATTTGCAGGAATTCCAAGATATGACATATTATTGAACAATATTGTTTCAAAATAATAATAAACATTACATAGAAAGACATTATTAACAATTCCTAACATTTAAACTAAGATTCTAATATTACAGGATTATAAAATAGCAAATAAAAGAATTAACAAAAGGCCTTTTAAACAACACATACATTTTAACATGGAAAATACTTTTATACAATAAGGGATCCTTGGTATAAACTACCCAGCTGGCAATGAGATATTGACTTCCTTTTGCATGAGGGGCAGGGTGGATGCCTGAGGGAGACGCAGACTCTAAGAACTGAGAGCTTGATGCTTTTACCTTTTTTTACCTGCAGTTTGTCCTGTATCCAAACCTCTTAGCAAGACAATGGAACTTCTCCCTAGCAGGACTCAAATTAATTTGCCACTTGTAGACTAACTGCCTTGCATTGAGCAGCTAAATACAATTTTCACAAAATTGCTTTCCCAATAGTGAGTTGCTTTAGCCTATATGAGGTTTCCAATTTTTCCTGCAATTCCCTGAAATTTCTTTTTACAATTTTTACTATTTTGGTTAATGCTGTGGGTCTTCCTTATGAACTTCATGTCTTTTAGATAACTGAAAGACTTGGAGAGACTCCAACACCCTCTCTGCCCATGGGAGAGGGTTGGAACTTTTCCTCATTTTTACACCAGTGGGGGCAACAAGCCATCATCCCCAACACACAGAAAGCTTATTTTTAATTTTATTCTCTATAATCCTCTTACTAATGATTTTATCACTCTTTCTGGAGTTGCAATTTAATTTAAGAAACTGCCAATTAACTAGCATGGTCCACACCTATAGTTTGTTAATTTCTAAATTCCTTTTCTTTCCTTTATGATTTTTCTAAAGCAAAGTTTCAATTTTTAATACTATCCCTACCCTGTAATTTCTAAATGGGCAAAACCTCTTTTGATCCACCAGTGGGCATTTGAAACTAATTCCTATTCTACATTTTAGTTATTTTATCCTTACTTCATTGCTCTTTTCTGTTGCTCTACACACAGTAGACTGAATCCTAACCTAACAGTGCACCTGGAGGTGGCAGGCTGTTTACTGTTTGCCTGCCGCTGGGGTGCAGTACCTGTGGAGACTGGGGGAACGATGGAGAGGGGAGGGACCATGCGTATTTGGCCCCACACCGCTCGGTTTTTCTCTCACTCAAACTGCTTACTTGCTAGTGCTTTTGCTCCAGAGTTTGGAGAAACCCTTTGAAATTTGTGGGCTCCGCTTTTCTTTCATTTAAATCGCTTGCTTGCCAGCCCTTTCTGTATTGAGCAAGCTTTTAAGCCACTGTGGTGGATTCATTGTTAAATTTAGCCACTGATCAATGTATGGAAACTGATTGGGACAACCTGGGTCCCCAATTACTATATTCCAGATTCCTTATTATCCAGGGATCAGAATTCCCGGTTGCTGTTACTTATTACAAAACTGAAACTTGTTTCAGGAGAATTTAAGAATTAGTGCACTGTCAAGAAAGATAAGACAGATAATTAACTAGCACTCAAAATAAGAGGGTGTTTGACTATAGAGATACTAATTATTACATAAGACAAGGGGAAGAAGCCAACCAAAGAGAATGATTTTCCTTCAGGGGAGAAGTCAGAGTGCCCTGAAGGTAGATTTGAGAACAAAGAAAGCTATTTAAGATTGCTTTTAAATCAGAAGCTTCCAATCTTGACACAAAAGACTTAAACAGGCCTTAAAACAGAGATGTTCAGACATTAAACAAAGGACTTATACACACAAATCAAGAAGTTTAAATGAGCATGCTTTACTTATCCTCATTTTTATGGCAAAGACAAAGTTCAGTAGACAAGGGAGGAGTTCCCCTCAGTGGAGAGCACCACACTGCAGATGTTGAAAAGTGCTGTGCCTCACTGACGGGAAAAGGGCTCCCCCTCGTGGCCTCTCATTTGCATGCAGGCTGCACCAGAGATTCCTTTAATCCAGGGTTTTCTAAACAGACACCTTTAAAAACAAAAAATAAGATCTCGATAAACACAGACGTCTCTTGAAAGTTTTGGGTCAAGATTACTCAATCCAGGTTAACTCAGCCTCCACTGATTCAGTAAGATGCGAGACTGACTAATCCTGGACAGGCTCAACCTCCATTAGCCTTCCTAGAGATTGACGCATGTCCCCACTTCTGGCATTCACTGAGAACACAACTTAGAACCCAAGGCAGGACCACTAAAACTCCCCGCCGACTTCTCGGTCTTGGAGAGCCTGCGCAAATTTACGACCATGTCTGGTCTGTTTTGTGGTAGTTCCAGTTCAAAACATAAAAACGATAGACTAGTTACAACCAACAAAGCTGTTTTGAAAGCCCTACCTACTTGCACTGGGGTTCCACATCCCCGGAGTCACAATTCAGCGAAGCCCCCAAATCCACTCTACCTACATTCTAGTCCCAAACAAATTTGACCAGTACCAGTCTCAGACAAAACCGTGAAAGAAAGTGTAAAACCAGTAGCCAGGGCCACCATCACAGCCGCCTGGTCCATGCAGGTTCGCATTGGAATCAGATAGTCAGTAAAAAAACAATGGAGCCAAAAACTGATGAGCCATCATATTTAATCCTAGCTTGCACCTGGTGGACAAGTAAAAACACACACTGGGCTCCAAAACCCACTCACATTCAGTGCTCACAAAGCTACTGACTTATCCGAGTTTCCTAGAATCAAAGGTTTCTAGCTCACCAGACTTATTCACCTCTGTTCCCCATCTCCTTCCTTCTCTCTGCACAAACTCTGCACAAACTGGCCTCTCACTCAACACTCCACCATCTTGGCTCGTTCTCCTGGCCTCCTCCACATGGCCTCTCTCTGCTCTCTACTGTGCTCTTTCTGCTCTCTCATGCTAATCTCAGGAACCAAGAGAGCAAGCTCCTGTTCTGCTCCCATTTTATAGTGTAGAAATAAAAACCTTTAATCCAATATACAAAATAGGGAAGTTTCTAATACAAAGTCACTTATCTGGGGCATGATGCTATTGTACCACCCCACATCAAAAAGGGTGGGAAAAGCTTAGTCCTAAAACCAAGCCCCAGGCTACAAGGATTCTGCCTGCCAACAGCCCGCCCCCAACACACATTAATATCACCTGGGTGATGGCCTCCACGTGGACAGTGCCATCTTTAACAAAGTGAGCATAATATATTTTATCTGCCCAACAGAAAGTATTCAGAGGAAAGCCAGAAAAATTCAGAAAAGCAGGGATGCTTTATTTACCTCATCAATTTTCTCTGCCGAATTATCCAAATTGTTGAATTTGGGAACCATAAGACGTCTACTAAGAATTGGTCCAGACCCTACAGGAAGACCGGGAGCCCTGAAAAGTCTCAGGTGGTGCCTCTCCACGACATTCAAGCAGGGCCAGTCAGCTTCCCAGAGAGACCAGCCAATTCGGGGTGTCTCTACCAGTGACACAAAACACCAGATCCCGGATGATCCCCCAAATGATATAAAGTACCATACTCTAGATTCTGAAAGGCACTGTACCTCACTTAATCAAGTCCACATAGAGACACCCAGTCCAGATGAATTTTGAAGAGTTTTATTGAAGGAGGAAATTTGTTAAATATGCCAGCTGCATATGGCTAACACAGGGCAATTGCAGACCCAAATCATGCATCCCGAGTATATTTCAAGGACTAATTATATACCCTTTGACCACATACAGGTTGGGGGGCATGACAGCATGATACAATCATTAACAAGATTATAAAATTTGTCTAGATTTATGTTACATTAACAAGATTAACATTTGTCAGTTACAAGAAACTTTAACTTTCAAGGTAATACAATCAAAGTCATTCACCAATCCTTTTAGTATCTATCTCTCCTCCTTTGCCTAGGTACATGTTAATCTCAGGATTCCAGGAAGGGAAGGAGAGCTAAAATCAGTGTAGAATGGTATGTTAATTTTGTCTCTTATAGAAGGAGAAAGGGAGTTCTTCAGATAACCTTAATCCTTTCAGACACTTAAAATCAAATGACCCTAGTTGTCCTTGTAAGTCAGGAGACTTCTTTATTCCTTTTCCTCCATTTTCTAAAGAAAGAACAGAAAAGCCTGATCTTTTCTCCCAGAATATTAATATTAATTTGCAGGTTTTTGGTACCTTACAACACCTTTTTGTTTTCTTCTTTCTTTTTTTTTATTATTAATTTTATTGGGGTGACATTGATAAACCAGGGTACATATGTTCAGAGAAAACATCTCCAGGTTATTTTGACATTTGATTATGTTGCATACCCATCACCCAAAGTCAAATTGTCTCCTGTCACTTTATACCTGGTTTTATTTGTGCCCCTCCTCTCCCCTTCTCTCTTTTCCCCCTGCCCCCATAACCACCACCCTCTTGTCCATGTCTCTGAGTCTCATTTTTATGTCCCACCTATGTATGAAATCATATAGTTCTTAGTTTTTTCTGATTTACTTACTTCACTCAGTATAATGTTATCAAGTTCCATCCATGTTGTTGTAAATGATCCGATGTCATCATTTTTTATGACTGAGTAGTATTCCATAGTATATATGTACCAAACCTTTATAATCCACTCGTCCACTGACGAACACTTGGCTGTATCCAGAACTTTGCTATTGTGAACAATGCTGCCATAAACATGGGGGTGCATTTCTCCTTTTTAAATAGTGTTATGGTGTTCTTGAGGTATATTCCTAAAAGTGGTATAGCTGGGTCAAAAGGCAGTTCAATTTTTAATTTTTTGAGGAATCTTTGTACTGTTTTCCACAGTGGCTGCACCAGTCTGCATTCCCACCAGCAGTGCAGGAGGGTTCCCTTTTTTCCACATTCTCACCAGCACTTATTCTGTGTTGTTTTATTGATGAGCACCATTCTGACTGGTGTGAGGTGATATCTCATAGTGGTTTTAATTTGCATTTCTCTAATGATTAGTGTTATTGAGCATTTTTCATTTGACTATTGGCCATCTGTATGTCCTCTTTGGAGAAGTGTCTATTCATTTCTTTTGCCCATTTTTGGATTGGATTGTTTGTCTTCCTGGTGTTTTTTTTTTTTTTTTTTTTTTTTTTTGCATTTTTCTGAAGCTGGAAACAGGGAGAGACAGTCAGACATACTCCCGCATGCGCCCGACCGGGATCCACCCGGCACGCCCACCAGGGACGGTGCTCTGCCCCCCAGGGGGCGATGCTCTGCCCATCCTGGGCGTCGCCATGTTGCGACCAGAGCCACTCTAGCGCCTGGGGCAGAGGCCACAGAGCCATCCCCAGCGCCCGGGCCATCTTTGCTCCAATGGAGCCTTGGCTGCGGGAGGGGAAGAGAGAGACAGAGAGGAAGGCGCGGCGGAGGGGTGGAGAAGCAAATGGGCGCTTCTCCTATGTGCCCTGGCCGGGAATCGGACCCGGGTCCTCCGCACGCTAGGCCGACGCTCTACCGCTGAGCCAACCAGCCAGGGCATTTTTTTTTTAATATTAATATTTTTTATTAAATTTAATGCAGTGACATTGATAAATCAGGGTACATATGTTGAGAGAAAATATCTCTAGATTATTTTGACATTTGATTGTGCTGTATACCCCTCCCGCAAAGTTAAATTGTCTTCTGTCACCTTCTATCTGGTTTTCTTTATGCCCCTCCCCTCCCCTAACCCCTCTCTCCTTCTTCACCCCCTCCCCCCTCCCCCAACCCCCCTGCCCCTGTTGCCATCACATTCTTGTTCATGTCTCTGAGTCTCATTTTTATGTCCCTTCTATGTATGGATTCATCTCAGTTTTTTTTCTGATTTACTTATTTCACTCCGTATAATGTTATCAAGGTCCATCCATGTTATTGTAAATGATCCGATGTCATCATTTCTTATGGCTGAGTAGTATTCCATAGTATATATGTACCAAAGTTTTTTAATCCACTCGTCCTCTGACGGACACTTGGGCTGTTTCCAGATCTTCGCTATTGTGAACAATGCTGCCACAAACATGCGGGTGCATTTCTCCTTTTCGAGCCGTTCTATGGTGTCCTTGGGGTATATTCCTAAAAGTGGGATAGCTGGGTCAAAAGGCGGTTCGATTTTCAGTTTTTTGAGGAATCTCCATACTGTTTTCCACAGTGGCTGCACCAGTCTGCATTCCCACCAGCAGTGCAGGAGGGTCCCCTTTTCTCCACATCCTCGCCAGCACTTATTCTGTGTTGTTTTGTTGATAAGCGCCATTCTGACTGGTGTAAGGTGATATCTCATTGTGGTTTTAATTTGCATTTCTCTAATGATTAGTGATGTTGAGCATTTTTTCATATGCCTATTGGCCATCTGTATGTCCTCTTTGGAGAAGTGTCTATTCATCTCTTTTGCCCATTTTTGGATTGGGTTGTTTGTCTTCCTGGTGTTGAGTTTTACAAGTTCTTTATAAATTTTGGTTATTAACCCCTTATCAGACGTATTGTCAAATATGTTCTCCCATTGTGTAGTTTGTCTTTTTATTCTGTTCTTGTTGTCTTTAGCTGTGCAAAAGCTTTTTAGTTTGAAATAGTCCCATTTGTTTATCCTGTCTTTTATTTCACTTCCCCGTGGAGATAAATCAGCAAATATATTGCTCCGAGAGATGTCGGAGAGCTTACTGCCTATGTTTTCTTCTAAGATGCTTATGGTTTCACGGCCTACATTCAAGTCTTTTATCCATTTTGAGTTTATTTTTGTGAGTGGTGTAAGCTGGTGATCTAGTTTCATTTTTTTGCAGGTAGCTGTCCAATTTTCCCAACACCATTTGTTAAAGAGGCTGTCTTTACTCCATTGTATTTCCTTACCTCTTTTGTCAAATATCAGTTGTCCATAGAACTGTGGGTTTGTTTCTGGGTTCTCTGTTCTATTCCATTGATCTATATGCCTGTTCTTATGCCAGTACCAGGCTGTTTTGAGTACAATGGCCTTGTAGTATAACTTGATATCAGGAAGTGTGATACCTCCCACTTTATTCTTCTTTTTTAAGATTGCTGAGGCTATTCGTGTCCTTTTTTGGTTCCATATAAATTTTTGGAATATGTGTTCTATATCTTTGAAGTATGTCATTGGTATTTTAATTGGTATTGCATTGAATTTATAAATTGCTTTGGGTAATATAGATATTTTAATGATGTTTATTCTTCCTAACCATAAGCACGGTATATGCTTCCACTTGTTAGTATCTTCCTTGATTTCTTTTATCAATGTTTTGTAATTTTTTGAGTACAAGTCTTTAGTCTCTTTGGTTAAGTTTACTCCTAGGTACTTTATTTTTTTGGTTGTAATTGTGAAGGGGATTGTTTCCTTAATTTCTCTTTCTGACTGTTCATTGTTGGTGTATAAAAATGCTTCTGATTTCTGAGTATTGATTTTATATCCTGCCACTTTGCTGAATTTATTTATCAGGTCCAGTAGTTTTTTGACTGAGACTTTAGGGTTTTCTATATACAATATCATATCATCTGCAAATAATGATAGTTTTACTTCTTCTTTTCCAACTTGAATGCCTTTTATTTCTTCTTCTTGTCTGATTGCTGTAGCTAGGACTTCCAGGACTATGTTAAATAAGAGTGGTGAAAGGGGGCACCCCTGCCTTGTTCCTGATCTTAAGGGTATTGCTTTTAATTTTTGCCCATTGAGTATGATGTTGGCTGTGGGTTTCTCATAGATGGCTTTTATCATGTTGAGGTATGTTCCCTGTATTCCCACTTTGCTGAGAGTTTTGATCATGAATGGGTGCTGGATTTTATCAAATGCTTTTTCTGCATCTATTGAAATTATCATATGGTTTTTCTCCTAATTTTTGTTTATGTGATGAATCACATTGATTGATTTACGAATATTGTACCAGCCTTGCCTCCCCAGAATAAATCCCACTTGATCATGGTGTATGATTTTTTCCATATATTGTTGGATCCGGTTTGCTAATATTTTGTTGAGGATTTTAGCATCTATATTCATCAGAGATATTGGCCTATAATTTTCTTTCTTTGTGTGGTCTTTGCCTGGTTTTGGAATCAGAATTATGCTCGCCTCATAAAAGGAGTTTGGAAGTCTTCCTTCCTCTTGAATTTTTTTAAATAGTTTGGAAGGATAGGAGTTAGTTCTTCTTTGAATATTTGGTAGAATTTCGTTGTGAAGCCATCGGGTCCCGGGTTTTTCTTTGTTGGGAGTTTTTTGATAACTGTTTTGATCTCCTTTGGTGTAATTGGTCTGTTTAAGTTTTCTGATTCTTCCAGATTGATTTTTGGAAGATTGTACGTTTCAAGGAATTTGTCCATTTCATCTAGGTTGTCTAGTTTTTTGGCATACAGTTCTTCATAGTATTTTCTTACAATATTTTGTATTTCTGTTGTGCCAGTTGTTATTTCTCCTCTCATTTCTAATTTTATTTATTTGAGTCCTCTCTCTCTTTTTCTTGGTGAGTCTACTTAAAGGTTCATCAATCTTGTTTACCTTTTCAAAGAACCAGCTCCTAGTTTCATTGATCCTCTGTATTGTTTCTTTAGCCTCTATGTCATTTATTTCTGCTCTGATCTTTATTATTTCCTTTGTTCTACTACATTTGGGCTTTACTTGCTGTTCTTTTTCTAATTCTTTTAGATGCAGGGTTAAGTTGTTTATTTGAGCTTTTTCTAGCTTCTGAAAGTGTGCCTGTAGTGCTATGAACTTCCCTCTCAGCACTGCTTTCGCTGTGTCCCATAAATTTTGAGTTGTTGTATGCTCATTGTCATTCATTTCTAGGAATTTCTTTATTTCTTCTTTGATCTCATTCTTAATCCATTCATTATTTAACACCCTGCTATTTAGTTTCCATGTGTTTGAGAATTTTTGAGCTTTTCTGCTGTGATTCATTTCTAGTTTCATGCCGTTGTGATCGGAGAAAGTGCTTGATATGATTTCAGTCTTCTTAAATTTGTTGAGAGCACTTTTGTGCCCTAACATGTGGTCTATCCTAGAGAATGTACCATGAGCACTTGAAAAGAATGTATATTCTGCTGCTTTAGGGTGAAAGGTTCTGAAGATATCTATTAAATCGAGTTGATCTAGTGTTTCCAATAAGTCTGCTGTTTCTTTGTTAATTTTCTTTCTTGAGGATCTATCTAGTGATGTTAGTGGGGTATTGAAATCCCCTACTATTATAGTATTGCTGTTGATCTCGCCCTTTAAATCCATCAAAATCTGTTTTATATATTTGGGTGCTCCTATATTAGGTGCATAGATATTCATAATAATTATATCTTCCTGTTGGATTACTCCTTTTATCATTATGTAGTGGCCTTCTTTATCTCTAACTATAGTCTTTGTTTTAAAGTCCAATTTGTCTGATATAAGTATTGCTACCCCAGCTCTTTTTTCATTTCCGTTTGCATGAAACATTTTTTTCCATCCTTTTACCTTCAATCTGTGTGTGTCTTTTGTTCTAAGGTGTGTCTCTTGTAGACAACATATGTATGGGTCCTGTTTTCTTATCCACGCAGCTACCCTATGTCTTTTGATTGGATCATTTAATCCATTTACATTTAAGGTTATTATTGATATGTAGTTGTTTATTGCCATTTTCTTCTTTAAAGGTGTATTCCTTTTTCTTTTTTCTTTTTCTGTATTATTTTCCCACTTTATCTGTTTACACCAGGCCCCTTAATATTTCCTGCAGCATTGGTTTGGTTGTAATGAATTCCTTGAGTTGTTTTTTGTCTGGGAAGCTTTTTATTTCTCCTTCAATTTTAAACGATAGCCTTGCTGGATAAAGTAGTCTTGGTTGTAGGTTCTTGTTCTGCATTACTTTGAATATTTCTTGCCATTCCCTTCTGGCCTCCAGTGTTTCTGTTGAGAAGTCAGATGTCATCCTTATGGGGGTTCCTTTGTAGGTGATAACTTTTTTTTCTCTTGCAGCTTTTAATATTTTCTCTTTATCGCTTAGCTTTGGTATTTTAATTATGATGTGTCTTGGTGTAGGTTTCTTTGAGTTTCTCTTTAATGGAGTCCTCTGTGCTTCTTGGATTTGTGAGTTTCTCTTGCATTAATTTAGGGAAGTTTTCAGCTATGATATTATTGAACAAAGTTTCTATCCCTTGTTCTTTTTCTTCTTCTTCAGGAACCCCTATGATGCGGATGTTATTTCTCTTCATGTTGTCACAGAGCTCTCTAAGAGTTTCCTCTGACTTTTTGAGTCTTTTTTCTCTTTTCTTCTCTGCTTTCATGCCTTCATTCCAGTTGTCTTCTAACTCGCTGATTCGATCCTCTGCTCTATCCATCCTGTTTTTAATTCCTTCCATTGTGGTCTTTATTTCTGATATTGTATTTGTCGTCTCCAACTGATTCTTTTTTATACTTGCTATTTCTTTATTTAGGTTTTCAAACTCCCCCTCCATTGTTGTTCTAAGATCCCTAAGCATCCTTACAATCATTATTTTGAACTCCGCATCTGGAAGTTTGATTATTTCCATATCACTCAGTTCATCTCTCGAAAGTGTCTCTTGTGGTTTCATTTGGATTGCACTCCTTTGTTTTCTCATCTTCTTCTTCTTTTTTTTTATTTGTAGAGTTGATTGAGTCTAGGCTTGGTGTTGTCTGCCTCCAGTTTTCAGTTGTGTTATTTTTAGGTCTTCGTGGGTTGGTATCAGCTATTATTTGTAATCCACTTTCGGATTTGGGCAGCTTTGATGTCTTGATTTGTTTGTTTTCTTAACAGGTGATAGTCTTGTTAACGGATCTCAGCAGGGGGCTTCCTTGAAACTGTATCCAGGAATGCTGTGGGTGTAACCTGAGACGCTGAAGGTCTCTTCCTCCAACTAATCTCACTGGGGGCAGGGTTTTTTCTCTCAGCTTCAGTAGGGGGAGGTGTATCTCAGATCTCCATGGAGACCTGAGTTACTGCCCCTCCTCCCCACTTCTTGTTTTCAGCTGTGTCTGGTTGTGCTGATTGGAGCTGGATAGATGTCCGGAGATCTCTGATCCGGAAGCACTTCAGCTCTGTTTTGTGAAAGGTTCAGTCCCTCCCCCAGCTATGGCCGCCTCCAGCACGAATGAGTCAGCTTTTTTTTTTTTTAATTTTTTTTTTAAGTTTGGTTTTTTTTTTATTTTTTATTTATTCATTTTAGAGAGGAGAGGGAGAGACAGAGAGAGAGAAGGGAGGGAGGAGCTGGAAGCATCAACTCCCATATGTGCCTTGACCAGGCAAGCTCAGGGTTTTTTTGAATCGGCGACCTCAGCACTTCCAGGTCAATGCTTTATCCCACTGCGCCACCACAGGTCAGGCGAGTCAGCTTTTTTATTTTGTTTCTTGCATACCTTAGCCCCTCACAGTCTGTCCCTCTCCCTGTCTTTTCCACTTGGGAGATAAGCTGGTCTTTTCAACCCACCTTGCTCCCTGGCCGCCAGGTAAGTGGCTGTGAGCAGTAGTTTCTGCTCTTTTTCCTCTGTGAAATCCTCTCTGGGCTCTCAGCCTCACCCCCCTCCTTCCCTTCCTGTAAGCAGAGGAGATTCAGGCACTCCTTACCAGGATTATTGTGGCTTCCTCTTTGCTCCTTGGTTTTTGAGAGCTGTTCTTGCAGTTCAGTGTTGGTTTTTCATGCTGATTTTTTCTAAATTGATTTGTAGTCCAGTTTGGTGTTGAGAGCTGGGTGTCTGTGCATCCGCCTACTCCGCTGCCATCTTCCACCCGTAGTTAGATTTCAGGGAAAGTGATTTCTTCACTCCAGGGAAGTGGAGGCTTCTCTCCTAGTAGGCTCACCACCCTCCTCTCTTGGGTTTTCTTGGCTCCTGTCCTGGTTTTCTCTGAGTTCTGTACTCTCTGGGATGTCTTCTGAATCAATTATGTCCTGTTCCCATTAACCTGCGCCAGTCACTCTCCGTCCCTCGGCCTCACTGGGCATCAACTTCCTCGCGGAAAAATGAGGCGGATGGCGACCAGTTCTAATGCTTCCACCGGTGGTTCTAATCCTTCCGGATGCTTGATCCAGGAGTTCCCAGGTCCTGGTGTTGAGTTTTACAAGTTCTTTATAAATTTTGGTTATTAACCCCTTATCAGACGAATTGTCAAATATGTTCTCCCATTGCATAGTTTGTCTTTTTATTCTGTTCTTATTGTCTTTAGCTGTACAAAAACTTTTCAGTTTGATATAGTCCCATTTGTTTATCCTGTCTTTTATTTCACTTGCCCGTAGAGATAAATTGGCAAATATATGGCTGCAAGAGATGTCAGAGTGCTTACTGCCTATGTTTTCTTCTAAGATGCTTATGGTTTCATGGCTTACATTTAAATCTTTTATTCATTTTTAAGTTTATTTTGTGAATGGTGTAAGTTGGTGGTCTAGTTTTATTTTCTTGCAGGTAGATGTCCAATTTTTCCAACACCATTTTTTAAAGAGGCTGTCTTTACTCCATTGTATGCTCTTACCTTCTTTGTCAAATATCAGTTGTCCATAGAGCTGTGGGTTAATTTCTGGGTTCTTTGTTCTGTTCCATTGCTCTATATGCCTGTTCTTATGCCAGTACCAAGTTGTTTTGAGTACAATGGCCTTGTAGTATAACTTGATATCCAGAAGTGTGATACCTCCCACTTTATTCTTCCTTTTCAGGGTTGCTGAGGCTATTCATGTTCTCTTTTGGTTCCATATAAATTTTTGGAATATGTGTTCTATATCTTTGAAGTAAGTCATTGGTATTTTAATTGGTATTGCATTCAATTTATAAATTTCTTTGGGTAATATAGACATTTTAATGATGTTTATTCTTCCTAACTATGAGCACGCTATATGCTTCCACTTGTTTGTATCTCTCCTGATTTCTTTTATCAATGTTTTATAATTTTTTGAGTACAAGTCTTTAATCTCCCTGGTTAAATTTATTCCTAGGGACTTTATTTTTTTGCTTGCAATGGTGAAGGGGATTGCTTCCTTGATTTCTCTTTCTGACAGTTCATTGTTAGTGTATAAAAACACCTCTGATTTCTGAGTATTAATTTTATATCCTGCCACCTTGCTGAATTCGTTTTTCAGTTCCAGTAGTTTTTGACTGTGACTTTAGTGTATTCTATATATAGTATCATATCATCTGCAAATAATGATAGTTTTACTTCTTCTTTTCTAATTTGGATGCCTTTTATTTTTTTTTCTTGTCTGATTGCTGTGGCTAGGACTTCCAGAACTATGTTGAATATAAGTAGTAAAAGGGGGCACCCCTGCCTTGTTCCTGATCTTAAGGAATTGCTTTAATTTTTGCCCATTGAGTATGGTGTTAGCTGTGGGTTTTTCATAGATGGCCTTTATCATGTTGAGGTATGTTCCCTGTATTCAGACTTTGCTGAGAGTTTTTATTATGAATGGGTGCTGGATTTTATCAAATGCTTTTTCTTCATCTATTGAAATTATCATGTGGTTTTTCTTCTTCCTTTTGTTTATATGATGAATCACATTGATTGATTTGCAAATATTGTACCAGCCTTGCCTCCCCAGAATAAATCTCACTTGATCATGGTGTATGATTTTTTTCATATATTTCTGGATCTGGTTTGCTAATATTTTGTTGAGGATTTTAGCATCTAAATTCATCAGAAATATTGGCCTATAATTTTCTTTCTTTGTGCTGCCTTTGCCTGGTTTTAGAATCAGAATTATACTCACCTCATAAAAGGAGCTTGGAAGTTTTCCTTCCTCTTGAGTTTTTTGAAATAGCCTGAGAAGAATAGAAGTTAGTTCTTTGAATACTTGGTAGAATTCACTTGTGAAGCCATCAGGCCCAGGATTTTTCTTCTTTGAGAGTGTTTTGATAACTGTTTCAATCTCATTTGTTGTAATTGGTCTGCTTAGGTTTTCTGATTTTTCTAGATTAATTTTTGGAAGATTATATGATTCAAGGAATTTGTCCATTTCATCTAGGTTGTCTAGTTTTTTGGTGTATAGTTCTTCATAGTATTTTCTTACAATATTTTGTATTTCTGTTGTGTCAGTTTTTATTTCTCCTCTCTCATTTCTAATTTTATTTATTTGAGTCCTCTCTTTTTTTCTTGGTGAGTCTGGGTAAAGATTTGTCAATCTCATTTACCTTTTCAAAGAACCAGCTCCTGATTTCATTGATCCTCTGTATTGTTTTATTAGCCTCTATGTCATTTATTTCTGCTCTGATTTTTATTATTTCCTTCCTTCTACTACCTCTGGGCTTTACTTGCTGTTTTTTTTCTAGTTCTTTTAGATGCAGGGGCACGTTATTTATATGAGCTTTTTCTAGCTTCTTAAGGTATGCTTTTAATGCTGTGAACTTCCCTCTCAGTACTGCTTTTGCTGTGTCCTGTAAATTTTGAGTTGTTGTATGCTTATTATCGTTTGTTTTTAGAAATTTTTTATGTCTTCTGTGATCTTGTTGTTAACCCATTCGTTATTTAATAACATACTATTTAGTTTCCTAGTGTTTGAGTATTTTTTAGTTATTCTGTTGTTGATTTGTAGTTTTATGCCATTGCAATCAGAGGATATGATTTCAATCTTCTTAAATTTGTTGAGACCACTTTTGTGCCCTAACATGTGGTCTATCCTAGAAAATGTACCATGAGCACTTGAAAAGAATGTATATTCTGATGCTTTAGGGTGAAAGGTTCTGGAGATATCTATTAAATTCTGATGATCTAGTATGTCCTATAAGTCTGCTGTTTCTTTGTTAATTTTCTTTCTTGAGGATCTATCTAGTGATGTTAGTGGGGTATTGAAATCCCCTACTATTATAGTATTGCTGTTGATCTCACCCTTTATATTCATCAAAGTCTGCTTTATATATTTAGGTGCTCCTATATTAGGTGTGTAGATATTTATAATGGTTATCTCTTCTTGTTGGATTGTTTCCTTTATCATTATGTAGTGACCTTCTTTATCTCTTAGTATAGCCTTTGTTATAAAGTTCATTTTGTCTGATATAAGTATTGCTACTCCAGCTTTATTTTCATTTTTATTTGCATGAAATATTTTTTTCACCCTTTACCTTCAGTCTATGTGCATCTTTGATTTAGGGTGTGTCTCTTGTAGACAGCATATGTATGGGTCCTGTTTTCTTATCCATGCAGCTACCCTATGTCTTTTTTTTTTTTTTTTTTTTTTTACAGAGACAGAGTCAGAGAGAGGGATAGAAAGGGACAGACAGACAGGAATGGAGAGATGAGAAGCATAAATCATTAGTTTTTCCTTGCACATTGTAACACCTTAGTTGTTCATTGATTGCCCTCCCATATGTGCCCTGACCGCGGGCCTTCAGCAGACCAAGTAATCCCTTGCTCAAGCTAGAGACCTTGGGTCCAAGCTGGTGAGCTTTTGCTCAAACCAGATGAGCTCATTCTCAAGCTGGCGACCTTTTGGTCTCAAACCTGGGTCCTTGGCATTCCAGTTTTTCACTCTATCCACTGTACCACCATCTGCTCAGGCTACCCTATGTCTTTTGATTGGATCATTTCATCCATTTACATTTAAGGTTTTATTGATATGTAGTTTTTTTATTGCCATTTTATTCTTTAAACTGTATTCCTCTTTTACTATATTCTTTCCCCCCTTTGTTCTGTTTACAACAGGTCCCTTAACATTTCTTGCAGCATTGGTTTGGTTGTAGTGAATTCCTTGAGTTTTCTTGAGGTTTTTTTTTTTTTTTTTTTTGGTCTGGGGAGCTTTTTGTTTCTCCTTCAATTTTAAATGATAGTTTTGCTGGATAAAGTAGTCTTGGTTGTAAGTTCTTGTTCTGCATTACTTTGAATATTTCTTGCCAGTCCCTTCTGGTATCAGTTGTTTCTGTTGAGAAATCGAATGTCATCTTTATGGGGGCTCCTTTGTAGGTGATAGGCTTTTTTTCTCTAGCAGCTATTAATATTTTCTCTTTATCACTTAGCTTTGGTATTTTAATTATGATGTGTCTTGGTATAGAGTTCTTTGGGTTTCTCTTTAATGGAGTTCTCTGTGCTTCTTGAACTTGTGAAATGTTTTCCTGCCTTAATTGAGGGAAGTTTTCAGCTATGATATGTTTGAACAAAGTCTCTATCCCTTGTTTTTTCTCTTCTTTTTCAGGAACTCCTATGATGCAGATGTTATTTCTCTTTATGTTGTCACAGAGCTCTCTTAGATTTTCCTCAGACTTTTTGAGTCTCTTTTCTTTTTTCTGCTCTGCTTCCATGCCTTCATTTATCTTGTCCTCTAACTCACTGATTTGATCCTTAACTTTATCCCTCCTGCTTTTAATTTCTTTCATTGTGTTCTTCATTTCTGATATTGTATTTGTTATTTCTGACTGATTCTTTTTTATTATTTCAATGTCCATTTTTATATTTGCTATGTCTTTATTTTGGTGTTCTTAATGACCATTTATTGTTCTAAGATTTTTGAGCATCGTAACAATTTGTATTTTAAACTCTGCATCCATAATTTGGTTATATCTGACTCATTCAGGTCCTTTACTAGGGACTTCTCTTCATTCATTTGTGTTGCATTTCTCTGTCTTCTTATTTTTTCAGTGTATAGAAAGGTTTTGGACACTGGAGTCCAATGGATGTCGCTGCAGTTTCTGCCTCTCCTCCATGGAAGGGACTGTGATCATGTGCCTGGGTCTACAAGCCTTAGCGGCTTTGGCTTTTGCCTCACCCTCCTGGGTGAGGTTATGTGCCACGCCCTGGCCACAAGGAAGCTTCAGCACTGCAGGCAGGGGTGAGCACTTTTGCTGAGCTGCAGTTCTCCTCCTGTTTCCAGACTTTCACCGTAGTCCCGTAGGAGGAGACTTCTCGTGGATTGGCTGCAATCTGCAGCTCCACAGGAAGGGCATGGCTGCATGCCAGTGTTCAGTCATGGGACTCTGCCTGTTCTGGGCTTTCACCCTATCCCTGCGGGAGGAGCCTGCTTGTGCATCCAGCCGCAAGCCTTGGTTCTGCAGGCTGGGTGAGACTATGCGCCCATGCACCCTTGCTCAGCAGCAGGTTTCCACCCCTTCCGGGGCTTCTGCCCTTTCCCCACAAATGGGATTGCAGGCGGGCTCGCAGTTTGGCCTGACCACTTTTGCGCATCTCCTTCACCCCTGCCAGGCAAGACTGAGATCACGCCCAGGCCTCAGTCATGGCCGACCAGCTTCTGCCCTTGCTGATGGAACTGCGCTTCCACATCCTGCTGCCGCCCCTCCTCTGGTGAGTCCTCAGCTATGTGGGTGGGGGTGCTGCAGCTCAGACCCTAACACTCCATACTGTATTCCCAAAAGCCCCCTCATACTAAGCGACTCTGCTCTGAGTGCCGCGGGAGAGCTTGTTTGGCTGGTGTCCTGCTTCCCTTTGCAGCTATTGCTGTTTCCAGGGGAAATATTTGCTTCAGATATGGGGAGTGACTCAGCCCTGGGGTTAGGGTGGCTGTTCCTCAAAATGTTTCCCTTTGTGCCTCCTAGATTACACTCTCTTTCCACTGCTTCAGTCCTCTCTCCCATCCCCTGGAGCCCCGGGTGAGTGGTTGTGAGAGTTTTTTGTGCGGTCCCTTTAAGAAGAATCCTCGGTCTGAGAAATCTGTCTCTCTCTTAAAACCAGTATCCTGACTTGTTTCTCAGCTATATACTGTCTGTACACCTCTTCTAGGCTCTGGGTCTGCAGGCTGGAGCTTTGTTCCTGGGGCTTAGGACCCTCCCCTCTCTGCTAAACTCACTTCCTGCCATGTGAGTCTCTCCGGGCTGCCGTTCGCTCTTGTGAGCTGGACAACCCTCTCTATGTTTCCACTTTCCCCACCATTCTCAGTGTGGCTTCTTCGGTGTTCCTTGGTTAAAGAGTCCTTTTAGTTTCGTCCAAAGTTGGTTTTTCCAGATGATGGTTCTTAAAATTAAGTTGTAATCCACTTTGGTTCTGGGAGGTGAAAGTTGGTACATCTGCCTACTCCATCATCATCTTCACATTCTATTTTCTTAATGGTGTGTTTTGAAGAGAAAATATTTTGAGTTTAGTAAAATACAGTTTTTTATGGTTCATATTTCTGTGTTTTTTCAAGAAACAATTGTTTACCCAAGACTGAAAAAAAGAAAAAAAGAAAAAGATAAATGTTCTTTCATGTTTCTTCTGTAATTTTTATAGTTTTTAGTTGAGATTCATTTTGAGGTAATTTTTGAGTATAGTGTGAAATAAAGGTTATTCCTGCTTTCATGGCCCAAGTTGTTTCTGTTTTGTTAGGTTGTCTCTGAAATTTGATGATGCTGGAAATCTCAAAAATCTCAGTATAAAGCAGGTATGGATACCATTTGAGAGCTCCATACTTTCAGCACTTCAGACTAGCTCATTCAATGTGGGCACCAAGGGCCTGCTATATGCTGAGTGGTGACATGTGAAATGTCACATCTATCTAATGACACTGAAAAGTCAGTGGTGTTATGTGATGGGATCTTATAGTAGTGTTTTCTTTAGTTTTTACTAAAGCATCTGTCGTTTCCTCATTTAGGGACCTAGAGAGCACATGAACACATGAATGTGAGAATGTGTTACCCTTTTCTTCTGAGCAAAGAATAAAATATATTTAAAGCTCCAAGAGCTGAGGCTCTGGTTTAAAGTTGCTTTTTGTGTAGCTCCTCACAGTGGATCACACATCATTAATGGTACTGAAAAAGTGTCTGTCAGTTGTACCCTCCAGCAGACAGTCAACCCAGGTTTACATTTTTCTGTGTTTAAGTCTGGAAGGTTGCATCTGCCAAAAGTGGTTTATTCAAGCAGTTAGGAGCTGCTCAAAGGAAGGGGAGAGGGTGGCAATTTTAATACATTAAATTCCTTTCTTATAAAAATATAATGTTTCCCTTCCTATAGAGCCAGGCTTTTAGTGGAGGTAGCAGCAATATCTTTAACATTACTTAAATACCCAGCAGAATGTCTGAGGGCCATCTTTCTTCAGCTGTGTTCTATGAACTGCTGCTCTGTGGAAATAAGGTTCTCAAGAGAGGTGTTCTGTGCTCACACATGTTTGAGAAAGCCTGAATGCCAGGTGCTCCCTGTGGAGAGTCACAGTGTAAGTTTTTATGACTGTGAAGACCAGCTTCTTGGGAAGATTGTTGTACTTGGTGACTTCGACTAGCCTAGTGTTTGCCATGTTTAAGTTTGGAAAGCTCTCTCCTCAGAACACTTGTCCAAGTATAATGGAACATCAGTGTTGCACTGCCCTTTATTGAGAGAATGCATGCCATCACCTTCCAGCAAAACTTGATATGAAAAAAGAATCGCACAATGTGACCAAATATATTTGATATAGAAATGAATATCTTTTATTCAAATCACGTGTTTTGATTATTATTTTTTATGATAAAGATATATGACAGACACTGTCAGTACCCTATCTACATCCTTTGGGCATTTCCATTTGAGAGCACCATCATCCAGCAGCTCAACTTTCAAGTCTAGTCTTTCTTTGTCTGAAAGTTTTCTCTGGCCAGTCAGACTCATTGCTTCCCATTCCTACCCAAGAAGCCCTCACCAGTGACTGACACAGCTGTGGAAATATCGCAGCTCCCTCACTCTGGTGAGATAACTCTGAGGCATGTGTTCTAACATAGCTCACAGGGTTCTCCCTGGGCATTAAACCCCATTTGCCCACAGAGGACACTTGCTTAATAATGTCTTTTTTGACTGCCTTCCATTATTTTGTTATTTCTCTTTTTTCTATTCTTCATGATTTGAGTGACTAAATTACCAGATTAATTTGGGACCATCTACCAAAAATACTTCTTGTATTTATATTTTTATCTCAGGATCTGCTTCTATAGATCCCAAACTAACACAGGGTAATAATCCATGTCCATTGATGACAGAAAATTCAAAAAATGTTGGAGTATAGAAGGAAGAAAATGAGCCTGACCTGTGGTGGCGCAGTGGATAAAGCGTCGACCTGGAATGCTGAGGTCACCGGTTCAAAACCCTGGGATTACCTGGTCAAGGCACATATGGGAGTTGATGCTTCCTGCTCCTCCCCTCCTCTCTTACTCTCTCTCTCTCTTCTCCTTCTCTCCTCTCTAAAATGAATAAATAAAATCTTACAAAAAAATAAAAAAAGAAAGAAGAAAATGAAAATCATTCATAATTCAACCACCATTTGTAATCACTATTAACATTTTGATTTCTCTCTTTCCAGAATTTTTTTCTATGTACTCACATGTTTTTGTTTTTGTTTTGTTTTTGGTGAGAAAAATGATCATGGCATGTGTTCATGAAAACATGTCTATGGCTGGAGAATATTCAGTTATAAAGTTGGCTTAGAATTAGGGCTCTGGCTTTCAAGTTGGATTCAAAACCCTCTTCCTAAACTCACCCCCTGAGTGAATTTGCACAAGTTACATATTTAACCCCTCTGTGTCTTAGATTCCATGTCTGTGGAATGAGGATAATAATATTATCTATCTTTGTGTTGTAATGGTGATGAAATGAAATGTACATTAAAAAACAAACCAGAGATGAGTTCAACACCTATTAAGAGCCATTGCTATTATTTTTAACATTATTTATTTAGCTGTTTCTATATGGATATCATTTTAAGTTTTTCTCAACTTTTTTGCAATAATGAAATCAAGTGTTTATTATAAAACAGAAAAAGTCCAGCTTTTTGTGTTTTTCTTTCTGTAGGAATTGTGTTGCTCCGTTTTGGGGGCTGCCTGGTCTTTTGCTTTCATTTCCATTCAGCAAGAAGCTCTTGCTCAGAAGCAATGAAAGGCTCTCTTGAAACCAGTACTACTATCTGACAAAAGAGGGCACCATTGCACTGTTCATAGATGATGTCTTATGTCAGCAAATGTGAAAGTGTTCTGGGGATAATACTGTTGTTTTATAATCATTTTGAGATTCACCCTTACCAATAATGACAAGTTTACCACACAGAGCTGGTTTAGTTTGCACCAAGTTATTATTTTTAATAATTCAATCCAAGCAACTTTTAATGCAACTGGCATATATGCTCCATCAAGTTATTCCTACAACTGCCAACATGTCAGCAGCCTGCAGCGATATGATGCACTCCTGTTGCCCAGCGACATGGAGGACATGACAAGCCTGTGGGAGGTCATTTTTGTTGATTTCCAGGTAATAAACGAGGATATATGCTCCTGTATATTTGGTGCCAAAGAAACTCAGTGTTTGTCTGAAAACATCTAAAACAGAAACATAGGTACTTAAGGAAAAGAGATGAATTGATACCTTTAAAATAGTATTTTTTTTTCTTTGGCCTCTAAGGTATGAAATTGGATAGGAGAGTATCGTCTTTCTGTGTACTTCCCACCCCGCTTGATTCTACACCCAGGTTTATCCATTCACTAATAACTTCCCCGGGAGGAATGCCAGCATTCTAAGCCCCAGCAAAGCTGTGGCCTGAAGCCCAGTGATGGACTCTGCCTGGAGAGAGAGGCCCTTTTAGGGAGCGGAATTATCAGACAATTATTTTATTTCCTTTGGGGAGTGGAGCAGTGATCCTATCAGGGCATATAAGAAATACATCTGTAGAGTGAGTGACAGCTTTGGCAGTTAGTGTAGGAGTGGAACTGTCAGCCAGGGAGTCAAAAATATCTCAGGGATCCTCTGGAGAGTTTTGGAGAAGGGCATGGTGGCATAAGAGGTTCCTTTTCACCACTAGAATCTCAGGCTGAGAGACATCCGTCAAGTTCTTCAGCCCTGTTTAACTGTGAAAAAGTTTTAACTTGTTCTTGCAACTCACTGAAATAGCAGGCAAGGTTGTTCATTTTATAGGCATTTTCCGATCTTTCTGTTATATAAATGGGAATATATTTACCCCCTGACCCCAGGTGCAGAGGTGTGGTGCTGATGAGAAGCAGTTGGGGTAGGGAGGAGCTTGCATTTTGGAACCGACAACCCTGGCTTTCACTTAACTCTCAGCCCCCTGGACAAGTTGCTTTACCGCCTCAATTTCGATCCTATCTTTCTGGATACAAAGAATTCATGGTCTAATAGATGCGGCAACACTAGGAATGTGTCAGGCATAGATTAACGATAACTGCTACTTGTGAGTCCCCTCTGTGTGTCAGCACTGTTGCAGTGGTTTTTTAGATGAGGTGACTGGAACACTGATGACTACATAATTTTTCAAAATAATATAAATGGTAAGTGGTAGAGGCAGAATTTGAATCCTGGGCTGTCTGGCTGCAAAGACACCTCTCTCTCTCTCTCTCTCTCTCTCTCTCTCTCTTATATTAAACATACCTATTAATATATTGTTAAAATATATAATTCCATACATATCCTATATATCTCTCTCCTGTTCCTTAAAAATGGGAAGCAGGCTGAGAGGGCAATGAGGCAATAATAATGAAAATAAGCAATAACTCACACATAGTATCACCTCATTAGAACAGAGGCAGTGATGGATGTATGCCTCCACCTTGTCCCAGAAATGACTTAAGATGACTTACAGACATACTACAAGAAAAATAACCTCACAAAATGGGTGCTTACATGAGAGTAAGAAAAACAAAGGAAGAAAAGATAAGTTAGAGCTGGTATGGTTGGTATACAGAACCACAAGACATCTGTCTGCCTTGGCTCAGTGATGTGGTTCTGGAGGTTTGGAGCAGCCAGCATTAAGAAAGACAGATTTGGCAGAGCGGGTCCCCTAGAAGGAGGAATCCACTTTGCCATTTATGTTAAATGTTTTCTCTTTTTACAGATAATTTTGAAGGAGGTGGTGGTGGGGGTCCTCTTGTTTCTGAAGGAGAGAGGTATGATTCATCTATTTCAATGATAAATTTTTCTGTTTTTTTCTTGCAGTTCTGAGATTTTAGTGACTTATTTTAGAGAGAGGAGAGAGAGGAGTGGGGAAACATTAATCCGCAGTAGTCGCCCCAGATGTGCTTTGATCAGGCAAGCCTACGGTTTCCAAGGCAACATCAGCATTACAGGTCCACGCTCATCCACTGCGTCGCCCAGGTTTCTCGATAGATGGTGTGATGAGCCAGAAAGAGAGCATATGTAATTGAAGTTTGTAGATGGAAGGTGATGAGACACCCAGAAAGTCCATAGAACTTCAGGGAATCTTAATTGGTATGGAGTAGAAGACGGTCCCTTTTACAGTCGCCATTCGCGTGATGCCATGCGCCCTCATGTGGACACCTCTGGGAACGACACCCTAGCACAGGTGCACAGAGAACGTTCAGTAGAGCAGATCATCTATGAACGTGATCCCTTGAGATAAAGAGAGAATGTTGGTGGACCTGAAGATGACAGTGGAGTAGGCAGATGCACAGACTCCCAGCTCACACCACCGAACTGGATTATAAACTAATTTATGAACAATCAGTGTGAAAAACCAAATCTGGACTACAAGAACAGCTTTCAAAAACCAAAGAGCAAAGAAGAAGCGACGACAAACCTGGAAGGGAGCGCCTGAATCTCCTCTGCATACAGGAATGAGGGGGGTGAGGCTGGGCTCTCACTCCAAGGAAAAGAGCAGTAAATACTGCTCACAGCCACTTGCCTGGTGACCAGGGAACAAGGTGTGTTGAAAGGGCCCGCTTGTCTTCCAAAAAGAAAGGAGAGAGAGAGAGACGGATGGTGAGGGGGAGAGGAATACAGGTGATGACATGAAAAGCTGACTCATTCAGTGGTGGAGGCAGGCATAACTGGGGAGGGGCTGATCCTTCCACAAAGCAAAATACAAAAGCACTTCCAGGTCACAGAGATACAGACATTTCTCCAACTCCAATCAGCGCAACAAGACGCAGCTGAAAACAAGAAGTGGGGAGGAGGGGCAGTAACTCAGGTCTCCATGGAGATCTGAGATACACCTCCCCCTACTGAAGCTGAGAAAGCAACCTGCCCCCAGAGAGATTAACTGGCAGAAGAGGACTTCAGAACCTCAGGTTACACCCACTGCATTCCTGGATACAGTTTCATATAAGCCTGCTGCTGAGATCAGCAAACAAGACAATCACCTGTTAAGAAAACAAACAAATCAAGACTTCAAAGCGGCCCAAATCCGAAAGTGGATTACAAATAATAGCTGATGCCAACCCAAGAACATAGAAACAACACAAGTGAAAACTGGAGGCAGACAACACCAAGCCTAGACTCAACCAGCTCTACAAAAAAAACACCCAAACACACAGAAACAATGAAAAGACAAAGAAGTGCAGTCCAAATGAAACCACAAGAGAAAACTTCAGGAGATGAACTGAATGATATGGAAATAATCAAACTTCAGGGATGTGAAGTTTGAAATAATGATTGTAAAGATGCTTAGGGATCTTAGGACAACAATAGATGGTCATCATGAACACCTAAATAAAGAAATAGCAAGTATAAAAAAGGTAATTGAAATATTAAAAAAGAATCAGTTGGAGATGACAAATACAATATCAGAAATGAAGACCACAATGGAAGGAATTAAAAACAGGATGGATAGAGCTGAGGATCGAATCAGCGAGTTGGAGGACAACTGGAATTAAGGCATGAAAGCAGAGCAGAAAAAAGAAAAGAGACTCAAAACGTCTAAGGAAACTCTTAGAGAGCTCTGTGACAACATAAAGAGAAATAACATTCACATCATAGGGGTTTCTGAATGAGAAGAGAAAGAACAAGGAATAGAGAATTTGTTTAATCATATCATAGCTGAAAACTTCCCTAAATTAATGCAGGAGAAACTCTCACAAATTCAAGAAGCACAGAGAACTCCACTAAAAAGAAACCCAAAGAAACCTACACCAAGACACATCATAATTAAAATACCGAAGCTAAGGGATAAAGAGAAAGTATTAAAAGCTGCGAGAGAAAAAAAAGCTATCACCTACAAAGGAACCCCCATAAGAATGACATCAGACTTCTCAACAGAAACACTTGAGACCAGAAGGAAATGGCAAGAAATATTCAAAGTAATGCAGAACAAGAACTTATAACCAAGACTACTTTATCCAGCAAGGCTATCATTTAAAATTGAAGGAGAAATAAAAAGTTTCCCAGACAAAAAAAAAATAAACCCTCAAGGAATTCATTACAACCAAACAAATGCTGCAGGAAATGTTAAGGGGCATGGTGTAAACACATCAAAGTGGGAAAAGAATATAGCAAAAGAGGAATACAGCTTTAAAGAATAAAATGGCAATAAACAACTACATATCAATAATAACCTTAAATGTAAATGGATTAAATGATCCAATCAAAAGACATAGGGTAGCTGCATGGATAAGAAAACAGGACCCGTACATATGCTGTCTACAAGAGACACACCGTAAAACAAAAGATGCACATAGGTTGAAGGTAAAAGGATGGAAAAAAATATTTCATGCAAATGGAAATAAAAAAAAGCTGGGGTAGCAATACTTATATCAGACAAAATGGACTTTAAAACAAAGAATATGGTAAGAGATAAAGAAGGCCACTACATAATGATAAAGGGAGCAATCCAATAGGAAGATATAACTATTATAAATATCTATGCATCTATTATAGGAGCACCTAAATATATAAAGCAGACTCTGATGGATATAAAGAGCAAGATCAACAGCAACACTATAATAGTAGGGGATTTTAATACCCCACTAACATCACTAGATAGATCCTCAAGAAAGAAAATGAACAAAAAAACAGCAGACTTAAAGGTCACACTAGATCAACTCGATTTAATAGATGTCAGAACCTTTCACCCTAAAACAGCAGAATATACATTCTTTTCAAGTGCTCATGGTACATTCTCTAGGATAGACCACATGTTAGGGCACAAAAGTGGTCTCAACAAATTTAAGAAGATTGAAATCATATCAAGCACTTTCCCTGATCACAATGGCATGAAACTAGAAATCAACCACAACAGAAAAGCTCAAAAATTCTCAAACACATGGAAACTAAATAGCAGGTTGTTAAATAACAAATGGATTAAGAGTGAGATCAAAGAAGAAATAAAAAAATTCCTAGAAATGAATGATAATGAGCATATAACAACTCAAAATTTATGGGACACAGCAAAAGCAGTACTGAGAGGCAAGTTCATAGCACTACAGGCACACTTTAAAAAGCTCAAAAAAGCTCAAATATACAGCTTAACCCTGCATCTAAAAGAACTTGAAAAAGAACAGCAAGTACAGCCCAAATGTAGTAGAACAAAGGAAATAATAAAGATCAGAGCAGAAATAAATGACATAGAGGCTAATGAAACAATACAGAGGATCAATGAAATTAGGAGCTGGTTCTTTGAAAAGATAAATAAAATCGATGAACCTTTAACTAGACTCACCAAAAAAAAGGGAGAGAGGACTCAAATAAATAAAATTAGAAATGAGAGTGGAGAAATAACAACTGGCACAACAGAAATACAAAATATTTTAAGAAAATACTATGAAGAACTGTACACCAAAAAACTAGACAACCTAGATGAAATGGACAAATTCCTTGAAACACACAATCTTCCAAAAATCAATCTGGAAGAATCAGAAAACCTAAACAGACCAATTATTCCAAATGAGATCAAAACAGTTATCAAAAAACTCCCAACAAAGAAAAGTCCTGGGCCAGATGGTTTCACAAGTGAATTCTATTAAATATTCAAAGAAGAACTTACTCCTATCCTTCTCAAGCTATTTCAAAAAATTCAAGAGGAAGAAAGACTTCCAAGCTCCTTTCATAAGGCGAGCATAATTCTGATTCCAAAACCAGGCAAAGAGAACTCAAAGAAAGAAAATTATAGGCCAATATTTCTGATGAATATAGATGCTAAAATCCTCAACAAATTTTAGCAAACTGGATCCAACAATATATGGAAAAAAATCATACACCATGATCAAGTGGGATTTATTCTGGGGAGGCAAGGCTGGTACAATACTCTCAAATCTATCAATGTTATTCATCACATAAACAAAGGAAGGAGAAAAACCACATGATAATTTCAATAGATGAAGAAAAAGCATTTGATAAAATCCAGCACCCATTCATGATCAAAACTCTCAACAAAGTGGGAATACAGGGAACATACCTCAACATGATAAAAGCCATCTATGACAAACCCACAGCCAACATCATACTCAATGGGCAAAAATTAAAAGCAATACCCTTAAGATCAGGAACAAGGCAGGGGTGCCCTATGGACATCTGATATTTGACAAAGGAGGTAAGGGCATATAATGGAGTAAAGACAGCCTCTTCAACAAATGGTGTTGGGAAAATTGGACAGCAATTTTGAAAATGCAAAAAAATGAAACTAGACCACCAACTTACACCATTCACAAAAATCAACTCAAAATGGATAAAAGACTTAAATGTAAGGCGTTAAACCATAAACGTCTTAGAAGAAAACATAGGCAGTTAGCTCTCCGTCATCTCTCGCAGTGATACATTTACTGATTTATCTCCACGGGCAGGGAAATAAAAGACAGGATAAACAAATGGAACTATATCAAACTAAAAAGCTTTTGCATAGCCAAAGACAATAAGAACAGAATCAAAAGACAAACTACACAATGGGAGAATATATTTGACAGTACGTTGGATAAGGGGTTAATAACCAAAATTTATAAAGAACTTGTAAAACTCAACACCAGGAAGACAAACAATCCAATCCAAAAATGGGCAAAAGAAATGAATAGACACTTCTCCAAAGAAGATATACAGATGGCCAATAGGCATATGAAAAACTGCTCAACATCACTAATCATTAGAGAAATGCAAATTAAAACCACAATGAGATATCACCTCACACTGGTCAGAATGGTGCTCATCAACAAAACAACATAGAATAAGTGCTGGTGAGGATGTGGAGAAAAGGGAACCCTCCTACACTGCTGGTGGGAATGCAGACTGGTGCAGGTTCTGTGGAAAACAGTATGGAGATTCCTCAAAAAACTGAAAATCGAACTGCCTTTTGACCCAGCAATCCCACTTTTAGGAATATACCCCAAGAACACCATAGAACGGTTTCAGAAGGAGAAATGCATCCCTATGTTTATAGCAGCATTGTTCACAATAGCGAAGATCTGGAAACAGCCCCCAAGTGTCTGTCAGAGGATGAGTGGATTAAAAAGCTTTGGTACATATACACTATGGAATACTACTCAGCCATAAGAAATGATGACATTGGATCATTTACAATAACATGGATGGACCTTGATAATATTATACGGAGTGAAATAAGTAAATCAGAAAAAACTAAGAAGTATATGAACCCATGCATAGATGGGACATAAAAATGAGACTCAGAGACATGGACAAGAATGTGATGGTAACAGGGAGTGGGGTGGAAGGGTGGGGAGGGGGCAAGGAAGAAGAGGGTGGGGGTGGGGGGAGGGAAGGGGCACAAAGAAAACCAGATAGAAGGTGACAAGACAATTTGACTTTGGGTGAGGGGTATGCAGCATAATCAAAAGTCAAAATAATCTGGAGATGTTTTCTCTGAACATATGTACCCTGATTTATCAATGTCACTGCATTAAAATTAATAAAAATAAGATAAAAAAATTCAAACCATAAAAAAAAAAAGAAAAGAGAGAGGAATGTTGTGGGAACCATAGAAGCAATAGCAATTAATGCCTTTTGATATTATATTGTTATTAAGCTATCATGCAGGTGTACTCCATGTATCTTTAAGTAAAAGTTATGCTTGATGTTATGCCAATTTCTTAGTAAACAGGCTTTTTGAAATCTTGTGAATAAAAATAGGACACAGCGCAATCTTGGAGCCATTTTCCTGAGCGAGCGGTGGTCCTTTGCTAGTCCACGAAAAAAAAAAAAAAAAAAAAGGAAAGACTCCCCGAGTTACATATTAGGACTCCTGAAACTGTGTGTGAGAGTATGTGGTTCCCTGGTGCTGTGCCACAGGTGCCAGCGTTCTGGGTAGTAGCCTCACAGTGAACATAACAGCACTGGGCATTGTTGCTGCACCCTTACTGTCAGCATAAGGCAGAATGCAAAGTCAGTCCAGGGGGTGGTGATGGTGGTGATGCTGGCTGAGTAGTGTGTACAGAAGGCTGCATCCCACATATGCAGCTTTGCTGACCTGGCTTATTCTAGGAATAAAGTGTAGATGCCAGCTGAGGACTGTGGTAAGGTGTAGCCCACATCACAAAGAGCAGCTTTTATTAAACTACAGATAACTTTTGCTTTGTAGGAACACAGGCTGAGTGTTGCTAGATCCTTTGACTTTTCAGTAGAAGGCAGAAATCTGGATTCTTATGGGAAATTTTTCAGAATGTTCAGAACTCTGGGCCAAACACAACTCACCTGTGCTAGATACAGAGTACTTGCAATCTCTAGTCCAGGAAATGAATGGACAATATATCTTTCAGGCATTCTCTGTAGACTGTTTGACTCAAGCAAGTCTTGTTAAGAATTACATGGCAGTGTGAGGATATTCTCTTTGGCTGGAATTGCAGCATCAAAAGAGGACTTCTTTGTAATTGAGGAGCTTGACTCTATAGGCATTGACCTGAAGACTAGGCCATTTTATTTCTTTATAGAGGAGCAGGCCCAGGATCCCAGAAGCAGGCCAAAAATCTCCTGCAGAAGCTGTTTGGGATTCAGTCTAGAGTGCAGAAAATTAGGCTAGCAAAGTCCCCAGTGTCTGTGGCATGTTGAGTAGCTACAGTCATGTTAGCATGGACAAATGCTGCCATGCCCACTTAAGTCATAAGAATGAATTCTCTGTAAAGCAATCATGGATAATTCAATTTTATGTATACTTCTTTAAAATTAACTAGGTGACTGATTAAAGTGACACCGTTTACGGTTATATTCTAAAAGCCAGCTAATGGTCAGGGCTTCCTTCCACAAGTGATAGCCTTCTTTAGAGCAGTTGCTCTGTAGCCTTGTTTCTTTCATTGTGACAGTATTTAGATATCAAGGCCAGTTTTTTATTTGAACCTCTCCTGGTTGCAACTAATTAAACCACTTCATTTGCACATATAGGAAAGCTTCCTTTCTGTTCTTTGGGTAGAATATAAGGAGGGCTTTTATATAGCCCTTCCAAAACAGTACCAGGTCTGAAGGGCACAGCAGATAAAGAGACCGAGGTGGCCTGACCAGGCGATGGCGCAGTGGATAGAGCGTCAGACTGGGATGCAGAGGACCCAGGTTCAAGACCTCGAGGTCACCAGTTTGAGTGCGGGCTCATCTGGTTTGAGCAAAAGCCCACCAGCTTGAACCCAAGGTCGCTGGCTCCAGAAAGGGCTACTTGGTCTGCTGAAGGCTCGCAGTCAAGGCACATATGAGAAAGCAATCAATGAACAACTAAGGTGTTGCAATGTGCAATGAAAAACTAATGATTGATGCTTCTCATCTCTCTCCGTTCCTGTCTGTCCTTGTCTATCCTTCTCTCTGACTCACTCTCTGTCTCTCTAAAAAAAAAGAAAAGAAAAAAAAAGAGAGCGAGGTGATGATGGAAGGAGGAAGAGACAGAACACATCAGGAATTATAGAGCTGTAAAATGAGAAGTGACTCGGAAGCCAGACTGCCTGGGTTTGAATTATAGCTTTAATATACTTAATGCTGTGTGACCTGGGAAAGTTACTTCACTTTTCTGTGCCTCAATCTCTTCATTTATAAAATGAGGATAGAATAGTAACTTACAGTCTCCTGTAAGTATTAAATGAGTTCAGGAAGCATTTGATACATAAAAACCTTCAATAAATGTTAGCTTTATTATTTTCTATTTTACATCACTAGGAATCATGTAAGTTTCCCTTAAAAGAGTCTTCCTGTCTAATTTCTTTCATTTTTGTTATTATTTATTTATTTTTTATTAAGTGAGAGGTGAGGAGGCAGAGACAGACTTCCCCATGTGCCAAGGATCCACCCAACAAGCCTCCTACTGGGCGATGCTCTCCATCTGGGGCTGCTGTTCTGTTGCTCAGCAACTGAACTATTTTAGTGCCTGAGATAAGGCCATAAAGCCATCCTCAGTGCCCGGGGCCAACTTGCTTGATTGTTTAAGCCATGGCTGCAGGAGAGTGGAAGAGAGAGAGAGAGAGAGAGAGAGAGAGAGAGGCAGAGAGAGACAGAGATAGAAGAGGTGGAGAAGCAGATGGTTGCTTCTCCTGTGTGCTCTGATCAGGAATTGAACTCAAGACTTCCATACACTGGGTTGACTTTCTACTGCTGAGCCAACCAGCCAGGGCCATATTATGTTTTTTGATTTATTTTAGAGAGAGAGAGGAAATGTGGAGAGAATGAAAGAGAGAAAGAAACATCAATTTTCATTTATTATTGATTCTTGTATGTGCCCTGAGCAGGGATCAATCCCATAACCTTTGTGTACCGGGACGAAGCTCTAACCAACTGAACTACCCAGCCAGAACTTCCTATTTAATTTCTGTCAACAGAATCAAAGACAGAAGAACTGAAAATTAAAATTCTCTGTGAAATTTATCCTAACACATAAAATTTTGAGTGTGCTTGAATTTTAGAGACCCTATAGCTGTTGTGGTTTTAGATGAACGAGAACATTCCTAAGAATCAGATTAGAAGAAGTTTTATTTCAGATTCTTGAAATAACATCTTTATTTAAGAGCCTTGAATTTCATGAGCCTCTTAATTATGACAATCATACATCCTAGAGGAGTTTCTGGGTTCGTCTTGATTTAAAATTACTGTCCCATAAGTACATTCACATTTGTTAGACCATGTGTTCAAATTATTTAACAAATATGGGCACAGTATCTTAAATTTGGCTAATTAGGGGTCTAGAGCTCCCCTCCTGAGTGATAAGTAGATCTTAGGAGAGAAAAAATATGTTATTTATGTTATTTTCTCTCTCTCCTGACAGATCCAAAGCTTTACCCACAAGAGGGGACAGTTTGCCAAGGCCTGAGACTGCACCTCTTCCTTCTCACCTGCCATTCTCATTGGTGTAGCCATGTCCCTGGTCCTGCTGGTGGTTCTGGCCTATGCTCTGCACATGCTTATCTACCTGCAGTACCTGGACTAGCACTATGGTTTTATCACCTTGCTGGCCCACTTGCCCCCGTTGAGAGTTCGAGATGCCAGAGAGGAGAAGCTGCTGCTGAGGAGCCAGGGGGTTGAATGCTGTGAACTGAGACCCCACAGACCTGCAGCATGGATGTTTAGCAGCACAAGCATTCTCTCCCTCTGGGAGTCCACAGGGGCTCTGGAAGGGGTCGTTTCCATTCTGTGCTGTTTGACTTTTGATGCAAAGTTTCCACCAAATGGCTTGATTAAAAAAAAAAAAGGAAATACATGCAAAAAAAAATTTTTTTTTTGAAGCTGGAAATGAGGAGAGATAGCCAGACAGACTCCCGCATGCGCCTGACCGAGATCCACCCAGCACGCCCAACAGGGGCAACACTCTGCCCACCAGGGGGCGATGCTCTGCCCCTCCGGGGCGTCGCTCCGCCGCGATCAGAGCCACTCTAGCGCCTGGGGCAGAGGCCAAGGAGCCATCCCCAGCGCCTGGGCCATCTTTGCTCCAATGGAGCTTTGGCTGCGGGAGGGGAAGAGAGAGACAGAGAGGAAGGGGGGGGGGGTGGAGAAGAAAATGGGCGCCTCTCCTATGTGCCCTGGCCAGGAATCGAACTCAGGTCCCCTGTACGCCAGGCCGATGCTCCACCGCTGAGCCAACCGGCCAGGGCCAAAAAAACATATTTTAAAGTATTCACTCACCTACTTAGGTAGAGTTAGGCAATGAAAAAGGAATTTTCAGGAATTCTACAAAAATAGATTGTCACAGAGACAGTGACTACTCGGAGACCACACAGAATGCACTGAGGGATCTGGGGGAGACTGCCTCATGAGACGCCCTGACCCCTGTAAGGACCAAGAGAAGATCAGAAAATAAGCAGGGCACTAATGGAACAGGGAACTTAAGGGTTACAGGCAGGTCTTGCTCCTGTTCTGTTAGGAATAACATGCCCAAGGTCGTTCAAGAAGCAGAGACAGATAGGGACTCTGGGAGGCTGAGAGAGAAGAAGAAAAAAAAAAAAAAAAGAAAAAGAGACAAACGTCTGCATTCTATTGGTTAAAAGACCCTTATCAGAAGTTTAGGTTTGGAATTCGCCAATGAGCTAGACCCCAGACCCTGTTGCTATGCTATGTGCAGCCCCCTTAGCAAATAGGTTACCGCCACATCTGCTTCTGTATTAGGCTTGCTTGCTTAGCTTATAAAAAGATTTAGCTGTGAGCGCTAGGTGCGATTCCCATCTGCAGCTCCTTATGAGCACAGTGTCTCTGGACACCTCGGGAATTTGCCCCTGCGCAGGTAAAACTGGCCAATAAAGTTACATCTATACTCCTGAAAGTCTCCGACGTTTGTTCTTGTACCCGGTGGATGTTACAACCCCCAGTCCTACGCGTATGATTGATACACACAAATAGAAGCAGGGACGGGAATGAGGAAGTCAGGAAGGGGAACTTCCTTAGAGTAGATAAATTTCCCCACATATTGATTAATCAGAATTGCCTATTGTGCTACATTCAACACAGTACTGTGTTTAGTACTTTTGTCAGTAAAACCACTGTGGCCTTTGCTTCAGGACACTGAACTCTGTTCCTGTTCTATGTTCCTATTCAAGAACTCTCTGATTGTTCATTGCCCCAAAGTAAGAGGATGTTTCAAGTTAGGGAGAGGAAACACTCACCTCCCTCCCCACCCCCACCCCGAAGCAATGCACAGAAGGGAAAACACACATGTTCACTCTTGTCTGTGCCAATTTGGATGTAATAAATGTAGAATAATAAATCTAAGTTTATCTGGAAGATCTGATTTTAAAATATTTTGTAACATAGTTTGCATTTTTCATAAATTATTTCACAATTTTGTTTAAAAACTAATCTTTTTTTCCACTTTCAGAACTATTTAGGGAGGACTTCTGTTGATTGAGTAAGACATTTTATTCCAGGGTTTTCTTGTTATTGATTTTGCTATTCAGAGGCAGCCCAGTTCAATCTGGGAAGCAGGGATAAGAATCTTGGCAACATTTTCCCTTTCCCGGCTGGTTGTAGTGTGGAGGCGCACTTTGTTTGTCTAATTTAGCCCCCCGTTAGCTCTCTGAGGAGCCGCTTAATTAAACAATGGAATGAGGTAGGAACAGTGTGCTTGCTATGCAAACACAGCTTCAAGGCAAATCCCCTAACCCTCTTCCAGTGAGACAGGGTCCCACAACTCTTAATAGAAGATCTGGAGCCACCAGTGATCTTCTTGCTCCCATTTTCTTTCATGTGGATTTCTCCATAATCTTTTTCAGTCCTTAGTAGATACTGAAGATTACCTTCTTTGCATGTTCACCAAAGCTCTCTACTGTGCCATCTGTGTTAAAGAGATCTTAAGTATAAAATGAACATTCATTTCCCTGGCAAGGTTTCTGTACATGACCTTGGTTCTGCGAAGATACCCCTGCACAAAACAGAATTCAGATAGGAACAGTATGGGTAGGGAGTCATGCACAAAAAAATTGGGTCTTCTGAGCAGCTGTGTGGATGGGCCTATAATCTAGTCCCATCATGGAAGCCAAATAGTGAATGACGATGATTGTGGGATTTCTGATAGAGCAGTCTTGTGAACATTTCTTCTGGCTGCATTCTTGGCTGTGAATGTAAGTTTGGTTTCAGTCCTTTTAAAATTCTGTAAGCCCCTCAAATTCTATAGTGAATTCCTTTCTGTTTTTTTTTTTTTTTTTTTCCATTTTTCTGAAGCTGGAAACAGGGAGAGACAGTCAGACAGACTCCCGCATGCGCCCGACCGGGATCCACCCGGCACGCCCACCAGGGGCGACGCTCTGCCCACCAGGGGGCGATGCTCTGCCCATCCTGGGCGTCGCCATATTGTGACCAGAGCCACTCTAGCGCCTGGGGCAGAGGCCAAGGAGCCATCCCCAGCGCCTGGGCCATCTTTGCTCCAATGGAGCCTCGGCTGTGGGAGGGGAAGAGAGAGACAGAGAGGAAAGTGCGGCGGAGGGGTGGAGAAGCAAATGGGCGCTTCTCCTGTGTGCCCTGGCCGGGAATCGAACCTGGGTCCTCCGCACGCTAGGCCGACGCTTTACCGCTGAGCCAACCGGCCAGGGCTCCTTTCTGTTTTAATACCTAGAGTAGTAGATTTTTTGGTCTACAAGTAAAAGTCTTGATTTATGAACTTATTAGTACCAATGATGATTGCAGAGAACAGACGTTCAAGAAAATGGGAATCTAGGATTGATTATCTGGCTCTGTTTGACTTGAATTCAGTGGGGATTCTATTAGCATTAGAGAATAGAAAACTGATAGCCCATGTCATTCCATAATGAAACAGGTTTTCACTGTGGTTGCCTTGATTGCCCATGGGTGGTATAAAATGGCTACTGTGATAGCTATAGGTACATGACGGGTAAATATAAATTACTATTCAAACTGGGACACTTTTGAAAGTGAAGGGAGTGTTGACAATTCCAAAATAATGTACATAAACAGGATGATGCCACACCAATTGGGATATGTAGTTCCCCAGGAACTGGTATACCCTGAGGGTAGTCTGGCTCTTTCTATTTGGGCTGGGAGGCTTATAGAAAGAAAGTAATGGCTCAAGATTTTAAATGTGCTGCTCAAGGACTGGTGAAAAATATGGGGAGTTTCTGTGATTGATCTACAAGGATCTCTTATCTCTTGTCCAAGAGCAACATAGATGAAAATCAGACTCAAGTCTGATCCTGCAGATTGGTAAACTGCATTGCAGATAGAATTCACAGCCTTGCCACCTGGTATTTTATATGAAAAAGAGAGAATTGATTACAAAAGAGAGAAAACTTGAACTAAGAATGGTAACTTTTGGGAGAATTTAGATGACTTTAAAGATGTTGAACCTCCAAACTCCACTAAGTTTTTCTTGCTAGAAGAAGTATCCCCGAGAGATGAATCTATTCTTGTCCTGCTTGAAAACTGTAATGGTCTCAGCAGAGACAGTAAATTTGCTAGTGGGGGCCAGTTTTTTTCAATACCTCTGAGGCCAGAATCACGTTCTAGCACATCCCAGGGAACCGATCGCAAAGTGAAATCTGGAAGAATAAAATTGCGAGGTTTTGCTAATTTATGCAGCAAAAGCTTGGGGGAATATATGTGTGAATGGATTCTAGAGATACTAACACAGAGAGTGAGGTGTATATCATTTTAGACTGGGTTGAATTAAAAAAAATTTTTTTTTTCACTAGATTTTGGATTAAATGTACTGGTTTGAACAGCTGGGAGTATTTTTTTAAAAGCTTTCTCAGTTGGTTGATTAAAATTTGGACTCAACATTTAGTGGTATACACTAAATGAAGCTGATACCAGAAATTTCTTGATGTAATACAGAGGAATAAAAGAAATTTAATAACTTAGAGAATTGGGTTGCAGGAATACATTCATCACATTCTCCCTCCCTAGAACTATTTTCCTCTTTTAAGGCCCAGAAGACACTCCTTTCATCATCACACTGTGAAATACATTGGGAACTGCTTCAGCATTTTTCAAAAGTGCAGTAGTGGATGCTCTCTGTAGGCTGTGGATGAAGGCGAAAGATACTATCTTTGAACTGAGATCCTTAGTGTCACTAGGGGTGCTGGGAGTATGGAGGAGCAGAGGTCAAGTAGCAGCACAGCAGCCTAAAGGCTGTGGGGCAAGTGTTAATCAGGTTAGATTATGTTTGTTAATGGTGAAAGAATCTGTGATCGATGTGGCTGACAGTCTACTGAAGTACTCATTTATTTGAATAATGATAATAATAATCACCTAGTTCTGGTTTAAAAAGGCCTTACTTGATCCATCATAGTGAATTCCTAGAGCTGAGACTGTACCTCAGACTGCTTGAATGAAAAAGAGACCTCTTAAAAAGGGTCTATAGTCGGCCCTGGCCGGTTGGCTCAGCGGTAGAGCATCGGCCTAGCGTGCAGAGGACCCGGGTTCAATTCCTGGCCAGGGCACACAGGAGAAGCGCCCATTTGCTTCTCCACCCCTTCGCCGCACCTTCCTCTCTGTCTCTCTCTTCCCCTCCCACAGCCAAGGCTCCATTGGAGCAAAAATGGCCCGGGCGCTGGGGATGGCTCTGTGGCCTCTGCCTCAGGCGCTAGAGTGGCTCTGGTCGCAACATGGCGACGCCCAGGATGGGCAGAGCATCGCCCCCTGGTGGGCAGAGCATCGCCCCATGGTGGGCGTGCCGGGTGGATCCCGGTCGGGCGCATGCGGGAGTCTGTCTGACTGTCTCTCCCTGTTTCCAGCTTCAGAAAAATGAAAAAAAAAAAAAAAAAAAAAAAGGGTCTATAGTCTTCATGTTCAAAGTTGAGCATTATCATGAACAATTTATACTTGTCAACCAGTTTCTGTATTTTTACACTACTTCTGGTATGTTCTGATCTTCAGGTAAAGAACTTCCACTATTCCTGTGGATACCTTTATTATCAATCTGACAGATATGCAGTTATTGCCCTGTAATTGTTAGTGCTGCACGAGTGTAGCCTAGGCCCTAGGAGACGTCTGTCTTCCTGAGGCATTTGGAACAATATGGCAAAGAAAGCGATGTTTGACATGAGTAGGAGTTGACCAGATGGGTACTGTGGAGAAGGACAAACATGGCAGAAAGAAACACATGTGTAAAGGCTGGACTTTAGTGTGTGCTGAGAGCTATGAATACGTGTGTGTAGGCAGCCACATATAGTGTGTTTAAAGGAGTAAAGAGAGGTGAAGCTGGAAATAAAGACAGGAAACAGATGATTGCCTCAACTGAAGACTTAGCATCTTGACTTTAGGTAATGGTGAGGCCCTCGAGAGGGTTTTAAGCAAGATAATTACATGGTATGTAAGTGTTAATAAAATAGAGAAAGAACTACCAATTAGGAGATTATTATAATAGTTCATACAAAAAATAATGGGGCCTAAGTTAAGACAATGAATGGGAGGAAAGAACTTCAAGAGGTATTTAGGAGGTTGGTTCAATAAGACTTGGCAACCATTGGCAAATCACAAATGACTGGTAGGTGTCTTCTGTGGGGTACTGGATGGATAGTGATGCCAGTCTCTGCAACCAGGAAGAAACAGTGAGGGTGGAGGAAAGGAGTCAGAAACAGGAGATTTCTGTAGGCAGGACCTGTAATAGAGGTCTGAGTATATAGTTGGATGTATTAATCTGGGACAAAATAGAAAGGTCTGGACTAGAAAACGAGAAATGTAGTAGATGTCAGTGTTCTCCCCACCTACCTTTGGCCTTTACTGTTTCAGTATATTCTGGTGGCCCACTTTCCATCACCAGTAACTGTCCTCAGAGGCTGTTCTATCTGCGTTCTGGAAGTCTAGAAGTGCTGAAGAATTAATGCCCGCCAGGAGTAGTCTTCATCCAGTGACTCACAGGACTTGTGTGTAAATACTCCAGGCTAATTTTCTCCTTGAATAGGATCATTCCAGGGTGTGTTTTTCACCATTTCTTGGAGTTCCCCAGCAAGACTAAGCTTTTTCCCATTGTAGTATCTTGCTTGATAATGTTCACTTTATTGATTCCCTTCTCCTCCCTGTCTTACTTCCTTGCTTTCCTAATGACATTTCTTAGTGTTACCTCCAAAATAAACAACTTGTATTCAAATACTTGTCTCAGGTTCTGCTCAGGAAACCCAAAGTATGTCAAACAGTGAGGGGCATAGAGGGAATGTTAAAAATGAAGTGTAAGCGATGATGGAGAAATTAATTAGATCACCTAAGGAGACAGGATAGGCTGCTAATAGACCCCTGGAGAAACCACCATTTATGGAGTAGGGTAAGAATGATAAATCTGCAAGGAAGCTAGAGCAGGAGCAACCAGGAAAGGAAGAAGTCAAACCATAGAAAGAGTGGTGTCTCAGAAATCAAAGGTAAAAAGGCTTTCAAGATAAAGGGAATAGTCAGTTATGTCAAATACTAGAGGGAGATCAAGCAAGAAAAGAACTATTAAGTATTTATTTCTTGGATTTGGCCAATAGGAGGTCATTGATGAACATCCTACTTTAGGAAAAAGAGGGAGGAGAGATAGCTTAAAATATTCATTCTTCTGGTTTCCTCCCAGAGGAAATACTACTTTGGAATGGCTATAGTTCTTCTCTGAGGATCACTGCTTCTCTCAAGGTGGCCTCCTTCACACCACTCTCTCCTTCTGGTTTTCGGTAACATTTTTTCCCTTGTCTCTTTTGTCTCAGAGATGGTAACAAGTCCAGTGCTATAAGCCCCAGGTTACTGTATTGTTTCTTGTGGGTCTCTTATACCTGAGTGGGATCTCCATAAATCGACCCTTTGTACATAAACCTTCCTTAAATTTGAGAGTGCCTGCTTCTTCTTGGGTATAAGTCTTACATACAGGCTTACATACATTTGTTGCTTTGTTTGTGTTATATCTAGCACTTTTCAGAAAGAATTTAAAACTGCTATTTTAATAAGATGGAAGAAACTTGAGCATGTGTAGGGTAAGATGGTGGTTCTGAGGTAGTGGTGTTTCTTGTTTGTTTTTCCTGCTGTGACATGAACAATGATGTGCATATGTGTAATACAGCCATAGATATGCCCATGTATTGTTACCCTTTGTCCTGACTTCAGGCTCTGTGGCCTGGCAGTCCTTCATGATCCCTGCTGCATAAAGAACCCTGTGGAGAAGAACTAGATAGTTGCAGGCCTCAGATGAGTTTGGGTAACAGATGAGTCTTTCTCACTCCAAAAAGTGTATCATAATCTGGTATTATTATGAGGTATTATTATGAGGAAGCCCTTGGATATTCTCTAAGTTGTGCAAACAGTATAAAAATAACAGCTAACAAGCTGAATGGGCAGCCCATCAAGTTGATTGTCTCTGTAGTTGGGAGCTCCTGGGTTAAAAGGAAAGAACAAGAGTGTAGAGAAAGGTTAAACATTTTATTCCAGAGAGGGGCGAAAACTGCTGGGCCAAGGTCCTCAGAGAAAACTTCATGTTAGGAGAAATTTCCTTCTTGGGGTTGGTGTGGAGAAGCCACTCTGTCCTCGGTGGAGGGACACAACCTCTGAGGAGAGTACTGGGCAGACAGCTGTCTTTCCTGCCTTTGTCCATGCTTGTGCTCACCATGTCCTCACACCTCAGTTAGAAGAATACTGGAATGTACAAAGCCAGCTTTACTGTAACTTTTGGGGACAATCTGCCCATATGTCAGATTTTTCTCTGTGTAGTGGAATTTGCAATGTTGGTTATAAGATACTTTCAATTACTGAATGTAATGACATTTTATATGGATGAAATGGTACTAGAGCAGAACTTATAGTTCCAAATAAATGGAATTGAAAATGTGGATTGGACCTTCTGATATTTCATGAACAGACAATAGGACAAATGTAGGTGGTTACATTTAGTTGTTAAAATGATTATTATTTTGCAACACTTGTAGCCCTGATGTGGGCCATCTGGATGTTCCCAAATTCCATGGCCTTCTAAAGTCAACCTTTAGTTTACTCTCCTAATAAAGTGACTTGAATCTCCTTAGTGTGAAAAATAAGTCTGCTCCCCAAGATAGCTGAGAATTATCAGGTGGGTGGATCAGTGACTTGAACTGTAGTTACTTCTATTCTTGTTGTTTCAACAGTTCAAGTTGAGCCTGACCAGTCAGTGGCATAGTGGATAGAGCATCAGACTGGGATGTGGAGGACCCAGGTTTGAAACCCTGAGGTCGCCAACTTGAGTGTGGGCTCATCTGGTTTGAGCACAGGCTCACCACCTTGAGCATGGGGTTGCTGACTTGACCAAGGGATCACTTGCTCTGCTGTAGCCCCCTGGTCAAGGCACATATGAGAAAGCAATCAATGAACAACTAAGGTGTTGCAATAAGGAATTAATGCTTCTCATTTCTCTCCCTTCCTGTTTGTCCCTATCTGTTCCTCTCTCTGACTCTCTCTCTCTCTCTGTCTCTGTCACACACACACACACAAATAATAGTTTAGGTTTCCCGTCTCTGTTGACTTTTGGTCACCCATCTGTCTTCCATTACTCTCAGTTCTTGCAGCTGCTGTCTGACATCGACATGAGTATCACAGACTTTTAATGAAAATTAGCAAATAATGGGATAGTTATAGAGTAAGGAAGGGAATAATTTCATATTGTCTGTTCATGAATGTTTAATGTTATTCCCTGTCACCGGAATTTCTTTTTTTTTTTTTTTCATTTTTCTGAGGCTGGAAACAGGGAGAGACAGTCAGACAGACTCCCGCATGCACCCGACCGGGATTCACCTGGCACGCCCACCAGGGGCGATGCTCTGCCCTCCAGGGGGCGATGCTCTGCCCATCCTGGGCGTCGCCATGTTGCAACCAGAGCCACTCTAGCGCCTGGGGCAGAGGCCAAGGAGCCATCCCCAGCGCCCGGGCCATCTTTGCTCCAATGGAGCCTCGGCTGCGGGAGGGGAAGAGAGAGACAGAGAGGAAGGTGCGGCGGAGGGGTGGAGAAGCAAATGTGCGCTTCTCCTGTGTGCCCTGGCTGGGAATCGAACCCGGGTCCTCCACACGCTAGGCTGACGCTCTACCGCTGAGCCAACCGGCCAGGGCCTCACCACAAAATTTTTTGAAGAAGGAGGGGAGAAGAGAGAAGAAGGAAGAAAAAGGGGGAGGAATAATAAAATTTTTTAAATTCTTTTTTATTTTTATTTTTTAACTTTTTATTCTTTATTAATTCTCATTAACACTATCAATAAAACCACCCTCAGATGCCATTAAGAAAAAGGAAATCGAATATCATGGATACAAAAGACAGAGTGGTAGCACAGATAGATGAGGAAAAATCTATGGAGAAAAAATTTAATATATTGGAAACCTTGGAGATAAATGACAGAGAATTTAAAATAGAAATCCTAAAAATACTCATAGATATACAAGAAAACACAGAAAGGCAATTTAGGGAGCTCAGAAAACAACTCAATGAAAACAAAGAATATATTACCAAGGAAATAGAAACTATAAAAACAAATCAGAGATAAAAAAAACCCAATTCACGAGCTGAAAAATGAGGTAACAAGCTTAGCTAATAGAACAGGTCAGATAGAAGGTAGGATTAGTGATATATAAGACAAGCAACTTGACGCACAACAGAGAGAAGAAAGAGACTCAAAAATTTAAAAAAAATGAAAAAGCCCTACAGGAATTGTCTGACTCCATCAAAAAGAATAACATAAGAATAATAGGTATATCAGAGGGAGAAGAGAGAGAAAATGGAATGGAGAACATATTCAAACAAATAATAGATGACAACTTCCCAAGCCTGTGGAAAGAACTAAAGCCTCAAATTCAAAAAGGAAACAGAACTCCGAGTTTTCTTAACCCCAACAAACCTACTCCAAGGCACATCATAATGAAATTGGCACAAACCAACGACAAAGAAAAAATTCTCAAGGCAGCCAGGGAAAATAAGAATACAAAATATAAAGGAAGGCCTATTAGATTATCATCAGATTTCTCAGCAGAAACTCTACAAACTAGAAGAGAGTGGACCCCAATATTTAAAGCCCTGAAAGAAAAAAACTTACAGCCAAGAATACTATACCCATCAAAGCTATCCTTCAAATATGAAGGATAAATAAAAGCATTCACAGATACAGAAAAGATGAGGAAATTTATCATCAGAAAACCCCCACTCCAGGAATTACTAAAGGGGGTTTTCCAACCAGATAAAAAGAACAAAACAAAACAAAACCACAAGTAAAAGCTCCACCAGGAACACAATAAAACCAAATTTAAACTGTGACAACAACAAAAAAAGGGGAGAGGACGAATATTAACAGTAGCAAAGGATGATGGAGTGCAAAAGTACTCACAAGATAGTGCACTACAATGAACAGGGTAGGAACCCTTTTCATTACTTAATGGTAACCACCATTGAAAAAACCCAACACAGAAGCACATGATTTAAAAAAGATAGCAACAGCGGAAAGATGTATGGAATATAACCAAACAAAAACAAAAGATAGAAAAACAAAAGAGAAGAATCAAACAAGACACAAAATTAATAGAAAGCAATGTATAAAATGGCAATAGGAGCCCTGGCCAAGTGGCTCAGTGGTAGAGTGAAGGCCTGGCATGAGGGGGACCCAAGTTTGATTCCCGGCCAGGGCACATAAGAGAAGCGCCCATTTGCTTCTCCACCCCCACCCCTCCTTCCTCTCTATCTCTCTCTTCCCCTCACGCAGCCAAGGCTCCATTGGATCAAAAGATGGCCTGGGCACTGGGGAAGGCTCCTTGGCCTCTGCCCCAGGCGCTAGAGTGGCTCTGGTCATGGCAGAGCGATGCCCTAGAGGGGCAGAGCATCGCCCCCTGGTGGGCAGAGCGTCGCCCCTGGTGGGCGTGCTGGGTGGATCCCGGTTGGGTGCATGCAGCAGTCTGTCTGACTGTCTCTTCCTGTTTCCAGCTTCAGAAAAATACAAAAAAAAAAATGGCAATAGGAAACTCACAAGTGTCAATAATTACACTAAATGTAAATGGATTAAACTCACCAATAAAAAGGGACAGAGTAGCAGAATGGATTAAAAAAGAAAATACAACTGTATGTTGCCTACAAAAAACTCATCTAAGCAACAAGGATAAAAACAAATTCAAAGTTAAAGTCTGGAAAACAAATAACATCCAAAAAAAAAAAAATCAGGCATAGCAATACTCATATCTGATAATGCTGACAGCAAAAGTACTCAAAGACAAAAATGGTCATTTCGTAATGATTAAGGTAACACTGAATCAAGAAGACATAACAATTCTTAATATATATGCACCAATTCAAGGAGCACCAAAATATATAAGACAGCTACTTATTGACCTTAAAACAAAAACTGATAAATATACAATCATACTTGGAGAACTCAATATACCGTCGACTGCTCTAGATCGGTCATCCAAACAGAGAATCAATAAAGATATATTGGCCTTAAACAAAACACTAGAGCACCTGGATATGATAGACATCTACAGGACATTTCATCCCAAAGTGACTGAGTATACATTTTTCTCCAGTGTACATGGATCATTCTCAAGAATTGACCATATTTTGGGCCACAAAAACAACATCAGCAAATTCAGAAAAATTGAAGTTGTACCAAGCATATTTTCTGATCATAAAGCCTTGAAACTAGAATTCAACTGCAAAAAAGAGAAAAAAAACCACACAGAAATGTGGAAACTAAACAACATACATTTAAAAAATGAATGGGTCAAAGAAGAAATAAGCGCAGAGATCAGAAGATATATACAGACTAATAAAAATGACAATACGACATATCAGAATCTATGGGATGCAGCAAAAGCAGTGATAAGAGGAAAGTTCATATCACTTCAGGACTATATGAACAAAGAGAGAGCCCAGGTGAACCACTTAATTTCACACCTTAAGCAACTGGAAAAAGAAGAAAAAGACAACCCAAAACCAGCCGAAGAAAGGAGATAATAAAAATCAGAGCAGAAATAATTGAAATAGAGAACAGAAAAACTTTAGAAAAAATTAATAGAACAAGTTTCTTTAAAAAGATCAACAAAATTGACAAACCCTTGGCAAAACATACCAAGGAAAAAAGAGAAAGAACTCATGTAAACAAAATCCAAAATGAAAGAGGAGAAATCACCATGGACATCATAGTTATACAAAGAATTATTGTAGAATACTATGGAAAACTTTATGCCACTAAATTCAACAATCTAGAGGAAATGGATAAATTCTTAGAACAATACAACCTTCCTAGACTGAGTCAAGAAGAAGCAGAAAGCCTAAACAGACCAATTATTAGGGAAGAAATAGAGAAAACTATTAAAAACCTTCCCAAAAATAAAAGTCCAGACGCAGACGGTTATACTAGCAAATTCTGTCAGACATTCAAAGAAGACTTGGTTCCTATTCTGCTCAAAGTCTTCCAAAAAATTGAAGAAGAACAGAGTAATGGCGGGGTAGGAAGCAATACTGATAAATCTCCCCCAAAACTCAACAAGATCTTCAACAAGAAACAGAAAAACCTATACTTGGAGCTTCCAGATGCTTCGCAATACACCCAAAGGTATGGTTGAGTGAAAAATTGGCTAAATATATAACCAAACCCCGAAGGAAATAGGGAGTAAGAAATGCTCCGCCTTCCTCACTAACCTAAACAGGGTGGCTTTCTCTGGTAACTGTGAATATAGAAACTGAGGTGGGCAAAGGGGGTGAATAGATCCAGGCTGCGGCACAAACGGCCGAACCAGGCTGTGGCACGGAGATCCAAGCCGAGGAAAATCTGATCCTGGGGCAACCCGGGCAATACAATCTAACACTCGCGCCAAACCCAAACAAAGAAAGACAAGCAGAGCGGCCATTTTACCCGGTCTCCTGGTCAGCATGCGCGCAGTTAGTGGGCGAGAGATTTCTTCCTAGGCCCCGGGAGTGGGTGCCCGTGTTGCCCCATGGAGAGGCAGGGTCAGAGGCCTTTCTGTGGGTCGAGGGCAGAGTCTCTGGGCAGCCCCAGCACCCTGGGAAAGCCATGCACGGGAGGGAGAACTAATTCCAATGGTGGAGATTTTCCGTGCTGATGGGGGTTTCACTCAGAGGGAAACGCGGCCGGCCTCATATCCTAGTTTACGCACGCAGATAGTGAATGAGAGATTCCTCTGAGTGCCTCGGCAGTGCGCGCCCGTGTTATCACATAGAGGGGCAGAGTCAGGGGCCTTTGTGTGGGCCAAAGCGGAATCTCGGGCCACCCCAGCGCCTTGCAAAAGCCACGCATGGGGACGGAGCAAGACTCAATTCCAATGCTGCAACTTTTCCCTGCGGTTGGGGGTTTCACTCAGAGCATGAGAATGCTGGCCAGATATCCTGGTCGCAGACAGTGAGTGAGAGTTTCCTCCAAGCACCCCAGAAGTGGGCGCCCAACTGTGTTACCGGACAGAGTGGCAGAGCCAGAGGTCTTTGAGTGGGCGGAAAGCCCGCCTGATTATGCTAGCAGCTCTGACTGACTGAGCCTTACCCAGAGCCCTGTGCTGACTGGAAATAGAGTGGGGAGTTGCCAGCTATTTGAGCCTCTTACTATCCAGGCAGAGGCAGCAGCAACCCCATAGCTGGATTATCAGGCTACTAATTGAGGAAGGAAAGACTAGGAGAAAGGCTCCAGGAACACGGACTCTCTCACTGTCGGAGCCTATAAATGCTAATGAGCCTCGACTGCCAACGAGACTAAAGCACAATACATGACATTGCCATAGAGACTTATCAACTGCAAACCTCTACCTGAGCATGCCAAAGGGGCAGAACCCGGGGTACAGACTCACCGACCAGGAAGAGGGAGAGAAAAGAAAAAGCAAGAAGATAACCTCTCAAAATCAAGAATAATCTGCAGACTTTATAACCTATCCCATTTTATTATATTTGTTCATTTGTTTCTCTTATCTTCATTCTTGATACTTTTTTTCCTCCTCCAATTTGGCCAATTAACTCTCTGCCGGTATTACTCTCTCCTCTCCTTGAACTACACTACCCATAAGTGTTACATCTCCCATTATCTTTTCTCTTCTCTTCCTTTCTCTCTATGAGGGTTGCACTCCAAAACCCTTAACTCTCTCTCTCTCCTTTCTTTTTTCTTCTTTTAGTGGTTCCCTCTTTTTTTCTCTCTCTCTCTTTCTTTTCTCCCTCTATATTAGTTTCTTCCTTTCTCCTTTACATCTCCTCTCATTCAAACCTCAATAACAAACAAATTATCTTATCTGGGACTCAAACCTATGTTTGTGGCATTTTGGGGGGTTTTTACTTCACCTTTTTAACTCACTAGCAGTGCTCCCATCCCTGGCTCTCCATATTATCTAGTTCTTGTTCCACTAAATACAATAGGAATTTTTTAATTTGTCCCCCATTTTCCTCTTATTCCTCTCATCATAACTCTTAGACAACCAACACCTAAAAGCAAATCATTTTATTCTTGACCCAATTTTTTTCCTTATTTGCTTTTTGTGGGTCCATACGCTTTTTTTTTTCTTTTTTCTTTTTTTTGCTTCTTTATTACTTTTCCCCAATTCAGGCCCTCCATCACAGGCATTGTTTGTTATAATTCACAGTTCACCACAAGATTTTCTCAAGAAAGAGGGGAGAGGAGAGGAGAGGAAAAAAGGAGGGAGGGAATAATTTCCTTTTTTTAAAATTTTTATTTTATTTTATTTTTCTTTATTTAATTATTAATTTTTTTTAAAAAACAACTCTTTTTGATTTTTAATTTTTTATTATTTTTTTATTTTTTAAACTTTTTATTCTTTATTAAATCACATTAATACTATCAACAAAACCACCCTCAGATGCCATTAAGGAAGAGAAAATCGAATATCATGGATACTAAAGAAAGAGAGGTAACACAGCTAGATGAGGAAAAAATCTATGGAGAAAAAATTTAATATATTGGAAACCTTGGAGCTAAATGACAGAGAGTTCAAGTTAGAAATCCTAAAAATCCTCCGAGATATACAAGAAAACACAGAAAGGCAATTTAGGGAGCTCAGAAAACAACTCAATGAACACAAAGAATATATGTCCAAGGAAATTGAAACTATAAAAACAAATCAAACAGAGATGAAAAACTAAATTCACGAGCTGAAAAACGAAGTAACAAGCTTAGCTAATAAAACAGGTCAGATAGAAGAGAGGATTAGTGAAATAGAAGACAAGCAACTTGAGGCACAACAGAGAGAAGAAGAAAGAGACTCAAAAATAAAAAAAAATGAGATATCCCTACAAGAATGATCTGACTCCATCAAAAAGAATAACATAAGAATAATAGGTATGTCAGAGGGAGAAGAGAGAGAAAATGGAATGGAGAACATACTCAAACAGATAATAGATGAGAACTTCCCAAGCCTGTGGAAAGAACTAAAGCCTCAAGTTCAAGAAGCAAACAAAACTCCGAGTTTTCTTAACCCCAACAAACCTACTCCAAGGCATATCATAACAAAATTGACACAAACAAACGGCACAGAAAAAATTCTCAAGGCAGCCAGGGAAAAGAAGAATACAACATATAAAGGACAGACCATTAGATTATCATCATATTTCTCAGCAGAAACTCTACAAGCTAGAAGAGAGTGGACCCCAATATTTAAAGTCCTGAAAGAGAGGAACTTTCAGCCACGAATACTATACCCATCAAAGCTATCCTTCAAATATGAAGGAGAAATAAAAACATTCACAGATACAGAAAAGATGAGGGAATTTATCATCAGAAAACCCCCACTCCAGGAATTACTAAAGGTGGTTCTCCAATCAGATACAAAGAACAAAAAAAAAAACAGAGCCACAAGTAAAAGCTCCAAGAAGAACACAATAAAACCAAATTTAAACTGTGACAACAACAAAAAGGAGGAGGAGAGGATGGAGATTAACAGTAGCAAAGGACGATGGAGTGCAAAAGTACTCACAAAATAGTTCGCTACAATGAACAGGGTAGGGACCCTTTTCATTACTCAAAGGTAACCACCATTGAAAAAACCACCACAGAAGCACATGAGATAAAAAAGATAGCAACAGAGGAAAGATGTATGGAATACAACCAAATAAAAACAAAAGATAGAAAAACGAAAGAGAAGGATCAAACAAGACACAAAACTAACAGAAAGCAAGATATAAAATGGCAATAGGGAACTCACAAGTATCAATAATTACACTAAATGTAAACGGATTAAACTCACCAATAAAAAGGCACAGAGTTACAGAATGGATTAAAAAAGAAAATCCAACTGTATGCTGCCTACAGGAAACTCATCTAAGTAACAAGGATAGAAACAAATTCAAAGTGAAAGGCTGGAAAACAATACTCCAAGCAAATAACATCCAAAAAAAAGCAGGTGTAGCAGTACTCATATCGGATAATGCTGACTACAAGACAGGAAAAGTACTCAGAGACAAAAATGGCCATTTCATAATGGCTAAGGGGACACTGAATCAAGAAGACATAACAATTCTTAATATATATACACCAAACCAAGGAGCACCAAAATATATAAGACAGCTATTTATTGATCTTAAAACAAAAACTGACAAAAATACAATCATACTTGGAGACCTCAATACACCTCTGACGGCTCTAGATCGGTTATCCAAACAGAGAATCAACAAAGACATAGTGGCCTTAAACAAAACACTAGAGCACCTGGATATGATAGACATCTACAGGACATTTCATCCCAAAATGATTGAGTATACATTTTTCTCCAGTGTACATGGATCATTCTCAAGAATTGACCATACGTAGGGCCACAAAAACAACATCAGCAAATTCAGAAAAATTGAAGTTGTACCAAGCATATTTTCTGATCATAAAGCCTTGAAACTAGAATTCAACTGCAAAAGAGAGGAAAAAAATCCCACAAAAATGTGGAAACTAAATAACATACTTTTAAAAAATGAATGGGTCAAAGAAGAAATAAGTGCAGAGATCAAAAGATATATACAGACAAATGAAAATGACAATACGATATATCAGAATCTATGGGATGCAGCAAAAGCAGTGATAAGAGGGAAGTTCATATCACTTCAGGCATATATGAACAAACAAGAGAGAGCCCAAGTGAACCACTTAACTTCACACCTTAAGGAACTAGAAAAAGACAACCTAAAACCAGCCGAAGAAAGGAGATAATAAAAGTCAGAGCAGAAATAAATGAATTAGAGAACAGAAAAACTATCGAAAAAAATTAATAGAACAAGGAGCTGGTTCTTTGAAAAGATCAACAAAATTGACAAACCCTTGGCAAGACTTACCAAGGAAAAAAGAGAAAGAAGTCATATAAACAAAATCCAAAATGAAAGAGGAGAAATCACCACGGACAGTGTAGATATACAAAGAATTATTGTAGAATACTATGAAAAACTTTATGCCACTAAATTCAACAACCTAGAAGAAATGGATAAATTCCTAGAACAATACAACGTTCCTAGACTGAGTCAAGAAGAAGCAAAAATCCTAAACAGACCCATCAGTAGAGAAGAAATAGAAAAAAACCATTAAAAACCTCCCCAAAAATAAAAGTCCAGGCCCAGACGGCTTTACCAGCGAATTTTATCTAACATTCAAAGAAGACTTGGTTCCTATTCTACTCAAAGTCTTCCAAAAAATTGAAGAAGAAGCAATACTTCCAAACACATTTTATGAGGCCAACCTAACCCTCATACCAAATCCAGGCAAAGACAGCACAACAAAGAAAACTACAGACCAATATCTCTAATGAATACAGATGCTAAAATACTAAACAAAATACTAGCAAATCGAATACAACAACATATTAAAAAAATAATACATCATGATCAAGTGGGATTCATCCCAGAATCTCAAGGATGGTTCAACATACGTAAAACGGTTAACGCAATACACCATATCAACAAAACAAAGAACAAAAACCACATGATCTTATCAATAGACGCAGAAAAGGCTTTCGATAAAATACAACCCAATTTTATGTTTAAGACTCTCAACAAAATGGGTATAGAAAGAAAATATTTAAACATGATAAAGGCCATATATGATAAACCATCAGCTAACATCTTATTAAATGGCACAAAACTGAAGGCTTTCCCCGTTAAATCGGGAACAAGACAGGGTTGTCCACTCCCTCCACTCTTATTTAATGTGGTGCTAGAGGTTCTAGCCAGAGCAATCAGACAAGACAAAGAAATAAAAGGCATCCATATCAGAAAAGAAGAAGTAAAGGTATCACTTTTTGCAGGTGATATGATCCTATACATCGAAAACCCCAAAGAATCCACAAAAAGACTACTAGAAACAATAAGCCAATAAAGTAAGGTCGCAGGATACAAAATTAACATGGCCTTTCTATATGCCAACAATGAAACAACTGAGAAGGAACTCAAAAGAATAAGCCCCTTCACGATTGCAACAAAAAAAATAAAATACTTAGGAATAAACATAACAAAGAATGTAAAGGACTTATATAATGAAAACTATAAACCATTGTTAAGGGAAATCGAAAAAGATATAATGTGATGGAAGAATATACCTTGTTCTTGGCTAGGAAGAATAAATATAATCAAGATGGCTATATTACCCAAAGCAATATACAAATTTAATGCAATTCCCATCAAACTTCCAATGACGTTTTTTAAAGAAATAGAGCAAAAAATCATCAGATTTATATGGAAGTATAGAAAACCCCGAATAGACAAAGCAATCCTAAAGAAAAAGAATGAAGCTGGGGGCATTACAATACCTGACTTCAAACTATATTATAGGGCCATGACAATCAAAACAGCATGGTATTGCCAGAAAAATAGACACTCAGACCAATGGAACAGAATAGAAAGTCCAGAAATAAAACTACATATATATAGTCAAATAATTTTTGATAAAGTGGCCAACAACACACAATGGAGAAAAGAAAGCCTCTTCAATAAATGGTGTTGGGAAAACTGGAAAGCCACATGCAAAAGAATGAAACTGGACTACAGTCTCTCCCCCTGTACAAAAATTAACTCAAAATGGATCAAAGATCTAAACATAAGACCTGAAACAATTAAGTACATAGAAGAAGACATAGGTACTCAACTCATGGACCTGGGTTTTAAAGAGCATTTTATGAATTTGACTCCACAGGCAAGAGAAGTGAAGGCAAAAATTAATGAATGGGACTACATCAGACTAAGAAGTTTTTGCTCAGCAAGAGAAACTGATAACAAAATAAACAGACAGCCAACTAAATGGGAAATGATATTTTCAAACAACAGCTCAGATAAGGGCCTAATATCCAAAATATACAAAGAACTCATAAAACTCAACAACAAACAAACAAACAATCCAATAAAAAAATGGGAAGAGGATATGAATAGACACTTCTCCCAGGAAGAAATACAAATGGCCAACAGATATATGAAAAGATGCTCATCTTCTTTAGTTATTAGAGAAATGCAAATCAAAACGGCAATGAGATACCACCTCACACCTGTTCGATTAGCTGTTATTAGCAAGACAGGTAATAGCAAATGTTGGAGAGGCTGTGGAGAAAAAGGAACCCTCATCCACTGTTGGTGGGAATGTAAAGTAGTACAACCATTATGGAAGAAAGTATGGTGGTTCCTCAAAAAACTGCAAATAGAACTACCTTATGACCCAGCAATCCCTCTACTGGGTATATATCCCCAAAACTCAGAAACATTGATACGTAAAGACACATGCAGCCCCATGTTTATTGCAGCATTGTTCACAGTGGCCAGGACATAGAAACAACCAAAAAGCCCATCAATAGATGACTGGATAAAGAAGATGTGGCACATATACACTATGGAATACTACTCAGCCATAAGAAATGATGACATCAGATCATTTACAGCAAAATGGTGGGATCTTGATAACATGATACGAAGCGAAATAAGTAAATCAGAAAAAACCAGGAACTGTATTATTCCATACGTAGGTGGGACATAATAGTGAAACTAAGAGACATTGATATGAGTGGGGTGGTAATGGGGGGGAGGGGGGAATGGGAGAGGGAAAGGGGGTGGGGAGGGGCACAAAGAAAACAAGATAGAAGGTGACAGAGGACAATCTGACTTTGGGTGATGGGTATGCAACATAATTGAATGACAAGATAACCTGGACTTGTTATCTTTGAATATATGCATCCTGATTTATTGATGTCACCCCATTAAAAAAATAAAATTATTAAAAAAAAAATAAAATGACTTAAAAAAAAATTGAAGAAGAAGCAATACTTCCAAACACATTTTATGAGGCCAACCTAACCCTCATACCAAATCCAGGCAAAGACAGCACAACAAAGAATACTACAGACCAATATCTCTAATGAATACAGATGCTAAAATACTAAACAAAATACTAACAAATCGAATACAACAACATATTAAAAAAATAATACATCATGATCAAGTGGGATTCATCCCAGAATCTCAAGGATGGTTCAACATACGTAAAACGGTTAACGCAATACACCATATCAACAAAACAAAGAACAAAAACCACATGATCTTATCAATAAATGCAGAAATGACATTCGATAAAATACAACACAATTTTATGTTTAAGACTCTCAACAAAATGGGTATAGAAGGAAAATATCTCAACTGGATCAAGGCCATATATGATAAACCATCAACTAACATCATATTAAATGGCACAAAACTGAAGGCTTTCCCCCTTAAATCAGGAAGAAGATAGGGTTGTCCACTTTCTCCACTCTTATTTAATGTGGTGCTAGATGTTCTAGCCAGAACAATCAGACAAGACAAAGAAATAAAAGGCATCCATATCAGAAAAGAAGAAGTAAAGGTATCACTTTTTGCAGGTGATATGATCCTATACATCGAAAACCCCAAAGAATCCACAAAAAGACTACTAGAAACAATAAGCCAATACAGTAAGGTTGGAGGATACAAAATTAACATACAAAAGTCCATAGCATTTCTATATGCCAAGAATGAAACATTTGAAAATGAACTCAAAAAAATAACCCTCTTCACGATTGCAACAACAACAAAAAAATGAAATACCTAGAAATAAACATAACAAAGAATGTAAAGGACTTACAAAATGAAACTGATGGGCTGTCTGCTGAGCTAAGAGGGCGGCTAGGATTTACATAATGAAAAGTACAAACCATTGTTAATGGAAATTGAAAAAGATACAATGAGATGGAAGAATATTCCTTGCTCTTGGATAGGAAGAATAAATATAATCAATATGGCCATATTACCCAAAGCAATATACAAGTTTAATGCAATTTCCATCAAAATTCCAATGACATCTTTTAAAGAAATGGAACAAAAAATCATCAGATTTATATGGAACTATAAAAAACCCTGAATAGCCCAAGCAATCCTAAAGAAAAAGAACGAAGCTGGGGGCATTACAATACCTGACTTCAAACTATATTATAGAGCCACAACAATCAAAACAGCATTGTATTGGCAGGAAAATAGACATTTAGACCAATGGAACAGAATAGAAAGGCCAGAAATAAAACCACATATATATGGTCAAATAATTTTTGATAAAAGGGCCAACAGAATCTGTTGAAAAAAGAAAGCCTCTTCAACAAATGGTGCTGGGAAAACTGGAAAGCTATATGCAAAAGAATGAAACTGGACTACAGTTTTTCCCCCTGTACTAAAATGAATTCAAAATGGATCAAAAACCTAAATATAAGACCTGAAACAATAAAGTATATAGAAGAAGACATAGGTTCTAAACTCATGGACCTTGGTTTTAAAGAGCATTTTATGAATTTGACTCCAAAGGCAAGAATAGTAAAGGCAAAAATAAATGAATGGGACTACATCAGACTGAGAAGGTTTTGCTCGGCAAGAGAAACTGACAACAAAATAAACAGACAGCCAACTAAATGGGAAATGATATTTTCAAACAACAGCTCAGATAAGGGCCTAATATCCAAAATATACAAAGAACTCATAAAACTCAACAACAAACAAACAAACAATCCAATAAAAAAATGGGAAGAGGACATGAACAGACACTTCCCTCAGGAAGAAATACAAATGGCCAACAGATATATGAAAAGATGCTCATCTTCATTAGTTATTAGAGAAATACAAATCAAAACTGCAATGATATACCACCTCACACCTGTTCGATTAGCTGTTATTAGCAAGACAGGTAATAGCAAATGTTGGAGAGGCTGTGGAGAAAAAGGAACCCTCATTCACTGTTGGTGGGAATGTAAAGTAGTGCAACTATTATGGAAGAAAGTATGGTGGTTCCTCAAAAAACTGAAAATAGAACTACCTTATGACCCAGCAATCCCTCTACTGGGTATATATCCCCAAAACTCAGAAACATTGATACGTAAAGACACATGTAGCCCCATGTTCATTGCAGCATTGTTCACAGTGGCCAGGACATGGAAACAACCAAAAAGCCCTTCAATAGAAGACTGGATAAAGAAGATATGGCACATATACACTATGGAATACTACTCAGTCATAAGAAATGATGACATTGGATCATTTACAACAAATCATTTACAACAAACATTATATGAAGTGAAATAAGTAAATCAGAAAAAATCAAGAACTACATTATTCCATACATAGGTGGGACATAAAAACGAGACTAAGAGACATTGATAAGAGTGAGGTGGTTATGGGGAGGGGAGAGGAAAAGAGGGAGGGGGAGAGGCACGAAGAAAACTACAATAGATAGAAGGTGACGGAGGACAATCTGACTTTGGTTGATGGGTATGCAACATAATTGACTGACAAGATAACCTGGACATGTTTTCTTTGAACATATGTACCCTGATTTATTGATGTCACCCTAGTAAAATTAATAATAAAAAAAAAGAAACATTTCATTTCAGTGCTAGGATACTAATGGGGTCAGGTATTTGAAATATCTATCTGGAATTTAGTAAAGGCTGAGGATACCATGACAGATTACATACTGGTTTTTTAACAATGGCTGTTTGATTATACATGTATCTTGAGCTATGTATTGTGTGTAATGTAGGAAACAACTCTAGTTTTAACTTTTAAACAATGTAACATTTCTTGTATATGTGAGGTTAAGTTGAACTTGATGCGCATGTCAGCTAAATGATTAAAATTACCATTAAAAAATAAAATAAAGTAAAATAACAACTCTTCCATCTACTGATATTCTTCTGTCCTTTTCTTCCCCTGCTCCTTCTCTCCCCTTCATTCAGCCAACCAGCCATCTGTCCATCCACCCATCCATCCATCCATCTATCCATCCATCCATCCATCCTGTAATATAAGTAAGATGAATGTGGTTTTGCAATGTTAAAAACTTAAAATATGTTTAAAAAGTCTATACAGGTAGGGATAAAAGTAGATTCACAGTTGTTCATATGGAAAATAATACAATGATTAATAAATAGTAACAAAACAATAAAATCTGTTTTGCATACTCACAAATGTCAACCTACTTTTGCCGCCATGTACATTAAGCCCCTGAATGATGCATATTAACTCTTGAGTTTAAAGTTTTAACAAAGTTTAGAAACACACAAAAAAGAAAATTTTTTTATTGTTAGCAAAATACTTGACTTAGAATGTATATTATTACAGTTTTTGGAAGCTAGATTCTATTTCCAAGTATACTCAATACTAAAGTGTTCCCCAAAATGTTCATTTTTTTTATCCAGCAATGGCATCATTTCAAGCAAAACTCATCTCTGGCCTTGAGTTTGTTGTCATATTTATGGGAGGCATTAGATCTAGAAGCCTATTCCAGAAGTCTCAAATTCTCCTTAAACAAGGCATGTTCTGCTTCCTACCTCAATGAATCATTCCAATGAGATCTGAACATCTCTCTACGTGTCATTAATTTTTCTGATCTTTAAGAAGGTCCAGGTGCAGTAGAAAATGCTTATGGAGATTTGGATGAATATTCTGACCTTAATTAGTTTTCTCGCCCTGGCCGGTGGCTCAGCGGTAGAGCATCGGCCTAGCGTGCGGAGGACCCGCATTCGATTCCCGGCCAGGGCACACAGGAGAAGCGCCCATTTGCTTCTCCACCCCTCCGCCGTGCTTTCCTCTCTGTCTCTCTCTTCCCCTCCCGCAGCCGAGGCTCCATTGGAGCAAAGATGGCCCGGGCGCTGGGGATGGCTCTGTGGCCTCTGCCCCAGGCGCTAGAGTGGCTCTGGTCGCAATATGGCGACGCCCAGCATGGGCAGAGCATCGCCCCCTGGTGGGCAGAGCGTCGCCCCTGGTGGGCGTGCCGGGTGGATCCCGGTGGGGCGCATGCGGGAGTCTGTCTGACTGTCTCTCCCTGTTTCCAGCTTCAGAAAAATTAAAAAAAAAAAAAAAAAAAGGAAAAAAAAATTAGTTTTCTCTGCCCTTCCTTGGCTCCCAGGCCCCCGATTCCATCCTTCTTCTTGTTGAAGGTGTGCATATTCTGAGACTGAGCCTGTATAGCCCTCCTACAAAAATGTTTTTTTTTTCTTTCTTTCTTTCTTTTTTTTTTCTGAAGCTGGAAATGGGGAGAGACAGTCAGACAGACTCCCGCATGCGCCCGACCGGGATCCACCCGGCACGCCCACCAGGGGCGATGCTCTGCCCACCAGGGGTCGATGCTCTGCCCCTCCAGGGCGTTGCTCTGCCGCGACCAGAGCCACTCTAGTGCCTGGGGCAGAGGCCAAGGAGCCATCCCCAGCCCCCGGGCCATCTTTGCTCCAATGGAGCCTTGGCTGCGGGAGGGGAAGAGAGGGATAGAGAGGAAGGAAGGGGTGGGGGTGGAGAAGCAAATGGGCGCTTCTCTTATGTGCCCTGGCCGGGAATCAAACTCGGGTCCCCCGCACGCCAGGCCGACACTCTTCTGCTGAGCCAACCGGCCAGGGCCAAAAATGGTTTTTTGAATGCAGACTGCAATGTAGACCAAATGGGTAAATTCCCTTCCTGTTTACATGTCTTGTGGTCAGAACTCAGGACTTCCGACCTTCTCTGTTTGTTTGCAGTTTGCATTTATTTCATCCTGCAGCTGCAAAAAGGTTTTATGTTTGTTTTCCGGGAAATCAACTCTTAACTGACCTCAGGTGCAGAAACAGACACAGATTTTGAAGCATCTATTATTTCAAAGACAAAATTACATATATAAATTAGGCACAAAGGCGATTATTTAGAAAGAGAAAAGAGTATAACTAAAAATATTAAAAGTTGACTACATTTGAAATAGCATATTTTTACAGCTTTTACAAAAGCATCCATGCCTGAGAACCCAATGCTAGGACCCTTCCAGGGCCATGGAAAAGATTTACATAAAGTGTGAGTGTGCCTATATATGTGTGTTTATGGAGTTTTACAGAGATTTGACCTCATACACAACTGTGAACACTGGTTAAATAGTCTTCATGAGCCTGTTGTCTTCGTGTCTGATGCTAAAACTTGAAGTCTGTATAGCAGGCAACTGGGAAGGGAGGATGGCTATAAAGGGCAAGTGAAGGTAAGAGCATACTAGAATTCATGAAGAGGAAAGACAGCATGAGAATGAACTGGGTCCTGTGTCAGTTTCTACTGCCTTCACCCTTCCTTGATAAAGTAGTGCTCTTTGTCACAGGGCTAGACAAATGGCCCATGAATTAAAGATGTTGAAGGAGGATCCAGGAGCAGGTAGAGCAACTACAGGCCTGAATGCTCTCATATGCCAACAACGTGGGTTAGCAGATACATGATAATGTGTTTGAGCTACAAATGCACTTGACTCCATCTTTGAAGGTTAAAAACAATATGGCCGCTGCTTTACTTCCACTTTGTGAATCTCATGCAAATAGGCCTACCTTAACCAGAAACATACAGGGAAGTGAATCTGCAAAACACAGATCAGCCTAGCAACTGACATATTTTACAAAACCACCATAGCCAACCCGTTGTCAAACTGGCACCCATATACATCTCTAAAAACCATACTAATTTAAAAATAAATATATTAACAAAGTCATAGTTCTGCCTCACTACAGTGTGTACTACTGAAAATATGCTAATCCTTTCTCCAAAAGTGAATACTAATTTGTATTTTTGATCATATTCATTCTTCTTATAGGTTATTCAATGTCTTACTTTGATATTTTATAACTTAACAATTACCACACATGTTGGATGGTAGAGGAATGGGAGAGAGTAAGAAAATAAAGATATTTTATATATAATGTTCATAAAATAAGGAAGAAATACTTATAACCACCATATTCCTCATTTCTGCATTTAGTCACATGGTCTAACTAGTATTTATAATCGCCTTCTGCTAGCTGAAGTCCCTGGACTATGGAATAGCCTCAACATTTAATCCTGAGTTCTGGACCATTAACATTTTGCCTGAATTAATTGCAGTTTTTGATTAACTTTAATCACAGAACATATGACTACTAAGTGGCACCTTAGGGTCCTCTCTGCCCCCACTGGGCAGTGGCAATCTCATCACCAGGACCACTGGGATAAATCCAGAGTTTTGACACTATTGGCATTTGGACTAGATAATTATTTGTTATAGGGAGAGCAGTCCTATGCATTGTAAGATATTTAGCAGCATACTTGACCTGTACCCACAAGGTGCTAGTAGCACTCTCTGCCTGCAGTTGTGACAAACAAAAATGTTTCCAGATATTAAAATGTCCCCTGGATAAAATTGCCCCCAGTTGGAAACCACTGGAGTAACTCCTTTCTTTGCCAGTGGTTCATGGGCACAGGGACTCAAAAGTGGCTATGTAGCAGTCTCAAGTTCCAGTTCAAAGGAATCATTGTTTGCTTTTCTGGTGGAAACATTCTTCCCTTGGGAACTAAGACCTTCAAGCCAACTGAGCCTAAAGTTACAGGAATGGAAAGCAAAAACTTTGTTATCCAAGGAACGCTAGTTGAAATTGCACACAAAGGGATACTTTTTTCTACTTTGATTTTTTTTTTATTCCAGTTTCTTCTAGATTTAATTGACATATAGCTTTTTGCAAGTTTAAAGTGTATAACATGTTGATCTGATACACTAATACATTGCAAAATAACCACCTTTGTAATATTAGCTAGTACTTCCATAATTGTCACTTATGAAATAACCACCACCATAGCATTAGCTAGTACTTCCAAAATATGTCACATAATTACCATTTCCTTTTTTGTGGTGAGAACATGTAAGATGTAATCACTTAGCAACTAACAAATACATAATACAGTGTTATTAGCTATAATAAACAAGTATATTAGATCACCAGAACTTATTCATCTTATACCTTGACATTTATAGTTAAAAGAGATAAATAATTTTTCAATTGCTGTGGTCAAAATACACCATCTCATCTCCTGACAATGTTTGCAATGCTTTGTTTGGATAGAGTTTTCTATTGGACTATTAAACCAGCTGCCTCTGTTTTCCAAACTTTTCAGTCCATTGTTTAGCCTTGTGAGCCCATGCCCTGGGTTTGGTCCTTTGGTCCTCTGTATCCTGTGACTCTGTAGATGACAGGAGGAAGCCAGTAAGGAAATGGAAAATAGCTCTTTTCCCAGTGTAATGCTGGTGGCTGAGGCCAGGCAGGTTCCTATTGAATTCAGGCAGACAGCAGAGAAACTGCGGAACCGGAAAGCGTTGGGCCATTCCTGCTTATTGGAGGCTTGCAAAGGCAGGCGAACAAATAAATAACAAAAAGGGAAAGAGCTAATAAACAAAGGAAAATCTGTTATTCACAGTAAGAGCAAGGGAGCAAGGAAAACCGCACCTCACGGTGGTAGAAGAGTGATCCGGGAGAATCGCCGCCCAGGGGAAGCACCCGCAGCCTTACAGACTGTGCACGTGTGGTGCTGCCAGGAGCCCATGCACCAATCAGGCAAAGAGCTTGCAGTCGGTAAACCCATGAGTAAGCCTAACACAGCCATTTTCCCCACATTCTATCCCTTAGGGTTGCTCACCTCACAATCTACGCAACAGGTCTCTTCCACTATGGTTCCTGTGCAAGGAGTGAGGTACATTACAAAACCAAAAATGATACAGTCTGCAGTAACAGAATTACAAACACAGCTATGGGGAAATAATAGAGAAGTCAGCAGCATCAAGAGAGGCAAATCTTTCCCCTCCGGCAGAATACAGGCCAGAGTTCTGTCTGCAGACAGCACAGTAGCAGGTACCAGATGCCGCCCAGGTGGGCACACCAAACCTTACTGGCCTGCACACAAGGATCTGCTGGTTCTGTGTGCAGCAAAATGAGAGAACTCATTACCAGCCATAAAGAAATTATAAAGATGCCCTTCATAATGCTGTCCCCCTGAGCACTCATGGGATAATACACTTCTACCTTAGGCAGCCAGGGGCTGGTTGCCCAGGGAGTTAACTGGAGGTCCACCTCTAGCCCCTTTCCCCATGGTGCCAACAAGGCCACCCATCTCAAATGGGAGGCCTGTACAGTCCAGGGCCAAGTCCATCGAAGCCATTGGCCTTTAAGGAGGGCGGTTGGGACAAAAGCACATTGCCCTGACGTCCAAAGCCTGGCTTGAGCAAAGTGTCCTTGGTGCATATCCGCAACTGGATGGGAGCAGCTGGCCGATGCAGGAGGGCCTCCACTGGAGCTGCCCTCCCCAGCCCTGTTGAGGTCTCTCATTTAAAATCTGGAGTACTGTCCACAAGCAGCATGTCCATCTAGTAAGGGAGCCAGTGACCCCCTCCTGTCGCAATCTCTGCTTTAAGAGTCCATTATTCCGCTCAATGATACCAGCAGCTTGAGGGTGGTAGGTACATGGTACTTCCAGTCCACCCCTAGGTCTTGAGCCCATTACCTCACCATAGGACCAGTGAAATGGGTCCATTGTCACTTTCACGGACCAGCGGTCACCCGTATGCAGCACTCAGGTGGTCCAGAGCCTGTATGACTGTCCTCTGGTCTGGGTTACAGGCGGAGTAAGCAGCAGCAGACCAGTGGCAGCATCTACATAAGTGACTGCATACTGGTACCCTTCTGACTTTCATAAGGGTCCAATGATGTCTATCTGCCATTGTGTCAGTGGAACATGACCCCTCTGGTTCTGTCCAGGTGACACCGGTGGTCTCCGAGGGTGCTCCTTGGAACACACTGCACATTGCTCACAGGCTGCAAGTACCTCTGCATAGGACATAAGCAAGTTCCACATCTTAACTGTAGCCCACATAGTTTTCTCTCGCTTGGAGTAGACACCTATGGAGCCACTGTGCCATGTCACCAGCAGGCGCAGTCTCTAACCATTGCACCTTCGCCAAAGTGTCTGCCTCATCATTTCCAGGATGGGCTAGAGGGGCATGCCCCATGACATGATATACTGTCACCTGTTTCTGGTGTCCTATTGCACATAAGTCCTGCCACATGGCCTGACCCCATAGTGGACGGTGCATTATCATCAACTGGTTAATGTGCCAAGTCACAATCCAAAGGGTCAGTCCATGATAGACAGCCCAGCTGTCAGTGCAAATCACCAGAGGTGAAGGTTCATTACGGGCAACTAGCCATATGGCTCTTACTTCCACCCACTGGCTGCTTTGGCCTGTACCCGTGTCCATCCAAATAGTCTCAGTGGCCGGATGGAAGGCTATGGCCATCCACTTGGCAGGTTGGCCCCTGCTGGAACCATCAGTATACCAGGAATCCTTGGGGATGGGCACCTGCCCCTCATGGTAGGGACTGTCTTCAGGTTCTGCCTCTTGATCCCCAGTTGCACCTGACTCTAAAGTCACATAGGTGACTGGACCCAACACTTCCTGCAGTTCTGCCCTCAATGGGCTGGTGCTAAGAGCACAGCATTGTTGCAGGTATGCACTCCACTTGGCCAAGGTGGAGGTTTGGGACATAACATTAAGTGGTTACCCAATCTCTCACCCATCCTGCAATAGGGTATGTTGTCTTGACTGTAACTGGTGTTGTGGCTGTAATACTCTCAGTGGCCAGGAGGGCAGCATACACAGCTGCCAGCTGCTTCTCCACTAATGAGTAACGAACTTCAGCGCCTTTTCGCAATTGGGACCAAAACCCAATAGGTTGCCATAAGCGTTCTATCTGTTGCCACAAGCTCCATACAAACCCTTCAGGGGTTACATGGACATCAAGCTCACAGGGCCTGAGAGGATCAAATACATTCAAGGCCTGTGCCACCTTGACAGCTCTCTTAGCTGCTACAAATGCACCTTGTGCCTGCTCAGTCCAGTCCCAGTGAACCCCCTTCTGAATAAGGTGATATGGGGATGCAGTAACTTAGCTAAATGGGGTATGAATTCTCACCAATACCCCAATAGACCTAGAAATTCCTGTAACTGCTTTACCATAGTGGGCCCAGGGAATGCTTTGATCTTATCTATAACTGCCTCAGAGATAACCTTTTTCTTACCTGACCAGACAACTCCCAAGAACTTAACAGATAACCCAGGTCCTTGTAATTTGCTCTCGTTGACCATTCAGCCACAAGATTTCATATGGGATAGCAAGGTAGGGACTGCTTGTTCCAATTCTGGAAGAGTCACTAGTTAGCATAACATCATCGATATAATGATACATAGGAACTGCCTCTGTTTGTTTCCATTTAGCCAGGTCAGCAGCCACCAGCCCATGGCGCAAGGTGGGGCTATGCAGATAGCCTGTGATAATATAGTAAAGCTCCATTGCTGCCCTTCCCAAGTGAAGGCAAATTGGTCTTGACTCTGCAGCTATATCAATAGAGAAAAGGGCATTAGCCAAATCTGCCATAAAGTGGTATGTCCCCAATTTAAGGCTTAATCAATCCATCAGGTTAACTATTGAAGGTACAGCAGCATGCAATGGAGGAACAACTTTATTAAGTTCCCTGTATGCTGCATGTCCCTGCAACACTGCCTTTATGACTTAGACTCGCAGGCGGAACTCCCTGGCTATAGTTTACAACCACTGTCCTTGTAAGACATTTACTCCCAAAATATATTCAGAAATAGAGGATACATATACCCTGTATTGCTGAGGAGGCAGTCTCCCTATCCACAATGGAAGAGTTATTGGCTTCACTTGAACAGTTTTGCCCCCATAACCATCAGTGGCCACTGGGGTCCCAGCAAACCGTTCTGGGTTCCCACAAAGAATGAAACATTCTGCACTTGTATCCACCAAGGCCAATACCCGTTGTACATTAGAAGGGACCAGTGGATAGCCAGTTCCATGTGTGGCTGCCAGTCCCGCCCGTCCCTGTTAGATGGGTCCCTCAGCCTTCCCCCCATTCAAACTGGAACAGTGGGTCTTGGGGGTTCTCCTCTTCTTCAGCTGTCTCCATCATATAATCTTGTAACCATGCCACCCACACACCAACTGTTTTATTGGTAGCTGTTGGGCCACGCATATCAGCAGCTGAAATCTCTGTCCTGGTTTAAGCTGCTGCCAAAGCTCCACAGAACCTTATTAGACTGGCCATCCATTTTCTTCCTATCTGCCCAGCCATAATCAAATCTACCCACATCTGTGTTCAGGTAACTTTCACAGGCTCATTTCTCTTGCCAGTCAGAGGGGCAGCATGGGCAGCAGCCCTCACAGTTTTGTGATTCTGTGGTACTTCCAGCTCCCCCAAATCTGCTACCATCTGTGTAACCGTGTTGATGGACTGTCCCACATGGGGGCCCAGGATAGCCACTAGTGACCCAAAAAGGTCTGATGGGGCTCTGCAGAGGATAAGATCCCACATCCCAGACATAAACACTTCCTCATCTGGTCCATGAGACCCTGGGTGGAAAGCAGCATTCTTTATACCTAGTTTCCAAAGGACCCAGGGCAGTTCACTATAGCACTGCCACCAACTCACTGTCCCTAGGAAGTCCCCAGTGTTCTGCCAGACCATATGAATGGCAGCCATCAGCCATCCTAATAGGGTGGTATGGTTTCCTAGGTTGTCATGGCAGTTCTGAAGATGCTGCCTCAAGGAGGAATGTGTGGTAATGGCGGCCAATTTCTCCATCTCTGTTCTGGAGAACATGATGCCATCCACCCCCTATGTCCCACAACCTCAGTAACCAGCTGCCAGCAGCTCCATGGGTTTCTGCCTGAATTGTGCCTCTCAATTTCATCAGCTCTGCCTGGGTGTAGGGCCACACCACAGAGTTCTCCACTATCTGAGGAGGAGGGACTCTTTGCTGCTGGGATTTTACCTTCTTGGTGACCACCAGCTGGGCTCTGAGTCTGTGGATGGCAGGTGCACACTGAGCCTACCCCTCAGAAGAGGAGAAATCGTAAAGGCCTGCTCCCACTGACACAGAGTCACTCCACTAGCAGGAATGCAGCTCTGTCTTCTGCACCTGCTTCAGCTCCTGCAGCTGCCAGCTCTCAGCCTGAAGCTGACTCTCGAGCTCCTGAACCCACAGTTGTTTTTCCAACAGCTGTCGCTGCCAACGTTCAGCTTCCAGGGCAAACTGCAACTTGTGAACCCGCAATTCCTTCTCCAGAAATTGTTCCAGTACCAGGTGCTGTTGGTGCTCAGCCTGCATTTCACACAGCAGCTCTCAAACCCGGTCGGCCTCCTCTCCAGTGCTGGCTCCAGTTCACACCATTGCTGGTTCTCAGCCTGAGGTCTGACTTGCCATTCTCGGATCTGCAGCTCTTTCTCCAGTGACCATTTTAGCTCATGTTGTTGTTGCTGCTCAGTCTGCAGCTCATCCTGGAGCTCTTGAGCTCAGGCTGGCTCTCACTGAGCTCTCAGTTTCCTCTTGCAGGGCTGTGAAAAACACCCAGCCTACACTCCCAAAAGGACAGCCATGGGGAACCATACACTGGAGAACAGCAACCACTCCTCTCCCCCACTCTTCAAGAGTGTCAGTGGCTCCATACTGATCTGCTCCAAATGCTGCTGACTACACCAGATGTTCCATTGAATTCCAGCAGAGGAACTGCAGAGCTGGAAAGCTTTGGGCCATACTCATTTATTGGAGGCTCGCAAAGACAGGTGAGTGAATAAACAACAAAAAGGGAAAGAACTAATAAACAAAGAAAAATCTGTTATCTGTAGTAAGGTCAAGGCAAGGAAAACTTCACCACATGGTGGCAGGAAAGCGATCTGGGAGAATCACTGCCCAGAGAAAGCACTCGCAGCCTTACACAGACCATGCACATGTGGTGCTACTGTGCACCCATGCACCAATCAGGCAAAGAGCTTGCAGCCTGTAAATCCATGGGTCAACCTATCACATTCGTTTTCTCCACACCCAGGATCTTACAGCAGAGATGGACTAAGCCACTATCCCACGTTTCTTTTGTTAATAGACTCACCCCTGGGGCTGAGAGGCCACCTAGATTGTTTACAAAATGACCACTATTATTCTCCTCTATCTCTATCCATTTTGTAGAAAAAACAGCTGTATTAGGCTTGCACACTTGCACTTTGCATGATTAGTTCATGAGCACGTGACAAAGTCATGTGTGCATAACCTATATAAGACTCTGGGTGCTTGCCTCAGGGAAGATGGCAGATTGCTTGCCCAGCACTGCAAGGGGCCATTTTGCTGTTTTTTCACCTGCTGCCATGAGAAGCAGTTTTCTCCTGCCTGTTTGCTCGTTTGCCCATTGGGAGACTCTGACAGACAGGTAATGGTCCAACGTTTTTCAGCTTCACAGTTCCTCTACTACTGTCTGCCTGAATTCAGTGTGAACCTGCCTGGCCTCAGTCACCAGAATTACACTTGTGATATAACTTTGAAGTTGCTTGCCTTAAGAGGTAGAGTATATTTCATCAGTATTTGAATCTGGGCTGGCCTGATGATTTGCTTTGGCCAATAATATGCAGAAGTAATCATGGGAAGATTCTAAGCCTAAGCATCCACCTTTGCTCTGGGAACACTGCTCAGCTGCCAAGTAAGCTTTGATGGTGGCAGAGCCTGCCAGTGGATGAGAGACCACCTGAAGGAGAGATAAGCCACCTGGGCTGAGGTCATTCTAGATTTGCCAGCTCCCAGCTGCTCCCACAGCTGCCCATACATGTCTAAGTGAGCCTCGCTGAGGAACTGCCAACTGAAGAAGTCTAACTGACCACATGAAGAATTATGGGCTAAAAAAATGGTTCTTCCCAGGTACTATGCCATGGAGTAGTTTGTTATGCAGCCCAATCTTACTGATAAGTCACCAAGGTTAGAAGCATTTCAAAATTAGAAGATACATCCACTTCTGATTATTATCCTGCCACTTAAAAGGAAAGAAAGAGCAGAGGATAAACCATAAGTGAAAGAGGAGAGATATAAAAGGAGGAACATATGGTCAGGTAGCTATTACTCTTGCCATGTCTGGTTATAATCCAATTTCTTTTTCCACTCAATAGACCACTTACAATGTAGCAGAAGTCTCTTGTTTATAAAATTCATGAACTCCCCATACTAGGGTATCTCATAGATCCCAAAACCCTGCTAGGTTTTCCTGAGTGACTGAACTGGGAGCTGGACTATAATCTGGAACCAAATGAGCTGCTTTCTCTGCCTTGTTCTTTCCATTTCTTTCTCATTAGTAGAAGATTTTTCATCATTTCAGCATGTTGGCTTCACTGTTTTTCTTTTCAGCTCTCTGCTGGCACATAGCTTCTACATGCCCATTCCCAAACAGCAGCCTCAGCCCCAAGTCTTCATGTCCTTCTAGCTCATCTTCCATAAATTCAAATTCCCAGGAGAGAGAATCTGATTGTTCCACCATGGTGGTCCAGTCAGGTGTGCTTGGGTGGTGATTGCCAGGATCAATAAAAACACCCTTTTCTTGACAGTGGGCAGGCATCTTTTATAGGAACCAGGGGATTAAATTTCTCTTTAATCACATCTACTGCTGGCAGGATCCACCACCCTGAGTTCCTGGAAATCCTTTTCCACCAGGTCAACAATAGTTTTTTTACTATGCTTTCCAGTGGAGGACAATTTCTATATCCTTCCATTGGAGGAATATTAATAAAAAGGATCAGTAATTTCTTTTCCCAATCAGGCTGGGGTAGGGACTGGAAAGCCTTTTTTAGCTCAGCGCCGTGCCTCATTGTCTTAATGGTCCTCCTGGAGTCCCAAGACTCAAGAGTTCCAGACTCTTCTTCATATAAACCCAGCTTCCAGTGTCTGTAATCTATTCAACATCTTCCTTTTAAAATTTTTTTGTTTTGTTTCATCTTACAACAGTAAAAATTTCTTTCTCATTGAAGGCTGCTAGTTGAGACACTCTCTAGTGACAATTTATAATTATATGGATTTTATGGACTAGAACATTTTAAAAACAAATCAAGTATTGATATATGGGTGCCAGGTCTATATATTGTCACATAAGGCCATTGTAAGTTCCTGCATCCAATCATCATCAGTATTTAGTATTAGTTTGAAACCAGGAAATTGCCAGTTTTATAGGTCAAAAACAATTGAATAGTGGCAATTTCCTGTGGTCCAGTGTACTATGTTAGAGCACATTTTACCTTGAGAACTATAGAAAGGATATAATCTTATAATAAAGGACTAGTCTTTACAATAAATACATTTAACATAATGAAAAATATACTATATGTTTTTTAATTTTCTCATTTCATTATGAACCATGAAAGCTTAATCATGGTCTGGCACTATGTTTTGATGTGTCTTTTTCTTGAACATGTGTCTAGTGAAACACACTGTGCTATCCTCTCAGGGTCACTGTCTTTCCTCAGAGTATGTCTTTCCTAGCCTCTAAGGCAGGGTCTGGCCTACCCTTGGTTCAAAGACATGCTCAAAGAGCAGACATATTCTCTGAGGCCCTTTCAAGCTATTATTGGGTGAATTCTTCACTTGCACCAAATGTGGGTATTTAGGAGACAAAATAAAAAAAGAAAAAAATTAATTGATTTCAGAGAAAGATAGAGGAAGAGCTAGCTAGGTAGATAGATAGAGACATTAGTTTGTTGTTCTACTTATTTATGTATTCATTGGTTGATTCTTGTATGTGCCCTGACCAGGAGTTGAACCCACAAACTTGTTGTATGGGGACAAATTGCTAGCCAACTGAGCTACCCGGAGACATGTGTGCAGTGCCCATAGTCACACTCCCTTTCATAAAGAACTGGTCACATTTACTAAAGGAGCCTTAATAACCTCCCAGAGTTCCTTAATGAAATATGCAAACCAATTTTTCTATCAAATCATGAGTTAATGATGTTTCACTTTGAATTGTGTTTTTTTGCACAACTTTTCTATCATTTCAGACAATTCTCTCATCACCCTCTATTTCCTACCCAAGGAATCTTCATCTCTCTTACAAAGCAGATCTAGATAGATTGTGTAACAAACTGGTTTTGGTTATTAAAAACATCTTTTTAGCTCTTAGCATAACTAGCAAAACCACTCCTGATGAAAAGAGTGTCTCTCATATGGTTTTCGAAAGAAGTTCAATTTTTAAAATTTACTATACATGTGAAAACAATAAACAATTTGCATTTATTTCTTTTTCTAATAATTCAAAATGTAACCTAAGGGTTTTTAAAGAATGGATTTAGTAACTTTAACATTGTACCACTTTCTGAAATATTATTGATTCCCAGTAGTGTAACTAAGCTTTAGCCAAATATTTCAGTTTATCTCTCCCTCTCTCTCTCTTTTTTTGTGTGTGTGAATTTGTAAATGCGTCAGAAAAACATTTACTGTAATGTTAGAATGTGCATGTATTGGCATTAAAAGTGTGGTTTTGTCCCTATGGGGAATCAAATAGATGCAAAATTACAGTTAATTCCTGGTATTTGTGGTAATGGGGAACAGATTGAGTTTGTACCAATAATACTTGAATAATTTATTTTAGAAATTAGGTTGAAATTTGTTCTTCACTAAATCTTATGCCAGAGACCCACAAGTAGTCAAATTGTTCTCTCTCATTTTCCTGACTCAGCCAGTCTCTGGGGTAGAGAGATGGCCAGAAGGAAAGAAGGGTAGAGTCAAAAGACTTATTCGCAAATCTCATGGTCATTAGGTTTTTCTCTATGTGTTGACTACAGCTCTTCTGTGGGGTACAAGATGACCATCCTCCTACTTCTTTAGTGGGTGTCTTTTGACTTAAGATTTAAGAGAGAATCATGTTACCTTCTTTGCAAGTTCAGTTTTCAGTTCATAACTGAAAAAAGAAGTAGAATATTTCAGAGAATTCTGACACCTCTTTATTTTTTTTAGTTTTATTTTTTTAAATCTTTTTTTACCGAATTTATAGGAGTGACATTTGTTAATAAAATTACATAGATTTCAGGTGTACAATTCTATAACACCTCATCTGTAAACTGCACTGTGTTCACCACCCCAAGTCAAGTTTCCCTCGATCACCAATTATTGCCCCCTTACCCTCTTCTACCTTCTCAAGAAAGGAGGATTTAAAATATAGCTAAGTGGAAAAAATGCCATCACAGAGCCATCTACCTGTAGCTGGTAGCCTGCAAGAGAAAGGATTGATATTATCTGGTTCAGTCACTGACCTTTTGGGAGAAGGAGATGATACGTAAGCTCTTTAAGGTCCTATGGTTCCTACAAGGGTTTTCAACAGATGAGAAGCAGAACCGCTTTATTCTGGATCTGTAATAGTATTTCTTGAATGCAAAAAACTCAACACATTTGTAGGGACAAAAGTGTATTGTGCTCATGGTGTCCAGATGTGACGCTCCAATGATGTAAGTCCCTAATTTGTTCTGGAACTAGTATTGTTATCTGTTGAAAAAGACTTAGATGATGACATCCAGTTTTAAAAAATCCTGGAAAATCTTATAATGGTTTATCACTTAACAGTAATCCTCACACAATGCTGCAAAAGCTTTGGAAAGATACACACACACACACACACACACGCACTCTGGTAGAGTTATGGGAAATCTTAATTAACTATATTAGAGAAACACAAAATACAAAATGAAGTGATGGTTTTAAAAAACGCTGTATATCATAATTAGTCCCAGATGATGGTTCCTTTATAGTCAAAAGAGTTGACTTAAACAGTTACATTTCTTTGTCTGAATGTCAAATAGAAATTGAATTAGGCTCCTGTACTATTTCCTCATACAGTTTCTTTGGGGTCTTACTGTGACTTTGTGAAATGTCTGTCCACTGAGACAAAAAGATTATGTTCTCTATAATACACTCTTTACAAGGTAGCAGATATTCTCAGAACCAACCTCTACAACCTCAGTACCAAGGGTTTCTTTTTCCTTCTGGTAATGGAAAATATTTTCTCGTTCTGTGGTTTATCTATTCAAGACGCTCCTGGAGGAACAGGCCTCACAGGTCTCAGGCTATCATCCCCATTTGCTGTAAGAAACCAGACTTGTCACTAATTCCCATGCAGAGTTGCTAGGCAGATCCAGAAATGTCTTTAAGCAAATTTTGTTTGTTATTGAAATCCAAGGAAAATCAAGTGAAAGAAAACACACAACTGATTGCCGTTATCTTTAGCCATTTCCAAGAGACATTAGTTGTTCCTTGATATCTCTAATAGAAAACTTATCAGAAGTTCTAGTAACAGGTTTCTCTGATTAAATTACTTAATCAGTGAGAAAATGTAGACATGCTCAGTCTTTTCCTATAAATGATTCCTCCAAGTCTGCATTTATTTGTTTTGGGGATCCAAGATTCTTTTTAAAAATTTTTAGATGGATTAACACACAGTATCTGTTTTTTCCTAACTCAGAGAAAACTAAGCTAATGATTCAATGCTTTTCCATTAGCTGGCACTTGATTCAGGACAGGATAAAACAGGTCTTATCTCCTGTGATATGGAAGGTGGACTTCTTAAACTCCATGTGACAGTTAGCAAAGTGTAGAGTAAGACACTCTGTATGTAGTCAGATTGATTTGTATATAGAATAAAAAAATAATATATATTTATTATTTGGGTGAATAAATAATACTATTTCCTCCCTCTCTGTCAATGTATTTATTTTATATGCTTTTCTATTTTTAATCAGTAATATAATAAAATATAACTTATTTTGTAATAAATGTAATGCATACTTGACAAGTGAATCACACTAAGTTTTCCATGGAATAAAGATTACTTATTGTCAATAAATACCAGTCAGAAGAAAACAGCAGCTACTTCCCAGATCATGTGAAATTTTTGTACGAGATAGCTACTGGAATAAGCAGATTTCCCCTTTTGAAATATCTGGAAAATTGCTAGAAGTTTCTACTTATCTCTAGTAAATATAGAGCCAAAACCTACAGTTTTGAAGTGGAGATATGTATTTTACTTGCTGATATAAAAATACTTTATTTCTGTTTTTAATCACCTCATAATTTGTATTTTTTTCCATAAGACATCTTGCTTGTCTCTCACTGAAATGAGTGATCAAATATGCAAACATCAGTGAACCAGCAAAATTGTCATCAGCTTGGAATTCTTATTAATGTTGAAGTGATATTGGTTATGCAGTCAGGTATTATCAAATGCCCGAGTAGTATGATAGCATCTAAATTATAGTACATATATTAAATTATAGTACATATTTTATTAATATTCATATATTTTATTAGCATATCACACATACTTTTGATTTCAAGCTCTGTGCCTATGAATCCATATAGATTCACATGGACCTATTATTATATTTAATAACTTCTACTGGAGCTGACTTCCCAAACACAGCATTTTTTTTAAGCTTAGGAGCAATAAAAAGTTGGTATTAGAAGAGTGAGAAAATGGATAATTTATTTAAATTTTAGTTTTATGTTATTTAAGACTGCAAATGCTATTAAGACAAAGCAAATATCAAGTGACTATTACTAATGGTATATTGCCACAACCATCAGGTCTAGGAATTCCAGGTCCTGAGTGGGAATGACAGGGAATGAAGAAATAAACTTAGAGAGAAAAAAGGATAGGATTGGGAGATCTCTTTGTAATGCAAAGATAACCACTATATTTATAGGGCAGAGTAAATTCATTAGCAAATCAGTGATATCTCTAATCACATTTCCAAGGCAACCCAAGAATTCTCCCAAGTGCAGAAAACCCCCACCATACATAACATCTTAATTTTACAAAACAAAGAGTAAAAATAAAACTACCTCCAGTTTCTCTGAGGGACATGGGGGATAGGAAGAGTAGAAACAATCCAGCATCACAACTAACATGGAGATGTGGAGAAAAACTTAGCCTTTAGCATCTTAACCAAGCAAGTGAGATGGAGGGTTGGGATGAGTGCAAATACTCAGCTTCATAGCCAATATGGAGGTGTGGGGTAAGAACTTAGCCTTTGGCTAAGCCTTAAATTGCAAGGGCTTTGCCAACTTGCAGTCTCCCATGTATACCCCCTTTTTATTTTTAGTTTGTGTGCTGAGATTTGCACTTGTCTGATTTCCCAGATTCCAATCTGGAGACAGACTGAAAAAATACAGAATAAACACAAGATTAGTATAGCTAATGCTAACAACAAATACCAAAACAAGTGTCTTAATACATTGAAGGGATTAAAGCCTTTTAGATTATCAAGCAAATTCTTAGTCAATACAGCAGGATCTATAATAGATTCTTTGCAGTTTTGAATGTACTTAATATGTTCATGTAATTTCACCAAGTCCATGCTGACACCATCACCCCTACATATTCTTTGTAGATGCAACCCAATTCTACTTCAGTCCCATTGAGAACTGTCACAAGGAGCAGGAATCACACTCAGGAAAGGTCCACATAGCACTGAAAGTGTTCTAACATTTCCACACTCTGCAGCTAGCGTCCAAGTCCCAATGACCACAGCTTCCAGAACATTAAACTTTTGTCTCAAACGTAATGTCATTTCTGGACTTTTGGTGATAATTTAGGCAGACTGGAAGGGCCATCCATAGGAATGTGTGGAGATGAAGCTTCTGTTTTCTTTAACCTGGAAAGATGAAACCAGGAGGCATTTTCCTGGAATTTTGCAGCTGTAGGGTGGTGAGGAGAACCTTGGGATTCACTCTGCTGGGTGGTAGAAGTAAATTTGTAACAGAAGTGGGCAAATTTGGCTGACCAAAAGCAGCAATAGGTCCAGTTCCAAGGATGGGAGGTGAAAGGAGAGAGAGGATTTGAATTTGGAGAGTAGGTCCTGGCCTAAAATAGGGTGGGGGCATTGAGGCAGGAGGAGAAAAGAGAGTGCAAAGAAGACACAATGTATTAGACAAGGCAGTGGATACATGGCAAGTGGGGAGGAAAATAAGACCATCAACACCCACAGCAGAGTTTAAGGGATGAGCAGAAGCTGAATATTTGGGCAAGGCAGAGTAAGTGGCCTTGTGTCTATAAGAAATGAGATCAGCTTACCTGCCACTTGGATAGTTACCTTAGGCTCGTCTACAGTGAAGTGAGATGGGGCTGACAGGCCTGGGCACCTTCAGTCTTCAGTGGCAAGTCCCAAAAGGCTGGGTAAGGTTATGTCAGAGGTGGCTGGGGTAATGGTGGAAGAGACTGAACCCTCTCTTGGAGGAGCAAGGGGGTAGCTTACCTTCCAGTGTTCCTTTTTCCCACAGTGAGGGCAAGGCCCTGGTGGGGGCTGAGAAGCCAAGCAGGCCTTAGCTCAATAACCTTACTTTCCACACTTATAGCAGGGCCCTGATGGAGTCATATGAAGCCTGTTAGGGGCATTGAGGCCTTTCAGGGCAGCCGCCAAGAGCTGGTATTTTGCCTGATCTCTTTGGGCTCTGTCTGGTTCTCCTGTTCCTCTTGGTCATTATAAACCTTAAAAGCCATGCTCAAGAGATCTCATTAAGGGGTTTGAGGGCCTTCTTCTGCTTTTTTAAGCTTCTTCCATATATTTGGGGCTGACTAAACAAAGACAGAAGGACAGCAGAATTTGCAGGAAGAGGAGATTAAGAGGATTTGATAAGTGGAACAGGTTTGGCAGAGAGGAATGAATAGAGTAAAATAAGCCTTATACAATTGCTCTTGTGCAGTGAGTCTCTCCTGACTCATGGTGTCTCACCAAACTTTCAGAAACACACTGAGGAACCTTAGTAGAACTCAGCCCCACAAGAGAACAAGGTCTGGCTCTTGCCATATTCCTGTGAGCAAGTCCTTCCATTGTACTTCAGGGAAGGCTTTCCCTGTTGGATTCCAGAGTCTCTCAATCACTGAATGGCCCTGTGCATCAGTATTCAAAAAATTTTTTTAAAGAAAAAGAGTGTGATAAAGAAGATTTTCAGGAGTTCCAGAGCATGGTTCCCTCTTTTTTATTTTTTATAATTGACCTTTAAGCATTTGATGGGCATACTCTACAATGTCTTGACCCTGAGAATTGTCAGGAATATCTGTCCTCAGGTCAATTCCAAAAGTCTGACAAAATGTAGTAAATGCTTTTACAAGTAATACTCCCATATTTTAAAAATCATTTTTATCCCATAGATTATCAGGCAATCTAGAGAGCACATAAGGCTGAAAAAATCTAGTATAACCTTCTTTATCTTTCCATTGTAAAAAACAAAAAAACAAAAACAAACTTAGAGATTTGTTAGGGAAATTTACTTTGCCCTGGGCCTCACAGCTCTGTGACTGCTTCATGAGTGAGTTATAAAAAAAAAGCCAATGTTCCTCTGCAATAACAGATATATTAGCTCCTGTATTTAAGAGTCCTCTGAATTTATGCTTCTGTATAGTTAACTTCATTTCAGGGCATCAGAGGAGCCAAATTCTTGATTTCTGCAGGGCCCCTTTTGCAGGATGTGGCTTGACAAGCAGAGTTAGCATTCTTATACTGTACTTCCAACTGCCTGAAGAAGCTTTAGACATATTTTTGGAATGACTTATCAGGACCCTGCTTAATTTTGCTCAATTTCTTTGTTTTATAGACCTGAGTACAGTTTTACACACAAACAAGACAATTTACTGTACAGAAACACTGGAATAACACATAAATCAGATTAATCCTAATACCTGAGTTGCTATTTGGCTCCCAATTCAGAATACAATTTACAAAGCACCAACCAAATTAGCAAGTCTTTAGGATCCACATTCCATTCTAATTAAATTTAAATGAGCACTCCTTACAAGTTCCAATTTTAAAGCAAAAAATGTAGGAATGAAACCATTTTATTTTTATTTTATTTTTTCAATATTAGAGCCAGCATTTCCAATTTTTGCATGCAAGAACTTAATTCAGGCCTTAAATAACATTTTAGACAACATCAGACAAAAACTAAACAGAAACTAGCATCAGACAAACCAGAGAGAAACCTGAGATTTCAGAGCACAGCCAGACTAGAAAGATGCCTGCCTGGTCTCAGTCAGGGCATTTTCTGACAGAGGGACTGATGATGGATGGGACTAAACAAAATATCCTCAAGAGAAAAATTTACTTGGCAACTGCTTAGGTAATTTTTTAGTCAGATCCACCAGGGGTCCCCTGCCTAAATTCCAAGCAAAGAAGAGGAAAGGAATAAAATGATAGTTCAGAGGATTATAACTAAAACATTTTTAAAAAATCAGACAATAACAAAAAGCTGTAACTTTCCAAATATCTGAGTCTCCTATCCCTTCTCAAATTCTATAGTTACTGTAACTGGTGATTTAGGTTGACTATGCTAAGACTTCTCCTCTACCTCAATTTTAGCTGAGTGGCAGACTGAGTAGCCAGAGAGGACTAGGAGCAGCTGCCTTGTCACTGCTCAAGATAATTGGGTGACGTTCGACTTGCTGGGATCAAAATTTGCTGAGAAAACACCGACATTGCCCCTACTGTTTGACAGGATTGGGGAGGACCCCGTTGTTCATCTCCCTGAAACACCTGCCCTTTGGCGTATACTTAGATTTATATTCATTCACCCAATGTTTTTCTCTCCTATAGTGGGGGCAGAGATCAGGAGCTTTAGGAGCTGGCTGCTCCTCAGGGGGAGGCTGAGACTGATATCTGGAGGGCAGTTTCTAGCAAAATGTCCTAAACCCCTTCATTGAAAACAAGATCCATGGCAGAAGTACTTCCCTGGCCTTCCTTCTTTCATTTGTTCTGCTGTTTATCAAAATATTGTCCCGGAGGCCTCCCCTGAAATGCTGTGGCAATAGCCAGACCTTGCATATATGAAGGCCCAATATCAGTGCACATCCTGATGTAATCCGCTGTATCTCATGCCTGATGTAAAGCTTGTTGAAGCAGGAATCTCTAAAGGTCTGAGACAAAGATTCTGGGAGCAACCCAATAAGGGTAAGGAGGAGCAGAAGGTTGAGTGTAAGAAGGAGCAAAGGATAGTGGAGGCACAAAGGTTAAGGCGGCCATAGCTGTGACACCCTCATTATCTCCCGAGTCATCCTCAGACTCCAAGGTCTTTTCATGTTTACATTTCTCCATTTCTAGCTCACTCTGATACTCCTCAGACAACAGCTCCTCCTCAAATAAAAACATTTGTACAAAAAGAAAAAGGTCCTTTACTCTTGACCCTAATTGTCCCATAATTTATTACTGCTGATACTACTTTCCCTGAAAACTTTACTAAAAACTTTACTCACTTGGAGAGTTCTGTCACCTGCCTTTAGTTTAGTTTGCCCTTCCTCAGGTCTCTGGGTGCCACTTACCACAAACCCGTGTGGCTAGTAATTCCAGGTCCTGAGTGGGAATGGTGCAGAATGAAGAAATAAATTTAGAGAGAAAAAAGGTTGGGATTGGGAGATCTTTTTGCAATGCAAAGATAGCTTGCAAAAAACAAGTCTCTGCCCCCAGACTGCAATATTTATAGGGCAGAGTAAAGTCACTAGCAAATCAATGAGGGGAAACTCAGTCAATAAGGATGAGAATTGAAAAACAGCCCAGCTTCCTCCCTCCTTCACTCAAATGACTCTGATGTGTGCTCCACAAAGTCCTTCCGAGGATGCCCAGCAGGAACAAGGCTCAGCTGCCCACAAAGGTAACATGATCATTATTTTGTCTTTTACTGGTTTTCTTCTCTTCCCTGTCTCCTTCAGTGCTTCCTGGGATCAACTTTTATATAAATTCCTTATACCTAAACCTTTGTTTTAGGGGCTGCTTTTGGAGGAACCCAAACTAAGACAGCTCTTAATGAGTATAGTCTACTGCCTCTCCTAATAGCAGTTGGAGAATTTCCCGATAATTCCCTTATTATGAGATCAATTTAATGAGCACTTAATGGGTACGTGGCCCTGTACCCATGAGTACAAAGAAGCCATTTATGACATTATTTGGATCATTAATTTGGGAATAAAGGGACAACTCTAAAGAGAAGGATGATTAAATAAATGATAATAAGAGAAAGATGACAATGTTGTGTGTAGGTGGCCCTGCCTGGGGGTAAGATAGATGTGGCCCTGTGACTAAGTGCTGGTCAATGGTAGTAAGAGTCGGGATGATGTGGCAACCATCCTTATAAAATAAATGGAATATAAGTTTGTCTACTCCCCAACCTCCTTCCTGCTGATTGGAATTCAGAGCTTTGGTTACTCCTAGAGTAGCCAGCCTGGAAAGAGGGGCAAAGAGAAAGAGAGAGAAAGACAGCAGACAGCATCAGTTCAACCTTGAAAGCTGTATGTGAACACAAGAAGCTTAGACTCTTGGTCCCTGAGGAGTTTGTGAACAGAGCCACCATACCAGCTCTGAACTATCTGCCTCTGCACTTGTACCAAGAGAAATAGGCTGATTTATTTTTTTTAAGTCACTTTATTTGGGGTCTGTTTCTTCTACCAAACCTAACTAAAATACTTGTAGTCAAAAGGAAAAAGCATTTGCCAATTTTATGCAGACCTGACAAGCAAGAAGAAAAATCCTTTTGGTGGAAGTGGAAACTTGCTTCAGTAACCCCAAATCATTGAGACTATAAAATAAAGGTCTGTAAGAGATATTGTCTGAAGGCAGTAACTCCTAAATTCAGTTTCATAATATATCAAGTGCTACACATTTGTAGCCTTAGTTGTTTTATCCTACCTAATATCCCCTTTCCCTTGCTCACAGAATTCTGATTTGTGAAAGAAAACCTATTGATCTCAGAGAAGGTAGCCCCTCCTCCAGTCCCAATGAATAAACAGCCATATATATATATATATATATATATATATATATATATATATATATATATATATATATATATATATATATATATATATATAAGCCAGTTGTGGAATCCCATTCCTCTCTGCCCCTTATTCATGGTCACGGATGTCCTTACAGCTCAGGGTAACTATGTTGCCCAGTCTAGCCAATGAGGTGGAAGGGGAAGGCTGCTAAGGGCTCCAAGGACAAATTTTACCTCCTAGTAAAATATAGTCATAGAAGAAGAGCTAGCTGGCATAGTACTGTTCCTTTCTTTATTGCCTGGGACACCAACACAAGGGAAAAGATGTTTGGAGTGCCCAGTAGCCATCTTCACCATGGGAGATAAGCATAAGGATGAGAAGTGATCATACTGAGGAAGAATGGCGGGAAAAGTGCAAAAGCCTGAGTCACTGCTGACATTGCTGAGATGCTGACCCAGCCACTGACATGTCCCTCTGGGTTTCTTAGCAAATAATACTGCTTCTAGCTTTAACCCCTTAGTAAGGTTTTGGTTTTGTTGTTGTTGCTGTTGCTGCTTAAAATTAATTTCTGTTGTTTGAAATTTTTAAAAAAAAAAGAATTTCAGCAGATTTTTAGTGTTGCAGAGCCCTATCTTCACCTTTTCTTATAACAAACTTTGTTTTTCATGCTTAAGTAGTATTCACTGTTGATACTTCTGATGTTACTCCTGTTCTTGCTTCTGTTGCTGCTACCATCTTTCTCTTTTAAACGTGCCCTTATACATGATTTGCTCTACTTCAATTGAATTTAAACTAACTTTATAATAGTCTTTTTGCATAGCTCTAATACCAAGCTAGTGTTTGGTGTGCTGTTTCCCCTGTTGGGCTGAGTTTTAAACAGTTCACAGGAAGGAAATGTATACTGGTGTTCAATAGAAGATAGAGTTGTGCTTTGCCTTGTTACAAGAGGTCTAGTGTTTCTGGGTATGAGGGGTTTGCTAAATCCCCATCCACTGAAGGAAAATCCACAATTACTCCTGATTCTGATACTATCTACATGGCCCCAGCAACTCACTCAACTTCGCTGAGCTTGCATTTTTCTCCCTTGTATGAGAGAATGTCACTAAATGATTTTATGGTTGTTTTTTAAATTTAAAGTCTTTATGTTTCTAACTTCACCTAGATACTAAATATAGTTATATAAGCCTTTATGCTCCTATTACAATTTCCTTAATAAGAAGGATATTCACTTAAAGCCTGTCTGCCATGTCTTGGGCTCATTTCCTGTCTCCAGAGTTGGCCTGTGTGTCACACTCAAGAGCATGAGCATGTGAGAGCCTCACTCAGGCTTGCATGTCGTCATCTCCCCAGGCAGCAACCGTCACAACAAGTAGAATTCTCTCTAAAACTCAGTGGGTTGATGAGACATAGGTGGTATGAATGTGTCAAAATATAAGCAGAGAACATGAAGTAGTTGTAAGTTTCCAGGAGAAAAATTATAGTAGCGTAGTATGGACGGTAAATAAAAGTTGAATGTAGTGATTGGCTAGATACCCACAAGGTACAAGTTGTATCGGGAACTTGGTCAATGTGGGTTGAAAAGATTACTGTACAGCCATGTAGCAATTTGGGCCACAGATTCTGTCTTTACATTACAGAGAGTGCTGGCGGCCGATGCCAGAAGTAAACAGAGAGCAGAACCTGTAGTTTGAAGGAAGAAAGTCATTTTCAAGGGCACTGAGGCTGAATATGATGCTTCCTTTTTTTTTTCCTATGAATAAAAAATAAGAGGCACAGTGAGGAATCAGGTACTGTTGCCAGAGAGGATGGAACATGGTGAGTTACAGAAATAGAGTGGCATTTATGATGAAACTGTCATTTTTACCAGAAAAGGAGACAGCATTTTTGCAAAGGATTCCATGGATGACACAGAACCTCTGGCTTCTAGAAAAAGAGAGTGCCTCCATCCTCATCTCTGGTCTCTCTTTTCTTAACGCTGGAGAACATTCAATGGAAAGGGGCTGTGTGAGAATTAGCTTCGGTGTATTCCTGCTGACTGAATGTTTGTCACATAGCAAAATTCATTTTTTTCTTTCAACAATATTTACTGAGTTCTGCCATGTATTAGGTGTAGTTCTGAGCTCTGAAGATACAAATATAAAAAACAAAACAAAACATGTCCCTGACACCAAAGACCATCTAGGCAACCGTGGCGATAAATATGGTTTATTGCCTGAGAGCGGCAGTTTTCAATGGCGTGGCGCAGCAGGTGCACCAGTGTGTCGCAGGAATTTTTAAAACATGCAGTACCAATTTAGTCAGGGTCACTGACCTCTTTTCCCATAGATTGCCAAATTTAAAAAATGACAACAGGCAATACAACAATTACAGCTGTCCAGTATAAATGAATCAAAATTATACCTATTTTGGCCCTGGCCAGTTGGCTCAGTGGATGGAGCATTGGCCTAGCATGTGGACATCCCAGGTTTGATCCCAGTCAGGATTCATATGAGAAGCTACAATTTGCTTCTCTTCCTCTCCCTCTTCCCCTTCTCTTCCTCTTCCCCTCTGGCAGCCAGTGTGACTCAACTGGTTCAAGTGTCAGCCCCGGGTGCTAAGGATAGCTTGCTTGATTTGAGCATCAGCCCCAGACAGGGTTGCAGGGTGGATCCCAGTTGAGGCACATACAGGAGTCTGTCTGTCTCCTCTCCTCTCACTTAAAAATATACTGGTATATATACTTATATATTTTTTGTCAGATTGGCAAAAAAAAATATTTTTTGGTGTGCTGAAAAGTTTTAGTAATTAGTTTATGTGTACCACAAGATGAGAAAGGTTGAAAATCACAGCCTTAGAGTTCTGGACTTGTATGCTAAGTTGGTTTCAAATAAGGAAGATAAGATGGCAATAAAAGACAGACGGGGAAATGAGGATAAAATTGGGGGGAGGACATAGATCTTGAGAAACCAAGAGAGATGAATATAAGGAAGAGTAGAAGAGGTCAAAGGGACATGGTCTAAGGTATCCCCAGGATGGTCATTCTGCCTGATAGAATGGAAGAACTAAGTGGTTTGCTAGCCTTGAGCTAGCATGGAAGCCAGTGTCAACACCTAGCTCTGACTTATTGATTGAAAGGATAAATGAATGAAAGACAAGACAATTGTATGACTTTTGTGCCCATTTTTTAGGAGGCAGGGAAACAGACACATGAGAAGATAAACCTTCTCCATGAATGAGACTTAGGGGAAGCATATTCTTTATACACCCAATTATTAAACCAACACAGCACAATGCAACACTTCACCCAAGCACAAACCTGACACCATATCTTTGGTGTAAAATGCCAGTGAAACTCTCTCTGGTGGTCCCGCCTCACAAGGAACTGGGTCTGAGGGATCCAGGCAGTCACCCTGTAGGAGAACTTCTCCTGTCTGTCATGTTTATGCACAGGAAGAAAGTTGCACTAACCACTAATGATAGTGGTGGAAATAGGCAAAATTTGGGTCCATTTTTCCACCAAAAAGAAAATCCCCACAATGATTATATAAGCAGTAGCAAAAATTTGCCATATGTCCCATTCTAGAGAGAAGATATATATTCCTAAGGATCTGTGGGATTCAACTTGATTGAAGGCCTTTCAAAAGTCACTGATTTTTTTCCCTAATTTTATCACTGCCAACAATACTTTAAGGATTCTGACTTTAAAACTCACTTAAAATACAAACACTTCCATAAAAGGGTTGATTAATGGGAATCTCTTGTCTCCTAAGAATAAGTTACCACTGGCTGGATGCTTGCTTGTACAACACCAGTTGGAAATCTGGTTTCAAGTATGTGAAGGGGTTTATTATAAAAATACACTCGTGACTCACAGAATCTATGGGCAGGGAGGTAGATAGGTCAGAGGAAGAGTGTCATCTTCATTCTTCTCTTTCCTTAGATTGACTTCTCTATCTAGCCATGCAATGGGTTAAGATCATTGTGGGTGCAGCACAGAGCACATTCCTAGCAGCTGTGGCTGATGCAATGCTGTGAGAATACTCCAGCTCCCAGAAGCCTCCAGGGCATACCCAGGAAGGAAGCTCGCCTGCTATAAGGAAGTGACTTAGCACCAACCACGCAGCTCCCTGATCTTTTCAGCCATTGGCTATGAAGGACACGCTGTAACATCCTATTGGCTGAACCCCTGTATATAAGCTAGCTTACTTCCTGAATAAAGTGGATCTGTGTCACTGAACCTGGTCCCCAGAGTTTGGTCTTTGTGTCTCCGACGTCCTCACCCCCGGCAGGACTTGTCCACAACTGGTGCCAACGTCAGAGAGGGACCTAACCGGCATCCAAGGGACGGGTGAGTGACGCTGTGCAATGGGAAACCTTCTCCCCCACTCTCGAGCCCCACAGGCTCGAGCCCTGCACGCCCTATTGCAGAGTAGGCGAGTTGAAGTTTGTGAAAAGGATCTCTCTCTTACTGGGAGATTCTCTCTGGTCTCAATCCCTGGATTGAGGATGCGCCTCTCTGGGACCCGGATACTTGGGCCCAAGCTCTCCGACGTGTTCGTTCAGCTGAGGTGCATGGGGGGCAAACGTTCCCTCTCGGCCTCACTCCTGTCTTATTGGCAATACATGCCTGCCTGACCGGTGCTCCTGCTGGGGACCCTCTGCTGGTCCCTAAGGTCCTACAGGCTACTCCTCTTTCAGAGGCGCCCCTACCTCCCTATTCGCCCCCCTCCACTGAGGAGGAAAGTAGTTTAGCCTCCGAGTTTGACAAAATCTCGGCTGAGCGCGCAGAAATGAAATCAACGAATTGCTAACTGCACTATCAGCTCTGCCCCTGGAAAAAGTGGAAGTCGTTACTTCTGCATTCCCTGCCGGGGCTCAGTGCCCCACCCCAGCCTCTCAGGTGCCATTTTCTCCAACACGTGTTCCTGCTGCAGACCCAAGGGCCAGCCTATACGCCCCATGTGTCTTTTTTCTTTCTGTCTGTCTTGTCTATTTTTCTGTATCTCTCACTCTCTCTCTCTCTCCCTCGCCCCTCTCTCTGAAATCACGCTGGAAGGACCCAGCCACGGCTCAGTGGTGGGGATCACACCCTCTTCTAACACAAGGGAGAGGTTATGCTTGTGTTTTTCAACCAATTTGGATCCCAGGAACCCCCCAACCTGCTTGACAGGGTTTCTTGGGCACCCACTAAGTGGTTCAGTCTTCACCCATCCAAAGCCATAGCCCTGACCTTCTCTACACTGACTGTGCCTGAGGGGAAGAGGTCCTCAGCACTCCAGAAGAAGACCTTGTGGCCGGCATGCATGCCCCATCACCTGGGGGGATGTGGAGGCTTTGGCAGGGTGGGCCCAGAGAATTGCCCTTGACGGGCCCCCATTCCCTGGTGCTCTGTTCTTGCTTATGTGTGCTATAGTAACTGCTGACTCCCAGACACAGGCGGCGGCAGCCCAGGGCTCGAGCCCGGCAGCGCGAACTGGTGTTTTCAGTTCATCTTTGGAGAATGAGGAGAATTGGGCCGGAGTTGTGATTTGCAGACTCCAGAAGGTAAACGGCAGCAGCTGCAGCGGGAGGATGAACGGAAGCCAGGCTTGCATCACCGAGTGGCCGCTGGAATGGCAGGGAGTGCCTGCTAAGCTGCTGGTGGGCTTCGCTGACATTTTGAGATATAGGGGTGGGTGCCATCATGCTCTCCAGAGCAGAGATGAAAATGCTGACTGCCATTGCCATGTGCCCCTCTTTGGGACAGTGTAAGACCTGCCATGATGGCAGGGATGAGGGGGGTGGCTGAGGCCTCATGTGCATGGACTGATTTCCTGGACTATGACCCAAGTGAGCACTGGCTCCTTTGTTGGATGGACTTACGAATTTTGGACAATGTGAAATACCCTGATGGGGGTGGGGGGCGGCTTTGCTAGAGGCCCTCCCCCTGCCCCAGTAAGCTTTTCCCATGGATAGAAACAAGGCTGAGGACATTTTGTGCTTTTGGCAAAGTGCTCAGAGACTGGTGAAATGTACCTTTGTAATTGTTGAAATTGTATGATTTGTAATGATGTTGTAATTTGCCTTGCAACCATATGCAGTACACAGCCCATGGCAAGCCATCCGTTCTGTGTTTGGATGCTGGGACTTTTGTGGGAAGGGGGCGTGCATTGACCTATGTCCATATTTTACAATCAAAATGGAACTGTGTTTAATGGCACCTAGAAGGTCTCTGTAACACAATGGGAGGGAAATGACATCCTGACCCCTAGGAGGAATCCCCTGTTAAGACCCCCGTTCTATTTCCTAACTAGTCAAACATTACAGAAGCTTGCCTCGTTGTTTAATCAAGCTAATCTATTAGCAGGTAATGGAATAGATATTATAGTTGTTTTAGTTTTACTAGGGTTCCATTGTATAATGCGTAGCATTCAGAAGCTACAAGAACAGCAAGCTGTCATTCATCAAGTCCAATCGGCCTTAATTAAAAGAGAATGGAGAGATGTGGGTGCAACACAGAGCACATTCCTAGCAGCTGTGGCTGTGAGAATACTCCAGCTCCCAGAAGCCTCCCGGGCACAACCAGAAAGGAAGCTCGCCCGCTATAAGGAAGTGACTTAGTGCCAACCATGCAGCTCCCTGATCCTTTCAGCCATTGGCTATGAAGGACATGCTGTATCATCCTATTGGCTGAACCCATGTATATAAGCTAGCTTACTTCCTGAATAAAGTGGATCTGCGTCACTGAACCTGGTCCCTGGAGTCAGGTCTTTGCATCTCCATCGTTTTCACCCCCAGCAGGACTTGTCCACAACTAGTGCCCAACACAGGACTTGTCCACAAATCATCATCTCAGAATACTCAACTTTACATCTTCTCCTTCTGATGATAAATTCCCTCAACTTTTGTATGTTGGGAAAAGTTTTTATTTCTCCATATTTGAAGGATAACTTTGAAGGATATAATATTCTTGGTTGATAATTCCTCTTTCAGTACTTTGAATATTTGGGTCCACTCTCTTCTGGCTTGTAGAGTTTTTGCTGAGAAGACTAATAATAACCTGATGGGTCTTCCTTTATATGTTTTTTTTTTTTTTTTTTTTTTTTTTTTTTTTACAGGGACAGAGGGAGAGTCAGAGAAAGAGAGATAAATAGGGACAGACAGACAGGAATGGAGAGAGATGAGAAGCATCAATCATCAGTTTTTCGTTGCAACACCTTAGTTGTTCATTGATTGCTTTCTCATATGTGCCTTGACCACGGGCCTTCAGCAGATTGAGTAACCCCTTGCTCGAGTCAGCGACCTTGGGTCCAATCTGGTGAGCTTTTTTCTCAAGCCAGATGAGCCTGCACTCAAGCTGGTGACCTCAGGGTCTCGAACCTGGGTCTTTTGCATCCCAGTCCAATGCTCTATCCACTGCACCACTGCCTGGTCAGGCCCTTTATATGTTATGATCTTCTTTTTCCTAGCTGTCTTGAAGATTCTTTCTTTGTCATTGATTTTTGACAATTTTATTATGATATGCCTTGGAGAAGGTCTTTTGGGTTGAGGTAGCTTGGCATTCTGTTTGCTTCTTGGATTTGAGGTTCTAACTCTTTCCATAATCTTGGAAAGTTCTCATCATTTATTTTCTTCTCCCTCTCTTCTTCTGATATACTCATTATTATTATTTTTTATTGATTAATTTTTAGAGAGAGAAGAGAGTGAAAAAGTGGGGAACATCAACTCATAGTAGTTGCTTCTTGTATATGCCTTAGCTGGCCAAGCCCAGGGTTTTAAATTAGTGACCTGAGAAGTCTAGGTTGATGCTTTATCCACTGTGCCACCACAGGTCATGCCCATTCTTATATTGCTCTTTCTGATGGAGTCAGAAAATTCTTGTAGAGCTCTCATTTTTATAAATTCATGAGTCTTTCTCTTTTCTCTGTAGCATCTCTAGTTGCCTGTCTTTGTTGTCACCAATTCTCTTCTCTATCTGGCCTCTTATTGTAACTAAACTTGCTACCTCATTTTTTGAATACATGCATTGAGTTCTTCATATCTGTTTGGTTCTTTTTTAAATTTTCAATCTCATTGAAGTACTAATTTTGTTCATTAAATTGCCTATCTATGTTTTCTTGTGCCTCATTGAGTGTTTTCAGAATTTCAATTTTGAATTCTGTATCATTTAACTCCAAGGTTTCCATGTGATTGAGATTGCTTATGGATATTTTTTTCAGTTTCTTTCTGAGGTATGTCTCTTTCTTGTATAGTCATGACACTTGTTTTATTCTTTTATGATGACATTTGAGAGTGGTATTGTTAACAAAAAAATAAAAACAGCTAAAAATAAAAAGAAACAATAAAAATTTAAAAATAATAAAAAGTAAAGGAGAAAAACTCAAAAAAGACAAAAAACAAAAAATCAATCAAAAACTAAACACTCACAACTAATAAAAAATATAAAAATTAAAGATGAAATTCAAAAGGAAAAAGAAGAAATTTCACTTTTGAGAGCTTTTTCTGTTTTTGTTTTTGTTTTCTTTTTTTTTCTAGTAGGTGATGCTGTATTACCAGTTTTAGCTCTGGAATTTCTGGGCTGACCTCCACTGTGATGTTGTTGTTGTAGTGATGGAGGTGGGTATGAAGTCATGATGAAGAATGGGGCATGTTCTGAGGGTTTTATGGCTTTAGCAATGGCGATCTCAGCCCTGCAAGCACTTCTCCCCACATCTCAGCAATCCACAGGGCCAGACACAGAGCACTTCTGTTCTTCAGGGGAGAAAATGGCTCTGGAGAACTGGCTGTGGGGTATTTCTCTGCCGTTCTCCATACTAGCAAGGAGAAAAAAGCTGGATCTGGGAGGTTGTAGTGGGTCGTGTACTTTCTTTGTTTTTTTTCTGTCTCTGTGCAGAATGCAGGCTGCCCACAGATCATGGGAGCACTGGCTGTGACCTCTCTTCTGCTGCCACTTTGGTTTAGTATTTCCCCCTCTGCCTCTTAATCCTTCCACTTTTCCTGGCAGAAGAAGATACAGTAAGTCTGGGTTTCTCACTTCTCTGGAGTAACTATGAGTGAGTCTTATCTTCTTCACTTCTCTGGAGTAACTATGAGTGAGTCTTATCTTCTTCATTTCTCTGGAGTAACTATGAGTGAGTCTTATCTTCTGCCTCTCTTCTCAGTCCTTTCCATTGTTAGTTGATCCCACATGTGGATTTTTCAGACACCCCTGCAAGCCTAGCTGGGGTTATTTTCTACATTATAGCTGTTCAATTTGTTGGAAATTCAAGGGGAGAGATCAAGGGTATCTCTTATGCTGACATTACTCTGACATTACTAATATTTTTAAAATTTATTTTAACAAACATTTATGTCAGCGGTTCTCAACCTGTGGGTGGTGACCCCAGCGGGGGTCGAATGACCAAAACACAGGGGTCGCCTAAAGCCATCAGAAATACATATTTTATTTAAAAATGTATTGTATAATAAATATGTATTTTCCAATGGCTTTAGGTGACCCCTGTGTTTTGGTCGTTCGACCCCTGCCGGGGTCGCGACCCACAGGTTGAGAACCACTGATTTATATAAAGAATACTATATAGTAAAGGACTTTTTCTGATTTATAGATATTAACTCATATTTATCTAGATTAAATGATACAATAATTGAAAGTACATTTATAAAGGACTTTTACAGAAAGGCCTTCTTGAACAGAGGAAATGCAAGGGATTAGTTATGTACTGTGAACAATGAAGGCCTAAAAATGGACTGTGATATACTGTTTTTCATATTCAGAGCTAATTCTATGTAAATTTGTCAACAAGGCAAGATTTACCTACATATTATTTGGTCTTCAGATGTCAACTGAGCCCAAAGATTGTTTTATGCTTCCTAAAGTCTATCACTCTGGTTTTCTGATTGAGTTTATCCACCTGTGACTTCTAAGGTACTGGAGTAGGCCATGCACTGATGGTGGTGTTGGGCACCAGGAATTATGGTAAGCTTTTTAGGGAGATATTTGTGACTTGTTTGGGAAAATGTCCAATGGCTAAAGTTTCTGTCTTTCATCAGTGGAAGATGTAGTGAATTTAATAAACTAACATGATGGTTAGAGGTATGCTGACTAAGAAGTACTGCCTCACCTTTTATGAGAATACTCTGAGCCATGAGTGAATTATTTGAAGAAATTGAGTTGTAAGAACTTCTATTGATACTTACCTACAAGATGGTGTAAGAACATTTAAATTGAAGTAATTATCTCCACACTCCCTTCCTCAACAGAACAGATATTCTTCTAGTGGAGGCACCAACCTGGTAGTATCCAAGTTCAGTATTATTCCTAGAATAGCTAAAATCTACAGCTAAATATTTCCCAAGTAAACCCAGCTAAGAATAGTATCTTATTGCTAGGGCTCTGACACAAGAAACTCAACATCCTTTTGGAGTCAGATAAGCTGAACTTTTTTTCAAGAGCTTTGTCCAAGTGAGATTGAGGAGGATATATCTGAGAAAGACCAAGGTTGAGTGAGAGTCTAACAAGACGCACTGTCATCTGTGACATGGCATTGAGTGTTACAGCTCTATGAGACTAAAAGTTCCTGTGGCTATGTCTAAATGTTGAATTGACTATCTGTCAGTGCCTGGGTTCTTACTGTCTTGCAGTTCTTAAACATTAGCTGTTACTCTCCAATCCTACTTGTTCTGTTACAGTTTGTTGGAAAGCTGAAGCTCCATCTTGCTACTCCAAGTCAGAAAGATATGTTTCCTTCTTGAGAGGTTCAATATCTAAGGGCTTGTTATTAGTCCCCAGATTTACTATTGCCTTGCAATCAATATGGTTACTTGATTCTCCTAAGGACTTTGGGAAAGCAAAAATTATCATTTCTTTTTGTTCAGATGGGTACCTACTCATAGTTCATATTAGTGAATGGCTGATATGGAACTAGATCCCAGGTCTTTGGACACTTTCTGTGATATTCCTATTACTTCATCCCATCTCTGCCTACATGCCTAAGTGTGGAAGGCCTGGTGCCTCAACTGCTTCTGTTCATGTATCTGCTTATGTTTGCCAGGAAAAAACGCTTCAGGGCTAGGAATGATTCTTTGTCCACAGAACAATGTTTGAGGCAAACACCCTAATTTTCTCCAGTATCAAAAATAATAATAATTTCTATTATATTTCTTATGTGATTCTCTAGAACCCATAAGAGTATCACATATATACATTTTTTTGTTGTTGTTTTGGTCTGAAGTGCAAACTATATTGTTTCAGCATGGCTGCATTTCTTTAACATAGATGGTTTGCATTTATTTAGACTGCCTTGTGCTTTCTTTTGTGGCCTAGATACTGCTTCCAAGTTTAAATGTTTTTTCTTCTTTGGCATCCATTAAAAATCATCAGCAACATGGCCACCCTCCAGAAACACTTCCGTGATGCCAATTGCAGGACTTGGTGTCTAAAAATAAGATTTGAAAATGTGATTTAAGTTAATACCCAGAAATAAATCTTTCCATGTGTCTTCACTAAAATATGGTAAAATCTTTGCTAGGGCAAAGTGTGAAATACATGAAACCCTATTGCTATTTCCTAGAAAAACTTTGAGTAATTAGTGAGAGCTCATCCTTTTTCATTTGACTCTCTTCTATTGTTTTTTTCATTCTTTGACCTAAGGTTATATAAGCTCAGAAGAGAGTCTCATTTTCTCCAGAGCCCACAGCTGAGCAGGCTGAGCAGGGCTCCTCACTAATGATTCCCAAGCTCTTGAAGTTTACATTTAAATTTGGCTATCATTTCTACTTCCATTATGGAACTGATTAAACTCACCAAATGATGAAGCATGAAATAAAACAGTCTGGGAATAGTGTGGGCAGTTTAAAATTCATTTGCAATGTAGTGTGAAAACTGTAAAATTAAAAAAAGATCAAAATTAATTAGCTGAGATCTCCCCATCCTGTCTTCCATCTAAAACTCCTTTCCAGTTCATTTCATAAGAATGATTATATTCTATAATAAATCATTCTCATTCATCTTTTATATATCTTTACTCAGTTTTCCACTGTACTTTCATCTTACTTCTGATTTTCAAGTACACAATCTAATGATAAAGCCCAGTGTCCAGTCCAGGCACTTATAACCTCTTAAATGCTCAAAATCTAGTCCATTGTTTCCTTCCTTCCTCCTTTTCTTCTTCCCTACTTTCCTCTCTCCCTCTCACAGTCTCCCCTATTCCTTTCTTCCTTCATTCCAACAAACTTTTACAGAAATTCTCAGGGCAGGCTGTTAAGGATTAATAAATAATTACAATCACCTTTTCCAGAAGATGGAAAAATAAGCCATGCTCAATGCAAAGATTAAAGAGTAAACCCACTTAATATGTAATGATTGCTGACTTTTTTTTTCTTACTGCATTTTCACAGCTTTTCTACACAATTGGAAAAGTATTGTGAACATTAAATGAGGAGAGTAACAGGATAATTCTGCAGCTGTTGTTGCTCCTCAGTCAGTGGCTATAAACCTCAGGGTACCACATTTTACACCCAGACCCAGATTTAGATTTGGATGAATGGATTTGGAATGTGTCAGCCTTACTGCTACTTTCTAAAGAAATTGTAGTTTCTGACTTTCAAAATTAAATGTCTACTGTGTGTTACTGTGGATTCATACAAACCTAAGATTAATTATTTTTTCCTGGTATAATTTTGTTCTTTGTTGGTCTTTTGAACTCAAATATTTCTGACAGACCTCCTTTTGTGTGAACAAATTATGATGTCACAAAGTCATAGATTTTAAATTTCTATGGCAGCCCTTAGGTATGTCTGTGTTTTTTGAGCAAGACAGTCTTCGCTTTTGTTCTAGGCCAAACCTAGACTGATCAGTGTTCAGACTGTTGAGTTTCCCTTGCCAAGGAAATTATGCTAGGACTCATTGAACCAAAAGGTAGTTAACAAGTCTGTGGTTCACCGCTCAGAGTTATTTTTTCCCCTTTTATTTCATTTCATTTCAATTCACTTCATTTCAGTTTTTACCCGATTAGACTCCTACTATTTTTCAATGTCATTAAAGTATGATTAACAATTAAAAATTGTATATATTTAAAGTACAGGTAGGAGAGATTATTAAGGTGGAGGGAATAAATGGTGATGGAGGGAGACTTGACTTGGGGTGTTGAACACAAAATACAGTGTGTAGATGATGTACTATATAATTATACACCTAAAACCTATATAATTTTATTAACTAATGCCAATAAAGTCAATAAAAAAGTAAAAAAAAGTATGTGATGATTTTATGTATATAAATATTGTGAATTGTTTACCACAATCAAGCTAGCATACCTATCTACTTTTAATAGTTACTTTTTTTGTATGTGTGACAGAAATACTTAAGATCCATTTTCTAAGCAAATTTCAAGTATACAATAGAATATTTGTAACTATAGTCATCATGCTGTACATTAGGTCTCCAAATTTATTCATCTTATAACTGAACCTTTGTACACTTTGACCAATATATCCTAATTTTTCATATCTGCAAGCTTGTGATAGCCATCATTCTTCTCTCTTTCTGTGTAAAAATTTTGATCAACATTTTTAGGTCCTGTTTGTAAGTGATACCATGCAGTATTTGTCTTTCTCTGTCTGCTTATTTCACTTAACACAATGTCCTCCAGTTCATCCAGGTTATTACAAATGGCATGTTTTCCTTCTTTTTTTAAAGGCTGAATAATATTCTCTTGCATGTATGTGCATGTGTATCACATTTTTATGCACTTATCTGTTGAGAGACACAGGTTATTTCTAAAACTTGGCCTCTGTAAATACTGCTGCAGTGAACATGGCAATGCAGATAGCTCTTTGAGACTGTGATTTTACATACTTTATATGTATACCCAGAAGTGAGATTGCTGGGCCATATTGTAGTTCTAGTTTTAATTTTTTGAGGAAATGCCATACTATTGCTATTTTCCATAAAAGCTGTATCAATTGACATTCCCAACAACAGTGTAATAACCATTTTAACAGATATGAGGTGATATCAAAATGTAGTTTTGACTTGCATTTCCCTGATAATTGATGATGCTTTTACCCACTGCGCCACCATAGGTCAGGCTTGATAATTGATGACATTGATCATTTTTTCATATACCCACTAGCCATTTGTATGTCCTTTTTTGGAAAATATTTATTCAGGTCTTTCAGCCATTTTAAAAGCTGGTTATTTGTTTTTTAGCCATTGAGTCATATGAGTTCCTTATTTATTCTGTATATTAACTCCTTATTTGATATATAGTTTCTCTCATTGCATAAGTTGCTTTTTATTTTGTTGATTTTTTATTTTTCTGTGTAGAAGTTTTTTAGTTTGTAGTCCCACTTGTTATCTTTTTAAGATTTTTTTATTTATTGATTTTTTTGACAGAGACAGAGAAAGAGATATAGAGAGAGACAGATAGGTATAGACAGACAGGAAGGGAGAGAGATAAGAAACATCAATTCTTCATTACAGCTCCTTAGTTGTTCATTGATTGCTTTCGCATATGTACCTTGATGAGGGGGCTACAGCAGAGCAAGCAACCCCTTGCTCAAGCCAGTGCCCTTTGGGCTCAAGCCAGTGCCCTTGGACTTTAAGCCAGTGACCTTGGGCTCAAGCCAGCAACCATAGGGTCATGTCTATGATTCTGCACTCAAGTTGGTGACTTTGCTCAAGCCGGTGACTTTGGGGTTTCAAACCTGGGTCCTCTGCATCCCAATCCGATGATCCATCCACTAGACCACCTCCTGGTCAGGTTATTTATTGATTTTTAGAGAGAGGAAAGAAAGAGAAAGAGAGAGAAAGAAAAGGGGAAGAAGCATCATCCCGCAGTAGTTGTTTCCTGTATGCGCCTCTATTGGGCAAGCCCAGGGTTTTGAACCGGTGACCTCAGCATTACAAGTCGACACTTTATCCACTGCGCCACCACAGGTCAGGTCCTCCCTGTTATTTTTTATTTTCTTATGCTTTGGGTCAAACCCCAAAATATCATCACTAAGACGATGTCAAGGAACTTTTCCCATAGGCTTTCTTTTAGGAATTTTGTGGTTTTAGGTCCTATGTTTAAATTTATAATCCTCTTTGAGATTATATTTTTATATTTGGGTATAGTGTAAGAAAAGGACCCATTTTTATCCAGTTTTCCCAATTTATTGGGTGAGGGCCTTAGGTGTGTCCACCTGTGGACAGCATGTGTCCCGTGGGATGACACACAATTGGGGATCGAATATGATTTATCACATAGCTTGCTCTCATTTGGTAAACTGAACATGTGACTTGTCAGAAACATTTTTCTTCAGTGTTTTAGCATGTGCCTTGTAAAGAAAATTTAATCCATATGTTTCAAAGATTCATTTACACTTAAATTATTAAATCATTGTTCTGATTTTTTATGTCTGACAAGTCTTTTGACTTCTTTGAAGCAGTTCTAAGTGTTCTGCCAAGGGCAAACATTATGCCCAGCACCACAAAATTTAGGTTTTCTCCTTGAGTCTAAAGTTCTTGCTTCCATCTCTGGGAAAAGTTCCCTAGCAGTCAGCATTTACCTGTTCTCATTTTGAAGTGTTTCAGAGGAGCCAAGCTCTGAAAGGGTAAAACATGATATGGCATGAGTTAGACATCTGGCCCCAATCTGGGCCTGTATTCTAACTTGGCAAGGAGGTGCAGGATGTATTTTACTTTCATCCACCTCTGCTTCATTGAAGACATTGTGTGACGCAAACACCAGGCGATTCTGAGTTCATCTGGCCACTGGCAATGGAAAGGCAGAAGCCTCTCTTTATTGGAAGGATTTGGGGCACACATATTAAAAAGCATGAATACTCAGAGAAGAAATACTGTATTTCTGCTATTTATGAGACAAAAACTACTCTACCGTGGGAGGGTCTCCGCTTTACCAACAGTCTCACATCCGCCCTCACTAATATCTTCAGTCACCATCACTCCAATAGGGTTAAGGCAAGGCAACATGGCAGTGCACGGAAGGCTGCCTTCAGAAAGAACCTCTCTCAGCATTTCTCTACTCCTTGTTTCCTCCTGGCATCTTCCCTTAACTCCTTCCCTTAACAGTCTCTGCTTGGAAATCATAACAGGTCCTTCCTGTCATGTAGAAAACATGAGATAATTTAAGTCCTATGACATTATTACTGAGGACATGCTATGCTCCCAACAGTGGTGACAACCTAAGGCAGGGGTTCTGTTGTGTCTGTGTCCCTAGTGTCTGGTACAGTGTTTGGCATATAGTTGGTGCTCAAGTCAGGTTTGCTGAATAAATAAGGCATCTTTGTATATGAGAGAGTCATGTTAAGTTAAAAAAGCTGAGTCCCAATTGTGACATTTCAGCTGTTGACCTAATCAAAATAAACATTCTCTTCTTTTAGTATTATGTCTAGTGGCTTCACCCATTTAAACCTTAAATCTAAAACAGAAAGTACACCAACTGATGGCAGCCCATGGGGCAATGCTTTTTAGTGGAAATGCTTTCACTACCTGCCAGTTACCCCAGGATGTCAAAGCAGATCCCAAACTCAGGATAGAACCAGCCTGTCCCTTCTTTGCTGATTGGTTGAGGCAGTGTGTGAGATGAAGTTCTCACCTCGGTAATGAGAGTACTTGACTAGTTCATTCATCCAAACCTTTTATCCTTTATGTCCCTTTTTTTGAGGCTACTCATATAAAGAAATGATTAGGATTTAAATTGTCTGGCAAAGGGACATAACCAGGCTAATAGAGAGACCAGTAGGGATAGCGTACTGGTCTCTACTACAGTTCTGAGAACCCCTGTAAGCCAATTTAGCCAACAAAATCAGCTTCTCTTGGTGATTACAGGTAGCCCCAACAGAAGTAAGTGGGAACTAGAAAGCTCCTTCTCCACGCCCTAACCACCAGGTGTTAGGGATCAGTGATAGTAAGTGTCCGGCTGAATTCTACTATCATCTAACATTTATTAGAAAGTAGTTATGCATTTGGATGGATGAAGTCTTCGCCCTTTTAGTCACTAAGGCCATACACTTTGTATGAACATTCAAAATAGAACAGTACTCTCAGGAGGAAAAAAGAGTTCTAGTTTGAATAGGCAATAAAGTCCTCTAGAAAGTGGCAGAAGACTGGATCAGATCTAGGTTCTCACATTGTGAATAAACTTGACAAATTTTTATACATTTGTTCATGCAGAGGTTGAGATGCCCACATATAGTTTCCATCTCACCACATACTTTACAGGATACTTTTAATTTCACCAATTAAATTTTATATAACATATTTATATGAATTTCATTTTCTGGAACAGATTTGGAAAGCCATATTGAAAGCTGTTTGCAATAGTCTTCTCAATGAATGCCTGATTTGGAAGTTTTTTGTTTGTTTGTTTTTGTATTTTTTCTGAAGTTGGAAATGGGGAGGCAGTCAGACAGACTCCCACATGCGCCCGACTGGGATCCACCCGGCATGCCCACCAGGGGGTGACGCTCTGCCCATCTGGGGCATTGCTCTGCTGCAACCAGAGCCATTCTAGCGCCTGAGGGAGAGCCACAGAGCCATTCTCAGTGCCCGGGCCAACTTTGCTCCAGTGGAGCCTTGGCTGCGGGAGGGGAAGAGAGAAACAGAGAGGAAGGAGAGGGGGAGGGGTGGAGAAGCAGTTGGGCGCTTCTCCTGTGTGCCCTGGCTGGGAATTGAACCTGGGACTCCTGCACGCCGGGCTGATGCTCTACCACTGAGCCAACCGGCCAGGGCTGACTTGGAGTTTTTAAGGGTTAACTAATTGCCCCTGAGGAGTTGAGATTAATTAAGGTTCATATACAAATGTATTACCCTGTTTGTGTGTAAGTTATTTTGTAATATATTAGATACTAAAATGTAATGTTGCGAAGTGAAAATCTCTATGAGCCCATCAATGAAACTGATTTGTCTCTGTATATATGTACATAAAGGACTCAAATGTCAAACTAAAACAATTTTGAACTCAGATTAGAGGGTTTTGCATGGTTCTTTTATCTTAACATCAAACAATATATGGAATGATTTCAGGCATCTGCTGTTTTTAATGTGCTTAAATGAAAAATGGAAATAATAGCTTTTTAAATTAAGTTATTTATGTAATAAATTTACTATTCACTACATTCTTAACATATATTTTTAAGAGTCCTAAAATGAAATATTTTTGAATAAGTAATTTTGATAGTTTTTAAAATTATATAATGTGGCACCTTTATGAAATCATGTATCTCCATAAGGAAATACATTTTGGCAATAGCAGGGGAATTTCATCTAACTCTTTTAAGCGTGAATCTCACATTTGTTAGGAATATGATCATTGTTTTCTCATTGCAGAAGATTCTTTTATTCTGTCATTACATATTGCTATTTTAGATACAGAGTGTATTTCTATCATATCTTGCCAAAAAAAATTGGCCACATTTCCATGCAATCCACATTATTTATTCATACTCAAAGCACTTTTTTTTCTCTTATCAAGAGATGCACTTTATCAGCCATGCATAAATCCTGACCTCAGAGTAGATGGATATATACATGTGATGGTTAAATGTGGAGGTGGGATGACTTCGTCATTCATTTTATATTTAGAATGCCTGTTCTGTGCCAGACTGTGTGCTGTGCATGGGCCTGGGTATCTGTGTGCCACTAAAGCCAACAGATACATCTCCTGGTGCTACAGCCATGTCCAAAAGAAGAGATGGCCTTTGGTTTAATGGAGCAAATGACAATCTTTGTGGTTTCCCACTCTGAATTTTACTATAAGGTCTGGGGTTATCTTGCCAATTTTGATTTCAGGATGTGCATGTGGTAAAAGGCAGGGAGAGGTAAAATATGATCACAATGAATTAGTTTTGCATATAAAATACTATATAAATATGTGTGTATGTATATATATATATATATATATATATAATTGCATTCACAAAGACAGAGTGAAACTTTTATAGACATCTCTCGGGGATTACACCCACTTTCAGAATTTTTTTTTTTATTGTATTTATTTTTAATGGGGTGACATCAGTAAATCAAGATACATATATTCAAAGATAATATGTCCAGGTTATCTTAAAGTTCAATTATGTTGCATACCCATCACCCAAAGTCAGATTGTCCTGTCACCCTCTATCTAGTTCTCTTTGTGCCCCTCTCCCTCCCCCTTTCCTCTCCCTCTCCCCCCTCCCCCCATAACCACCACACTCTTATCAATGTCTCTTGGTCTCACTTTTATGTCCCATCTATGTATGGAAAAATGCAGTTCCTGGTTTTTTCTGATTTACTTATTTCACTCCGTATAATGTTGTCAAGATCCCACCATTTTGCTATAAATGATCCAATGTCATCATTTCTTATGGCTGAGTAGTATTCCATAGTGTATATGTGCCACATCTTCTTTATCCAGTCATCTATTGATGGGCTTTTTGGTTGTTTCCATGTCCTGGCCACTGTGAACAATGCTGCAATGAACATGGGGCTGCATGTGTCTTTACAAGTCAATGTTTCTGAGTTTTGGGGGTATATACCCAGTAGAGGGATTGCTGGGTCATAAGGTAGTTCTATTTTCAGTTTTTTGAGGAACCACCATACTTTCTTCCATAATGGTTGTACTACTTTACATTCCCACCAACAGTGGATGAGGGTTCCTTTTTCTCCACAACCTCTCCAACATTTGCTATTACCTGTCTTGTTAATAATAGCTAGTCTAACAGGTGTGAGGTGGTATCTCATTGCAGTTTTGATTTGCATTTCTCTAATAACTAAAGAAGATGAGCATCTTTTCATATATCTGTTGGCCATTTGTATTTCTTCCTGGGAGAAGTGTCTGTTCATATCCTCTTCCCATTTTTTTTATTGGATTGTTTGTTTGTTTGTCGTTGAGTTTTATGAGTTCTTTGTATATTTTGGATATTAGGCCCTTATCTGAGCAGGTGTTTAAAAATATCATTTCCCAATTAGTTGGCTGTCTGTTTATCTTGTTATCAATTTCTCTTGCTGAGCAAAAACTTCTTAGTCTGATGTAGTCCCATTCATTAATTTTTGCTTTCACTTCTCTTGCCTGTGGAGTCAAATTCATAAAATGCTCTTTAAAGCCCAGGTCCATGAGTTTGGTACCTATGTCTTCTTCTATGTACTTTATTGTTTCAGGTCTTATGTTTAGATCTTTGATCCATTTTGAGTTAATTTTAGTACAGGGGGACAAACTGTAGTCCAGCTTCATTCTTTTGCATGTGGCTTTCCAGTTTTCCCAGCACCATTTGTTGAAGAGGCTTTCTTTTCTCCATTGAGTGTTGTTGGCCCCTTTATCAAAAATTATTTGACTATATATATGTGGTTTTATTTCTGGGCTTTCTATTCTGTTCCATTGGTCTGAGTGTCTATTTTTCTGCCAATACCATGTTATTTTGATTGTCGGGGCCCTATAATAGAGTTTGAAGTCAGGTATTGTAATGCCCCCAGCTTCATTCCTTTTCTTTAGGATTGCTTTGGCTATTCGGGGCTTTTTATAGTTCCATATAAATCTGATTATTTTTTGCTCCATTTCTTTAAAAAATGTCATTGGAATTTTGATGGGAATTGCATTAAATTTGTATATAGCTTTGGGTAATATGGCCATCTTGATTATATTTATTCTACCTAACCAAGAACAAGGTATATTCTTCCATCTCATAATGTCTTTTTCGATTTCCCTTAACAATGGTTTATAGTTTTCATTGTATAAGTCCTTTACATTCTTTGTTATGTTTATTCCTAGGTATTTTATTTTTTTTGTTGCAATCGTGAAGGGGATTATTCTTTTGAGTTCATTCTCAGATGTTTCGTTGTTGGTATATAGAAAGGCTATTGACTTCTGGATGTTAATTTTGTATCCTGCGACCTTACTGTATTGGCTTATTTTTTCTAGAAGTCTTTTTGTGGATTCTTTGGGGTTTTCGATGTATAGGATCATATCATCTGCAAAAAGTGATACCTTTACTTCTTCTTTTCCGATATGGATGCCTTTTATTTCTTTGTCTTGTCTGATTGCTGTGGCAAGAACCTCTAGTACCACATTAAATAAGCGTGGAGAGAGTGGACAACCCTGTCTTGTTCCTGATTTAAGGAGGAAAGCCTTCAGTTTTGTGCCATTTAGTATGATGTTAGCTGATGGTTTATCATATATGGCCTTTATCATGTTGAGATATTTTCCTTCTATACCCATTTTGTTGAGAGTCTTAAACATAAAATTGTGTTGTATTTTATCAAAAGCCTTTTCTGCATCTATTGATAATATCATGTGGTTCTTGTTATTTGTTTTGTTGATATGGTGTATTACGTTAACCGTTTTGCGTATGTTGAACCATCCTTGAGATTCTGGGATGAATCCCACTTGATTATGATGTATTATTTTTTTAATGGGTTGTTGTATTCAATTTGCTAGTATTTTGTTTAGTATTTTAGCATCTGTATTACTTAGAGATATTGGTCTGTAGTTTTCTTTTTTTGTGCTGTCCTTGTCTGGTTTTGGTATGAGGGTCATGTTGGCCTCATAAAATGTGTTTGGAAGTATTGCTTCTTCTTCACTTTTCTGGAAGACTTTGAGTAGAATAGGAACCAAATCTTCTTTGAATTTTTGATAGAATTCACTAGAATGACTGTCTGGGCCTGGACTTTTATTTTGGGGGAGGGTTTTAATGGTTTTTTCTATTTCTTCTCTACTAATAGGTCTGTTTAAGCTTTCTGCTTCTTCTTGACTCAGTCTAGGAAGGTTGTATTGTTCTAGGAATTTATCCATTTCTTCTAGGTTGTTGAATTTAGTGGCATAAAGTTTTTCATAGTATTCTACAATAATTCTTTGTATATCTACGATGTCCGTGGTGATTTCTCCTCTTTCATTTTGGATTTTGTTTATATGACTTCTTTCTCTTTTTTCCTTGGTAAGTCTTGCCAAGGGTTTGTCAATTTTGTTGATCTTTTCAAAGAACCAGCTCCTTGTTCTATTAATTTTTTCGATAGTTTTTCTGTTCTCTATTTCATTTATTTCTGCTCTGATTTTTATTATCTCCTTTCTTCGGCTGGTTTTGGGTTGTCTTTGTTCTTCTTTTTCTTGTTCCTTAAGGTGTGAAGTTAAGTGGTTCACTTGGGCTCTCTCTTGTTTGTTCATATATGCCTGAAGTGATATGAACTTCCCTCTTATCACTGCTTTTGCTGCATCCCAGAGATTCTGATATGTCGTATTATCATTTTCATTTGTCTGTATATATCTTTTGATCTCTGCACTTATTTCTTCTTTGACCCATTCATTCTTTAAAAGTATGTTGTTTAGTTTCCACATTTTTGTGGGATTTTTTCCCTCTTTTTTGCTGTTGAATTCTAGTTTCAAGGCTTTATGATCAGAAAATATGCTTGGTACAACTTCAATTTTTCTGAATTTGCTGATGTTGTTTTTGTGGCCCAGCATATGGTCAATTCTTGAGAATGATCCATGTACACTGGAGAGAAATGTATACTCAGTCACTTTGGGATGAAATGTCCTGTAGATGTCTATCATATCCAGGTGCTCTAGTGTTTTGTTTAAGGCCACTATGTCTTTGTTGATTCTCTGTTTGGATGACCGATCTAGAGCCGTCAGCGGTGTATTGAGGTCTCCAAGTATGATTGTATTTTTGTCAGTTTTTGTTTTAAGGTCAATAAGTAGCTGTCTTATATATTTTGGTGCTCCTTGGTTTGGTGCATATATATTAAGAATTGTTATGTCTTCTTGATTCAGTGTCCCCTTAGCCATTATGAAATGGCCATTTTTGTCTCTGAGTACTACAAGATGCTGTCTTGTAGTCAGCATCATCAGATATGAGTATTGCTACGCCTGCTTTTTTGTGGATGTTATTTGCTTGGAGTATTGTTTTCCAGCCTTTCACTTTGAATTTGTTTTTATCCTTGTTACTTAGATGAGTTTCTTGTAGGCAGCATACAGTTGGATTTTCTTTTTTGATCCATTCGGCTACTCTGTGCCTTTTTATTGGTGAGTTTAATCCATTTACATTTAGTGTAATTATTGACACTTGTGAGTTCCTCATTGCCATTTTATAGATTGCTTTCTGTTAGTTTTGTGCCTTGTTTGATTCTTCTCTTTCATTTTTCTATCTTTTGTTTTTATTTGGTTGTGTTCCATACATTTTTCCTCTGTTGCTATCTTTTTTAAATCATGTGCTTCTGTGGTGGTTTTTTCAATGGTGGTTACCTTTAAGTAATGAAAAGGGTCCCTACCCTGTTCATTGTAGCGAACTATTTTGTGAGTACTTTTGCCCTCCATCGCCCTTTGCTACTGTTAATCTTCATCCTCTCCCCCCCTTTCTTATTGTTGTCACAGTTTAAAGTTGGTTTTGTTATGTTCTTCTTGGAGCTTTTACTTGTGGCTTTGTTGTTGTTTTTTTATTCTTTGTATCTGATTGCGAACCCCCTTTAGTATTTCCTGGAGTGGGGGTTTTCTGGTGATAAATTCTCTCATCTTTTCTGTATCTGTGAATGTTTTTATTTCTCCTTCATATTTGAAGGTTAGCTTTGATGGGTATAGTATTCATGGCTGAAAGTTCCTCTCTTTCAAGACTTTAAATATTGGGGTCCACTCTCTTCTAGCTTGTAGAGTTTCTGTTGAGAAATCTGATGATAATCTAATGGGCCTTCCTTTATATGTTGTATTCTTCTTTTCCCTGGCTGCCTTGAGAATTTTTTCTTTGCAGTTGGTTTGTGCCAATTTTATTATGATGTGCCTTGAAATAGGTTTGTTGGGGTTAAGAAAACTTGGAGTTTTGTTTGCTTCTAGAATTTGAGGTTTTAGTTCTTTCCAGAGGCTTGGGAAGTTCTCATCTATTATTTGTTTGAGTATGTTCTCCATTCCATTTTCTCTCTCTTCTCCCTCTGATATACCTATTATTCTTATGTTATTCTTTCTGATGGAGTCAGATAATTCCTGTAGGGCTATTTCCTTTTTTAAAATTTTTGAATCTCTTTCTTCTTCTCTTTGTTGAGCCTCAAGTTGCTTGTCTTCTATTTTGCTGATCCTCTCTTCTATCTGGCCTGTTCTATTAGCTAAGCTTGTTACCTCATTTTTCAGCTCATGAATTGAGTTTTTCATCTCTGTTTGATTTGTTTTTATAGTTTCAATTTCCTTGGAGATATACTCTTTGTGTTCATCGAGTTGTTTTCTGAGCTCCCTAAATTGCCTTTCTGTGTTTTCTTGTATATCTCTGAGTATTTTTAGAATTTCTATTTTAAATTCTCTGTCGTTTAACTCCAAGGTTTCCAATATCTTAAATTTTTTCTCCATAGATTTTTCCTCATCTCTCTGTGTTACCTCTCTTTCTTTTGTATCCATGATATTCGATTTTCTCTTCTTTAATGGCATCTGAGGGTGGTTTTCTTGATAGTATTAATGAGATTTTATAAGGAATAAAAGGATAAAAAAATAAAAATAAAAATAAAAAATTGCGCGTTTTTTTAAAAAAAAATCATTAAATAAAGAAAAATAAAATAAGATAAAAATTTGAGGAAAAAAAGGGAATAATTCCTTCCCCTCCTTTTTTCCTCTCCTCTCCTCTCCCCTCTTTTTTGAGAAAATCTTGTGATGAACTGTGAATTATATTGTACTAAATAGAACAAACAATACCTGTAGTGGAGGGCCTGAGTTGGGGAGAAGTAATATAGGGGTAAAGGAAAAAGAAAAAAAAGAAAAAAAAATACAAGAAAAAAAATTTTTATATATAAAAAAGGGGGGAGCAGTATAGACCCACAAAAAGCAAATTAGGAAAAAATTTGGGTCAAGAATAAAATGATTTGCTTTTAGGTGTTGGCTGACTCAGAGTCATGATGAGAGGAATAAGAGGGAAACAGGAAAAAGGGGTGGAAAATTAAAGAATTACTATTGTATTTAGTGGAACAAGAACTAGATAAAATGGAGAGCCAGGAATGGGAGCACTGCTAATGTGTTAAAAAGGTGAAGTAAAAACCCTCCAAAATTCCACAAACTTAAGTTTGAGTCCCAGATAAGATAATTTGTTCGTTATTGAAGTTTGAATGAGAGAAGACATAAAGTAGAGAGGAAGAGACTAATATAGAGGGAGAAAAGAGAGAGAGAGAGAGAGAAAAGATAGAACAACTTAAAAGAAGAAAAAAGAAAAAGGAGGAGAGAGAAAGAGAGAGTTAGGGGTTTTGGATTGCAACCCTCAAAGAGAGAAAGGAGGAGGAAAGAAAAGATAATGGGAGATGTAACACTTATGGGTAGTGTAGTTCAAAGAGAGGCGAGAGTAAGACTGAGAGAGAATTAAATGACCAAATTGGAGTAGAAAAAAAAAATCAAGAATGAAGAAAAGAGACACAGACGAACAAATATAATACAATGGGATAGGTTATAAAATCTGCAGATTATTCTTGATTTTGAGAGGTTGTCGTCTTGCTTTTTCTTTTCTGTCTTTCTGGTCGGTGACTTTGTACCCTGGGTTCTGCCCCTGTGGCACGCTCTGGAAGAGGTTTGCAGTTGATAATTCTCTATGGTAATGTCATGTATTGGGCTTCAGTCTCGTTAGCAGTTGAGGTTCATTAGTGTTTATAGGCTCCAACAGTGAGAGGATCTCTCACTGTGAGAGTATCTCTCACTGTGAGAGTGTTCCTGGAGCCTCTCTCCTAGTCTTTCCTTCCACAATTAGAAGCCTGATAATCCAGCTATGGGGTTGCTGCTGCCTCTGCCTGGATAGTAAGAGTCTCAAAGAGCTTGCAACTGCCCACTCTATTCCCACTAAGCACAGGGCTCTGAATAAGGCTCAGTCAGTCAGACCTGCCAGCATAATCAAGCGTGGCTTCCTCTCACTCAAAGACCTCTGGCTCTGCCCCTCTGTGGGATAACTCGAGTGCCCACTCCTGAGGCGTTCGGAGGAATCTCTTGCCCACTCTCTGTGCACACCCACCAGGATGTCAGACCAGACAGGTCACACTTCGAGTGAAATCCCTACGCACACGGAAAAGATCGAGCTTTGGAATTGGCTTTCGCTCTATCCTCGTGCGGCTTTCCCAAGGGGCTAGGGCTGCCTGAGATTCCGCTCCTGGCTCGCTCACAGACCTGCTCCTCTGTGGGAAAAACACGGGCGCCCACCTCTGAGGAGTTCGGAGGAATCTCCTGTCCACTCTTCCTGTGTGCGCACTGACCAGATTATGAGTTTCAGGCGGGACGCCTCTCACTCCGAGAAAGCCCTCTGCCCACACGGAAAAGTTACTGGGTTGGAATTGACTTTCGCTCTGTCCCCGTGCGGCTTTCCCAGGGCGCTGGGGCTTCCGCTCCTGGCCCGCTCACAGGCCTCTGACTCTGCTCCTCTAAGGGAAAACACGGGCGCCCACCTCTGAGGAGTTCGGAGGAATCTCCTGCCCACTCTGCGTGCGTGCGCACTGACCAGATTATGAGGATCGGGCGGGACGCCTCTCGCTCCGCGAAAGCCCTCCTCCCGCACCAAAAAGTTCCGCCGTTGGAGTTGGCTCCAGCTCCCTCCCTGTGCCCGGTCCCCTCAGGGCGCTGGGGCTCCTAGGAGATGCTGCTTTTTGCCCACACAGAGACCTCTGACTCTGCTTCTCTGTGGGTTAGCACGGGCGGCGCCCACCCCTGAAGTGTTTGTAGGAATCTCTTGCCCACTAACCACGCCAACCAGGAGATGCGGAAAATGGCTGCCCCACTTGTCTTACTTTGTCTGGGTTTGGCACGCGCGTTTTAGCTTGAATTGCCCAGGTTTTTCCACGGCTTGGATCTTCGTGCCACAGCCTGGTTTAGCTGTTTGTACCGTAGCCTGGAACTATCCACTCCCTATGCCCGCCTTAGTTTCTATATTCTCAGTTCTCAGTGAAAGCCATCCTGTTTGGATTAGAGAGGAAGGCGGAGCATTTCTTACTCCTTATTTCCCCCGGAGTTTGACCATATATTTAGCCAATCTTTCGCTTGATCCTACCTTCGGGTGTGTTGTGAAGCATCTGAAGACTCCAAGGATAGGTTTTTCTGTTTCTGGTTGGAGAACTTGTTGAGTTTATGGGGAGATTTTCGGTATCGCTTCCTACCGCGCCATCACTGTGACGTCTCTCTTCACTTTCAGAATTTTAAGTGCTACCCATAGACTGATGACTCCAAAATATTAATTTGTAGTTTTGATTTTTCAAAGTGGTATGTACAAATGCTTTCTGCATCTCCATGCAGATGTGCTTTGAGAACCTCCAATTCAAGGTAAACTAAGGTGTTGCTTGTTGAGACCTGTGTGTCTCCTCTCTTTCAGTTAATGGTGGACCCAGTGCTGAGGAAGAAACTCAGGAGCCATTGTAGGCTTTTTCTGCTCTTTCAGATACACATCCAACTCAGGACTGAGTCTTACTGATTCTGGCTCCTGACTGCTTGTGATCGTCACCTCCTCTTTATTATTTCTGCCTTGGTGCAGTGCCCTCATTGCAGACCACCTTGAGAATCAAAACACCTTTCTTCCTGAACTGCCTCCTTCCATTTATCCTCCTTAAAGTCAAACTCCACACAACTCAGAGAGTGAAATATGAAAAACAGAAATCTAACCAGGCTACTATTTCCTTGTTGATATCTCCTCACTGGTTCTACATTGACTATGGCAAACATTTTTATACTAAAGAAAGAGGGACCTATTATTGGGTGCTGGAATGAGTTTAGTACTTGCAATCAGAGTTTTAAAGAAAGTTAAATAGGATAGGATAGACAACAGAACATTTCTCAGATAGTGACAGTAAGTAAATGTTTGCAAAATTTGTACTTCTATGTTGTGTGTGTGTTACTAGGTAACTGAAAAATGCACTTTTCTTTTTTTTTAACTGGCAATCCTGATTTAACAAAAATAAAATCTATTTATCAAAAGAACTTACTTCTGAAAATTTGCTACAGAAATGAATTCTGGGACTGAGGAGCATAAATGCAATCCCCAGGAAGCATAGAGGTATCCTCTCCATAAGTGAAAAATAAGTCTTACTTTATCTTTGCAATTTACTCAAATTTTGCATTCTTGTTACAAATAAACTATATTTGTCCTATTATAAATGTGATTTGTGTGTGTGTGTGTTTGTGTGTGTGACAGAGACAGACAGAGAGAGGGACAGTTAGGGACAGACAGATAGGAAGGGAAAAAGATAAGAAACATCATTTCTTTGTTGCAGCTTCTTAGTTGTTCATTGATTGCTTTCTCATTTGTGCCTACCGTGGGGCTACAGCAAAGCCAGTGACTCCTTGCTTAAGCTAGTGACCTTGGGCTCAAACCAGCGACCATGGGGTCATGACTATGATCCCATGCTCAAGCCAGTGATCATGGACTCAAGCTGGTAAGCCCATGCTCAAGCCAGATGAACCTGCGCTCAAACTGGCAACCTTGGGGTTTTGAAACTGGGTCCTCTGCATCCTAGCCAACACTCTATTCATTGTGCCAACTCCTGGTTAGGCTAAATGTGATGTTTTAAATTAGTGATCTTTAAATGTGTCTTTTTACCCTGAGACTTTAAATAGTCCTGCCACATCACCTAGGACACACGTGTTAATCGTCAACCTGCTTAGCATAGGTACCTGTCTTTTGGTGACCCACCGCTATCTTTGAGGACTCCTTTGCCTTGTACTTTGAGTTCCAGAAATACTCAATAGCCTTTGTGTCTCCCTCTCCCTTTTCTTCCATGACTGTGCCCTTCATCCTCTGCTCTTGGTCTAGCTGCTGTGTCAAATGTCTCCCATTTTGCCCTTCTCCAGGATCACTCCTTTCCTTATGTTACAGCTCCGCACAGGGGACATTATCCCAATGGGAAGCCACCCCAATCCTAAACTGTAATTTGAGCCTCCCTGACCCCCCTGTATGCTGAGGTGACCAGGCAGCTGCAGAATCCTGTCCCAAGCTTGCAGGAGGTAAGATGATACAGAGTACAATCATGTTTAAAGAGTCTTGGTTCCTGGCGACCCTGTCATCAGCCTGGCAGAATTTAACATTTATTTCCTGAGCTGTTATTGCAACAGAATGTTATCTTTGAATATTAATTTGTGCTTTGCTGGCTGCATTTAATCACTTCCCCTTCTAGGCAGGTAGCTGAAAGACTTTTGGAATCATTACCTCTGGGAGGAAAGTAGAAACTGCTGAGTTGAGTCTCATGCTTTTTGTCTAGTGGTTCATGTGCAGTGTCCTGGAAGGGACGGACAGGCGGTGGCGGCGCTAGGAGGACACCTTTGTAGACAAGCAGAGAGAGAACAGATACTACCAAAAGGGGAGATAGCAAAAGAGGCTAGCAGGAAACCCTCAGGGGTCTGCATGGGGTATTGAGGGGGACTGGACCCTTTCGTGGGGTTGTCAGCCTTGCCAAAGGCACCAGATCCCCCAGAGAGGCAAGGATATAGCAGAGCTGCTGGCCCTGGAGGATCACATGAGCTGGAGTGTCCGGTGCCACTGGACACCAGAGCACAGAGCAGGGCCTCCCAGGGTCGAGAAGGAGGAAGGCTCAGCCCTGAGCAGCAAGAAGCCCAACAGTGATATGTTTGTCACATCTACTGGGGGGTTGAGTAGGACTCAAGTTGATTTCAGGAAAATGGAAGAAGAGTTGAGTTGGCTCTTACCTGCTTTGGTTTATGGACTAAGTTTCATGTCTGTCATATTTTTTTCTTTATATATTTGATATTGTTTTTCTTATCTCATGAATAGCTTACATTTGTATAAGTTAGTGCATTATGTACATCGGCTCGTTTAATTCTCACAATTCTTATAAGGTTAATCCTCTTGCTATCTTTATTTCACAAATAAGAAAATGGTGACATATAAAGACTGCCCTAAATTTTGGCTAATGAGTGGTAGAATCTGGATTTAGACCTAGGCTGGCTGGGTCTGGAGTCCATGCACTCACCCCTACTCTATCCTGTCTCACTGGTGCTGGGTTGCTGGTTGATACCATCACTTAGAGCAGTGATTTCCAACCAGTGTGCCACAAGAATTTTTAAGACATGCAATACCTTACTATTTAGTCAGAGGCACTGACCTCTTTTCCCTTAGATTGTCAACTAAAAAAAAATGACAACAGCCAACACAATAGCTGTCCGGTGTGAATGAATCAAAATTATACCTGTGTTTTTTTCAGATTGGCAAAAATATTATATATTTCTTGATGTGCCATGGAATTTTAGTAGTTTATATGTGTCATGAGATGATAAAGGTTGAAAATCACTACCATAGAGGATCATACCTGTGCTTCTTTCTTCTTTGAGAGCTTAACTCAGTGAGGAGAATCAAGGGTGATCAACAAATAAATACAGGGTGACTCACTGGTTGATTCACTTACCTGCCCTGAAAGAAGCCCCCCAGCTCCTCAGTCCTGGCCTCTACCTGACACTCTTTGGCTTAGTAGAGAAGGGGATTGGAGATGATCTCTTTTCCATCTTGATTTCCCCCCTTTTCTGACTTTCTGTTGCCTGCCTAACCCTTGGAGAGCAACAGCTGGGTTACCCACAGGCTGACTGTGGCTTTGTCCTCTCAGGCTTTTGAGGGGCTGTCCAGTGGGGAGGTGAGGGCATCCTGGAGTTCTGAATTTCAGTTACTCTCCTCTCCCTGATGAACTCTGTAGGTCACTCCTAGGAGTTTCCTTAGTACTTGGCAGTAGGAACCCAGGGATTCTCTGTAGCAAAGATGTTTGGGGCTGTGGTGGTCAAAGAGAAAATCCCCAAGAAAAGTTTGCTTGTAATTTTTGTTAGAAGGTATGTAAAAGTCTCTTTCAGTGCAGAGAGATAAGGCTCCCAGGGAGACCAGATTCCTTCTGCAGCTCACACTCTTATTTCCTGGAAAAGAGGTCACATTTGGTTTCTGTGACTTGATTTGAAATCATTGAAATTGAATATGTCATCCAGACAGAAGCACTGTATGCCTGAGCTGTCTGCACAACAAGGGTGACAGTGTGAACTCTCACTGCAGACTAGTCCAGGGCCCAGCCAGGGATGACAGAGGGGCAATTCATGCTCATCCGGGGGCCTGCATGCTCTATGAATTCCTGGAGGAAGCCGCATGACCAAGGGCTTTTGTAGCTCAGGAGCTAGAGGATGAAATATGAGCCATTTCTGTTTCCTTGCCTTGTTCTCATCCAAACCCAGGAAGTGGAATGAGCTGAGATCTGGGGAAACAGAGGAGCAAGCTGGTTCTGGAAAGCTTATGCTGGCTTCTGACAGGACTGTGGCCTTTTTCTTCTGATTCCTGTGAGGCTGACCCCAACCCGTTCAGTGTCAGGAATGTCAGACCTTTCAAAATCAGAGCAAGTCATCAAACATGAATGACCACAGGCAGAACCCCCCTCCCCCCCGCCCCGTGGGAGGATTCCACCTTGGTTGTTTGGAGTATTGATTGAATTTGGTAGTTTCTCAAAAGTGCTCCTGCAGCTGCGGATGATACTGGGGGATGGATCAGGGCTACATGCCAGAGCAGTCACTCCTGCAGTGTGTACTGGCCGCACTCCCGAGCAAATGAGGGAAGATTATTCATAATAGGTTGTGTCTCTCCAGGGCTTGCTGAGAGTTAGCCATGAACCAGTTTTCTGGCTTTTGCTGTAAGTTCCATATTTGTTCAGCTGTACAAATCTACCCCTCCCCAAATCCGATTAGAGAGCCAAAGAGAGCCATTGTTTCTTCATGATAACACCACTTTGTAAACTTGAGAATAGAGCTGTTGGGCCCTCATTCATGTAAGCCCCACTCTGCATGTAAGGCCAGCCTTAAAGTAACTGTTCCCACTGGTCAGGTGGCCCACAGCGAGAGTAGCCCCGGTTTGATCTTAGGTACATTGGTCATCCTGCAAACCTCCACCTGGATGGACACAAGCTCTTAGCCCCCTCTTTGTCTTGGTCCAGGCAAGCCCTTGGGGCATAAAGTGATGGGGAAGTTCCCGTATTTACCTCTGCCCCCTTCCGTAGCATGGATCTCTACTGCAGCTGCCGGCGCTATGCATTTCTGCAGGCATGTCTTTGTATGTCAAGATGCAGAGTGTTGTCTTGTCTAGAGCTAGAGGGTTGCCAATAGGGATGTCATGTGTTCTGGATGTGTTTGTGTAATTAAAACAATTTTTTTAAAATTACAGTTGACATACAATATTGCATAGTTTCTGGTGTACAGCCTTATGATTATACTTCATAAATTTATGTAACTTACAAAGTGATCACCCCGATAAATCTAGTATCCATCTGATACCACACATAGTATTAGGTTATTACTGACTATATTCCCTATGTTGTATTTCATGCCCCATGACTATTTTGTAACTACCAATCCATACTTCTAAATCCCTTCACCTTTTTTACTTAACCCCTACCTCCTCCCATCTGGCTACCATAAAAACATTCTTTGTATCTATGAGTCTGTTTCTGTTGTACATATTAGTTTGTTTTGTTTTTTAGATTTCACATATAAGTGAAATAATCTGGCATTTGTCTTTCTCTGTCTGACATTCCACTTAGTATAATACTTTCTAGGTCCATCCATGCTTTCATAAATGGCAAGATTTGATTCTTTCTTTGTGGCTGAATCATATTCCATTGTATACATGCACCACTTCTTCTTGATCTGTTCATCTATTGATAGGATAGATACTTTGGCTGCTTCTATATCTTGGCTATTGTAAATAATGCTGCCATAAATATATGGATATATATGTTTTCTTAATGTAGTGATTTGGATTTCTTTGGATAAATACTCAGAAGTAAAGTTGCTAGGGCCTTCTTTGTTTCTTGTTTTATAGCTCTTGTTTTATAGTCTATTTTGTCTGGTATAAGTATTGCTACCCCAGCTTTTTTGTTCGTTTTTTTTCATTTTCATAAAATATCTTTTTTCATCCCTTTACTTTCAACTTGTGTCTTTCCTTAGTCATAGGACTTATATTCAGCTAGATTTCAGGTTGTTCTGAATGATGGATGTTCTTTAGTTTAGTTGTAATTTTGATGTAGTTGTGGGAGGTTCTGAGTACCATGCTTACCTATGGCACCATCTTGACAGGAAGCCCTGATTTTGTGTGATTTCAAGCTCCCAGCTCCTCTCTGTCTGGGTGAAGTAGAAAGATGACTCTAAGGCAGAGGTCTCAAACTCGCGGCCCACGGGCCGCATGCGGCCCGCCGAACAATTTTGTGTGGCCCGCAGACTAATCCACGAAGTTCAAAATATTTTGGATAAAATTAAGTAAGCCTAGGGGCCTACTTGTATTTTTCATTTCTCTAGCATCCTAGCTAGATATAGCTTAGTTAACAGCAGTTGTGATGCGAACTACAGTTTCTGGTCGTTTTGTGACACTGAGTAAACTGCATGTACGATTGTGCTTGTTGTACTGATTTTTTTTGTTTTCAACTGCAGTGAGAAAAGTGTTGCATAACAGTTGCCTTTTGTAGCCTAGTGCGGCCCGCCGAAGGGCTGTGATCTTGCTCTGCGGCCCACATGCTGAGTTGAGCTTGAGACCCTTGCTCTAAGGTGACTGGAGAGAGTAAGAGGAGCAGATGCTCTCACATATTCTCCCCTGTTATCAACGTTCCTTCTGCCGGTCCTTCTAGGCAGGAGCTGCTCTGCCCTCAGCAGTCTAATCCTTTGTACTGGCCATTCCCAGGATCTTTCTCAGAGCTCAGTCCTGGACCATCTGGGAAGAGTCTCCCACAGGAGCAATGTGATCTTTATTCAGTGCAGAGTAGGAGATGGTCACTCTGGAGGGCATAAGATACCTTCATTAAAAAAGAGATCTGAGTCCTGCCTCCTTCATGGCATCTGCAGCTGAATTTTTGAATCAGTGCAATAAGAGAATTACAGAGGAAACAAGAAAAAGTTCATGAGCCTGAATTTTCTATAGCTCCATGTGTTCCCCAGTGTGCATAAGATGAGAGTTAGAGCTGAGTGTCAGGCCTTCCTTGACCTGGATATCTACTTGAGAGTTATGCCCTAGACCACACTTCTAATCACAAAGTTTCATGAATTCTAACCACTGGTCTATGCCCTACTTTTGATGCAATCTTCTTACCCAGGCTGATAGCAGCCATCTCATTTAGGATATTGCTTCTTATGGGTTAGACCTAGTTAGTCATTTTTTCTTAGCTTTTTGCTTAAAGGAGACCTGTGGATATGAACTTTTGTCAGAGTTGTCTGGACCTAAGTCTATACCATTGATCCTGTCTCAAAAAATGAGGCTGGTTTTTGAATTTTAGACCTTTTGGCATTTAGGAATGGAAGAATGAACATCAAAATGTTGTATTGTCCTCTTTGGAGAAGTATCTATTAATTTCTTTTGCCCATTTTTTGATTGGATTGTTTATCTTCCTGGTGTTGAATTTTACAAGTTCTTTATAGGCAGATGAAAAAATGTTCAACATCACTAATCATTAGAGAAATGCAAATTAGAACCACAGTAAGATATCACTTCACACCAATCAGAATGGTGCTCATTAACAAAACAACACAGAATAAGTGCTGGCGAAGGTGTGGAGAAAAGGGAACCCTCCTCACCACTGGTGGGAATGCAGACTGGTGCAGCCTCTGTGGAAAACAGTATGGAGATTCCTCATAAAAATTAAAAGTGAAACTGCCTTTTGACCCAGCTATCCCACTTTTAGGAATATATCCTAAGAATACCACATCACTGATTCAAAAGAAGAAACGCACCCCCATGTTTATGGCAGCATTGTTCACAATAGCGAAGATCTGGAAACAGCCCAAGTGTCCATCAGTGGACGAGTGAATTAAAAAGCAGTGGTACATATACACAATGGAATACTATGGGGCCATGAAAAAGAAGGAAATCTTACCTTTTCTGACAACATGGAAGGACATGGAAACTATTATGTTAAGTGAAATAAGCCAGGCAGAGAAAGAAAAATATCATATGACCTCACTCATTTGAGGAATCTAAGGAACAATTTGAACTGAGGAGTGGAATAGAGACAGAGGCGGGATCAAAGGGACCAGAAGGAAAGCTGTCAGAGGGAAGGGGGATGAGAGGATGGGATCAGAGAAGGGAAGAGATTAGTGAAATATATACACATAGCACAGCATTATAGAGAGCAGGACAGCAAATCCTGGAGGGAAAGGGAGAGGGTGTTGGGGGGAGGAGGGCAAGGGGGTGTTAGGGGAACAAAGGGGTAGAGGGATGTATTCAGTGGGACACTTGAATCTATGTAAACACAATAAATTAAAATTTTAAAAAGTGCTGTATTGAACATAATGGTGGGCAAACTTGCCAAAGCCTGGAAATGATTTCTTTCCCCTAGCACTAAGACAATTGGTCTAATTTACCAAAAATTAATTTACCAGTTGTTGAATGATAAATTTGCTAAGTTTACCAAATTACTTTATTTATAAAGACTTGAACAATACATATAGGCTGGGTTGGCCAGCCTCAGATGGCTCAGGGGAGTCAGAAACAATGGTCTCTGGGAATAGCCCTGCAGGAGGCATGCAGGAGATTTTAGGGGGCACTACTGCTCAGACTGCAGTGTGCATTGAGTAACAGGTGGGGAGCTGGGTGGGGGCTCACTGCATTTTTGACCATTCAATTCTTGTTTTTATACCACTTCTTTCCTTTTTTCCTTCCTTCCTTCTTTCCTTTTTTCCTTCCTTCCTTCTTTCCTTTTTTCCTTCCTTCCTTCCTTCCTTCCTTCCTTCCTTCCTTCCTTCCTTCCTTCCTTCCTTCCTTTCTTCCTTCTTTCCTTCCTTCCTTTCTTTCTTCCTTCCTTCCTTCCTTTTCTTCTTCTTTCACCATTCTTATTTTTAGAGGCTATTATGCTAAGTGAAATAAGCCAGTTAGAGAAAGACAAGAGTTGTATGATTTCATTTGGATGTGAATCTAATGAACAGAATAAACAGATAAACAAAATAGAAACAGATTTATAGATACAGAGAACAGATTGATAGCTGTCAGAGGATATGGGGGTTGGGAGGCTGGGTGAAATAGATGAAGGAATTAAGCAAAGGAAAAAAATTTGTAGACACAGACCACAGTGTAGGGATTGCAGGAGGGAAAAGAGGGGAGGTGGGGGAGAGTAGAGGGGAGTAGATGGTGAAGGAAGGAGACTTGACTTGGGGTTGTGAACACAGTACAATATACAGATGATGTGTTATAGAATTGTACACCTAAAATCTGTATAATTTTACTAACCAATGTTACTCTAATAACTTCAATAAAAGATAAACAATATAGATTTGACATAAAAAAGTCAGCTCACAAAAAATAGATAGATAGATGATAGATAACTAAATAAAAGTCAGCTCACTTGGTGCACTCATCACTGGCTGTTTTGCCTCACACATTTCCCGTCCTCACATTATGGCATTTGTCTGGCTCTTCATCTCTCCTCTCTCCCCTTTCAATCTGGCGCAACACCCAGTCCTCTCACGGTCTCCTGTGAAGCAACAGTTTAGCTGTCTCCTTTATTGCTTTTGTTTCTGATGACTCTCAAATTTTCAAGGTGTGCCTCTACCAAATCAGACTGTCCAAAACAAAAGCAGCTTCTTTCCCAAGAGAGATTATAGTACCTAAAAATAATTTTTTTCTACATGTAAGCACACCCTTTGATTTTTGGAAAATAGAAGAAAAATAAAACCAAAATTTTGCAAACCCAGTGAGATAGCCTTCATATATTAGGCACTCAATAAATATTTTAGAAATTAACAAATGGTTGGATTTTGTATGAAATTTTATGATATTCTTCCTTCTGAGGTCATAGAGTGGAAGGATGCTAGGAGATTGGATGTTCAGAGTAAACAGCTTCTCTTGGCTTTGTCTGAAATCTTAGAGAACAAAGAGAAAACTAAGCTCAACAGATTGGTAGGTCAGATAGGTGCTTCACACAGAAGCTCTTGCTAGAAAATAAGGGTTATGTCCAGAGTCCTTCCTGACTTCTTAGAGTTCTCAAGTGTGGCACCTGGGGCTGGTGGATATGGGATGTAGGTTTTTTGGACCAAAGATGAGAATCCCAGGCACCAGATTTTATCTTGAAAAATTAAAATGTATATTTCTAAAGGGATTTAAAGGACTGGCTTACTTAAGTTTTAAGAGCAAAGGAAACTGTCCCATTGGGAAGAAGGTGCCTACATAGAGAAGGAATTGAGGTCAGTACTTCGTATCAGTGGGAATCAGGTCTTGGTGGGATTGACTTTGAGACTGGTGGTATATGCATTGTGTATAAAACTGTCTTAGTCTACTTGGGCTGCTGTAACAAAATACCATGGAACTGACTGTCTTAAATAACAAAAATTAACTTTCTCATATCTCTGGAGGCTGACTAGTCAAATGTGTGTCCAGATTTACTAGATCCTTTTGGACCTGTTGTTTCTATCATTGGCCCAACCTACTTTCAGTCTTAAATCCAGACCACTCAGAATTCATTGGAAAGGGCTTTATCTGAAGTGGGAATTTTAAAAAATGAATTAGAGAAACCTGTTCATGGTGTTGGACTAGAACTTAAGGCAAAACAGGAGCTCAGGTAAGATTAATAGATGATATCCTTATAACCCACACTATATTCCTATTGATGTGATCCCCCTCTTTCTATTACTGAGATGTGATTAGTTCAAAGCCAAGAGGAATTATAATCTAATCCTTCTAGTACATAGAACACACACACACACACATTTGACTTTAGTATTTGAATAATAAAATTTCAGAGAATAAAGCAAAATTGCCAATTAAAAGTATATATAATAAAGGTTTAGATTAAACTAGATGCTTATATTGCTTTTACCACATATATGTGGAAATGATTTTTATTTTTTGAAAGGGTAATTTCTGATATTGTGAAGTATGGTGGTGTTTTAAGTCTTCCTTTTTAAAATATATATGCATATAAAACATGGCTCTCTATTTTTTTAGCTTCACGATGAATTTACAGACTAGCAGTAACTAATAGCCAACATTTAAAATTTAATCCCTTGGGGTAGTTCATTCTATGACATTGAAGAACCACTCTGTCCCTCTACCCCCAAATGTGAAAATCAAAGGCAGTAATAGCTTAGTTTTTTTTTTCTTCTTTTTTTTTTAGGCAGAGATAGACAGGGACAGACAGACAGGAACGGAGAGAGATGAGAGCATCAATCATTAATTTCTCGTTGCGCATTGTGACTTCTTAGTTGTTCATTGATTGCTCTCTCACATGTGCCCTGACCGCAGGCCTTCAGCAGACCGAGCAACCCCCCGCTAGAGCCAGTGACCTTGGGTCCAAGCTGGTGAGCTCTTTGCTCAAGCCAGATGAGCCCGCGCTCAAGCTGGTGACCTCGGGGTCTCGAACCTGGGTCCTTCCGCATCCCAGTCCGACGCTCCATCCACTGCGCCACCACCTGGTCAGGCAATAGCTTAGTTTTGTACTTATCTGAGAGTATATTCTGGTATGAGAATCAAGTAACAAAAGACCAAGTGAATGTCAGGGTGAAACAAGATGTAGGAAACCTTGAGATGCATGAGAGAAATAATACTCATGACTGGATACTGTGAAGGGCAACTGGTTTTTGTGTGAACAATCAGGTAAAGGAAGGAAAATGGACAAGAAGGGCCCAGTAAGGACAAGGGCTCATAAAGACACTTAAGGCAAATGGGATTATAACGTAGATATAAAAGAGAAAGCAGAAAGAAAAGTGGATGGAAAAGCAAATGACACACACTGTCCATTATTGGAAGTCCCACATCTTTCCTTAATAGAGATCACCGAATTCTAGGTCTTCATTTTGCCTCACTAACGCCCCTTCATCTTGCTTCTTACTATTCCCTACAAAAAATAGTTCCTACTCTGACCCCCTGAGGTCTCAAGGATCACTGATCAGAATCTGAAATCTGGTGACCTCTTGGTTATCAACCGCTCTAGAATGTGGAAGGGTTATTTTTAAAACAGAAATCCAAGGCCTGAATCATAAATTTCCAAAGATTAAAAAAATGTATACTGCTATGCCAGTGGGTAACTACCTATTCAATAACAAGCTAGCACTCACTGACCATCACACCTCAACTATATCCTTTGCTACATTGATGGTAGAAACTCCACCACTTCACTATTTTTTCTTGGAGGAACAGCACTACTCTCTATTGAAAAGGGAAGTGTTGGCCTGACCTGTGGTGGCGCAGTGGATAAAGTGTCCACCTGGAATGCTGAGGTCACCAGTTTAAAACCCTGGGTTTGCCTGGTCAAGGCACATATGAGAGTTGATGTTTCCTGCTCCTTCCCCACTTCTCTCTTTCTAATCTCTAAAATGAACTAAAAAAAAATGTCTTAAAAAGGGAAATGCCCACGAGACACTAATTTATCTACTCATTAGAAGTTATGTATACATTAATAGGAGTTAGTCTATTTGGAACTTTGCCCGTGTATTCTAAGGAGGGTCGTGGTGGGTGGGGAGGCAATGGGGGAGGGCAGTAAAAGGGAGGCAAAGACAGATTTCATCTACTTCACACCAGTGCAGAGGTCTGACCCTGGTCCTCTTCTCACTTCCTGTCCCTCAGTAAGCGCCAACCTGGGGTCAAGGGACAATCTGCCCTCAGCTTTCTTAAGCCCTCCTGTTCAAGACAATGACTTCCAGATTTTCCAGGGACACTGACACTATTACCCCTGGAGTCCTAGTGAGACTCTTTTCCTGGTTACATGAACTGCAGCTGTTTTTGGTGTGACTGGCATTTTTGATTATGTCATTGACAAGTGTGCATTTCAACATTTCATTATTTAGAATACACATGCAATTATTTATAATGAATCACTGATAAAATCTGGGGAAGCCCTTTCTCAATGTGTAAATGATTTGCTGTGAAAATTTTTACTTTGGTGACCTATCTCATTTTTATCTCAAGAATTTGGATATTATTTCCTGATGACTTGATATATTATACATTAATTTTTCATACATTTATCCTTCCATTGACCATTTATTGAATCTATTACTTTTCACTTACCCTAAGGGCTCTATGAATATAAAAATGAATAAAAACGGGATAGGGGAGAGACAGATATGTAAAAGCAGTTACAAAATTCAGGGTATTAGGGAAGTACAAAGTGTTTTGGAACTAGTAAAACTACTTTTAGGAAAGTAAAATTCTTTTTCTCAGCTTGTTTGAAAACAACCATGTGTTTTGGTTATTAATCTTATTGGGTTTTTTTTGGTCAGGGAACACTAGTCTTCCTGATAACTCACGTTGATGCCTTTGATACATTTTTTTTTTTTACAGAGACAGAGGGAGAGTCAGAGAGAGAGATAGATAGGGACAGACAGACAGGAACAGAGAGAGATGAGAAACATCAATCATTAGTTTTTGTTGTGACACCTTAGTTCATTGATTGCTTTCTCATATGTGCCTTGACTGTGGGCCTTCAGCAGACCAAGTAACCCCTTGCTTGAGCCAGCAACTTTGGGTCCAAGCTGGTGAGCTTTGCTCAAGCCAGATGAGCCTGCACTCAAGCTGGCAACCTTGGGGTCTCGAACCTGGGTTCTCCGCATCCCAGTCTGATGCTCTATCCACTGTGCCACCGCCTGGTCAGGCTTGTTTTATTTCTGACCCAAATAGAATTTTTACTTAGTTCCCTTCATGTGATAACAGGGAGAGCAAATTTCACCTCATCTTTATGTCTTACATTAAAAAAAACCACCACATATATTTATAATAAAGTAATCTAGTTAGCTTTTTACTTTTAGGTCAGCATGGGCTTCTATGAATGACAGACCTGCTTTTTCCCTTGGAGAATCACTTTTGTTCTTTCTTAAATTAAGTAGGCCCATCATTCTGTATTTTCTTCCATTCAAACTTTTTCCTAGAAAAAATATTATTTTTCAAATATTCAAACCACAAAGTGAAACAACAGAAACCAGTGTTCTTACAACTGGGCTGATATGTGTGTGCTTGTTTGTGTTTGTGTGTGGGAAGTGGGGAGAAGTGAGAAGTGGCAGATTCTAATGCCATGTAGACCAAGCTATTAAATAACTGAACATATATGGAGACCTAAGTGGAAACTTACCAACCAAAAATTAGAAAGGACTTATGAATCTAAGCTCTAACTTATTTCCAAAGTATAATGTTGGTCTACTGACATTTTCTACATGCACTATGTAATTGGCATTGTGAGACCAGACTGTGGAGAACGTGGGAACCTGAAGTTCACAGTTGCCAAGTTAACATCTTTATGTCCTTGAACAGAGGAAGGGATAAGATTGTCACAAAATCACTCATGGAAGCCCCATACAGCATTCTTTCTGTTTCCCTTTCATTATTAACATGACTTAGAAGTCCCAGAGACCTATGCTTTGTCTTTCTGCTGCTGTGCTTTAGGGTACTGTGTGTCAGGCGGTCATCATACAGATGCCTAATAAAGCCCAGAGTGTGTAATTATATCTGCATCCTGTGAACATACATTTATATAGGTTGCATTCATAAGCTATTTTCTTCCCACTCCAGAGGGGCTTTGGTGACACAGGTGTTAAGACTACTCCTCATCATCTTCAAGGAACCAGTTTTCCTTTTTGATGCCTTTCAATGCTGGGGCCTTAGAAAAAATCTGTCATATGTGAAAATTATAGTATAGAGGGGCATGAGAATAGAGAATGAGGCCATTGGCAGTTTGCTAACCCCAGGGCAGAGAAAATGATTTCAGAATCGGTTTTCTTGATAGGGATGTCACACGTTCATCCAACTTTTAAAAAGAGGGTCTCAAGAGCTGCATGAGGCCTGGAGAGGCCTTGGTGTGAAGTCTTTTGTCCCAGCCATCAGTTTCTCACAGATGTAGTCAGGACTGAGGGTGCTGGAGTTGAGTTCAGATCAGTGTTTGAATTTGGTCCTAGCCAAAATGTCTGTGAACACATATGTTTCATACCAAATGGTCATTGATATTTGGTTCTGTCAAACACATCCATGCTTAGAAAACATTACTGTGTTCAAATAGCCCATATTTATTGTTACTTTTGGTTTACAGAATAATACATAAATAATGCTAGCATGGATCAAGGACATTTGAATGTGGACCAAATCTCTCCATGGATATTTTGGAAAAGACCAAGTTTCAAGGACCTTTTGGCATGGACAAAAATGTCTCAGGGGACACTTGACCTGCAAGGGAAAGAATGTTATCCTCACCTGTTCTCTGCTTAATTACTCACATCTGTCACAGGGCTGAGGACAGGGGGCCCTTGGTCTTCAGCCTTACATTGATTAAGGGCCTCAAAATTTGGCTTGCGAAACTATCCCCAAAAGAAGGTATACATACGGTTATTAAAATTATTCTTGGGTCAATGCATTAATTTACTAAGTGTAAACATATGAAAATTTCATAATTTTTATAGCAGTGTTTTTGGCATTTCTTCATTTTTAAATATATTTGTTAAATTTCCAAGTTTGAAATGGACTCAGACCTCTCTCATCCTCTGAGAGGCTCTGGATTTAACACCAAACAACAGCCAACATTTGAGGTCCCCTGGGTTTTTGTCCCATGCCAAATGAGCCAGCTGGTCCTTTCTCATAGATGTGGAGAACAGATTAGATTTACTACAATTCTTGATCTTTCTTATACGAAGACTTCAAAGTGGGACCATTGGCATCAGATTTACACTTCATTCTGCATACTTATAGGACACTAGCATTTTTTGACTTATGAGAATTAATATTTCACCAGTTAAAAAGTGCCTTAATTGGGGATATTACTAGCTATTTAAAGTGGGAAGAAAAGTAAAAAAGGCTGAAATGTCCATAGTGCACCAAGATTAAAGTGAAGGAAGGTCTGTCACATGTGCTCAGTACTCCATAGGACAAAGCAGTGGAAATGCAACCCAGAGCTTGAGCATTGTGAAGGGGTGTGTGTGTGTGTGCATGCGCATGCATGATTTGTGCAAACAGCAGTTCAGCACTAGACAGGCCTCTGCGGATGAGCTGAATGCACACAGAAACGGAACTAGCTCAGGAAGAAGCCTCTGATTGCAAACAGTTCTCTGTTTTGCTTTTTTCTGGGCTGCGAGCACTGCCAATGCTATCTGAGCAGTTTCTGCCTCCCATTCCCGTTTGGATTTGGAGACTTAGGTTTCTTAAACTTTCCAGGAGAAATGTCCAATTGGGCCAGTAGGGGAGGCCCTGATGCAATCACAGTGTATTTATTTATTTTTAGATTACAGTTTCCTGTGGGCTCTCTGTTATTAGGTATTTTTTGTTTTAATTTTCCTGACTCTAAAATAAGACGCTCTTTTTTAAAGAAAAATTGAAAAGTATAGGAATATATATTTTCTTTAGAGTAATATGTACTCTAAAGAAGTTAAAAAAAATGTATAATCTCAACAAACACTGTTATTTTAAACTAATTTCTTTCTTTTTTTTTTTTAATAAATTTTTATTAATGGTAATGGGATGACATTAATAAATCAGGGTACATATATTCAAAGAAAACATGTCTAGGTTATTTTGTCATCAAATTATGTTGCAAACCCCTCGCCCAAAGTCAGATTGTCCTCCGTCACCCTCTATCTAGTTCTCTGTGGCCCTCCCCCTCCCCCTAACTCTCTCCCTCCCTCCCTCCCATGTCCTCCCTCCCCCCCCCCCACCCTTGGTAACCACCACACTCTTGTCCATGTCTCTTACTCTCATTTTTATGTTCCACCAATGTATGGAATCATGTAGTTCTTGTTTTTTTCTGATTTACTTATTTCACTCCTTATAATGTTATCAAGATCCCACCATTTTGCTGTAAATGATCTGATGTCATCATTTCTTATGGCTGAGTAGTATTCCATAGTGTATATGTGCCACATCTTCTTTATCCAGTCTTCTATTGAAGGGCTTTTTGGTTGTTTCCATGTCTTGGCCACTGTGAACAGTGCTGCAATGAACATGGGGCTACATGTGTCTTCACGTATCAATGTTTCTGAGGTTTTGGGGTATATACCCAGTAGAGGGATTGCTGGGTCATAAGGTAGTTCTATTTGCAGTTTTTTGAGGAACCACCATACTTTCCTCCATAATGGTTGTACTACTTTACAGTCCCACCAACAGTGAATGAGGGTTCTTTTTTCTCCACAGCCTCTCCAACATTTGCTATTACCCTTCTTGTTGATAATAGCTAATCTAACAGGAGTGAGGTGGTATCTCATTGTAGTTTTGATTTGCATTTCTCTAATAACTAATGAAGCTGAGCATCTTTTCATATATCTGTTGGCCATTTGTATTTCTTCCTGTGAGAAGTGTCTGTTCATGTCCTCTTCCCATTTTTTTATTGGATTGTTTGTTTGTTTGTTGTTGAGTTTTATGAGTTCTTTGTAAATTTTGGATATTAGGCCCGTATCTGAGCTGTCGTTTGAAAATATCAGTTCCCATATAGTTGGCTGTCTGTTTATTTTGATATCAGTTTCTCTTGCTGAGCAAAAACTTTTAATTCTGCTGTAGTCCCATTCATTTATCTTTGCCTTCACTTCTCTTGCCATTGGAGTCAAGTTCATAAAATGCTCTTTAAAACCCAGGTCCATGATTTTAGTACCTATGTCTTCTTCTATGTACTTTATTGTTTCAGGTCTTATATTTAGGTCTTTGATCCATTTTGAATTAATTTTAGTACACGGGGACAGGCTGTAGTCGAGTTTCATTCTTTTGCATGTGGCTTTCCAGTTTTCCCAACACCATTTGTTGAAGAGGCTTTCTTTTCTCCATTGTGTGTTGTTGGCCCCTTTATCAAAGATTATTTGACCATATATATGTGGTTTTATTTCTGGGCTTTCTATTCTGTTCCATTGGTCTGAGTGTCTATTTTTCTGCCAATACCATGCTGTTTTGATTATCGTGGCCCTATAATATAGTTTAAAGTCAGGTATTGTAATGCCTCCAGCTTCATTCTTTTTCCTTAGGATTGTTTTGGCTATTCGGGGTTTTTTATAGTTCCATATAAATCTGATGATTTTTTGTTCCATTTCTTTAAAAAATCTCATAGGGATTTTGATGGGAATTGCATTAAATTTGTATATTGCTTTGGGTAATATGGCCATTTTGATTATATTTATTCTTCCTATCCAAGAACAAGGAATATTTTTCCATCTCATTGTATCTTTTTCGATTTCCCTTAACAATGCTTTGTAATTTTCATTATATAGGTCCTTTACGTTCTTTGTTATGTTTATTCCTAGGTATTTTATTTTTTTTGTTGCAATCGTGAAGGGGATTATTTTTTTGACTTCGTTTTCTAATATTTCATTGTTGGCATATAGAAAGGCTATGGACTTTTGTATGTTAATTTTGTATCCTGCGACCTTACTGTATTGGTTTATTGTTTCTAATAATCTTTTTGTGGAGTCCTTTGGGTTTTCGATGTATAGGATCATATCATCAGCAAAAAGTGATACCTTTACTTCTTCTTTTCCGATATGGATGCCTTTTATTTCTTTGTCTTGTCTGATTGCTCTGGCCAGAACTTCTAGCACCACGTTAAATAAGAGTGGAGAGAGTGGACAACCCTGTCTTGTTCCTGATTTAAGGTAGAAAGTCCTCAGTTTTATGCCGTTTAATAGGATGTTGGCTGATGGTTTATCATATATGGCCTTTATCATGTTGAGATATTTTCCTTCTATACACATTTTGTTGAGAGTCTTAAACATAAAATTGTGTTGTATTTTATCAAAAGCCTTTTCTGCATCTATTGATAAGATCATGTGGTTTTTTTTTTTTTTTTTTTTTAATTCTATTTCTTTTTTTTATAATTTTATTTTTTTAATGGGGTGACATCAATAAATCAGGATATATATATTCAAAGATAACAAGTCCAGGTTATCTTGTCGTTCAATTATGTTGCATACCCACCACCCAAAGTCAGATTGTCCTCTGTCACCTTCTATCTTGTTTTCTTTGTGCCCCTCCCACCCCCTATCCCTCTCCCATTCCCCCATCCCCCCCGTAACCACCACACTCTTATCAATGTCTCTTAGTTTCACTATTATGTCCCACCTACGTATGGAATAATACAGTTCCTGTTTTTTTCTGATTTACTTATTTCGCTTCGTATCATGTTATCAAGATCCCACCATTTTGCTGTAAATGTTCCAATGTCATCATTTCTTATGGCTGAGTAGTATTCCATAGTGTATATGTGCCACATCTTCTTTATCCAGTCATCTATTGATGGGCTTTTTGGTTGTTTCCATGTCCTGGCCACTGTGAACAATGCTGCAATAAACATGGGGCTGCATGTGTCTTTACGTATCAAGATCATGTGGTTTTTGTTCTTTGTTTTGTTGATATGGTGTATTACGTTAACCGTTTTGCGTATGTTGAACCATCCTTGAGATTCTGGGATGAATCCCACTTGATCATGATGTATTATTTTTTTAATATGTTGTTGTATTCGGTTTGCCAGTATTTTGTTTAGTATTTTAGCATCTGTATTCATTAGAGATATTGGTCTGTAGTTTTCTTTCTTTGTTCCATCCTTGCCAGGTTTTGGTATGAGGGTTATGTTGGCCTCATAAAATGTGTTTGGAAGTATTGCTTCTTCTTCAATTTTTTGGAAGACTTTGAGTAGAATAGGAACCAAGTCTTCTTTGAATGTTTGATAGAATTCACTAGTATAACCGTCTGGGCCTGGACTTTTATTTTTGGGGAGATTTTTAATAGTTTTTTCTATTTCCTCCCTGCTGATTGGTCTGTTTAGGCTTTCTGCTTCTTCATGACTCAGTCTAGGAAGGTTGTATTGTTCTAGGAATTTATCCATTTCTTCTAGATTGTTGTATTTGGTGGCATATAATTTTTCATAGTATTCTACAATAATTCTTTGTATATCTATGATGTCAGTGGTGATCTCTCCTCTTTCATTTTGGATTTTATTTATTTGAGTCCTGTGTCTTTTTTCCTTGGTAAGTCTTGCCATGGGTTTGTCAATTTTGTTGATCTTTTCAAAGAACCAGCTCCTTGTTTTATTGATTTTTTCTATAGTTTTTCTGTTCTCTAATTCATTTATTTCTGCTCTGATTTTTATTATCTCCTTTCTTCGGCTGGTTTTGGGTTGTCTTTGTTCTTCTTTTTCTAGTTCCTTAAGGTGTGAAGTTAAGTGGTTTACTTCGGCTCTCTCTTGTTTGTTCATATAGGCCTGAAGTGATATGAACTTTCCTCTTATTACTGCTTTTGCTGCATCCCAGAGATTCTGATATGTCGTATTTTCATTTTCATTTGTCTGTATATATCTTTTGATTTCTGCGCTTATTTCTTCTTTGACCCATTCATTTTTTAGAAGTATGTTGTTTAGTTTCCACATTTTTGTGGGTTTTTCCCCCTCTTTTTTGCAGTTGAATTCTAATTTCAAGGCTTTATGATCAGAAAATATGCTTGGTACAATTTCAATTTTTTCTAAATTTGCTGATATTGTCTTTGTGGCCCAACATATGGTCAATTCTTGAGAATGTTCCATGTACACTAGAGAAAAATGTATACTCTGTCGCTTTGGGATGAAGTGTCCTGTAGATGTCTATCATATCCAGGTGTTCTAGTATTTCGTTTAAGGCTACTATATCGTTATTGATTCTCTGTTTGGATGACCGATCTAGAGCCGTCAGCGGTGTATTGAGGTCTCCAAGTATGATTGTATTTTTGTTAGTTTTTGTTTTAAGGTCAATAAGTAGCTGTCTTATATATTTTGGTGCTCCTTGGTTTGGTGCATATATATTAAGGATTGTTATGTCTTCTTGATTCAACTTCCCCTTAATCATTATGAAATGACCATTTTTGTCTCTGAGTACTTTTTCTGTCTTGTAGTCAGCATTATTAGATATGAGTATTGCTACGCCTGCTTTTTTTTGGGTGTTGTTTGCTTGGAGTATTGTTTTCCAGCCTTTCACTTTGAATTTGTTTTTATCCTTGTTGCTTAGATGTGTTTCTTGTAGGCAGCATATAGTTGCATTTTCTTTTTTAATCCATTCTGCTACTCTGTGTCTTTTTATTGGTAAGTTTAATCCATTTACATTTAGTGTAATTATTGACACTTGTGGGTTCCCTACTGCCATTTTATAAATTGCTTTCTGTTAGTTTTGTATCTAGTTTGATTCTTCTCTTTTGTTTTTCTATCATTTGTTTTTGTTTGTTTGTGTTCCATACTTCTTTCCTCTGTTGCTACCTTTTTTAAGTCGAGTGTTTTTGTGGTGGTTTTTTTAAGGGTGGTTACCATTAAGTAATGAAAAGGGTACCTACCATATTCATTGTAGTACCCTATCTTATAAGTATTTCTGCACTTCATCATCCTTTGCTACTGTTAATCTCCATCCTCTCCCCCCTTTTTTTCCTTTGTTGTCACAGTTTAAGTTTGGTTTTATTGTTTAAACTAACTTATTTCTAAGAGAAAATTTATTCTTATTTAAAATTTATTTGAAATTTTTATTTGAAAATTTATTTGTTCTGTGCATACAATTATTTCACTGAAAATAATAATAACAAATATTAGAATTTTATGCTTGCCCCTCTTAACCTATTTACTGTAACTCTAAAATACTACAGAGGCCTATTGAAATGCCACAAAAGTCTAAAAGTCAAATGATCTATGTCCTGAGCCTTCTGTTTCAGTTTTAAAATGAGCTGTGATGGTTAACACTTCCTGTTTACTCCATATCAGCTACTGTACTAGATTCTTTACATGGATTAACTATTTTAATACTTAAAACTTTATAACAAAAGTACTATTGCTAGATTTCTCTTTTACAAATGGAAAAGTTGAGATGAGCAATATTAGGCAACTTGACCAAGGTTACACACCAGTACGGATTAGCTGGGTTTTTGACCAGCCTGTGTGCTCTGAAACCCTCAGCATTCTTCTCCTAAACTTGAAAGTGCTTAGTTCCTTAAAGAGATAAGGGCCCAGCCACATCAGTCAGGATGTGTTTGAGCACATAAAGGGCAACAAAGCACGTCTCTTTGCTTTGATTTCAGCAGAAACACATCCTCTCTATCAAGTGGTGACAAGCTGCACAGAGGTTTTGCTCAGGCGACAGGCTGAAGATGCATGTGTGTGGCAGGCAGGCTTGTGAGATCACATCCGAAGACGAGCTGGACTCATTTCAGGCCTTTGGAGTGTTCATGCAGACGAACACTAACCCCTCTTTGGCTTAGAAGATTATGGATCTGCAACTTCAAAAGCTGTTTGCAATTTAATATTTGCATCTCACTGCCAAGGTGCTTGTCTTATCTTAAGTCAGTTGGCTGGGGCTTCTCTGAGTAAGCTGGGCGGTTTCCTTCTGAGTTTGGGAGGGAGTTGTGAGGGCAAGAAGAGGGCGAGCTGTGGGGAGGTCCATGTGGCAGAGAAGATGATGTTGGGGGAAGGAAGCAAATTAGGCTGAGAGGAAGGAGTGCAGGAGGAGCAGCAATGGGGGTGGAGGAGGGAGAGGAGGAAAGGCTCTCTCCTAGTGGGGATGGGGTGGGAGGCCCTGCGATCAAAGCAGAAAGAACACAGGTTCAGGGTCAGACAGACTGGCTTAGAGTTCTGGCTCTCCAGCTTTGTGACCTTGGTCAACTTACTAAACCTCGCAAGCCCACGAATCCTTTTCTGCACTATTTACTTTATGATCTCTATTTCTTGCTAGGCTCAGGTTGCCCTTAACACTCCATTCCCACTTCAGTGGGGATGGAAGAATGCTGGCCAGGGAGGCAGGTGATCAGGATTATTTTCTGTCCTTATTCTTCATCAGCTCTCTGACCCTAGGCAAGACAATGCTTTCCTGACGTCTAATTCCCTCATCTGTCAATCTAATAGTACATGCCTAGCTTACACCATGAGATTTTGGGGAGGCTCAAAGGAAAGTGAGTGTTTGAAAAGATTTATAAGCCTGAAAGGATTACACAGCGAGCTGTTTTAGATGCGGGGCTAAAGGAGCAGCCAAGCAGAGAATGTTGGTGGGCTGCAGAATTCTCACTCCGGGATGGCAGGCAGGTTTCAGTATGTGAGCCAGCTCTCAGCACTGGACAGTCTGCCACCTGGACTTGCACATGGAGAAGGATTCTAAGGCCCTGGCTGGGCTCAGTGGGAAAGGGTGATGGTACTGATTAATGTTTGCCATGGACAAAGGAGTCAAAAATGACATATATGCCATATGTTTGCCTTTTTTCTCTAGCCCAGTGATTCCTAAGTCTAGTTGATCATTAGATTCATCTGGATAACTTGGTAAATCTGCCTCATGCTATAGATTTCTGATTTAGTAGGCCAAAGGTGAGATCTGAAATGAGGGCAGAGAATCTTTATTTATTTTTATTAATGCTTTTTTAATCTTTCCATTGATTTGAGAGATGATAGATAGATAGATAGATAGACACACACACAGAGACAGAAGGATCAACTCATCGTTTCACTTAGTTCCATTTAGTTGTGCACTCATTGATTGTCTCTCATACATACCCTGACTGGGGATCGAAGCTGCGACCTCAGTGCACTGGGATGACACTCTACCTACACAGACACCTGGCCAGGGCCTCTTTATTTACTGTTTTTAAAGGACTATCTTTCCAGGTTATTCTGATAGTTGTGTAGCTTTGGACATCATCACTCATGTCTAAAGTGGAGGAGGGATAAAGATTGAGTTTCCTGGAGCTCTGAGAGTTGGAAAACAGAGCACAGAAGAGTTATGCAACTTTTATGCACATGGACATAAGTCTAAAAAATGTAGATTAGGCCTGTGGTTTTTTGTAGGTTGCCTAACTCCTTCACCATTAAACATATTGGTTGCATTGTCTGCGCTGATGAATCTACCACTGGCTTCAGGCCAGATACTTTTCCCTTATAATTCGGGCACTGGCTCCAACAGGGCCAGATTCTAAGGTCCATTTTCCATCCCTGCCACTGCTTTGAATCTACCTCAGTTTGCAACTAGTAGTATTTATGAATCAGGAAAAAGAAAAAGATGAAATTAGCTCTGTGTTAACTAGATGTGCTTTGAAATTTCTGTTTTATATTTAATAATTTTGACTTTAGTTTTTTTTTAATGAATCAAAACTTCCAACAGTATTGTAATTTTGTATGTATTTCTGAAACATGCCGAGGAAGCAGCTGGTATTTTTTTTTTTTTTTTTTTTATAATTTTATTTTTTTAATGGGGTGACATCAATAAATCAGGATACATATATTTAAAGATAACAAGTCCAAGTTATCTTGTCGTTCAATTATGTTGCATACCCACCACCCAAAGTCAGATTGTCCTCTGTCACCTTCTATCTTGTTTCCTTTGTGCCCCTCCCACCCCCTATTCCTCTCCCATTCCCCCCTCCCCCCCGTAACCACCACACTCTTATCAATGTCTCTTAGTTTCACTATTATGTCCCACCTACGTATGGAATAATACAGTTCCTGTTTTTTTCTGATTTACTTATTTCGCTTCGTATCATGTTATCAAGATCCCACCATTTTGCTGTAAATGTTCCGATGTCATCATTTCTTATGGCTGAGTAGTATTCCATAGTGTATATGTGCCACATCTTCTTTATCCAGTCATCTATTGATGGGCTTTTTGGTTGTTTCCATGTCCTGGCCACTGTGAACAATGCTGCAATAAACATGGGGCTGCATGTGTCTTTACGTATCAATGTTTCTGAGTTTTGGGGATATATACCCAGTAGAGGGATTGCTGGGTCATAAGGTAGTTCTATTTGCAGTTTTTTGAGGAACCACCATACTTTCTTCCATAATGGTTGTACTACTTTACATTCCCACCAACAGTGTATGAGGGTTCCTTTTTCTCCACAGCCTCTCCAACATTTGCTATTACCTGACTTGCTAATAACAGCTAATCGAACAGGTGTGAGGTGGTATCTCATTGCCGTTTTGATTTGCATTTCTCTAATAGCTAAAGAAGATGAGCATCTTTTCATATATCTGTTGGCCATTTGTATTTCTTCCTGTGAGAAGTGTCTATTCATATCCTCTTCCCATTTTTTTATTGGATTGTTTGTTTGTTTGTTGTTGAGTTTTATGAGTTCTTTGTATATTTTGGATATTAGGCCCTTATCTGAGCTGTTGTTTGAAAATATCATTTCCCATTTAGTTGGCTTTCTGTTTATTTTGTTATCAGTTTCCCTTGCTGAGCAAAAACTTCTTAGTCTGATGTAGTCCCATTCATTAATTTTTGCCTTCACTTCTCTTGCCATTGGAGTCAAATTCATAAAATGCTCTTTAAAACCCAGGTCCATGAGTTGAGTACCTATGTCTTCTTCTATGTACTTAATTGTTTCAGGTCTTATGTTTAGATCTTTGATCCATTTTGAGTTAATTTTTGTACAGGGGGAGAGACTGTAGTCCAGTTTCATTCTTTTGCATGTGGCTTTCCAGTTTTCCCAGCACCATTTATTGAAGAGGCTTTCTTTTCTCCATTGTGTGTTGTTGGCCCCTTTATCAAAAATTATTTGACTATATATATGTGGTTTTATTTCTGGACTTTCTATTCTGTTCCATTGGTCTGAGTGTCTATTTTTCTGCCAATACCATGCTGTTTTGATTGTCGTGGCCCTATAATAGAGTTTGAAGTCAGGTATTGTTATGCCCCCAGCTTCATTCTTTTTCTTTAGGATTGCTTTGGCTATTCGGGGTTTTTTATAGTTCCATATAAATCTGATGATTTTTTGCTCTATTTCTTTAAAAAATGTCATTGGAATTTTGATGGGAATTGCATTAAATTTGTATATTGCTTTGGGTAATATAGCCATCTTGATTATATTTATTCTTCCTAGCCAAGAACAAGGTATATTCTTCCATCTCATTATATCTTTTTCGATTTCCCTTAACAATGGTTTATAGTTTTCATTATATAAGTCTTTTACATTCTTTGTTATGTTTATTCCTAAGTATTTTATTTTTTTTGTTGTTGCAATCGTGAAGGGGATTATTCTTTTGAGTTCCTTCTCAGTTGTTTCATTGTTGGCATATAGAAAGGCTATTGACTTCTGTATGTTAATTTTGTATCCTGCGACCTTACTGTATTGGCTTATTGTTTCTAGTAGTCTTTTTGTGGATTCTTTGGGGTTTTCGATGTATAGGATCATATCATCTGCAAAAAGTGATACCTTTACTTCTTCTTTTCCGATATGGATGCCTTTTATTTCTTTGTCTTGTCTGATTGCTCTGGCTAGAACCTCTAGTACCACATTAAATAAGAGTGGAGAGAGTGGACAACCCTGTCTTGTTCCTGATTTAAGGGGGAAAGCCTTCAGTTTAGTGCCATTTAATATGATGTTAGCTGATGGTTTATCATATATGGCCTTTATCATGTTGAGATATTTTCCTTCTATACCCATTTTGTTGAGAGTCTTAAACATAAAATTGTGTTGTATTTTATCGAAAGCCTTTTCTGCGTCTATTGATAAGATCATGTGGTTTTTGTTCTTTGTTTTGTTGATATGGTGTATTACATTAACCGTTTTACGTATGTTGAACCATCCTTGAGATTCTGGGATGAATCCTACTTGATCATGATGTATTATTTTTTTAATATGTTGTTGTATTCGATTTGCTAGTATTTTGTTTAGTATTTTGGCATCTGTATTCATTAGAGATATTGGTCTGTAGTTTTCTTTTTTTGTGCCATCCTTGCCTGCTTTTGGTATGAGGGTTATGTTGGCCTCATAAAATGTGTTTGGAAGTATTGCTTCTTCTTCAATTTTTTGGAAGACTTTGAGTAGAATAGGAACCAAGTCTTCTTTGAATGTTTGATAAAATTCGCTGGTATAGCCGTCAGGACCTGGACTTTTATTTTTGGGGAGGTTTTTAATGGTTTTTTCTATTTCTTCTCTACTGATAGGTCTGTTTAGGCTTTCTGCTTCTTCTTGACTCAGTCTAGGAAGGTTGTATTTTTCTAGGAATTTATCCATTTCTTCTAGGTTGTTGAATTTAGTGGCATAAAGTTTTTCATAGTATTCTACAATAATTCTTTGTATATCTACGGTGTCCGTGGTGATTTCTCCTCTTTCATTTTGGATTTTGTTTATATGAGTTCTTTCTCTTTTTTTCTTGGTAAGTCTTGCCAAGGGTTTGTCAATTTTGTTGATCTTTTCAAAGAACCAGCTCCTTGTTCTATTAATTTTTTCTATAGTTTTTCTGTTCTCTAATTCATTTATTTCTGCTCTGATTTTTATTATCTCCTTTCTTCGGCTGGTTTTGGGTTGTCTTTGTTCTTCTTTTTCTAGTTCCTTAAGGTGGGAAGTTAAGTGGTTCACTTGGGCTCTCTCTTGTTTGTTCATATATGCCTGAAGCGATATGAACTTCCCTCTTATCACTGCTTTTGCTGCATCCCATAGATTCTGATATGTCGTATTGTCATTTTCATTAGTCTGTATATATCTTTTGATCTCTACACTTATTTCTTCTTTGACCCATTCATTTTTTAAAAGTATGTTGTTTAGTTTCCACATTTTTGTGGGGTTTTTTTCCTCTTTTTTGCAGTTGAATTCTAGTTTCAAGGCTTTATGATCAGAAAATATGCTTGGTACAACTTCAATTTTTCTGAATTTGCTGATATTGTTTTTGTGGCCCAACATATGGTCAATTCTTGAGAATGATCCATGTACACTGGAGAGAAATGTATACTCAGTCACTTTGGGATGAAATGTCCTGTAGATGTCTATCATATCCAGGTGCTCTAGTGTTTTGTTTAAGGCCACTATGTCTTTGTTGATTCTCTGTTTGGATGACCGATCTAGAGCCGTCAGCGGTGTATTGAGGTCTCCAAGTATGATTGTATTTTTGTCAGTTTTTGTTTTAAGATCAATAAGTAGCTGTCTTATATATTTTGGTGCTCCTTGGTTTGGTGCATATATATTAAGAATTGTTATGTCTTCTTGATTCAGTGTCCCCTTAGCCATTATGAAATGGCCATTTTTGTCTCTAAGTACTTTTCCTGTCTTGTAGTCAGCATTATCCGATATGAGTATTGCTACACCTGCTTTTTTTTGGATGTTATTTGCTTGGAGTATTGTTTTCCAGCCTTTCACTTTGAAAATGTTTTTATCCTTGTTACTTAGATGAGTTTCCTGTAGGCAGCATACAGTTGGATTTTCTTTTTTAATCCATTCTGCTACTCTGTGCCTTTTTATTGGTGAGTTTAATCCGTTTACATTTAGTGTAATTATTGATACTTGTGAGTTCCCTATTGCCATTTTATATCTTGCTTTCTGTTAGTTTTGTGTCTTGTTTGATCCTTCTCTTTTGTTTTTCTATCTTTTGTTTTTATTTGGTTGTATTCCATACATCTTTCCTCTGTTGCTATCTTTTTTATCTCATGTGCTTCTGTGGTGGTTTTTTCAATGGTGGTTACCTTTGAGTAATGAAAAGGGTCCCTACCCTGTTCATTGTAGCGAACTATTTTGTGAGTACTTTTGCACTCCATCGTCCTTTGCTACTGTTAATCTCCGTCTTCTCCCCCTCTTTCTTTTTGTTGTTGTCACAGTTTAAATTTGGTTTTATTGTGTTCTTCTTGGAGCTTTTACTTGTGGCTCTGTTTTTTTTTGTTCTTTGTATCTGATTGGAGAACCCCCTTTAGTAATTCCTAGAGTGGGGGTTTTCTGATGATAAATTCCCTCATCTTTTCTGTATCTGTGAATGTTTTTATTTCTCCTTCGTATTTGAAGGATAGCTTTGATGGGTATAGTATTCGTGGCTGAAAGTTCCTCTCTTTCAGGACTTTAAATATTGGGGTCCACTCTCTTCTAGCTTGTAGAGTTTCTGCTGAGAAATCTGATGATAATCTAATGGGCCTTCCTTTATATGTTGTATTCTTCTTTTCCCTGGCTGCCTTGAGAATTTTTTCTTTGCTGTTGGTTTGTGTCAATTTCATTATGATATGCCTTGGAGTAGGTTTGTTGGGGTTAAGAAAACTTGGAGTTCTGTTTGCTTCTTGAACTTGAGGCTTTAGTTCTTTCCACAGGCTTGGGAAGTTCTCATCAATTATTTGTTTAAGTATGTTCTCCATTCCATTTTCTCTCTCTTCTCCCTCTGATATACCTATTATTCTTATGTTATTCTTTTTGATGGAGTCAGATAATTCTTGTAGGGCTATCTCATTTTTTTTAATTTTTGAGTCTCTTTCTTCTTCTCTCTGTTGTGCCTCAAGTTGCTTGTCTTCTATTTCACTAATCCTCTCTTCTATCTGACCTGTTCTATTAGCTAAGCTTGTTACTTTGTTTTTCAGCTCGTGAATTGAGTTTTTCATCTCTGTTTGATTTGTTTTTATAGTTTCAATTTCCTTGGACATATATTCTTTGTGTTCATGGAGTTGTTTTCTGAGCTCCCTATATTGCCTTTCTGTGTTTTCTTGTATATCTCGGAGGATTTTTAGGATTTCTATCTTGAATTCTCTGTCATTTAGCTCCAAGGTTTCCAATATATTAAATTTTTTCTCCATAGATTTTTTCTCATTTAGCTGTGTTACCTCTCTTTCTTTTGTATCCATGATATTCGATTTTCTCTTCCTTAATGGCATCTGAGGGTGGTTTTGTTGATAGTATTAATGAGATTTAATAAAGAATAAAAAGTTAAAAAAAATAAAAAAATAACAAATCGAAAAGAGTTGTTTTTTTTAAAAAAAATTAATAATGAAATAAAGAAAAATAAAATAAAATAAAAATTTTTAAAAAAGGAAATTATTCCCCCCCTCTTTTTTTCCGCTCCTCTCCTCTCCCCTCTTTCTTGAGAAAATCTTGTGGTGGACTGTGAGTTATAACAAACAATGCCTGTGATGGAGGGCCTGAATTGGGGAAAAGTAATAAAGGGGCAAAAAAGAGAGAAAGAAAGAAAAAAAAAAGAGCGTATGGACCCACAAAAAGCAAATAAGGAAAAAATTTGGGTCAAGAATAAAATGATTTGCTTTTAGGTGTTGGTTTTCTAAGAGGTATGATGAGAGGAATAAGAGGAAAATGGAAAAATGGGGGGACAAATTAAAAACTTACTATTGTATTTAGTGGAACAAGAACTAGATAATATGGAGGGCCAGGGATGGGAGCACTGCTAGTGAGTTAAAAAGGTGAAGTAAAAACCCCCCAAAATGCCACAAACATAGGTTTGAGTCCCAGATAAGATAATTTGTTTGTTATTGAGGTTTGAATGAGAGGAGATGTAAAGGAGAAAGGAAGAAACTAATATAGAGGGAGAAAAGAAAGAGAGAGAGAGAAAAAAAGAGGGAACCACTAAAAGAAGAAAAAAGAAAGGAGAGAGAGAGAGAGAGTTAAGGGTTTTGGAGTGCAACCCTCATAGAGAGAAAGGAAGAGAAGAGAAATGATAATGGGAGATGTAACACTTATGGGTAGTGTAGTTCAGGGAGAGGAGAGAGTAAGACCGGTAGAGAGTTAATCGGCCAAATTGGAGGAGGAAAAAAAAGTCTCAAGAATGAAGATAAGAGAAACAAACGAACAAATATAATAAAATGGGATAGGTTATAAAGTCTGCAGATTATTCTTGATTTTGAGAGGTTATCTTCTTGCTTTTTCTTTTCTCTCCCTCTTCCTGGTCGGTGACTCTGTACCCCGGGTTCTGCCCCTTTGGCACGCTCAGGTAGAGGTTTGCAGTTGATAAGTCTCTATGGCAATGTCATGTATTGTGCTTTATTCTCGTTGGGAGTCGAGGCTCATTAGCATTTATAGGCTCCGACAGTGAGAGAGTCCGTGTTCCTGGAGCCTTTCTCCTAGTCATTTCTTCCTCAATTAGTAGCCTGATAGTCCAGGTATGGGGTTGCTGCTGCCTCTGCCTGGATAGTAAGAGGCTCAAATTGCTGGCAACTCCCCACTCTATTTCCACTCAGCACAGGGCTCTGGGTAAGGCTCAGTCAGTCAGAGCTGCTAGCATAATCAGGCGGGCTTTCCGCCCACTCGAAGACCTCTGGCTCTGCCACTCTATCCGGTAACACAAGCGGGCGCCCACTTCCGGGGCGCTTGGAGGAAATTCTCACTCACTGTCTGCAACCAGGATATCCGGCCAGCAGTCTCACACTCTGAGTGAAACCCCCAACCGCAGGGAAAAGTTGCAGCGTTGGAATTGAGTCTCGCTCCGTCCCCGTGTGCGGCTTTTGCAAGGCGCTGGGGCGGCCCGAGATTCCGCTTTGGCCCACACAAAGGCCCCTGACTCTGCCCCTCTGTGCGATAACACGGGCGCGCACTGCCGAGGCACTCGGAGGAATCGCTCACTCCTTATCTGCGCACGCAAACCAGGATATGAGGCCGGCCGCGTTTCGCTCTGAGTGAAACAGCCTCCAGCACGGAAAATCTCCACCGTTGGGATTAGTTCTCACTCCCTCCCATGCGTGGCTTTCCCAGGGCGCTGGGGCCGCCCAGAGACTCTGCCCTCAGCCCACAGATAGGCCTCTGACCCTGCCTCTCCGTGGGGCAACACGGGTACCCACTTCCGCGGCTTAGGAAGAAATCTCTCTTCCAGTAACTGCGCACCGACCAGGAGACCGGGTAAAATGGCCGCTCCGCTTGTCTTTCTTTGTTTGGGTTTGGCGCGAGTGTTAGCTTGTATTGCCCGGGTTGCCACAGGATCAGATTTTCCTCGGCTTGGATCTCTGAGCCACAGCCTGGTTCGGCCGTTTTTGCTGCGGCGGCCTGGATCTATTCACCCCCTTTGCCCGCCTCAGTTTCTATATTCACAGTTACCAGAAAAAGCCGCCCTGTTTAGGTTAGTGAGGAAGGCGGAGCATTTCTTACTCCCTATTTCCTTCGGGGTTTGGTTATATATTTAGCCAATTTTTCACTCAATCATACCTTTGGGTGTATTGCGAAGAATCTGGAAGCTCCAAGTATAAGTTTTTCTGTTTCTGGTTGAAGATCTTGTTGAGTTTTGGGGGAGATTTATCGGTATCGCTTCCTACTCCGCCATTACTCTGACGTCATCTCCAGCAGCTGGTATTTTATCATATGAGAACACTTTGTATCTGCAATGGCAGAGGTATAGTAAGGAAAGGGATGCCCATTCCCATTCCTGTTCATCTTTGTCACCTAAGCTGACAACCAGCATATTGGCTGAGAAAACCTTGGAGAGAGGAGAAAAATTTAAACTTTAATTAAAAAAAAACACAAAACCTAATTCCTTCTTATTCAAGAGTCAGAAGAAAGAACTATAACTTTGGAAGTTCTGGTTCTAGTATCCGCCATTTTGTCAGGAGACACGGACCTTCTGCCTTAGATCTCACCATGGTGGGGCTCTCGGCTTCATTCGAGCTGCACAGCTCTGGGAAGTGGTCAGAGCCTTTGCTCAGCAGGAGTAACTTCCGTTCGGGTTGCTGAAGGATGAGTGAGGGAGAGTTGCAGTTCTGGATGCTGGAATTGATCCAGCATTCACGGAGGAGAGATGAGGGCAGGCTTATGAGTTTCTGCTACTATTGGGATCCTGATTTATAAGCAAGAAATACAGTTGCAGGATGTCTTTGTTCCTTTTAGCGAAGGAGAAGCCTCTGAATCCTTTGTCTATAAACAATATATGTAGTATAAGCTTTGAGTCTAGATTCTTTTTTTGTGTGTGCTCTTTTTTCTTCAATCTTAGTTTGTCTCGAAAAATATAAAAAATATACAAATGTGCTCACTGGAGAGAAAGGAGGAGTTATAGTGTGTGTGTGTGTGTGTGTGTGTGTGTATTAAACCAGGGGTTGCAAACTGGCAGCTCATGCCACCAATTTGGCCTTTCAATGTGCTTTTATTGGTTAGCACAATGTTTTAAAAAATGGAGTGGGGGGTGCAATGTTTGAAAAAAACAGATTGGAGATGCACACTCCAGTCTTCCACAGGTCCCTATTTTTTATACCTAGAACTTTTATAATTTATAATTCAGGTCACTGAAGGTGTTGAGGTTTGGGACCTGTGGACTAAACCTCTGCCTGCCTCCAACTTTCAGAGATCTTGTATAAGAGTGAAACATTAAATTCCATAGCATTCTGACATGAAGCTTAGTGTTCATTTCTGAAAGTGTGTCATTTCATAGCATTTAATTTCCCTAGTAAGGGATGCATTAGCTGTAGGGAATAAATCTTCAAGGTCCAGACGCTCCAGCATGTGTACTGACTCAATTTTGAGGAATTTTAATTTTTTGTTTTATTTTATTTTGTTTTAGGGATGGGAGAAAGAGGAAGTTCAGGGGTGCACAAGAAGGCAAAAGGACAGGGAGGACTGATGGCCGGTGAAAGTCCTGACAAATTTGTAGTCAATATTGTTTGCTAGAGCAGCTTATATGACAAAAGAAGTGTCAGCAGCCACCTGACGTCTCATTCTTCAGGTCCTAGCCTCTGAGTTAGAATCAGGGACTTGAGTGAAATACCTGTCGTGGTTAATTGGAAAAATCACTCCAGATGAGTGAGGAGGGTTGACAGTTATGCATTACAGGGAGAATTTTTAGAGTGTCTTACAAGGTTGATACCAGCACAGAAAGTGATTGGCTTTAGTTTCTTCCTAATTAGGAAGGCCACTAGAAGGAGAAAACTGAGGAAAGAAACAATGTGTGATTTCAGATGTGTGACCATGCTCATGAAAGACTTGCAGCCCGCTTACTTTCTTTGTTGCCCCAGAGCTTTACCTCAGCTCCATTTTCCTAGGTTCTCATTCTGTTCTTGCTTTCTAATGACTCCATGGAATAGGGACCAGGGATGATTGTAGGGAGAATATAATGGAGGAGGGGCAATGATGGGCTGTTGCTCTCCCCTCTGTCTAAGTGTTTTTGCCAGGCCACGTGGGACTGGCCATGCACATTCCCAGCCATTGCTCCAGTGCACAACAGGCTAAGCTTACTTTATCATTTAGTCATTTGTTTATCTGTCAACATTTCACACCCTCAAATGATGTGGCTTCTAAGAGAGCTGTGGTTTCTCATCCAGATGAAGCTTGAGAGCTTGCTATTTATGCAGGTTGCAGAGTTTGGTGGGTAATTGGTCCTCTGACCTCCCAGGAACCTGCTGTCTCAGGGCCATGGCCACCAATATTTGAATGTGCGGGTGAGAATCGGTTGTGGGCCCCTTCATTTTAAATTTCAGCTCAGCACTGTGCATCCTGGCATTGTTTTTTGTAGACTCGGGTTTTTGAGAAGTGAAAGACAACTTTTTGTCTTGAGGCTTCTGAGCCTGTTTTGCCTCTGAAGCTTCATCCATTGAGCTGAAAAGCAGTGCTTCATTAGCGTTGTCCTTTAGTGATGTGTTGAGGCTGGTGGTACTTCATAAAAAGGATGTGGCCCTAAAGAGGCATCGTTAAAAACCTGCATCATGTCTGACCAGGCGGTGGCGCAGTGGATAGAGTGTCAAACTGGGATGCTGAGGACCCAGGTTCGAGACCTCAAGGTTGCCAGCTTGAGCTTGGGCTCATCTGGTTTGAGCAAAGCTCACCAGGTTGGACCCAAGGTCACTGGCTCGAGCAAGGGGTTGCTCGGTCTGTTGTAGCCCCACGGCAAAGGCACACATGAGAAAGCAATCAATGAACAACTAAGGTGTCACAATGAAAAACTGATGATTGATGCTTTTCATCTCTCTCTGTTCCGGTCTGTCTGTCCTTATCTATCTCTCTCTCTGACTCTCTGTCTTTGTAAAAAAACAAACAAACAAAAAAACCTGCATTGTGTAGGCAATTTCCTCAACTTAGTTTTATAGTTCATTTGGCCTGCCAGCTTAGTGATTAATGATGGGGCTGCTATTACTACCTTCACATGTGGAAGCTTGAGAATGCCTCAAAAACAAATCAGTTTAGTTGTATTCAATAAAGATTTATTTAACACTTACCAAGGACCGAGCTGTGCAGCAGATGTTGAGGCTGCTATAAGAATCAGGAATTGAAATAAAGTCAGTGAATTGAAATTAAATGATCCAAGAATATTAAACTAAACCAGTCATGGATGGCCCAGAATAGAGCTTGATTTTTTAATTCTCTACTTTTTTATCCCATTCTTTTATGAAGATCAACATGACATTGCCAATTGATGTAGAGACATATATAAAAGCATTTAGGACATATTTGGTAAGGCCCAGGGAGGTAATGGAATGTCTATGAATATATATATATATTTTTAGTTTTAAGTATAAAACTTAATTTTCACTTATGGAGGCTCCATGCCACTTCCTAACTGCATCTTTGGGCAAGTCACTTAGCTTCTCTGTGCTTTTGTGTTAAGGCCAACTCTAACAAAGGGTTGCTATGGTGATTGAGTGACTTAATGTTTGTAAAGCTTTCAGAACATGACATATTCTAAATTATATATTACTTTTAATAAATAATATCTTTTAGAACTGTTTTCATGTAAATTTTGGCTTTAGTGTGTATGGACTGCTTCACATGGACTGTTTGTGACACAGACATCTCTCACTTGCAAGTTCACTTCCATTGTTCATAATGGCAGCTCTAAATCTTCTAGAAAGAGGAACTTAATGTGCACTGAATACAGAACTTGACCCAGATATCAAATTGTTTTGGTGAGACTTCTCTCTGGTGACAGTATGATGCAGAAAATGTTCTAATCCTGGTTAATGTGGTTTCAGTCCCAGTGTAGTAGTAGTTTAAAAATGTAGTAGCTAAGGATTCCAAGATGGCAGCAGAGTAGGCAGAGGCACACAGACTGCCTCTTCCCATGACCAAACTGGATTACAAATTAATTTAAGAACAATCATCGTAAAAAGTCAACTTTGGACTAAAAGAACAGAACTCAAAAACCAAGGAGCACAGAAGAAAACACACCGAACTCAGTAGGGAGTTTGAAGGCACAGTGGGGGCTCTCCTACTCCCAGGAGTGAGGGGAGGCTGAGGCTGAGGGTCCAGAAGGGCTCTCATTGTCAGGAGAGAGACCCTGAGAGGTGGGAGTCCTCAGTCCCAGGACCGGAGCCCCAGCCTAGAAACCCAGGGACTGGAGGTGACAGCCTGACAGCATTGAGTGGGGAGAAGAGCAAGAGTTCTGTCTGTGGGAAGTGGCTGGCAAAAGAAGTTGCAGCATTAGAGGGCCAGTGCAGAAAATATCACAGCCACCTGCCTGAAGCTCTGGGGGCTAGAAGGGCTGAGAGGACTGATATTGCATAAAGAGAGTGAGGAGATTGAGGCACAGGGACACAAACAGTAACAGGGAGAAGAGTACCTGAGCTGAGTCATTCTCCAGTGCTGAAGCAGCCATAGCTGGAGGAGGAGTTGCTACTTCTATCCTGTAGAGGCCTAGCATGGAACCAGTTGACTTAACTTCAGAAAGCTCTCCAGCTCCAATCAACATGAAAGGTTGTTCAGAAAGGAGCAAGTAAATTGGAGGGACAGTGACTCAGGTTTCCAGGGAGACCTGAGCTACACCTCCCCTTTTTGATTCAAAGAATGCACCCCACTCCCAGAGAGTCATTGGGCAGACTACACCTTCTGGTTCTCAGAGGTCACACTCACCGCATTCCTGTATAGGGTTTCAACTGGGGCCAAAAAACAAGATATGCCCACTTCCTCATCCCTGCTGGGCTTAGAAAACAAACAGCAGGGAAATTAAGACTTTTAAATGGGCTCTACTAGTTAAGAAGAAGTAAAATTCGAGCAGACAGCAGAGGCTGAGAGATAAAGTCCTGGAGGAGAATCCGCATTCCATAAACCAATCTCAGACCCACAACTCTAACAAGCTGGCAAACCACACACAGAAAAAATGAAAAGACAGAGGAATGTAAACCACATAAATCAACAAGAGAAATCCCAGGAAAAGGAACTGAATGAGATGGAAGTAATCAAATTACTGGATGCAGAGTTTAAAATAATGGTTGTTAGGATGCTAAAAGACCTCAGAGCTACAATGGATGGACTTAATAAGCACCTAAATAAAGGAATAGCAAGCATCAAAAAGGACACTGAAATCATAAAAAAGAATCAATCAGAAATGGCAAGTACAATATCAGAAATGAAGACTACACTAGAAGGAATCAACAGCAGGCTGGATGAAGCAGAGGACTGAATCAGCGAATTAAAAGACAAGATAAATAAAAACACAGAAACAAAAACAGCAAAAAGAAAAGAGGCTCAAAAAGTCTGAGAAAACTATAAGAGAACTTTGTGACAATATGAAGAGAAATAACATCCACATCATAGGGATTCCTGAAGGAGCAGAGAAAGAACAAGGGATAGAGAACCTGTTTGATGAAGTCATAGCTGAAAACTATCCTAAACTGATGAAGGAAAAAGTAACACAAGTTCAAGAAGCACAGAGAATCCCAATAAAGAGAAACCCAATGAGGCCTACATAAGCCACATCATAATTAAAATGCCAAAGTTAAGAGATAAAGAAAAAATACTAAAAGCAGCAAGAGAAAAGAAGTCAATTACCTATAGAGGAGCTCCGTAAGGATGACATCCGAGTTTTCAACAGAAATACTTGAGACCGGAATGGACTGCAAAAAATATTTAAAATAATGCAAAAACAAGAGCCTACAACCAAGACTTCTTTATCCAACAAGATTATTGTTTAAAATTGAAGGAGAAATAAAAAGCTTCCCAGACAAAATAAAAAATAAAAAATTCAAGGAATTCATTACAACCAAACCAGCACTGCAGCAAATGTTAAGGGGCTTACTGTGAAAAGAGCAAAGGAAAAAAGAAATTGAGAAAAAGGGGATTATAGATTTAAAGAATAAAATGGCTATAAACAACTACATATCAATAATGACCTTAAATGTAAATGGATTAAATGCTCCAATTAAAAGATATAGGGTAGCAACATAGATAAGAAAACAGGACCCATACACATGCAGTCTTCAAGAGACCTATCTCAAAACAAAAGATACACATAGACTAAGAGTAAAGGGATAAAAAAATTGTTTCACGCAAATGGAAAGGAAGAAAAATCTGGGGTAGCAATACTTATATCTGACAAAATAAACTTTAAAACAAAGGCTGTAGTAAGGGATAAAGAAGGTCACTAAATAACAATAAAAGGAGTATTACAACAGGAAGATATAACTATTTTAAATATATATGCACCTAATATAGGAGCCCTAAATATATAAAACATTTTGATTGACAAAAGGGTGAGATCAACAGCAATACTTATAATAAGAGGGGATTTTAATACCCCACTAACATCTATGTAAAAAACCTCCAGACAGAAAATTAACAAAGAAACTGCAGCCTTAAATGACACATTAGATCAACTGGATTTAATAGATATCTTCAGAACCTTCTATCCCAAAGCAGGAGAATATACATTCTTTTCAAGTGCACATGGTACATTCTCTAGGATAGACCACATTAGGAAACAAAATCAGTCTTAATAAATTTAAGAAGATTGAAATCATATCAAACACCTTCTCTGATGACAATGGCATGAAACTAGAAATCGACTAAAATAACAAAACTGAAAAACAAACACTTGGAGACTAAGTAGCATGTTATTAAATAATGAATGGTTTAACAATGAGATCAAGGAAAAAATCAAAAACTTACTTGAAACAAATAAAAATGAACATACAAGAGATCAAAAGATATATACAGACTAATGAAAATGACAATACGACATATCAGAATCTATGGGATGCAGCAAAAGCAGTGATAAGAGGGAAGTTCATATCACTTCAGGCATATATGAACAAACAAGAGAGAGCCCAACTTCACACCTTAAGGAACTAGAAAAAGAAGAACAAAGATAACCCAAAACCAGCTGAAGAAAGGAGATAATAAAAATCAGAGCAGAAATAAATGAAATAGAGAACAGAAAAACTATAGAAAAAATTAATAGAACAAGGAGCTGGTTCTTTGAAAAGATCAACAAAATTGACAAACCCTTGGCAAGACTTACTAAAGAAAAAAGAGAAAGAACTCATATAAACAAAATCCAAAATGAAGGAGGAGAAATCACCACAGACACTGTAGATATACAAAGAATTATTGTAGAATACTATGAAAAACTTTATACCACTAAATTCAACAATCTAGAAGAAATGGATAAATTCCTAGAACAATACAACCTTCCTAGACTGAGTCAAGAAGAAGCAGAAAGCCTAAACAGACCTATTAGAACAGAAGAAATAGAAAAAACCATTAAAAACTTCCCCAAAAATAAAAGTCCAGGCCCTGACGGCTATACCAGTGAATTTTATCAAACATTCAAAGAAGACTTGGTTCCTATTCTACTCAACGTCTTCCAAAAAATTGAAGAAGAAGCAATACTTCCAAACACATTTTATTAGGCCAACATGACCCTCATACCAAAACCAGGCAAGGATGGCACAAAAAAAGAAAACTACAGACCAATATCTCTAATGAATACAGATGCTAAAATACTAAACAAAATACTAACAAATTGAATACAACAACATATTAAAAAAATAATACATCATGATCAAGTGGGATTCATCCCAGAATCTCAAGGATGGTTCAACATACGTAAAACGGTTAACGTAATACACCATATCAACAAAACAAAGAATAGAAACCACATGATCTTATCAATAGACGCAGAAAAAGCTTTCGATAAAATACAACACAATTTTATGTTTAAGACTCTCAACAAAATGGGTATAGAAGGAAATTATCTCAACATGATAAAGACCATATATGATAAACCATCAGCTAACATCATATTAAATGGCACTAAACTGAAGGCTTTCCCCCTTAAATCAGGAACAAGACAGGGTTTTCTGCTCTCTCCACTCTTATTTAATGTGGTACTAGAGGTTCTAGCCAGAGTAATTAGACAAATCAAAGAAATAAAAGGCATCCATATCGGAAAAGAAGAAGTAAAGGTATCACTTTTTGCAGATGATATGATCCTATACATCGAAAACCCCAAAGAATCCACAAAAAGACTACTAGAAACAATAAGCCAATACAGTGAGGTTGCAGGATACAAAATTAACATACAGAAGTCAATAGCCTTTCTATATGCCAACAATGAAACATTTGAGAATGAACTCAAAGGAATAATCCCCTTCACGATTGCAACAACAAAAAAATAAAATACTTAGGAATAAACATAATAAAGAATGTAAAGGACTTATATAATGAAAACTATAAACCATTGTTAAGGGAAATTGAAAAAAATATAATGAGATGGAAGAATATACCTTGTTCTTGGTTAGGAAGAATAAATATAATCAAGATGGCCATATTACCCAAAGCAATATACAACTTTAATGCAATTCCCATGAAAATTCCAATGACATTTTTTAAAGAAATGAAGCAAAAAATTATCAGATTTATGTGGAACTATAAAAAACCCCGAATAGCCAAAGCAATCCTAAAGAAAAAGAATGAGGCTGGGGACATTACGATACCTGACTTCAAACTATATTATAGGGCCACGACAATCAAAACAGCATGGTATTGGCAGAAAAATAGACACTCAGACCAATGGAACAGAATAGAAAACCCAGAAATAGAACCACATATATCTGGTGAAATAATTTTTGATAAAGGGGCCAACAACACACAATGGAGAAAAGAAAGCCTCTTCAATAAATGGTGCTGGGAAAACTGGAAAGCCACATGCAAAAAAATGAAACAGGACTACAGTCTGTTCCCCTGTACTAAAATTAACTCAAAATGGATCAAAGATCTAAACATAAGACCTGAAACAATTAAGTACATAGAAGAAGACATAGGTACTAAACTCATGGACCTGGGTTTTAAAGAGCATTTTATGATTTTTTACTCCAAAGGCAAGAGAAGTGAAGGCAAAAATTAATGAATGGGACTATATCAGACTAAGAAGTTTTTTCTCAGCAAGAGAAACTGATAACAAAATAAACAGACAGTCAACTAAATGGGAAATGATATTTTCAAACCACCAGCTCAGATAAGGGCCTAATATCCAAAATATACAAAGAACTCATAAACTCAACAACAAACAAACAATCCCATAAAAAAATGGGAAGAGGACATGAACAGACACTTCTCCCAGGAAGAAATACAAATGGCCAACAGATATATGAAAAGATGCTCATCTTTTTTAGTTATTAGAGAAATGCAAATCAAAACTGCAATGAGATACCACCTCACCCCTGTTAGATTAGCTATTATCAACAAGACGGGTAATAGCAAATGTTGGAGAGGCTGCAGAGAAAAAGCAACCCTCATCCACTGTTGGTGGGAATGTAAAGTAGTACAACCATTATGGAAGAAAGTATGGTGGTTCCTGAAAAAACTGAAAATAGAACTACCTTATGACCCAGCAATCCCTCTACTGGGTATATACCCCCAAAACTCAGAAACATTGATATGTAAAGACACATGCAGCCCCATGTTCATTGCAGCATTGTTCACAGTGGCCAGGACATGGAAACAACCAAAAAGCCCATCAATAGATGACTGGATAAAGAAGATGTGGCACATATACACTATGGAATACTACTCAGCCATAAGAAATGATGACATCGGATCATTTACAGCAAAATGGTGGGATCTTGATAACAGTATACGAAGTGAATAAGTAAATCAGAAAAAACCAGGAACTGCATTATTTCATACGTAGGTGGGACATAAAAGTGAAACTAAGAGACATTGATAAGAGTGTGGTGGTTACGGGGGGAGGGGGGAGAGGGAGAGGGAAAGGGGAAGGGGAAGGGGCACAAAGAAAACTAGATAGAAGGTGACAGAGGGCAATCTGACTTTGGGTGATGGGTATGCAAAATAAGTGAACGACAAGATAACCTGGAATTGTTATCTTTGAATATATGTATCCTGATTTATTGATGTCGCCCCATTAAAAATAAAATTATTAAAAAAAATGAACATACAACAACCCCAAATCTATAGAACACTGTAAAAACAGTCCTGAGAGAGAAGCTCATAGCATTTCAGGTATACCTTAAGAAGCAAGAAAAAGCTCAAATTAACAACTTAACCCTTCATCTAAAAGAACTAGAAAAAGAACAACAAAGCCCAGAGGAAGTAGAAGGAAGGATATAATAAAGATCAGAGCAGAAATAAATTACAGAGGCAAAAAAAAAAAAAAATACAAAAGATCAATGAACTAAGAGCTGATTCTTTGAAAAAGTAAACAAAATTGGTGAACCTTTAAGCAGATTTACCAAGAAAAAAACAGAGAGGGCTCTAATAAATAAAATTAGAAATGAGAGTGGAGGAGTAACAACAGACATAGCAGAAATTCAAAGGATTGCAAGAAAATACTATGAAGAACTGTATGCCCCAAAATGAGACAACCTAGCTGAAATGGATAAATTTCTTGAAAAATATTAATATAATCATTTGAAAATCAATCTGAAAAAATAAAAAGCACCTAAACAGACCAATTACACCAATAGAGATGGAAACAGTTATCAAAAAATTCCCAAAAAACCAAAGTCCTGGGCCCTGATGGCTTTACAGGCAAATTTTACCAAGTATTCAAAGAAGAACTTACTCTTGTTCTTCTCAAGCTATTTCAAAAAACTCAAGAGGAGGGAATACTTCCAAACTCCTTTTATGAGGTGAGCATAATTCTCATTCCAAAAGCAGGCAAAGATACTACAAAGAAAGAAAAATATAGGCCAATATCCTTGATGAACTTAGATGCTAAAATTCTCAACAAAATATTAGCAAATCGGATCTGAAATACATGAAAAATCATACATATTGATCAAATGGGATTTATTCCAGGGAGGCAAGGCTGGTACAATATTTGTAAATCAATCAATGTGATTCATCACATAAACAAAAGGAAGGAGAAAAACCCCATGATAATTTCAATAGATGCAGAAAAAGCATTTGATAAAATCCAGCACCCATTCATGATCAAAACTCCCAGCAAAGTAGGAATTCAGGGAACATATCTCAACATGATAAAGGCCATCTATGACAAAACCACAGCCAACATCTTACTCAATGGGCAAAAATAAAAAGCAATCCCCTTAACATCAGGAAAAAGGCAGGGGTGCCCCCTTTCACCATTCTTATTCAATATAGTTCTGGAAGTCCTAGCCACAATAATTAGACAAGAAGAAGAAATAAAAGGCATGTAAATTGGAAAAGAAGAAGTAAAACTATCATTATTTGCAGATGATATGGTATTGTATATAGAAAACCCTAAAGTCTCAGTCAAAAAACTACTGGAACTGATAAATGAATTCAGCAATGTGGCAGTATATAAAATCAATATTCAGAAATCAGTGGCCTTTATATACACCAACAATGAACTGTCACAAGGAGAAATTAAAAAAACAATTCCCTTCACTATTACAACCAAAAAAATACAGTACCTAGGAGTAAATTTAACCAAGGAGATTAAAGATCTGTTCTCGGGAAATTATAAAACATTGTTTAAAGAAATCAAGAAAGATACAAACAAGTGCAAGCACATACCATGTTCATGGATAGAAAGAATAAATATTAAAATGTCTATACTACCCAAAGCAATATATAAACTCAATGCAATTGAAAGACATAAAAAAATATTCCAAAAATTTATAAGGAACCAAAAATGAACACAAATAACCTCAGCAATCTTGAAAAAGAAAAATAAAGTGGATGATATCACACTTCCTGATATCAAGTTATACTACAAGGCCATTGTACTCAAAACAGCTTGGTACTGACATAAGAACAGGCATACAGAATAGAGAACCCAGAAATAAACCCACACCTTTGTGGTCAACTGATATTTGACAAAGGAGGTAAGAGCATACAATGGAGTCAAGACAGCCTCTAACAAATGGTCCTGGGAAAATTAGACAAATACATGCAAAAAAACGAAACTAGATCACCAACTTACACCATTCACAAAAATAGATGCAAAATGGATAAAAAACTTGAATATAAGTCATGAAACCATAAGCATCTTAGAAGAAAACAGAATCAGTAAGCTCTTCAACATCTCTTGCAGCAATATATTTGCTGATTTATCTCCACGGGTAAGTGAAATAAAGGACAGGATGAACAAATGGGACTATATCAAACTAAAAAGCTTTTGCATAGCAAAAGACAACATGAACCAAATAAAAAGACAACCCACACAATGGGAGAACATATTTACCAACACATCTGATAAGGGGATAATAATATCTACAAAAACTTGTAAAACTCAACATCAGGAAAGTAAAAAAATCCAATCAAAAACTGGGTAAAAGAACTGAACAGACACTTCTCCAAAGAGGACTTACAGATGGCCAATAGGCAGATCAAAAAATGTTCAACATCATTAATCATTAGAGAAATGCAAACTAAAACCACAATAGATATCACCTCACACCAGCCAGAATGGCGCTCATCAACAAAACAACACAGAATAAGTGCTGGCGAGGATGTGGAGAAAGGGGAACCCTCCTGCACTGCTGGTGGGAATGCAGACTGGTGCAGCCACTGTGGAAAACAGTATGAAGATTCCTCAAAAAATTAAAAATCAAACTGCCTTTTGACCTAGCTATCCATGTTCAAGGAATATATCCTAAGAATAACAAATCACTGATTCAAAAGAAGAAATGCACCCCCATGTTTATTGCAGCATTGTTTACAATAGCCAAGATCTAAAAACAACTTAAGTGTCCATCAGTAGACAAGTGGATTAAAAAGCAATGGTACATTACACAGTGGAATACTACATGGCTGTGAAAAAGAAGAAATCTTACCCTTTGTGACAACATGGATGGACCTGGAGTCTATTATGCTAAGTGAAATAAGCCAGGCAGAGAAAGAAAAATATCATATGACTTCACTCATATGAGGAATCCAATGAACAATGTGAACTGAGGAATGGAAGAGAGGCAGAGAAGGGGTCAAAGAGTTCAGAGGGAAAACGGGCTGAGGGAAAGGGGATGAGTGTAGGGGATCAAAGAAAAGAAATACATTAGTGAAAGTATATACACATAACACAGTGAGATAGAGGGAAGAATTGTAAATCATGGAGGCAAGTAAGGCAGGCAGTGGGGGGAGGGGGCAAAGGGGGTATCAAGGAGAACAAAGGGTAGGGAGGGAATATATTTGGGGGTACACTTATAACTATATAAACACAACAGATTAAAATCAAAAAATGTAGTAGCTAAGTGGTGTTTGCATTGTCATCAGGGCTAAACTCCACGGTGGGACTGATGGGACTGAAAATATAGTTTTGTCAAATGCTCTTTGAAAGTAAAGAAATGTAGCTAAAATGTCAAATCTTTATAAAGATTATGTTCAAAATTATGTTTCTTGGAGGAATTTTTCCATTTTCTGAAATAAACATCCTTTTGAGCCTGTTGGTACAAATAAATATGAATTCACTAAATGTGGGTTTGCTTAAAAACAAGATAAGCCCAACTAACCTCATTTCCTTTTTTGATAGAGTGGGGAATGGTTAGAGAGGGGAAATGCTACAGACAAAATGTGTCTGGATCTCAGGAAGACATTTGATAGAGTTTCTGGTGATGTCCTTGTGGGAAAGATGAAGATATATGGCTTGGTGATATTGTTTACTAGGAGGATTCATGGCCAGTTGTTGGTAACATGCAAAGGTCACTTGGGAAGGAGACTTTGGGGCTCCATTTATAGACTTCATCTTTTCAGCATCTTGACCTGAGGTTTGGATGATCCTAATAGAGAAGAAAAATGAAGAAATGAGAATAGATAAGAATATGAAGTTTGAAATAAATAAATTCTTCATTTCAGTTAAACATGCCATGTGCATTTGTAGGCTGGTGGAGAACTCACTTTCTGTTTGAGAAATGCTGAGGATTCTTGTTGACTGTGAGCTTTGTCTGAATATAGTGTGATCTAGCATCTGTGAGAATTAAAGTCATCTTCAGCTGCCTTTTTTTTTTAAATAAGAAATAAAGTTTTGATAGCAAGGAAGTAATAGTCCCACTAAGCTTTGATAAATTCATACTAAATTTAGAGTATTGTTCAGCACTAGACATTGCATTTTGATTTTGTGGGGAGAGGTGATAAGAAGCTGGAGTGGACTCCGAGAGTGAAAAGACTAAAAAAGTTTTTTTTCTTTTTGCAAGAGAGAGAGACAGAGACACAGAAGAAAAATAGACAGAAAGAGATATAAGGGCATCAACTCTCAGTTGCGGCACTTTAGTTGTTCATTGATTGCATCTCAGAAGTGCCTTGAATGGAGAGCTCCAGCCAAGCCAATGAAACCTTGCTCAAGCTAGTGACATTTGGGCTTAATTCAGCAACCTGTGGGCTCAAGCCAGAAATCATGAGGTCATGTCCATGATCCCATGCTTAAGCTGGTGATACTGTACTCAACCTGGTAAGCCTTCCCTCAAGCTGGTGACCTTGGGGTTTAGTAACTGAGTCCTCAGTGTCCCAGATCAATGCTCTATCCATTGTGCCACCACTGGATGAAAACCTTTTTATACAAGGAAGTGTTGGAAGATCTGGGGCTGTTTTGGTTGGAGGAAAGACTGGAAGTTAGTGCTGGTGACCTGATACTTGATTGCAAATATTTAAAGGAATGTCAAGTAGAAGGATTCCAACATGGCCACAGAGTAGGTGGATATTCCAACTGCTACCTTCCAGGATCAATTTGGATTACAACTTAATTTAAGAACAATCATCTTGAAAAACCAACTTTGGATTAAATGAAGAGGAGTCTATAACCAAGGATCACAGAAAAAGCCACACCAAGACTGGGAGGAAGGGCGGAGATGTAGGAAGGGCACAGATGCAGAAAGGACTGCCCCACTCCCAGGAGCAAGCGGCAGCTGAGGATCTGGAGGGACTCTCACTGCAGGGAGAGTCGCCCTGAGAGATGTGGATGCTCAGCCCCAGGCCTGGAGCCCCAGCCTAGAGCCCCAGAGCCTAGAAGGAGTGCCCCCACAGCATTTGGCAGTGAGAAGAGCAGAGGTTTCTCTCTGTGAGAAAGAGATGGGAGCGCTTGGAGACACAGACTCCATCTTAAAGGGCCAGCACAGAAAATCTTGTTCACAGCCACTTACCTGGGGCCCTATGAAGGGAGAGCTGAGAGGACTAGAGTTTTGAGAAGAGAGTGTGAAGTTGGAGGCACAGGGAGAGACACTGTGGGGGAACAGCCACTTGAACCCCTGTGCTGAGTCATTCACCAATACTGCAGTTGCCATCTTTCTTGGGTGGAGCAGTTCCCTCTGAGTGGCATCAGCCTGGGGAAAAGTGATTGCTCCACCCTTGGGAGTCTCTTCTGCTCCAGTCATGGTGATTGGGTTATGCTGAGAAGCCAGGAGGCAGGGGGCATGTCAGTGACTCAGTTTTCTGGTATTGAGGTAAGCACTTTGCCCTGCACATTCCAGCACTTATGACTGGTGCTTCCACCCCATGGGAAACTCAGTAGAAACTGTCAAGATTGCAGGCACCACACCTCTGTGTCTCAGAGACCACATTTACTGGACTCCTAGGGCCACACCCTCCTGAGCTCTGTGAAAAAAATCTGGACAGACTAACACCTGGAGCCCAGGGGTGGGGCCACACCCACCACCTTTCCTAATCCCTGAATAGCCACAGGCTCTAGACTCTACCAGAGGTTTTTCTCAGTGGCCAAGCCCAACAAGCAGCCAGCAGACAGAGGCTGCAGGAGGCTCAGGGAAACTTGGCCTTTTAAACAGACCTTCCCCTGGGCCCAGAGTGGGTAAAAGTCAGTCTAGATGTGCAGCTTAATATTTCCATGTGCACCTGGGCCCAGCAGAGGCAGCCACAAACTCTAGATTGCTTGTAGCTCCAAGAAGATTGCTGATGGCCAGTCACGGGTTGTGTTCCCCACTTATCTGCACCGGGTTCCTGCCAGGGAGGCCTAGGGCTAGAACATCCAGTGGCCAGCTATGGAAAGCCTAACAATGCTTGCTGGCAGCATATCCTAAGGGAGGTCTCATCAAACACTGGGTCCAGCTGAGACAAGTACCACTCTCTGTGATCAACACCAGCACAGCCACCCACATGCATTGTACAGGGTGAAACTTCACAGTCAGCTGGTCTGGGTGCAGGATATCCTGACCTGCTGGGCTAGATTCCACAGGGGGAAGAGAGAGAGGATTGGAGGATGGACATTTAATGTGTGGGTCACTGCGAGCCTATTGTGAGGTCTGGTCAAGGGCCTCAGCTACTTTCTGGGGGATGACACAGTCAGCCCCAGGAGTTGACTCTCTCAGTCTTCCTTCTTGAGACCAGGGTCTCAACAGCTATCGGCCGCACTTGATCTGAACCTGCTGCTCATCTTGCTGGGGAGAAATAAAATTTGAGTATCCAGCAGTGTTTGAGGGATTAGGCTCTGGAGTAAAGTTCACTTTTCCCATACTGAGCTCCTGACCAAGAAACCCCCTCAAGTAGAGGGTCCCACTTTTATGCTGTATTTCCAACCTCAGCTGCCCTAACCCACCATGCTTTCAACCTGTAGAGAGGTTGGTTGGGTGAGGCCAGTCTGAGCCCTACTGTCTTTATACAGTAGACTCTGTGGGAATACCAGGCAGCTGCAAGAGGAGGTGGAACATCAAAAAAGTGGAAACAGATATTACAAAGCTCAGGGCTTTTATGGAGCTTCTGTCATCTCTAAGCTGGAGAAAGCTGATTTTTATACACATGTTGGCCCCTCCCATGCTACCCAGGCACATGAAACACAGGCATAAGCAGCAAACAGAGCAATAGCTTTAGACAGCCCACATCAGGTTACAAACAACAGCTGACACCAACCAAAGAAAACCTAGAACCAATGTTACCGGTGTGGGTGGCAGAAAGCATGAACCCTACACTCACCTAGCTACACAAGCAACATGCCCAAAGGTGGAGTCTAGCAGGCACCAAACACCATGGAGAATAAATACAACCAACAGGACTGACAATGCACAGTGTCTAATATACATGATCAAGGTTAACCTTAGAGCCAGCCAGTCTGAAGGGATAACCATAACCACAAAAGGACCAACTTTATTCAATACTCACATACAACAGGAGGGAAAATACTACCCTCAAGAAGCATTTCTAGAGCAAGGAAATCAAGTAACCTGAAGGTCACTACCACTGAGCCCATCTTCCTTTCTAAAGACACCTCAAGAAATTGTAAAGTCAGACAGCACTATCTAACATGCAGACGAAATGGGCAGACAAAGAAATCTGACTCAAATGAATCAACAAGAGAAATCACCAGAAAAGAACTCAATGAAATGGAACTAACCAAACTACCAGATGCAAAGTTTAAAATAATGATTTTTAGGATGCTCAAGGATCTTAGAGCAACAATGGATGGACATAATGAGCACCTAAATAAAGAGATTGCAAGCATCAAAAATGACATTGAAATAATAAAAAAGAACCAGTCAGAAATGATAATTACAATATTAGAAATGAAGACTGCACTAGAAGGAATCAACAGCAGGTCGAATGAAACAAAGGATCAAATCAGCAATTTAGAGGACAAGATATACATAAGCACATAAGTAGAGCAGCAAAATAAAAAGAGGCTCAAAAAGACTAAGGAAACTCTAAGAGAGCTCTGTAACAACATGAAGAGAAGCAACATTCGCATCATAGGTGTCCCTGAAGGAGAAAAGAACAAACAAGGGATAGGGAACTTGTTTTAAAAAAAATCATAGCTGAAAATTTCCCTAAATTGATGAAGGAAATAGTCACACAAGTTTAAGAAGAAGAGAGAGTCTCATTAAAGAGGAATCCAAGGAGGCCTACACCAAGACACATCATAATTAAAATGCCAAAGTTAAGAGACAAAGAATACTAAAAGCTGCAAGAGAAAAGAAGTTAATTATCTACAGAGGAGCCCCCAGAAGGATGAGTTCTTCTCAACAGAAATACTTGAAGCCAGAAGGGATTGGCAAGAAATATTCAAAGTAATGCAAAACAAGAACCTATAACCAAGACTACTTTATCTAGCCAGGCTATCATTTAAAATTTAAGAATAAAAAGTTTCCCAAACAAACAAAAACCCCAAAATACTTAAGGAATTTATTACAACCAAACCAGTACTGCAAGAAATGTTAAGGGCCTGCTATAAAAAGAAAAAAGGAATAAAGAAATCAAGAGAAAGAGGATTGTAGATTTAAAGAATAAAATGGCAATAAACAACTACGTATCAATAATAACCTTAAATGTAAGTGGATTAAATGCTCTATTCAAAAGACATAGGGTAGCTGGATGGATAAGAAAATAGGATGCATACGAAAATAGGATGCATACATATGCTGTCTACAAGAGACCCTCTTCAAAACAAAAGATACACATAGACTGAAAGTGAAGGGATGGAAAAAAGTATTTCATGCAAATGGAAATGAAAAAAAAGCTTGGGGTAGCAATACTTGTATTTAAAGTATAGATTTTAAAACAAAGGATATAGTAAGGGATAAAGAAAGTCACTACATATGATAAAGGGAGCAATCCAACAGAAGGATATAACCACTGTAAATATCTATGTGCCTAATATAGGAGCACTTAAATATATAAAGCAGATTTCGATGGACACTAAGGGCGAGACCGACAACAATACTGTAATAGTAGGGGATTTTAATGTCCCACTAACATCAATGGATAGATCCTTCAGTCAGAAAATTAACAAACAGCAACCTTAAATGATACACTAGATCAACTAGATTTAATTAATATCTTCAGAACATTTCACCACAAACAGCAGACTATACATTCTTTTCAAGTGCTCATGATACGTTCTCTAGAATAGATGACATGTTAGGACACAAAGCAAGTCTCAATATTTAAGAAGATTGAAACCATATCAAGCATCTTCTCTGATCACAATAGCATGAAACTAGAAATCAACTACAGTAGAAAAACATGCAAACACTTGGAGGCTGAATACCAGGTTATTAAATGATGAATGGGTTAACAATGAGATCCAGGAAAAAATAAAATATTTCCTTTAAAAAAATGAAAATGAACATAAAACAACCCAAAATCTATGGGACACAGTAAAAACAGTTCTGAGAAGGAAGCTTATAGCATTACAGGAATACTTTAAGAAGCAAGAAAAAGCTCAAATAAACAACTTAACCAGCACCTAAAAGAACTGGAAAAAGAACAACAAATAAACCCGAAAGGAAGTAGAAGGAAGTAAATAAGATCAGAGTGGGAAAAAGTAACATAGAGGCTAAAAAAACAATACAAAAGATTAATGATACCAAGATACTTTTGAAAATGTAAACAAGATTGATGAACCCTTAACCAACTCATCAAGAAAAAGAGAGGATGCAAATAAAATTAGAAATGAAAGTGGAGAAGTAACAACTGACACCACAGAAATACAAAAGATGGTAAAAAAAAATACTATGAAGATTTATATGGCAAAAAATTGGACAACCTAAGTAAGATGGATAAATTCCTAGAAACATACAATTTTCAAAACTCAATTGGGAAGAATCAGAAAATCTAAGCGGACTGATTACAACAAATGAAATTGAAACAGTTATCAAAAAACTCCCAGCAAACAAAAGGCCTAGACCAGATGGCTTTACAGGTGAATTTTACCAAACATTCAAAGAAGAACTAATATTCAAAATATTCAAGGTGAAGGAAGAATTCCAAGCTCCTTCTATGAGGCAAGAATTATCCTCATTCTAAAATCAGGTAAAGACACTACAAAGAAAGAATCCTATAGGCTAATATTCCTGATGAACATAGATGCTAAAATTCTCAAAAGGTTAGCAAACCAGATTCAGCAATACATCCAAAAGATCATACATCATGATCAAGTGAGTTTTATTCTGGGGAGGCAACCCTGGTACAATATTCACAAATCAATAATAGTGATTCATCACATAACCAAAAGGAAGAATAAAAATCACATGATTACATCAATACATGCAGAAAAAGCATTTGATAAAATCCAGCACTCTGATCCAGAAAACTGATAGTTTTATGATCAAAACCATCAGCAAAGTGGAAATATGGGTATGCCTTATACAGTGGTTGTAGGTTTTTTTACTTACATTTCTCACTGTTTTGCGCTTGTTTTTGCACTCATTGTTGAAGACAGTGATTTCCTCATCAGACACACATGAGGACAAGCTAAAGGATGAGAGTTTTGACAGTGATAAGGAGTTGTATGAATTTTGTGATGACTAAAACTTGAGTTCAACAATTTTATGTTATACATTTATTTTCAAATTTCAGGCAAGAGAATAAAACTAGACCAGCAACTTACACTATTCACAAAAATAAACGCAAAATGGATAAAAGACTTAAATGTAAGTTGCGAAACCATAAACATCTTGGAAGAAAGGATAGGCAGTAAACTCTCCAATATCTCTCAAAGCAATATTTTGCCAGTATATCTCTATGGGCAAAGGAGATACAGGACAAAATAAACAAATGGAACTATATCAAACTAAAAAGCTTTTGCAGAACAAAAGATACCATTAACAAAATAAGACAACCCACACAATTGGAGAACATATTTGCTAATATGTCTAATAAGGGGTTAATAACCAAAATTTATAAAGAACTTCTGAAACTCAACACCAGAAAGGTAAACCATCTAATTAAAAATGCCCAATGGAACTGAATAGACACTTCTCCAAGAGGACATACAGATGGCCAATAGGCATATGAAAAAATGTCCAATGTCATTAATCCCAGAGAAATGCAAATTAAAATGAGATACCACCCTCACACCAGTCAGAATGATGCTTATTAACAAATCAGCACACAATAAGTGCTGGCGAGGGTGTGGAGAAAAGGGAACCCTCCTGCAGTTCTGGTGGGAATGCAGACTTGTGCAGCCTCTGTGGAGAACTGTATGGAGTTTCCTCAAAAAAATTAAAAATTGAACTGCCTTTTGATCCAGCTACCCACTTTTAGGAATATATCCCAAGAAAACCAAAACACTGATTCAAAAGAAGATATGCGCCCCATGTTTATTACAACATTGTTTACAACAGCCAAGATCTGGAAACAGCCCAAGTGTCCATCAGTGGACAAGTGGATTAAAAAGCAGTGGTACATATATACAATGGAATACTACATGGCTCTGAAGAAGGAGGAAATCTTACCTTTTGCGATGGCATAGATGGACCTGGAAATTATTATGCTAAATGAAATAAGCCAGGCAGAGAAAAACAAATATCATATGATCTCACATATATGTGGAATCTAATGAACAAAGTGAACTGAGGAATGGAATAGAGGCAGAGGCAGGGTCACAGGGAGCAGAGGGACAGCTGTCAGAGGGAAGGGGGTGAGGGGATGGATCAGAGAAGGTGAAAGAATTAGTGAAATTATATCTATGTAACACATAGATACAGATAACAGAACAGCAAGTCCCAGAGAGAAATGGGGGAGAGTTAGGAAAAGGGATATAATGGGAGGCACATAGCTGGGGGGTGAGGATATTATATTGAGTGGGACACTTGAGTCCATGTTAACACAATAAATTAAAATTAATACAAAAAATTAGGGGAGCAATAAATGTCAAGTAGAACAGGAATTAGCCTTCTGCATAATATTACTAGACAAGATAGGACCAAAATGTATAAAACATAGGGCAGCAGGAGCTTTTTAAGCAATGAAAACTACTAGATAATAGAAATGACTTACTTATTATTGGATAAATTCAAGGAGAGGGGATAGGATGGCTGTTTAGTAAATTTGTGGGAGCCATACTTCAGGATGGCTAAAAGCATGGGCTCAGGGGTGGATGAATAGGTTGATACTTGAGTTCTGGCCTCACTAGTGGCTGTGTGAACTTGTGCAATTTATTTAATAGCTCCATGTCTCACATTTCTCATGTCTGCTGGGGTATCAGTGGAGACATTTCACAGAGTGACCATTGACTTCAGATCCTCTGTTCCTGTACTGATAATGGCCTTTTTTGAGGGCAGCTGGCATGAACAAGGAGAGACACCTCTGATCAAGGATACCAGAGTCATGGTGAATTTGGTTTTAGCATTTCTGGAACCTTCAGCAAATTACTTTCCTGCCCCACCTTTCAGTTTCTTTCTTTTATGGTTGTTGTGAGGACTTACATGAAATAATTCATGTGAAGTGTTTGGCACATTACCTAATACCTAGAAAATATTCAACAAATGATAGTCCTGATAAAAGGGAGTGTTGAAATAGATGGTCTCCTTTCCTAACATTTTGCATTTCTGATCTCTATAAGGCTTAAAAGAACATATCTAGGTCATAGTCCTCAGAAATTTGAACTGCACTTGAGCCTGTCTTCTTCCCACTGCTTCTACTCAGTGCTCCTTTCAACTTCCTGAGGAAGCTATCCTGGAGCACAGAGTCAGCCTTTATTTTCTCAAATATGTGTCACTAACAATGAAGTGGCAGTGGCCTCAGGAAGATGGGCTCCCTCCTGAGGTCCTATGGATATGCTTTTGCTCATATTTTTGGGAACTGGTGACCATTTTATTCAGTAAACTAGAGAAGGATATGCCTAAATTAAAATTGCCTTAGAGATTTTTATGCCTACCAATTTGTTATTGTTTCTATGCCTCTTATTAATATAATACATGGTCTGTAAGTATTGAAATAATTGTATAATTAAAAAGAATTATAGTTATTGTTAGAGGACAAAAGACAAATGCAACAGAGACGTAGCCATGTATCATGGTTTTATCCTACTTTCTGGTTAGACCTGCCAGTTTACTGACAGAACACCCACACCACATCTGTTAGAAGAGAAAACCATTTTCAGGAGTCCAAATTCTTACCCACAGCCACCTTCCTAAATTGCCTGAACATGCAACAGAAAGTCACCAGAGGGCACTCTCGGACCATCTATTATTAAGGGACTTCAAGCTGAGAAGTACCAGACAATTCTCACTTGGGTTTCCTTTTGGATGAAGAGGCAGTTTCTATCTTTCACTTGGAAACACTTGGAGTCTGAAGGCTGCCTTGCTAAATAAACCACCACTGATCCTGGGGTGTCAGCAGAGACATTTCACTGAGTGACCATAGGCTTCAGATCTGTTCCTACACTGATAATGTCCTCTTTTGAAGGCGGGCACCATGATTGACCATCTTGTGGTCTAGGAGTCCAGAGTCATAATGAATTTGGGTCTAGCATGGATTTCTTAACCTTCAGCAAATTACTTTCATGCCCCACATTTCAGTGTTCTCATCTATAAAATGGAAAACTAGAAAAAATACTTGAAGTTCACTTTGTGTTCTAACAGTCAGTTATGAAATTCCTTCCTTTTTCTTCTCTCCTTCCTTTCTGGTTAAACTAATGGAGGAAATAAGATTTACTGACACTGTGTTTGCTAAGAGCTTGCACTGCTGAAGAGACAGTCTCTGAAGAATGACAAAGTACACTGCATGCTGCAGAGCTGGAAGCAGCGCGCCCAGGGTAGACCTCCTTGCTCCTTCTCAGGGTTCTTGGATGGACATGCACACCCTCAGGATGGAACAGCCAATGGGCATTATAGTCCAGTACACTGGAGCATTGATTCCATTCAAGAAGTCTGAAAAAAAGACATTTATAATGTAAAACAGAGTTTAAGTTTTTATATGCATTTTTGTTTTAAAACAGAATATTTTAAAAATGTAGGGTTTGCAGTTGGATGCCTTGGGTTATAGTTCTAGATCTCCTGGGATTAGAATTACTTCTTTCTTTCATTTGGGGGTGCATTGCAGGGAAAGTTTGGGAAAGCTTGACCCTTAAGGTTTTGTTAGATGGGTTCCCTAAAAACAGAGCCTGTAGCCGGCATTCAGCTGTATGCATTTTACTCTGGGCATATGTTTTAAGGCAAAAGAATAAAGAAACACAACTGCTAATAAGTGAGGGAAACAGGATAAGAAAAGGAAAAAGCTGAACACTGATGTGGTCTCAAGGCATATGATCTGGTTCATGTGGTGATGAATAAATCACATCACAGAACTGACTCCTCAGAATGCAAGCAGGTTGGGACTTCATCCCTCCACATCACTTAGCGACTGTCTGCGGGCCATCCCTGCATAAAGCCCAAGAGGGGACTTTTTTCGATGGAAGTGGGACAGGAAGTGTGTGGGTAGATGGGGCAGTTCCACAGAGAGAGGAGCAGCTGTGACTTGGAAGCACCAGTGCTGTGCTGAAGTCGGCTCGCACAGCTCTCAGGAGTTGACCATGTGCGCCGTTCCCCAGCTTCCCCTTCAGTTACCTCATCTTGGTCACTTGGAATCTGCTCAGATGGGAGCATCTGCACCATGAAATTCAGCAAAAACTATCAACTTGGGGCTTTTACATGCCCACAAAGAGCCAGTTCTTAAATATTAACCAGCAGACCTCTGGCCAATACTCTCAGTAGCTCTAGTACAGTGCTCCAGCTGGTGAAGGGCCTCCTGGCAGGGCACCTAGAGGTCATGGAGACCTGCCCAGGTATGACTTCCCAACTAATCTGTAAATTAGCAAGCCATTGCTTTAGGGTTTGCTCTTCCTAACCTCTTTCAAAATGCACACAGTAATGGGAGGCCTGGAACTAAAATGTCATAATAAGCAGATTAAAACAACTAACTCAGCCCTGGCCGGTTGGCTCAGTGGTAGAGCATCGGCCTAGCGTGCAGAAGTCCTGGGTTTGATTCCCGGCCAGGGCACACAGGAGAGGCGCCCATCTGCTTCTCCACCCCTCCCCATCTCCTTCCTCTCGCTTTCTCTCTTCCCCTCCCACAGCCAAGGCTCCATTGGAGCAAAGATGGCCCGGGCGCTGGGGATGGCTCCATGGCCTCTGCCCCAGGCACTAGAGTGGCTCTGGTCTCAACATAGCGACACCCCCGGAGGGGCAGAGCATCGCCCCCTGGTGGGCAGAGCATCACCCCTGGTGGGTGTGCTGGATGGATCCCGGTCTAGCGCATGCGGGAGTCTGTCTGACTGTCTCTCCCCATTTCCAGCTTCAGAAAAAAACAACAACAAAAAAACAAATAAACAACCCCCCCCCCAAAAAAAAAAACAGAACAAAACAACTAACTCTGGGCCCTGGCCAGTTGGCTCAACAGTAGAGCACTGGCTCAGCATGTAGAAGTCCTGGGTTCAATTCATGGTCAGGGCACATAGGAGAAGCAGCCATCTGCTTCTCTACCCCCTCCCCACCCCCGTCTTCCCTTTCTGCAGCCATGGCTCGGTTGGAGCAAGTTGGCCTGGGGCACTGAGGATGGTTCAATGGCCTCGCCTCAGATACTGAAATAGCTCAGTTGCTGAGCAGTGGAGCAGAGGTCCCATATGGGCAGAGCATTGCCCTGTAGGGGGCTTGCTGGGTGGATCCTGGTTGGGGTGCATGTGGGAGTCTGTTTCTCTGCCTCCCCACTTCCCCGCCTCTCACATAATAAAATAAATAAAAATTTAAAAATGGCTCTTTTTTAAGTGCAAGAGAAGAACACAGTGGAGGTGAGAAAACAGTGTGTAAACTTAATTATCTGCAGTAATGGATGAGAAAGGACTTAATATATTGTTTAGGGACAGAATTTAGGGTAACTATGAAAATATGTAGTGTTTCCTGGGAGATAATTTTCAGAGCTTACTTAAAAGACTGCACTTTACTGAGCTGCTGGAGGGTTAAACTTTTTCCTATTATGAAAATAAATTATTAGGGAAAATTTCAAATATATACACAATATAGAGAATAGTATAATAAAGTCAGATTCAGCAGTTATTAATTTATGGCCAATCTTGTTTTATCTATACCTCTATTTACTTCCCCCTGGGGGTAGAGTAAGTCTTGAAGACTTACTTAGGTAAATGTTGAATATAGCCTAGAAAAAAAGCCAAATTTACAAAGAACTAGGGGAAGGTTTTTGAAGACAGAAGGCACAGCAGCTATGAGCACTTCCTAACATATTAGGATCCAGTAGAAATCATCAGAAGATATATGAAATGCAGTACATGGGACCTGTATTCTGATATACTCCAAAAAAAAATTTTTTTAAATCTCCAACTCCTCCTAAAATGAAGAGCTGGTGATGGAAAGAAAAGAGAAGTGTCACAGGGCTCTTATCAGAGGAGCTCAATATTATTTGCTGTCTAAATATTTGTTTTCCTCTGGGCTTTTTCTTTCTGTTTAGATATACAAGAATAAAATATCAGGGCAATTCTGAGTACAAATTCTATTTTTTTTTTTTTTTTTTTTTTGTATTTTTCTGAAGCTGGAAATGGGGAGAGACAGTCAGACAGACTCCCGCATGCGCCCGACCGGGATCCACCCGGCACGCCCACCATGGGGCGACGCTCTGCCCACCAGGGGGTGATGCTCTGCCCACCAGGGGGCGATGCTCTGCCCCTCCGGGGCGTCGCTCTGTTGCGACCAGAGCCACTCTAGCACCTGGGGCAGAGGCCAAGGAGCCATCCCCAGTGCCTGGGCCATCTTTGCTCCAATGGAGCCCTTGGCTGCGGGAGGGGAAGAGAGAGACAGAGAGGAAGGAGAGGGGGTGGAGAAGCAAATGGGCGCTTCTCCTATGTGCCCTGGCCGGGAATCGAACCCGGGTCCCCCGCACGCCAGGCCGACGCTCTACCGCTGAGCCAACCGGCCAGGGCCTGAGTACAAATTCTAATGATCTTCCACTCTAAGAACAATGCTTGTCACCACCACAATAAAATAAGAATCTTGACTTACTTAAATGCAAAGAAATTTCCTTAGAATATGGACTCAAGTTTGGACCCCTGTTATGAAAGTTTTATTTTAGCTACAGTGATGGATTATGGCCTATGTAATTTTTCATTATTTCCTTTCACTGTCTTTGAGAATTTGTGATAAGAGATGGCCTGTGACCTTTATCTAAGAATAGCAGATTTTCTTCTCTCTGTTTTCTGGCCTCTCTAGTCTCCCTTTTTCTGGTTGTTATTCCAAAGATAATGCAGATGTGAGCTCTTGAGCATCTGGAGTTGAAAGAATAAGTAATGGGGCCCTAGGAAGAGCATGCTTAGAAAATTAATAATTAATTCAGTATGAATGAATAAGCCAGGGAGGACTTGGTTCAGTCATTACATATTTATCACTAGAATCTTCTATCAAGGTTAGTTGGTGATAGATATGTAAATTCCAAACTGCCCTTTTGATGTTCCGCTTATCTGTCAGACCTCACCCTTACTGGACTATCGCCCCTGAGACAAAGGAATTCCAAAAAACTGAGAAGCTGCCCCAAGGAGGGGCTCTGGACATACCAGTACTTTTGCCTCAGTATCCCCTCATGCTCTCCCAAACACTATATAACTCGCCCCTAGTCTGTAACCAGCACTCTTCTCCCCGGGAGAAGTGCCTGGCAGGGTTCTTTTCTTCCTTTCAATAAAGCCTGTTACTCTGGTCTTTCGGACTCCCATGGATTCCAACAGTTGGAAGTGAACAAATGACTTGAAAAATTAGACCATTTGGAGCCTCAGAAAGCCAGAGCCTAGGGAGGAGTAGATATTTATATAATAACAGCAGAGAAACCACACTCTCTAGATTATTGCCTAGCTATATTCTAATAAATTGGTTGCAGCTACTTTATTGGAACTGCCTATGGTGAAGCCCGGTCCTTTGTGCATGTGGAGAACCTGAAAAAGAAACTGCACTGATACTGTAGACAAGTGTGTGAGCTGTTTATCGACAGGGTTTTCACTTGCTGGGTGCATGAAAGAGGTTGCTGACAGGTTGTAAGCCTTGGCCCATATGGATCAAAGGCAGAAAAGAAAAGAAAGCATTCTTTCCTGAGGGATGGTTACAGCCAAAATTGGAAAAGGCTGTGCGAGTATCAATTCCTACAACTCATCTCTTCTAGCTAGTAAATCTTGAAGATATATTTATGAAATTTAAAGTTGACCATATGCTGGCTGAATCTCTTCGAGGTTTTCCCACAGTGATTGGGAATCAGACTTAACTCTTTCAGTGGGTTTCCTGGCTTCTTTATTGGAGGCCACTCTTCATTGTTTCCTTTTAATTGAAATGTCATGATGTCAAAGTGAAAATAATTTGCAATCATGGTACATAAAGATTTCTGACATCTTGTTAAACAAAAAGTATAAGTTTTTTTGGAACATGGGCATGAGTGTATGTATATTAAGAGAAGTTGAATTTCTTTTTTTATTTTTTTGTGGCAGAGACAGAGTCAGAGAGAGGGACAGATAGGGATAGACAGGAAGGAAGAGAGATGAGAAATATCAATTCTTCATTGTGGCTCTTTAGTTGTTCATTGATCAATTTCTCATATGTGCCTTGACCGGGGGGCTACAGCAGATTGAGTGACCCCTTGCTCAAGCCAGTGACCTTGGGCTCAAACTGGTGAGCCTCGCTCAAACCAGATGAGCCCACGACCTCAGGGTCTCGAACCTGGGTCCTCCACATCCCAGTTCGACGCTCTATCCACTGCGCCACCGCCTAGTCAGGTAGGAAGTTGAATTTCTTGTTGTAAGATAAACTTTACATTTTAGAGGACTTTTAGACATATAACAAAATTGAATGGAAGGTACAAAGATTTCCCATATAACCCTGAACTGCATATATGCATAGCCTTTTCCATTATCAACATTCACACCAGAGTGGTGCATTTATTACAATCAGTGAAACTACACTGACACATCATTATCACCCAAAGCCCATAGTTTATATTAGGGTTCATTTTTTGGTACCATGTATGCCATGGGTTTTAACAAATGTATCCACTGTTATAGTATCCACTGTTATATCCACTGTCATAGTATCATGCAGAATAGTTTCAGGATATTATTTTTAAATCTAAATTCTTACATAACTTTTGTTCTCTTGGACTGCCTCAACCTCTCCTGAAACAAAACAGTGTTCATGGTGATTTCATGTTACAATATGCATAGAAGTGCATGTTACAAAAATTGTAATTAGATCAAATTTTTTTTTGTTAGAGTGATACTTAGTGAATAAGGGGGGAGAGAATTTGCAATGTAAAACTGATATCCCAAACTATAAAATCCATTGACAGAATGATTATGTTGGTATGTCTGTAGTCAGCCCAAATAAAGGATCTTAAATTCAAGACTAGTGTTGGGCATTGATTTTGAATAGAGGTTATCAGATAGCAGGTTTTCAAAAACACTTTTATGAGATCTTCCTTCAAGTTCCTTTTGAACTTCTGTCACCCAAGCTCTTTCAAAGCTTATAAAACATACTCCTCTGGGAATGAATTCCAATCAACTAGATTCATATTAGTTTACCTTTATGATGGAGAAAGCACAGGCACCTTTAATTTTTTAAGTCATGCTAGGATAATCTAAGGCATCTTAAGTGACCTAATGCTATGTCCACTTGACAGCAGATATATGGTAATGATCTTGGACATCCTAAAATTCTAACTGTGTAATGAATTTATGACTTAAAGGCCAAGTTAAAGGAATCCAGACCTCTTATGCACTTAATTTGTTGTAACAGGAATAAAAGGGAAATAGAGGATTAAGATTAAATAAAGGTATGGGATATAAAACTGAGGGCAACAAATTAACTACAAGAAAAACAAATAAACAAAAATTCATAGACACAGACAATGGTCTGGTGGTTATGAGGGAAAGGTGGTCAAATATACGGTGACAAAGGAAGGTTTGATTTTGGGTGGAGGACACACAATGCAATTTAGAAATGATATAACCATAGGATTGTACACTTGAAACCTATAGAATCTTAATAACCAATATCACCCTAATAAATTTAATTAAAAACAAAAAAAGAATAATATTTACGCAAAAAATAATTAAGTGAGGGATAGAAATATGTGGATTAGGAAAGTGGTAAAATAAATGTCAAAAGTGTAAGAGAGGAAAAATAATTTTTTGTCTACACTTTATTGTTCTTGGCTGAAACCCTGCCTGTAAAAAAGATTAACAGAGGAGAAAAAGTTTTAATTATATATGAACAAGAATGCTGCAAAGATATGAAACTCAGAACGCAGCTAGAATATTGAGGCTTATATAACATCCGGAGCTACTACTGTAGTGTAAGGGATAGAAAGCTAGGGCTTCAAAAGCAGGAAATCATGGGAAGGTAAGATGAAGAAATGTTTGGTAAGCAAAGGCTGCTCAGCTGAGGGGATCTTAAAAATCTTTATCACAAGAAGAATAAAAATTGTAACTATGTGAGGTGATAGATGTTAACTAAACTTATTGTGATAACCATTTTGCAATATATACAAATATTGAATCATTAGGTGGTCCACCTGAAACTAATATAATGGTATATGTCAATTATATCTCAATAAAGATAAAAGGGAAAACAAAGGTTGCCCTGCTGGGCACATAAATCTCTTAGGTGAAAGTGTCATCTATCTTTGGTAACAGCTCTCTTCCTGGTTGGTACAGATCCTCTTTCTAATGTAAATATCCCTTACAAAAGGGTAACTTCTACTCTGTTTCAGAACTTCTCCTGTATCTGTAGCTTAAAACAATTTTTTATGCCAAAAGGCATATTTTGAGGTGGCATATTTTGCTACCCTTCAAAAAGCAAATGGTTAAAAAGAAAATGTGAACAGCTACTGAATGTATATATGAGTTCCTTAGCCCATTGGCATGTGTACTAGTATTGATCACCAAATGGCAGAGTGATCAATGGCTCACAAAACTAGGGAGATGCAGACCTCCCAGCCTCTTTGGGTTGCTGAGAGGATTAAAAAACATAACATTGTGTGAGAAAACATGTTATAATAACAGAAGATTGGGCACTTATTCTTAAGGGTCTTGTGACAAGACTAACATTAATGAAGCAAAGTGGCATATAATTAAATTCTAAGTCCAAGTCTATACAGACAGTCATTATAGGAGAGCCATGATGAGAAAAATCCAGGCTAATTAAAGTGCTTAGTGAATGCTTCATGCAAGAGAACAACCTTGAGTTTGTCATTTAAACGCAGGTGAAATAAAGCAGTAGAAAGGTGGGTTTGGGGGAAGCATTCCAGGCAGGTGGCGACATTGGATACTGTAGGTAGTAATGGGAAAGATTGTGCTGGGACCTGTGAAGAAATCTAGAACAAAAAATATTCAGACATTCAATCATTACTTATGGAGTGGCAACTCAGTGCTAAGTGCTGGAGGTTCAGAAACAATAAACAAAGGACTCTGGCTTCAGGGTCTCAAGTGAAGGATCTGTGCTGTGAAGTGTTGGACAGGACCACATGGGTAGGGTTGGAGATGTACAAGAAAACTGTTCAGTGTTGAAAAGTGGACTTCAACTGTGTGATTATGGCCAAGGAGCAGGAGAGGAAAGGTCAGAGGTACAAATAACATGAAGATAAGAATTTAGATTAGTTTCTCGACTGAATCCAGTCCATATTAGTAGTGCCTAACTTCTCCCATACTTGATTTCTTTAAATCTGAGTAAAGACGGTAGACAGTACAGGCAGTCCATGTGTCTTTACCTGATACTGTTGATAATGTGAGGATTTGTGGTCCCAGTTCCAAGGGGAAAGTAATTGGAGGGAAAAGGGTAATGAATCAAGAATATAAAGAAAGAAGTGCAGAGAATTGAAAAAAATTGGAGCAATTGAGTAAAAAGGAAAAAAAAACCCTCATGGACATGGTAATTGCTGGAGGCAGGGAGGGGAGTGGGTTTGGAAAGTGGGAGAAGGTATAGGCAGGATAAAGGGGGATGGGCAGGAACTTAACTCAGGGTGGTGAACACACAAGACAGTGTGCAGATGATATGTTGTGGAACTGCATACCTGAAACCAGTATAATTGTCTTAATCATTGTGACCCAAATAAATAAAAAAGAAAAAAAAGAGAGAGAAAAACAGAAGCATGAGGAAAGCAGGGTTAAATGGATAAAAGCCACAAAAAAATGGTTTCTAAAAGGTTAAGGAACACATTTAGATAAAAAGTAATAGAAGAGAAAGCCAGGGAAGATAATGATTGTCCCAATAGTGGGTGGCAGCTGCCGTGGAAGTGGGGAGCTAGGTCTGGAGGTTGAATGCCACGAGGTCATTTAATGTCTTTGAGGAAATCACAACTGCCTCTGTGTGGTGGGAAGATTCACAGAGAGAAGGCAGCAAGAAACACCTGACACATAGTTGCTACTCAGCAAATATTTAAATAATTTAGGAACCTATAGGAAACTTTTAGAGTAAATAGAAGTACTTAATGAGGGTAAAACTAAATAGTATACATTGAACATAAGGGACTATAAATAAGTCTGAGCAAAGGGAAGGCTCAGGGTGGTGTAGCTGTGTAAAAGTCCAGGATTTCGACATACCTTGGCTAAAGGTTATTTCTCCTTTCTCCAAGATGGTGATCTTTACTGATGGGGCAAGCCTAATGTGTATCTACTAGACTTCCCTGCCAGTAGCACACTGACGTTTCCCACCTGCTGTTTCTCCTCTGAGGTCACTTCATTAAGGCGTGTTTTCTACATGACACCTCATTAGATTCTTGATACCTCCAGTATGCCTTATGCAGGAGGCCATTCAGCAGGAACCCTGAGACTTCCTGAACACACTGGGGCTGCCTGGGAGACACACTCCAAACAAGACCCTGCACTTAGCAACCCTTTGAAGGCAAGATCTGTGTGGCCACAGGCCTGGTCCTTGGTCCAAGTAGCTGATGCAGTGGTTGTGCTTTGGGTTGAGGCAGGAGAATCATGAAGAGGTGTGGGTTTCAGGGATGCTAGATCATAAAGCACTGTGACCACAGCAAGGCTTTGGTAATCATTGTCTGTGTCTGAGCCAAAGGAGCTGACAAGGGCAGAAATCTCCCAGCAGTTTTTATGGGGGTGGGAGGGGAGACACTGGATGCTGTTGCTTGTGGACTCTGAGAAGCAGGGTGGTTATTTTTTGTTTTGTTTTGTTTTTTAGTCTGAATTTTAATTAGATTGTTTCAGCTGAACCTGGAAGTCAGAAATTGAATAAATCTCTCCAAACCTAGTTTAAGTAATATGAGAATCTATTCAAGTTAGCTGTCTGGAAAGCTTGTTCATGAAATTTTTATTTTATTAACAACTTTATTCTCTGTGATTTGCCAAGCTTTGGTTCAGGCATTTTGCTGAGTTGAAAACTGTGGAAATTCATTGTAATTGGAGGGGAAAGAATCACATGTGGTTTCTTCCAAACTTTTTCCAATTTTTTTTCTTTTTGTTCTGAATTCCATGGGAAAATTACCCAGAAGGGTCATTTTCTCCTTTAATGATGCAACAATGCTTGGTTTGCTTTGCCTGTTTTTATTTTCTAGCTTTATTATAATTACATTTTCCCACACAACTTATTTATTTTTTTTCTTTCAAATTAGTATATATAAAATTCTGATGCCTCTTTAGGGAGCTGATCCTTAGATACTGTCTCCTTGAACTGTGCTCTGTGCGGGAGTAGATGCCTCTGTGTGGCAATCTATCACCCAGCCTTATAATTAGCAGTTGCAGGTGAATCACTAATTGGCCTCACATTTGCATACATAAGCCAGAGTTACAGGGTTACAGTTATAAATCTTAGTCATTTATGCAGGGTATAAATGTTACATTTCATCCCTCATCCTTTCTAATTGCCTCATCAGCTCTTTACAAAAGGCTGTCCTATACTGGTTATTTTAAGTGGGTGAAGAATGACTTGCTGTATTAATTTGCTAGAAAAACATGGTATTTTGAAGAAGAAAGGACTAGGAAAAACAAAACAAAAGCATTTACACAGAGCTTTTTGAGACAGCATCAGGGGAACATGATGCCTGGAAAATGTCACATGATTTAATTGTTTTATTGCTTTGAGTCTTTTTGTGGCAATAGCACAGTGAACGCTGGCAGAGGAAAGCCTCTCAAACGTCTGCTTTTCTGAGACAGATCAGTTTAAGGAACAACAGTGAGCGCTTCTTTACCTTGGGCCCCTATTTACTCCAATAGAAACGTGAGAGAAATACAGGCTTATTAATGTTGGATCTGATCAAAGTGTTAGTGTATTCTCAGAACTCACTGTGACTCTTGATCAGTGAGGATGTGGTGGGACTTCAGGAGGCACCTTGGCTCACCAAGGTTTGTGATCCTCCATCTGAACACAGAGGGGACCCCAGCTCTTAGTCATTTTTAAAGACACCCCAATTGGTGTGTCTTTGATTAAAGACATAACTACCAACATTAAATAATGTTTACTAAAGGAAACACGTGTTGAGCGTTAGACTCATAGGACAAAGCCTATATTAATACCCAAGTCCTTGGTCTGCCACACTGCAGGATGGAAGTACAAAGGCAATTGGTGTGACAAATGCACTGGCTTAATTAATAAAGAATAATCTCTAAATTATATATTTAGTATGTACAAAAAATAATATCAATATTTCTTTCTATGGTCATGACCATGGTCTAGATGGGATTCTCAGGCTGATACATCCTAGAGTACAATGAAATAAGTACTAACACTAGTCAGAGCTATGTCTGACATATTATTTTATTTTTTAAGTGACAGGAGGAAAGATAGTGACTTCTGCAGAGCCCTGACAAGGATTTGTCCGGCAACTCCATCTAGGGCTGATGCTCGAGTGCCAAGCTATTTTTAGCACCTGAGGCTGCTGATGCTGTTGGACCAACTGAGCTATCCTCAGTGCTTGGGGCCACACTAAAACAAATGGAGCCACTGGCTGTGGGAGGGGAAAAGGGGGAAAAGGAGGAGAGGGAGGGAGGTGAGAAGCGGGGTTTTCTCTTCTCATAGCAGAAGGCAGGCAGAAGTGAGCACTAGAGAGCGAGTCAAACATACAAGGATGTTTAAAACTTCTGCTTGATTGTGGCATGTGGGACACATCATTTCTGCTCTCCTTCCATTGGTCAAAGCCAATCATATGGCCAAGGCCAATATTTATGGGACAGGGAAGTATGCACTTCCCACAGGAGGAGTCAGAAAGGAGAATGTGTATTGATAATGCAGCCTACCATTTATGGCTGTGTTTCAGCAGAGACTTTGGAAAATTTAGTGATTCTTAGTCTCTGGGAATAGTGCTGGGCCCTTGGGAATAGAGAAAGAGAAGAAATAAAGTTTAAAATTTATTGTTACACACTATGAATGCGGTCTTCCCAAAATGCAAGTAAATTATTTGAGTTACCTTTAAAATTACATTTTTTAAGGTTTTATTTATTCAGTTTTAGAGAGAGAAGAGAGAGTGAGAGAGAGAGAAGGGGGAAGGAGCAGGAAGCATCAACTCCCATATGTGCCTGGACTGGGCAAGCCTAGGGTTTCCAACTGGCCACATCAGTGTTCCGGGTCAATGCTTTATCTACTGTGCAACCACAGGTCAGGTTAAAATTACTTTTGATATTTGGACTTTATTTTCTTGAATGTAATATTATTCTCATCTTGTCATGTAGGTCTCCTGGATTTTATGGGTTATACACATATTAGTTAACCCTTGATGGCTGACCTCTGAAGGGTTTTAAGTAAATTTGTGCTATCACTGAATTGTTTGGGACATTTTCACTTACCCTCTGGGCCTATGTAATTCTTCTGGGCTTATTCACTTTTTAGAAAAGGGACTACAATTTTCACTGGCATGTTAGTTTGGATATCTCTATGGAGTTCTGCATAGCAAAAACATTGGCAACATTCTGATTTCTTACAAGCTTCATTTATCAGTCAAGAAGTCTATTGGCCTACTGGATATATGTGTTTTAGTTTATCAAGTGATCTTTTGATATAAGCAATATTTGGCAGATTACTCCCAAGGAGACTAGCCACCTTGAATTAAGAATCTTCAAATATTATTTAATCCCAAATGTTCCAAAAATTTAAATACTTCCTGAATGTAAAATTTCCAGTTTGAAAGTTACTCATTAATATTTTCTATAAGCTGAGTTCTGCAGCACTTAATTGTGAACAGCAGCTGATTCTGATTGGGCTAATTGTAAACTAATACAAATAACTATGTTGTCACTATTCTTTTTATGACAATGGTAATGCTTTGGACATAATATTTATTTCCCATGGGAATAAAACCAGCAAATTATCATTTTTTTTTTTTTTTGTATTCTTCTGAAGCTGGAAACAGGGAAGCAGTCAGACAGACTCCCACATGCACACGACCGGGATCCACCCGGCACGCCCACCAGGGGGCGATGCTCTGCCCATCTGGGGTGTCGCTCTGTTGCGACCAGAGCCAGTCTAGCACCTGAGGGAGAGGCCATGGAGCCATCCTCAGCCCCCGGCCATCTTTGCTCCAATGGAGCCTTGGCTGCGGGCGGGGAAGAGAGAGACAGAGAGGAAGGAGAGGGGCAGGGGTGGAGAAGCAGATGGGCGCTTCTCCTGTGTGCCCTGGCCAGAAATCGAACCCGGGACTTCCGCACGCCAGGCCGACACGCTACCACTGAGCCAACCGGCCAGGGTCAGATTTTTTTTCTTGATAAGATTTTTTTTTTCATCAAATGCCTTCTATTTCAAATTAAAACAAGTTTTTTATTCTGTTACAGTTATTTAGTAAAGTGATGGACTGGAAAGGAATTTGGGTAAGTCATTTTGGTATAATAGTCAAAATAGTAGGTTTTGGATTCAGAAACACCAGAATTCCTGTCCATAATCTACTCCTTTGCTATTGGATATTCTTGGTATATTTACTTCATCTTTATGAACTTCAGTTTCCTCCTTTGCAAAATGGAGATAATAATAGTAACTGACAGGTTATTGTGAAGAAAATTTTCTGGGCACAATGGCTTGCTCAGGCTAAATACTCAATAATTATTGGCTACTAATATTATTAGTAACAGTTTTGTGAGTTCCATGGATAATGAATGGATTTGTCCTGAAAGTCTGACATTTGATTCATTTAGGGGTGAACTTTCTATGAGGTTTTAAGTTATCCTTTGTTTTTGAAAGAAAAATATAAAGATTTTTAAAAACTGACACTCGATCTATAGCAGACAACATAAATGCTAAAAGAGGAACAACAATTGTAACCTATTAAATGTACATATGTATTTTTTTCTTTTAGTTGTACAAAACTAATGAGTGTATTTCCCATCTTTGTTGAAGTTATCTGCAAACCCTATCTGGGACTTTTAGAGACATATTGAACTAGCAAAAGCTCTTTGTGTCTTATTCATATCCTATTTACTCTCTTTTTCTTTTTTACTTTTTTATTGAATTTATTGGGGTGACATTGGTTAATAAAATTATATAGGTTTCAGGGGTACAGTTCTATAACACATCATCTATGTATTATATTGTGTGTTCATCATCAGACTTGAATTGGTTCAAGTCTCCCTCCGTCACCATTTATCCCCTGATACTCTCTTCTATTTACTCGTATTCTACCATTATCTGTATCATTTACATCAGTATTTTCCAACCCTGGGAGAAAATATTTCCAAATAGCATATCTGATAAGAAGTTAATATCCAAAATATATAAAGAACTCCTACAACTCAATAGTGAAAAAGCAAACAACCCAATTTTAAAAAGCAGGCAGAGGATCTTAATAGACATTTTTCTAAAGAAGACAATACAGATGGTCAGCAGATACAGGAGAAGATGGTCAACATCAGTAATCATCAAGGAAATGCAAATCAAAACCACAGAGATTTTATTTTTTCCAAAACAGTCCAAATTGCTGTCATCTTCAAATTAACAAACAAGAAGGATCAGTGAGGATATGGGGAAAAGGCAACCCTTGGGTATTGTTGCTGGGAATACAGATTAGGGTAGCCACTGTGGGAAGCATTATGGAAGTCCCTTAAAAAACTAGAAATAGAACCCATAAATTCCACTTCTGGGGGGTTATCCAAAGAAATTCAAAACACTAATATGAAAAATTGTATGTAACATGTTCATTGCAGAGTTATTTACAATAGCCAAGATATGGAAGCAACCTAGGTGTCCATCTGGATAAAGGAGATGTAGATATGTGTATGTGTTTATTTTGTATATAAGTATACACACTCATATACATAAAATGGAATATTACTCAGCCAAACAAGAATGAGATCTTGCCATTTGTGACAACATGGGTGGACCTAGAAGGCAACATGCTAAGTGAAAGCCAGACAGAGAAAGCCATATACTGCTTGATCTCACTTATATGTGGCATCTAAAAACAAATTTAGTTACAGAGAACAGACAGGTAATTGCCAGAGGTGGAGGTGGAGAGTGTGTGAGATGGGTGAATGGTTCCAAAATATGTAAACTTCTAGTTAGAAAATAAATAAGTCATGGTGATGTAGTGTACAGCATGCTAAGTATACAGTTAATAAGACTGTATTGTATATTTGTAAGTTGCTAAGAGAATAAATCTTAAAAATTCTCATCACAAGAAAAAACATTTCTGTAACTATAGATGGTGACAGATGTGAACTAGGCTTACTGTGGTCATCATTTGGGAATATAGACAAATATTGAATCTTTATGCTCTATATCTGAAATGAGTATGATGTTGCATATCAGTTTTACGTCAATTTTTAAAAAGATCAAATAATGAGGAAAAAAGAAAGAGAATTCTTATGCCTGAGCCCTACCCTTGAATATTCTTATTTACTTAATTTTGCATCGTTCAGTCTCTCTGAACTACATCCCATTTCTGGACTCTTTCAACCCCATTCTCCTCTCTTTTTTTCCACTATATAATCAAGTCGTACCTTCTTTACAAAGTTGTTCTTGATTTCTCAGGAGAGCTGAGGTCATGCTGAAGTACCAGCCCCCAAGTCTCAGTGGCTTAAAAGAACAAAAGCTTATTTCTTCTGAAGTTCCACATCCATCCCACATCAGTGTGGGGGCCTCACTCCCTGGACTCAGCTCTCCGGGATCCAAGTTGCCAGCCTTTCATCTCTCTGTGGTGTCACGGGAAGAGGGCACAGGGACAACAAACACTCGAAATTAAATGCTGTAGCCCAGAAGTAACATATGTCACATTTGCTTAAAACATTTTTATCAGAACTGGCCACACCTACCTTCAAGGAGAGGAAGCATGCAGCCCACCGCATGCCAGTAGAAAACCAAAACCGTGGTGAGCAACAATGCCCACCACGTGTTACAACACCTCACGACACTTGTCTTCTCTTTTCTGAATCTCCATTGCGCTCATCTATGCCATAAAGAAATTTATCATTATTGCAGGTTACTTTGAATTTTAGATCTGTAAGGGACCTTAGAAATCATGGCTCAACTTCCTTGCTGAGTTTCTTTCTTAAATACAAAGTGGATTCCAGCTTGTTTATTTTTATACAAAATTGTTGGAACAAGAAATGTTACCAATTCTTTTTTCTTTCCCAAAGAAGGACAAAACAAACTAGTGGAAATGCCAAGCCACTGGGAGGAAGCACACTTCTGCGTGGAGCTGCTGCTCAGTGCATTTGCCGTGTAGAGGGTCCATGTGCTTCCTGGCACGTTTATAGAGTGGCTGCCTCTTGTTCCCTGTTGGCCCTGGGCCTACTTGCACTTTAGTGATATTGAGGGCTACTAAGGAAATCAGACTTTTGGAGAAAGCTTTTTAATCCTGATTATTCTAGAGCTGTTTAAATATATTTTTTACCATAAAATAGCCTCAAGAGAAAGGCAGACTAGTAAACCAGACATGATCATGAGCATGGCAAAAAGTGTGCTTATTCCCTAGTGAAAGAAGGTTTCTCAGGCCTCAGTGGAGACAGATAAATTTATCATTCTGTAGCAGCTGGTTGGGTCATAGACTGGGTGGCAAGCTATGTAAATTTTATCAATAGATTTCTGAATCTTGATGCTGTGTTAGCAGCTGAGGGTCAAGGGTGAGGGGAGTGAAAAAATTGTGTGGGTGAGATTTGGATTTCTTCTACTATAAGGAAAATCATTCTGTGTATTTTTAAAATTCTTTTTGTCTCTTCAATGTGGCCATCTCAAAACCACTACATGATGCCGGAGCACACTTTTCTGTGGAAATCCACTGATACTTTTACCATAAAGTTATTTGACTTTTTTCTTTCTAATTCTGCAGTGTCAGTCTTTGAGCTTAATAATTTCAAACAGATTTGCCTCCCAAGAACCCTTTTCTTTGTGGAGCAAACCATGAAGAAATACTTGACTAGTGGGTGAAATGATGAATACTCTCAACCTCACAAACTATCTAAAAATCAATTTCTCAAGTATCATATCTAATTATTCTCCCATCCCCCTTTTTAATTCAGGATCCCAAGATTAAGGAAAAGCAGCTGAAAAAACAATGTTTTTGGTTGATATTCATGTACTGCTCATTTTCGATTTTATGTAACTAAAGTATGAAGAGAGACAACTTCTAAAATCTGCCTATTTAACTGCCAAAAAACCCCAATACAAAACAACAGAATATGCAGAGAAAGAAAAAAATTGTGCTACTATGCAGAGATAACAGTGTACATAGGAATATTCGAAACCTTCTTGTTTAAAGGGTCTCAAAAGTCCTTATGATGACACCTGGCATTCTCTGAGTTGAAATTAAGAAAGATGGGCTAGAGGTCCAGCTGATGTGGCCACCCAGATGGCCTAAAGGAAAAAGGAGGTTCAAGTAGGCCAGGAAAAGGCAGAGAATGTGTGGGTGACACTGGAGTTTGTGTATGTGCATGCACAGAAGAAGCATGGTGACAGCAAGTGCAGGGCATTTGAAATGGAAAGGCAGAAGCAGAAAGCTGCACCGCGGAGTGGGGTGGGTGGTCTTTGGATCATTACAAAAGATCAAACTTTGTAGAAGAAATGGGTTGAGAATTCCTCATCCAGCATCCAGTTATCCCCTGTTTCTGTGTGTTTCGTTACTCGAGACAGTTGTCCAAGATAATTTGAAGGTAAGAAATAGGTTCCATATACACACACTTCATATCAATTTTAGTGTTTGAGCTCCTTTAGAGTCAAAATTTATATGTGAAATAGTAGTCATTGCTATTGCCCATTTCACTGATAAATATATTTCTTTTTAACCTGAAAATTTTCAAAATTATATGTTGGACTTGAGCTTTTTAGAATAGTAATCTTAAGGATTACACTGATAAGGATAATCTGATTAACAAATCCATGAGAGAAGGGATTATGCTTTAGAACACTTTTGCATCCTCTGCTTTTGCTTAGGAGAGCTTTGAAAATGTGCTCAGCATTGACTAGGTCTGATTAATTGTGATAATGGATGGATTCATAATACTACTAATAATGATGGTGTGGTGTTACTTACGGGAAACCTTATGAATTTAGTTTCTGTAGCAGATTTAATTCCACACTTTGCTCAGTATAAGAAAATACTTTAAAAATATTGGTTGAGTCAACCAGGCAGTGGCACAGTGGATAGAGCATCAGACTGGGATGCAGAGGACCCAGGTTCAAACCCTGAGGTTGCCAGCTTGAGCATGAGCTCATGAGGCTTGAAAGTGGGGTCACTGGCTTGAGAGTGGGATCATAGACATGATCCCATGGTTGTTGGCTTGAAGCTCAAGTCACTGGCTTGAGTAAGGGTTCCTTGCTCTGCTGAAGCCCCCTGATCAAGGCACATATGAGAAAGCAATCAATGAACAACTAAGGTGCCACAATGAAGAATTCATGCTTCTCATCTCTCTCCCTTCCTGTCTTTCTGACCCTATCTGTCCCTCTCTCTGTCTCTTGCCCTATCTTTGTAACAACAACAACAAAAAAATCAGTTGAGATTGTGAGTGTGCCGGATGGTTAGGAAAAGTTAGTTTGCAGCTTTATTTATATGTTAAGACTTATTTAAAGAATTTTTTGGGGAGATGTTGCTTTTTAAAAAAGTTTTTTATGGCAGACAGAGACAGAAAGACACAGAGAGGGACACATAGGGACAGACAGACAAGAAGGGAGAGAGATGAGAAGTATCAATTCTTTCTTGCAGCGCCTTGGTTTCTCATTGATTGTTTTCTCATATGTGCCTTGAACATGGGGGAAGGGGAGCGGGCTCCAGCCAAGCCAGTGACCCCTTCCTCAAGTCAGTGACCTTGGGCTCATGCCAGTGACCCCATGTTCAAGCTAGATGAGCCCACGCTCAAGCCAGTGACCTTGGGGTTTTGAACCTGGGTCCTCTGCATCCCAGGCTAATCCTCTACCCACTGTGCCACTGCCTGGTCAGACTAGCGAATGTTACTTTTTATAAATTTTCTTTAAAAAGCAATAAGAATCCTAGGTTTTGGATAAAAGATTTTTTTTTTTGACAGAGACAGAGAGAGAGTCAGAGAGAGGGACAGATAGGGACAGACAGACAGGAACGGAGAGAGATGAGAAGCACCAATTCTTTGTTGCAGCTCCTTAGTTGTTCACTGATTGCTTTCTCATATGTGCCTTGACTGGGGGAGCTACAGCAGAACAAGTGACCCCACGCTCAAGCTGGTAAGCCTGTGCTCAAGCTGGATGAGCCCACACTCAAGCCGGCGACCTTGGGGTTTCGAACTTGAGTCCTTCATGTCCCAGCCTGACACTATCCGCTGCACCACCACCTGGTCAGGCTGGATAACAGATTTTGCTACATGGCATAGCTCACTTCAGATTTTCAAAGTAATTTTTAAAAATACCTTTTCTAATATTTCATATCATACTGTGGGAATAGCCAGTGTCATTTTGAACACAATTACCAGTAACCATGCCCAATAATGCCTCACTGCCATAAATTGAGGTCAAATGTTGGTTGAAGCAAAACTAGATGGAATCAACCAATCAAAAGCACTGATTTATAGTCCTGCTACTCACATTTTTTGTTGGTTCACACAACTTTGAAATACACAAAGAATGAACTAACATGGTAGCTGCTATACCTAACTAATCCTGTCTAAAGTGTCTCCACGGGAAGTATTTGAGAGCAGTATTTATTTTCCCAGTAAGATTAATGTAAACATTTGTCCCATTTGCAAGTAGCATACTAATGTCTAATTCTGGGGGAAAAAAGGAGTAAATCCTACTCTGCCTGTCTAGACAGAGCCTTGTTAGTACATGTCTGATCATATGGGTGCTCATGGCGGTAATATTCATCAGTGAGAAATGAGCCAGAGAAAGACATTCCTATCTACCAATTAAATGTACTGAGCTTACAGGATGGTTTATAAAGTCAACATGCTGGGCAAGGTTTACATCTGACCAGGGAAATTTGTTGTTTTCTGATCCCCAGTTGGCTGTCAGCCACTCCAAACACAAGACAGATGTTGGTTTTACTAGGGTCAGGGTTATCACAGGGTGGGGTGAATACTCAATTCGCTCTGGAGTTTGCTACTTTCCCTTTGTTGGTGAATAAGAGAAAATAAAATTATTTCTGAATGCTTTGGCAAGGATGGGTTAGTTTTACAAAGCTGGATAGGGCCACCAAAAAGCATCACAGGAACAAACTTCCTGTGTCTCACATATTTCTTAGTTGTTTGTTTGATCTGAGGAAGACTGATTCTGCTATCTCAGAGTGCAAAGGTTAATGCCTTCTCATAAAGATAAGAGTGATAAACACAAACAAGGTATTCACTCTGATATATTGGTTTCTTATCTGATGATTAGGGCAAACACATGGGAGAAAGGAAAACAGAGTTTAAAGTAGCACTAAAGTAATCTGCTGGTTTTTGAAGTAGGATATTTTTATTAATATGTTTCCTTTGAATAGAATGGAGATATATAATAGCATGAAGGCAATGAAGACTGAAATCGGGAGATGTTTTCCATGTTTGCTCCGTGTCCAGTGTGTGAAGCTTGCAAAGGGGATTCCTACTCACATGAGCCTGTCTTTTGGGATGGTTTAGTTTCCGTTAGGTCCTAAGAAAGCTAGACATGCACAGACGTCCCCCAGGACGAGAGTCAGACCTGAAAGAATGCTGTCTGTGGGAAGGCAGGCTTGTGTGGAAGCAGAGTGATGAGCCCCAGTGCTGGAGCTTCAGGATCCACACTGGCGACGCCAGAGACATCACCTGACACGGGGCAACGAGGGAGAGCGGGGGGGGGGGGGGGGGGGGGGGGGGGGGGGGGGGCAGGGGGGCTGCGTGTTAGTGAAACTTCTGGGAGAGGAAAATGCACATGCAGCCTTTTGTGAGGTTGGAAATATATGGCTAGGTTGACATAATTTATTCTGGGAATTGAATGTTAAATTGTATTCCAGATACCAGGTTATATTTGGTGGTTGACTAGAAAATAGTATACCATTTGTCTGTTTAAGGCTAAAAACTCCAGGATTGCCTTTTAAGCCTACATTGCCCATGAAAATAAACAGATATTTCCCTCCTTGCTCAAGCTGCCTTTTTCATCTGCTCGTTACAGAATGCGCTTATAAAAGTTATCTGCTTTTCTGACCACATTTATCCTGGAAACCCCTTTCTCTGTCAATGGCAGCTCCCATGTCACCTCAGCCATTTCTTGCTCCAGACTTGGTCTCACTTTGGCTTCATCAGGTTTTACAGGCCAGGTTTCCCGCCCACCCCGGCTCTGAGAGTGTGGTCACCCCCAGGCTAGCTCCTTCCCCTGCACTCCTCCTTGGTCTTCCTGGCACTCCCTCAAAGCTCCTGTGTCTGCCACACTGAACGCCAACCCCTGCTCTTGGGAGATCCTTTAGCTCCCCCACATCCCGTGCTCACTAAATTGAGGGATTTCAACCTTTGACCCTTTCCAGCTGGAGTCTTTCAACCTAACTGACACCTTCTCCTTGTGCTTGGGTGCCTATCACGTGTTTTTTTTTTTTACTCCAGACCAGTCAAAACGTTCTGGGGCCATTTTTGGCTATTTCTTCTTGTTTTTTTTTCTCAGTTGCACTAATATGACTTCAGCATTAACATTTGTGAGATGGTGACTGGACTGGTTACCTAACGTAGTAACCTTCCTACCGTGGGATGCCCTCTGCAGCTGGGCGGCGTTGGCGCAGTGACCTTCCTACCGTGGGCTGCCCTCTGCAGCCAGGCGGGTTTGGCAGGTCCGCGTGTCTGCTGCGGCTGGGCTGAATGTGGCACACGAGGCCTTGCGTATGTTGGTTATGTTCTGGCAAAACAGTTTGGGAAGTTATAATTTTAAGCAAAGCTCTGTCCGCCCGTGCTCCCTCACAAAGTGATTAAAATATTCAATACTAGGCCTGACAGTAAAATGATGAGTCATTAGGTCCACAGAAATGTTAGGCAGCAGAGATGTAGTTATGGAAGGTTCTTTTTGTCATTTCTTTCTGTTTGTTTTTTGATTCTGCAGCATCACTGCTGTCTTACAGCAAGTTTTCTTTCAGGATGTTGTCTGGCTGTGAATCAGTTTCTTTGCCTGAGAACATTATCTGTGGCATCAGCAGAGCTGTAATTTTCTGTCTTCTTATTTGTTGATTAGATTCTGGGTTAATAATGGGCTGAAAGAAATGTTCCTCTTTGGAGTGGAAAGGAGAATAAAAGAGGATGAGGATATTTCTGTTGGGAAGCACTGATCTGACTGCCCAGAGGGGCCATAAATACCTGTTACCTTCTTACTTTTGCTGGAAAAGTGACCAATGTGATATGGACAAATCCTGGGCATGCTGTTTGTCCCTTTTTTGTGCTGCTTGATACAATAGAGAATGTAGACTATCAGGGGCCTTGACCCTGTATAAAAAACCTATCTCTGTATCATAATTGGACTACATATGTTTGTTAAAAAGATAAAAAAGATTTACTACAGTTTAATTTTTAACTCCTAATTTTTTAAATAAGAATCTTAAGTTTAGACACATCAAGGACTGGTTTCCTATGTTCTTCTTGCAAAGATAAGCCACAGAGTTGCATACACATTAAAAAACAAAGTGAAAATAAAATATAAATCTCATTATATCCAAAGTTTTCCCATGCTATGTGCCTCTGCTTGCCACTTATTCACCCTTGACTTGTCTCAAATGTCACTGCCATTAACCTTCAAAACAAAAATAGTTTCTTTTGTGATGTCATCATTCTCTTTGGACTCACTGAGAGCTAACACCTCTATGATGAAGAACTTGTATCTCACACACACACAGCCATTCTTGTCTGGCCATTGAGAGCTAAGTTTGAGGCTTAGTAGTAATATATCCTTAGTATATGTTTTTCTAGTACATTTATTTTCTACAAAACTATATTCATTCTACATTACTTTTTTGGTCTTTGTGTTAATAATCCATTTTTATGTTTATTTTTCACTATAGCTTAAATAATTTTTGAAGGGATTTTAGGCTTAAGAGATTATTTAATGGCAAAGAAGAGACACAAATCAGTGTTTATCAACTTCAGAACTACTGACATTTGGGCAGCAAGATTGGGCAGCAAACCATGATGCAATTATGTACAAAGACTGCCAACCCATTGGGAAACTCTGAAGTGAAGGTTGTCTACTGGAGGAGGAGTCCTGTATTGGGTAAAAATGGTTAGGGCCTTGTACCAGCCTCTTGCTCAGTCATTTGTTAGGTGATCATAAAAAAAATGTGATCTTGGCTAACCACCACTGATCACTGGCCATACCCCAAGAGAAATGTGGTTTCAGCTGGCACACTGAGGGTAAATTAAGGCAGCTGACAGCAGCTGTTGGCTAGCCTCACTCTTTGTAACTGGCAGCAAGTACTTCTGGGCAGGGGAATCTGAGTGACACAGCTCCATGTCTGCCACACAGGATAAGGAACTAAGCATACTTTTTCTGTTGTTTCATGTCTCTGTTTTCCTGTAAACTCTTACATCCTTTTTCTCAGTCCATAGACCTTTCGTTTTCTCCCTCTGCAAAACAGAGCAAACATGACTACTTTAAGAAGCCTTGTTTTTCTCCATTGAGACATTAGCAGAGTTTTAATAGACCTGGATATGAACTCAAAATTCTTATGATCTTTTTGGGCCACTTGGAATCAGATGTCCACTCACTGGCCAATCAACTACAGGGTCACACAAAACAAATATGGTTGCAGGGTGCCACTTCTGTGGGTAGAGGTTCTCAGAGAAGGAAAGCTATGATCTAGGATGATACCACTAAGAGTCTCTACTGAAAATATGTGTAATCAGGTGCAGAGTTGGAACCCGAAGCCACGTCTTAAACACAGAATGCTTTTTTCTCTGTCTATCCCTTTGGAACATTGGGGCCAAAAGGAATCTTCTTCATCATAGGTCCATGGATCACCATGGTCAATATGATTAATTCTAAAATAATTAAAAATGCCTCATGTCTTACCCCATTTAGTATTACAAACAACATTAATAGCCTACCTGTTAGAGCATAGATTGCAATGTCCCTTGAACATGCCAACACATTCCCTTTCCCCACCTTTGTACTTCCACTTGATTGCCCTATCCTATTAAAAGCAATTTCTTGATTATTCACTATGTCAGCTACCGCACTTGGTGTTTTATGCATCTGTCGCCATCCTTCCAACAACCCTGTGAGGTATAGTACACCTATTTGACTGGTTTTTATTTTATAGAAAACTAAGGCTTAGAAAGGTTAAGTGATATACTTAAAACCACACAGTGAGTTGAAGAGCTGTGAGAGAACCTCGTTCTGTTCAGCATTGAATTCAGAGTATTTCTACTCTTTAAGCTGCTTCTTTACTTTGTTAAATTTTACACAACTAAATATTAAGTTCTAGTAGGTCCATCTACCTCTTTTTGGTAAATTCCAACCCAGATCTTAATCATGCTATTTAATCATAACCTTCAGTTAGTATTTTATAACATCATGCTTTGCAATATATTTATAATTTAAGTGATTGTGTGAGTATAGTTTCCCACTAGATTTAAGTCTCTTAAAGACATAATCATGGATTTAGTGCCTATTCAAAGAAATGGATGACAGAGAAAGACAATAAGTTTGAGATTTAATAGAGGCAGAAATAAAGTCTATTATAAAACAGAATAAGCTCAGAGCAAACTGTCAAACTACAAATGAACAGAAAATGAAATATGATGGGAGGTTGTGAAAGATAGATACTAAGACAAGGAAGGAAGACATTTGTAAGATGGAAGTAAAATTCTGGAAAATAAATAAGCAAGAATAAGTAACCTGCTTTTGGTGAAGTGATAAGACTGTTGAATATATAAAAAGTATGTTGCAATACATCTTGATTTTGTGGTGAAGTTTTATCCCTCTTTGTGAAATATTTCTGTTAAAATGAATTCAGATTAGCTTTAAAACTGTCCCTAGAAAAATCTATAGAAATATATTGAAAAGAGATTGTTATTTATTAATTTATTTTACAAACAAACTTTAATTATATTATAGTCTTGTAATTTGAAGTTGATGGTAATTTAGGTGTATCTGGAATAAATTATAGCAAAACACATAAACATGATAACATTTAATTTAATTTATTTAAAAAACTTATTTAAGCCTGAGCAGGCGGTTGTGCAGTGAATAGAGCGTTGGACTGGGATGCGGAAGACCCAGGTTCAAGACCCCGAGGTCACCAGCTTGAGCGCAGGCTCATCTAGTTTGAGCAAAGCTCGCCAGCTTGCACCCAAGGTTACTGGCTTGAGCAAGGGGTTACTCAGTCTGCTGAAGGCCCGCAGTCAAGGCACATATGAGAAAGCAATCAATAAACAACTAAGGTGTCGCAACAAAAAACTGATGATTGATGTTTCTCATCTCTCTCTGTTCCTGTCTGTCTGTCCCTATCTATCCCTCTTTCTGACTCTCTCTCTGTCTCTGTAAAAAAACAAACAAAAAAACTTATTTAAAATCCCTGTATATTAAAATAATCAATTAGCATTATATAGTTATGTATTATTATTCACTAATATGATAATGTTAATAATTATAGTTGAAAATACTAAAGCATTTTAAAATCATATAACTAATATTATTGAATATATTAACATAGTACTGCTGTTAATTTGAATGGATAATAAATTCTCCAAAAATAAAAAATACTTACTAAATCTGGTTCTTTACAAAGTACTGTGGCAAATAAAAATAATTAGCTAAGGAAGGTATTTAATAATAATTAAATTTAACAAAAAAGAAAATAAGTACAGTGAATGTGAACAGTGTCAGATGAGATCAACAGATAGATAGAGCATTATAGTTGAATTGTGTCAAAGGATTTATGGAAAAACACTTCGAACCAATTTATAAAGATCATAAATGTGGTCAGGTAAAGGAGACAGACACAGCACAGTGACCAGTCTGGCAGGCAATGCACATAACCTTTTAGCATGAATCAAGATTCCTGTATGAGGGAAGTAGGAAGGTATATTGGAGCTATATTGTGGAAAACTTTGAATGTTAGTGTCATAAATTTGAACAAAAAAAAGTTACTGAGTGTTTTAATAGTCATTTCTCACCAGAAGGTTTATCTACCTCTACTCAAAGTATATTTATTGAATATCAGCTATATTTAAGAGACACTGTGCAAAATGTTATAAGGAAGTAAAAAAAAAAGAGCAATTATGAATTCTGCCCTCAACCAGTTTATACTATAATATATAGGAGAAGATATGTGTACACAAATGACTTTTAATAAGATAGAACATGACAGGAGTTTTAAGAGAAGTGTAGACAAAGTGTGAAGATAAAACAGGAAAGAGAAATTAAATCCGACCAACTGGGAGGATTATGAAAATCTTTAGGGAAGAGCTGGTATTTCATTTGGTCCTTGAAAACTAGAGGAAATTTTGATAACATCTTCTTTCCATGAGAGGAACATGCTTTATAAATAGAAAAACCAAGGGCACAGGAGTAGGGAATGCAGGACAAGTTAAAGGCCTAAGAAGTAGTTTGGCTTGGCTAGCATCCAAAGAGTATAAGAAGAAAGAGTGAGAGAGAGGTAAGGCCAGAAATGTAGGAGGCCTGGATATTGAAAGGCTTTAATGTGAAGCTAAGGAGCTTGCCCTTTATTCTTTCCAAGGGTTCCCCATGTTTTATATGTTTTGTTTTTCTGTACTTCCATACTATTTATACATACAGCAACTTCATTCATAGCCTTTCTTGCTTCTTAACCAAGAATGGTTGGGGAGAGAATGAATCTTTAAAAAAACCTCCTCTGATGTTCTCATAAGTACCTCCAGGGATTCATGTCCTAGTGGTTGATACAAAAATGATGAATGATAAGAAATGCATTTTGAGGGAATGCATAGCGAAGGAGAACAGTGAATGAGATGAGTTAGAAAGAAGTTACAAGCAGGAGGAACATTTGGGAGTTGTTTCAATAGTGTAGGTGGGTCTATGAGGGTCAGAACTACTAAGGTCTTTTTTTCTAGTTTTATTGAGATATAATTGACATATAACAATATGTCATGGATTTTATCCATGTATATATTGGGAAATGATTACCACAATAAGGTTAATTGACATACTCATTACTTCATAGAGTTGCTACTAAGTTCTTAATTAGCCTCTCATTTATCTACACTTTCTACATGGACAATGGAAATGTTAAACAAGAACCAAATTTTAAAATCTTTGCCAGGGTATAATAGATAGGACTTGATGACTGACTAGATGTGAGGATCAAAGTTAAGGAGGACTTAAGAATAATTTCATGATTTAAGACTTTGTTAACTAAAAGATAACATCTTCCCTAAAATGTTGTAAAACATGGAGAAAGTAGAACAGGAAGACTTAGACTTATTTTGGTTGCCTGCAATGTGCTGCATTTGGGTCCAAGATTTCAAGATGGTAGACCAGTATGTTTATTTGTCTTCCATCTCTAATTCCATTGAAATCACAGTAAAGAAATAGACCTAGAAATTTATGACAATGAGGAGAAAGGAAGGCAGAAGTCATAAAAAGATGAGAGTTTAGAGATCCAATATGGTGGAAGAGTAGGTGCAAGCAACACTCACCTCCTCCCAAGACCAAATTGAAATTATAATTAAAATATAGAACAATCAACTTGAATAACTAACTGAAAAGGCTGAACAGAAGTCTTATAACCAAGGATTTACAGAAGAAGTCACATTGAGACTGGTAGGAAGTACCTGTATAGAGATGTGAAAAGGACTGGCCCTGCTCCCACAGGTGGCTGGGATTCCAGAGGGTTATTTCAGCTACAGAAGTTTCTCCTGAGGAGTTTGGCATCTCAAACCCACACCAGACTTCCTAGTCTAGAGCACTAAAACCAGGAAGAGGTGCCCACATATCATCTGGGTGTGAAAATCAGTGGGAATTCTTTCTACCAGGTAGAGACAGGAGTCTGCTAGAGGCATAAGTTTCCTCTTAAAAGTCCAATGTACAAAAGCTCTTTTATAGCCACTCACCCAGGGCTCCAGCAGAGGGAGCATAGAGTGGACTAGAGTTGTGTGAGGAGAATCAGGGGATGGCTCTGGGGAGATAACTGAAGAGAGTCACCAGAATCCCTGTGCTGAGTTCTCATCCCACACTAAAAATGCCATCTTTCTTGGGTTGAGCACTCCCCTTCATATAGAATTTATCTGAGGAAATGCAACAGCCCACCCTCTGGTTTCTCTGGTGCCCTACCCCATGGAGCTTACCCCCTAGACAGCTATCTGGGCCAGGGTGCAGAAGTCTGGGCAGACCCAGCATGTGTTAGTGACTGAGTTGTATGGCTGTGGAATGGAAGCCATTCCTCTCACTTTCTGATGAATCAGAGAACCACTAGTCCCACCCCTACAAGTCCTGGTGGCTGGCTCTACTGAGTCAGGCTCCCTGCAGAATCTGGGAAAGACTGAGTTGCATGGCTCTAGGAAAGGGCCATTTTTTTTCTTTGTATGCTGAACTAATGCAAAGCCCTCCCTTCATATGGCCAACTGTTGATCTGTTTGGGCTTGTTAAACTCTGCTGGCCTTATCCTGACAACTCCCTGAGACCTCTTCCCTACCACAAGGGTCTGCAAGCACCTGGCAGATAGACTTGGTATAACTGGGACTTTTGCTGAATGGCCTCAGACTCAGCACTGGCACTGAGTCTGAACCTGTATCAATCTGGTGAATAACACTCATCTCTACCAGGTGATTCACTGGTACCCTTCCTCATGCAACTCAAGTACCACCAGAGGCTCTTTCAATGAATAAACCTAACAGGCAGCTGGCAGATGGAGGCAAGCAGAGGTAGATATTAGGGTGCCTTGGACCTTTTGCTGACATGGCCCTAGGCTTGGTGCTGGTGAAAGCCAGCCATCTTGATGCACAGTTTGGTTTTTCCCATGCACACCCAGGCCTAGCTAAAGCAGCCATATACTACGGATATCTTTGTAGCTCCAAACAGATTGCTCAGCATTAGTCATTGGCAATATCTGACATTGACCTGCACCATCGTCCTTCCCAAGAGACCCCAGACTAATACACACAGTGACTGGCTCCAGACAACATCAGAGCAGGATCCAAGCATCACAAGGAGCATATCCAAAAAGAGATTTCGGCACCAGATCCTGTTGAGGCAAGTTCTGCATAGTGTGGTTACATCTGCACAGCAGCTCACACAGTGTGGTTAGAGCTGATCCAGACAATCAGCCAGCCTGAGTGTCAATCCTATGCATGAATGGGCCAATAGTAATAAAAACTCATACAACAAGAGGGCTCATATACTGCATACAGGGGACATTCCTGGAGCACGCAGCTCAGGTGATCAAGGAGATTGTGTCACTGTGTTCCACGGGATACCTACTATATCAGGCCACTCTACTAAGACTGGGAGATATAGCAGATCTACCTAATGCCTAGAAATTAACACAAAAAGGCAGCCAATATGTGGAGGCAAAAAAACAAAACAAAACAAAACCGCCCCACCAAGCTCCAAATAGAATAGGAGAAATCTCCAGAAAAACCACTAAATGAAATAGAGGCAAGCATTTACCAGATAGAATTAAAAAAATGGTGTAAGGTGCTCAAGGAACTTAATGGGAATTTGAACAAAAATATAGCAAGGATAAAAAAGTACACAGAAGCCATAAAACAGAACCAGACATAAACATAATACAATATCTGAAATGAAGACTACACTAGAAAGAATAAATACATTAGGCTGGATGAAGCAGATGTTCAAATCAGCAATTTGGAAAACAAGGTAGCAGAAAACACCCAATGAGAGCAGCAAAGAGAAAAATGGATTTAAAAAATGAGGATAGTTTAAGGGACATTTGGAACAACACAAAGTACAAGAATGTCAGAGGGGTATTGAAGGAGAAGAGGAAGAGCAAAGGATTGATAACCTATCTGAAGAAATAATGACAGAAACTTCCCTAGCCTGATGAAGGAAAAAGACCTACAAATCCAGGAAGCCCAGAGAGTCCTAAATAAGAGGAACACAAAGAGGCCTACACCAAGACACATCATAATTAAGATGGTAAAGGTTAAAGACAAAGGTAAAAGCAACAAGAGAAAGACAGTTAATTACCTACAAGGGAACTCCCATAAGACTGTCAGCTGATTGCTCAACAGAAATTTTTCATGCCAGAAGGTATTGGCATGAAATCTTTAAAGTGATGAAGAGTAAAGACCTACAACCAAGGCAATGTTACTCAACAAGGCTATCATTTGAAATTGAAGGAGAAATAAACAACTTCCCAGACAATAAAAAGCTAAAGAAGTTTGCTACTACCAAACCAGTATTACAGGAAATGTTAAAAGGTCTTCTTTAAGAAGAAGAAGAAGGAAAAATATTGACAGGAGAATATAGTTATAAAGAATAAAATGGCAATAAATATGTATGTATCAATAATCACTTTAAATGAAAGTGGCTGAACTGCTCCAACCAAATGACATAGAGTAGCTGAAAGAATAAGAAAACAAAATCTAACTTTACACTTAAAAGAACTAAAAAAGAATAACAAAAACTAACATGAGCAGAAGAAAGGAAATAATAAAGATCAGAGAAGAAAGAAACAAAATAGAGTCTAAAACAACAGTACAAAAGAACAATAAAACAAAGACATGGTTCTTTGAAAAAGATTAACAAGATTGACAAACATTTAATCATAATTATCAAGAAAAAAAAAGAGGAGACCCAAATAAATAAAATCAGAAATTAAAGAAGAGAATTAACAACTGACACCACAAAAATAAAAAAGGATTTAAAGAAAATATTATGAACAGCTATATGCCAACAAATTAGACAATGCAATATATAGACGATATATTATAGAATTGTACACCTGAGCCTGACCAGGCGGTGGCGCAGTGGATAGAGCGTCAGACTCGGATGTGGAAGAACCTAGATTTGAGACCCCGAGATCGCCAGCTTGAGCGCAGGCTCATCTGGTTTGAGCAAAAAGCTCACCGGCTTGGACCTAAGGCCGCTGGCTTGAGCAAGGGGTTACTCGGTCTGCTGAAGGCCCAGGGTCAAGGCATGTATGAGAAAGCAATCAATGAACAACTAAAGTGTCACAAGGAAAAACTGATGTTTGATGCTTCTCATCTCTCTCTGTTCCTGTCTGTCTGTCTCTATTTATCCCTCTCTCTGACTCTCTTTCTGTCCCTGTAAAAAAAAAAAGAAAAAAGAATGAATTGTCCACCTGAAACCTACATAATTTTATTAACCAATGTCACCCTAATAAATTCAATAAAAAATAAATATCAATACTTATAATGTTCAAATTATACAGATAAAGAGCTCTTGTGCTGTCCATTTCTTAATTTGTCAATACCTTTAAATAACGTATATATATATAAAAAAAGAAATTTTAACAGAGTTCTGGAAGATAGAATACAAAGAAATGTGAATAGGGAGACAGAATAAAGAAAGTAGCTGATGGTTGGGCATCTGGGAAATGGAATGAAAGATGCCGGGCTTAAGTTGGCAGATATGGAGTGCAGGAGACCAAAGTGATGGTTTGAAGATTGGTTGAGAGAGTGCAAATAGGTGTACCCTTCCTATGTTAATGTGCTAGGAGGCCTGAGGGGCCTGGACTAGCTGGAACTGCAGGCGAATCTTTTCTGGCTGGAAGCAGTCCAAGAGCCTCAGTAAAAATATCATTTCTGATATATTGGATGGTGTGAAAGAATTTGGCAAGCAGTGTTCTAAAGAACTTAAACTGTCTGGGGAAAACAAGCTTCTGGAGAACCACAGTCCTCACTCTGGCATCCACTTCCCTTCCTACCTAGTCAACATTTGAAAACCTCCCAGTCCATACTTTCTACCTATGGACACAATTCATAGTCATTCTTCCCACTCAGGGGAAGGGCCTACCTTAAAACAGTGCAGAGGAAACTCATACCAGCTATCTAGAATAGTGAACCCAGACTTTCATTATTAAATATCAATGAACAACCAAGATACCAGACAGTAGAGGAAAAGTTAGGAACAGAAAAGAACTTTGGCCTGACCAGGCGGTGGCACAGTGGATAGAGCATCGGACTGGAATGCGGAGGACCCAGGTTCAAGACCCTGAGGTCGCCAGTTTGAGCATGAGCTCATCTGGTTTAAGCAAAGCTCACCAGCTTGGACCCAAGGTTGCTGGCTTGAGCAAGGGGTTACTCGGTCTGCTGAAGGCCCGTGGTCAAGGCACATATCACATATGAGAAAGCAATCAATGAACAACTAAGGTGTCGCAACGAAAAACTAATGATTGATGCTTCTCATCTCTCTTCATTCCTGTCTCTCCCTACCTATCCCTCTTTCTGACTCTCTCTCTGTCTCTGTGTTAAAAAAAAAAAAAAGAACTTCAAGAGTCTATTCTATTTCTATGGGCATTAGGATTTGAGAAGATATTACATTCATAAAACAAAAGCAAGATTCCATAAAGAAAGGATAAGCAAAATGAGAAATGATGCTTACAAATTACAAACAATTTATAAAAAATAAAATTCCAGCCTGACCTGTGGTGGCGCAGTGGGATAAGGCGTCGACCTGGAACACTGAGGTCGCCGGTTTGAAACCTTGGGCTGGCCTGGTCAAGGCACATATGGGAGTTGATGCTTCCTGCTCCTCCCCCTTCTCTCTCTCTGTCTCTCTCACTCCTCTCTCTCTAAAAAATCAATAAATAAAATATTTAAAAAAAATAAAATAAAATTCCAAGAGTATCAAGCAAAAACAGACAAAGCCACCAAATTATGAAAGACAAGATATGCTAAATTTTGAAGGTACAAAATCAGATTAATAGGAATCCCAGAAATAGAAAACAGAGAAAAGACAGGGAAAGAAATAAAAATAATTAAAAGAAAAATTTCCAGAGATGAATGTAAGATTAGGAGAATTCATCAAACACTATAATGGATGACTAAAAACACCCACACACAAATACTTTCTTATGAAATTTTAGAACATCTGGGATACAGATAAGAGCCTAAGAAGTTTTGAGAAAGACTTGATTTGGGGTGGCGAACACAATATAATATACAGATGATGTACTATACAGTTGTACATCTGAAACCTATATATTTTATTAACCAATGTCACCCCAATAAAGTCAATAAAATTAAAAAAAAGTTCTGAGAAAGAACAGGCAAATAATCAGACTGCCATCAGATTAACATCAGCCACACTTAGTATTTGAATATGATAGAGTAATTAATTAATGCTTTCAAAATTCTAATGAAAAATTATTTTGACACAAAAATGTTATGACCAGTCTATGAATCAAGTATTGGTGTAGAAAAAAAAGATATTTTCTGTCAACAATACTCAGAAAATTTGCCTGAGGAGAGCACCGAGACAGAAGACTAGGTATCTCAGCTGGATGTGTCCAGCAGGAAAGCCCAGGAAGAGAGTGGTGTGAGAGGCCTGCAGCCACTAGTCTGTGTGGAAGAATGTGGCCATAGGTCTGTAGAAGAATCTCTTGGCAAAAGCATATCTTATTATATAGTTGAGAGTTGAGAGCAATTTCAGGATATGGTAGAAATATACACAGTTAAGCCTAGAACAACACCAGTTTGAACTCTGTGGATCTATTTTACATGGATTTTTTTTTCAATAAACACAGTCAGCCATTTGTATTCTTGGGTTTTGCATCCGTAGGTTTTACCAACCATGATTAAAACAGTGTTTTTGCATCCTCAGCCATGGTTTCCAAACTGCAGATCAAAAACAGTTGTTGATCTGCAATCAGTTGAATCTTCTGATGCAAAGGGTCAACTACAGAGTCAAAAGTTATACTTAGATTTTGGACTAGAGTGAAGGTTGGTACCTCTAACCACTAAATTGTTCAACAATTAATTGTATTTCCTCTACTTACAAGGGGAAAACAAGGTAATTAAACATCTCCTCCCCTTTCTCCTCCAAACCAGATCAAACATACACGTACAAGAAAGCCAGGGTTCAAATATAAAGCAAACAGAAATGTGACAGAATTTAGAACAATAAAGGCCACATGATAAAAGAATCCACTTGACTGTGATTCAGGAGTACTGTCCTTGGGGTCACCCAGTACAGTACAGTGACATGGTATTTGTTGAGAAGTAAAGGTAAACCAGTATATTTCTTGGCTTTGCAGGAAATAATATTGATAGTCACAATGACATAAATGCTTTCTATTGGTTTTTAATCAATTTATACACAAAACATTAAAAACAATTACTGTTATGGTACAGAATATAGATTGTAAAATTAAAGGTCACTATGACCACATTTAGAAGAGAGAAGGAGGATAAAAAAGTATAGGGGTGCCATTTTCTCCATCACCTGACACAGGGTGATGTCACTGGATCATATCAAAGATTACAGAATGAGAAATAGAGAATTTAAAATATTTAAAATTTTAAATGTGATAAGTAAAGCAATTAATGATAATACCATTAGCAACAACATATAGAATGGATGGGGGAGGGATTAACTAAGTGAGCTAAATGTTCATCTTTCATAAGTTTATGTTTGATCACTTAAAAATATATAAACAAATGAGCTATGAAATGAGAGGTTAGAAGTGCTTACCTCTAGGGAATAGGTTGTGTGAACTGTTCCCCACATTTCCCCATGTATAAGACACTCCCATGTATAAGATGCACCTTAATTTTGGGGCCCGATATTTGAAAAAAATGTATTACATAAAGTTATTTAACTTAAGTTTTATTCATCATAAAATTCATATAACTCCTCAAGTGGGAAAAGCAACTAAAAAAATCTACAATCACTATAGAAGACACACCCAGTTTTTAGATGCCATATTTTTCTAAAAAAGTGTGCCTTATACATGGGGAAATATGACATTTTAGTAAAAAATTGTGCAGTTTAGTAAAACTAAACACCTAAAAATAAAGAAAATATTCAATGGTATATAGGTCTGAACATTCTCTAATGAGAATTATTGATACAGTCACAAAACTGAAATCTGCCTGCTTATTTATTTTTTGTTTGCTAATATAACTATTTTTGTATTTATACATTTTCTCTCAGTTCTTGTCCAAAGATATATTTTACACAACAGGTATACATCTTAATCATCTTTCATTGAACATTCTATCATAATCATAGTTATAATATTTATATAAATATAGTTATTACTTGAATGATGAAATCTACCTTTTTAATAGGCAAGGATTGAAGAAACAGATAGTAGGCAAAAAGTTCTTGTAGGTAAAATCCAAAAGTAAAATTGAGAATCAGAAAAATAACTCAGACTGTATATAAAAGTTAAATTTCAAAGAAAAGACATTTTCAGGTAGTTTGCTGTTTTAGAATTTATTAAATTCTATGGTAGTTTCTTAAGAATGTGGTAGCTCCCACTTTAAAAACTTTAGAAAAAATTTTTTCTTATTATAAAAGTAATAGATGTTCTTATATTAATAGAAAATTACAGAAGAGTATAAAAAAGATCTAACCTAATGAGTACATGGCCCTTATTGCCTCCAATATTTTCACTTTCTTTCATGAGGTACCAAATAAAACAAACTCCTACTTCTACTCCTAGTGCTAGGGAAAATCACTAGGAGGAAAAGTCAGTAGATAAGAGGGGTAAGGGCATTTAGCTCACTCATGATATTCTTGAGCCACAATCCAAACTTACTGAATGTGGGATACAACTCCTGCAGCCTCACCTTTACTACTTTGGCTGTGGCAGGAAGCTGTCACCATAGTAACTACTGGCTCAGGTCCTACTTGCCCAGCAGTGAGGCAGTAAGCAGGCAAGGAGTGTGAATTAAATACTCCTCAAAATTTAGGGTGCATAAGAATCATCAGAGAAGCTCAGAAAGTGCTGATTTCTATAGCTTTAGTTGGTTAGGGATGGACCCTAGAAATCTGAAGTTTAAAATTTTTTATATATTGATTTGGACAGAGAAGTGTGTGTGGGGGAAGAATCATTTTGCGGCTATACTCATTCATACATTTGTTGGTTGACCCCATGCATGCGCTCCAGCAAGTGATTGAACCCACAACCTTCATGCATCAGGACAATACTCCAACCAACTGAGCTACTTGGCTAGGGCCTGGGAATTTTAAGTTTTAAACAAAGACTCTATGACCTTGGTCGAGTAGCTAAGTTGGTTGGAATGTTGGCCTGACATGCCAAAGTTTCAGATTTGATCCCCAGTCAGAGCACATACAGGGAGCAACCAATGAATGAATGAATGGGTGGAACAATAAATCAATATTTTTGTCTTTATCTCCCTTCCTTTCTACTAAATTTAATCAATAAAAATATATAAACAAGAACTCTAAGAAATTACAACTTGAATGTGACCTATGGACCATCAAAGTTGACATCACCCAGGAGCTTATTAAAAGTAAAGAATTTTGGGACATGACATCAGAGTAATGGCACGGTAGAAAGCGATATCGATAAATCTCCCCCAAAACTCAACAAGATCTTCAACCAGAAACAGAAAAATCTATCCTTGGAGCCTCCAGATGTTTTGCAATACACCCAAAGGTATGGTCGAGTGAAAAATTGGCTAAATATATAATCAAACCCCGAAGGAAATAGGGAGTAAGAAATGCTCTGCCTTCCTCACTAACCTAAATAGGGCTGCTTTCACTGGGAACTGAGAGTATAGAAACTAAGGCGGGCAAAGGGGGTGAATAGATCCAGGCCGCGGCACAAACAGCCGAACCAGGCTGTGGCACAGAGATCCAAGCCGAGGAACTACTGTGCCTGTGGCAACCCGGGCAATACAAGCTAACATTCACGCCAAACCCAAAGAAAGACAAGTGGGGCGGCCATTTTACCCATACTCCTGGACGGTGTGTGCAGATAGTGGGTGAGAGATTCCTTCCAAAGCCCCGAGAGTGGGTGCCCGTGTTACCCCACAGAGAGGCAGAGTCAGAGGCCTTTGTGTGGGTCTAAACCAGAATCTACGGGCTGCCCCAGCGCCCTGAAAAAGCTGTGCACAGGGAGGGAGTGAGAGGCAATTCCAATGCTGGAACTTTTCCGTGTGGGTGGGGGTTTCACTCAAACTGTGAGGCGGCCAGCCTGAAATCCTGGTCTGCGCGCACGGAGAGTGGGCAAAAGATTCCTCCAAGACCTCAGGAGTGGGAGCCCGTGTTATCCCATGGAGGGGCAGAGGCAGGGGCCTTTGTGCGGGCTGAAATCGGAATCTCCAGGCCAGCCCAGTGCCCTGAAAAAGCCGCGCACAGGGAGGGAGCAAGAGCCAATTCCAATGCTGGAACTTTTCTGTGTGGGCGGGGGTTTCACTCAGAGTGTGAGACTACCGGCCTGATATCCTGGTTTGCACACAGATAGTGAGCGAGAAGTTCCTCCAAGTAACCCGGGAATGGGCACCTGCCCATGTTACCGGACAGAGTGGCAGAGCCAGAGGGCTTTGAGTGGGCGGAAGCCCCACCTGATTATGCTAGCAGCTCTGACTGACTGAGCCTTACCCAGAGCCCTGTGCTGAGTGGAAATAGAGTGTGGAGTTGCCAGCTCTTTGAGCCTCTTACTATCCAGGCAGAGGCAGCAGCAACCCCATAGCTGGATTATCAGGCTACTAATTGAGGAAGGAAAGACTAGGAGAGAGGTTCCAGGAACATGGACTCTCTCACTGTTGAAGCCTATAAATGCTAAGGAGCCTCAACTGCCAACGAGACTGAAGCACAATACATGACATCGCCATAGAGACCTATCAACTTCAAACCTCTACCTGAGCATGCCAAAGGGGCAGAACCTGGGGTACAGAGTCACCAACCAGGAAGAGGGAAAGAAAAGAAAAAGCAAAAAGATAACCTCTCAAAATCAAGAATAATCCACAGACTTTATAACATCCCATTTTACTATATTTGTTCGTTTGTTTCTCTTATCTTCATTCTTGATTTTTTTTTTCTTTCCTCCTCCAATTTGGTCGATTAACTCTCTGCCGGTCTTACTCTCTCCTCTACTTGAACTACACTACCCATAAGTGTTACATCTCCCATTATCTTTTCTTTCCTCTTCCTTTCTCTCTATGAGGGTTGCACTCCAAAACCCTTAACTCTCTCTCTCTCCTCTTTTTTCTTCTTTTAGTGGTTCCCTCTTTTTTTTCTCTCTCTCTTCCTTTTCTCCCTCTATATTAGTTTCTTCCTTTCTCTTTTATGTCTCCTCTCATTCAAACCTCAATTATGAACAAATTATCTTATCTGGGACTCAAACTTATGTTTGTGGCATTTGGGGTCTTTTTTACTTTACCTTTTTAACTCACTAGCAGTGCTCCCATCCTTGGCTCTCCATTTTATCTAGTTCTTGTACCACTAAATACAATAGTAATTTTTTAATTTGTTCCCCCACTTTCCTGTTTCCCTCTTATTCCTCTCATCATAACTCTTAGGCAACCAACATCTAAAAGCAAATCATTTTATTCTTGATCCAAATTTTTTCCTTATTTGCTTTTTGTGGGTCCATATCCCCTTTATTTTTCTTTTTTTCTTTTTCTTTTTTTTTGCCCCTTTATTACTTTTCCCCAATTCAGGCCTTCCATTACAGGCATTGTTTGTTCTATTTAGTACAATATAATTAACAACAAGATTTTCTCAAGAAAGAGGGGAGAGGAGAGAAGAGGAAAAAAGGAGGTGGGAAATAATTTCCTTTTTAAAAATTTTTATTTTATTTTATTTTTCTTTATTTCATTACTAATTTTTTTTAAAAAAACCTCTTTTCGATTTTTTATTTTTTTAACTTTTTATTCTTTATTAAATCTCATTAATACTATCAACAAAACCACTCTCAGATGCCATTAAGGAAGAGAATCGAATAAAATGGATAAAAAAGAAAGAGAGGTAACACAGATAGATGAAGAAAAATCTATAAAGAAAAAATTTAATATATTGGAAACCTTGGAGTTAAACGACAGAGAATTTAAAATAGAAATCCTACAAATACTCAGAGATATACAAAAAAACACAGAAGGGCAGTTCAGAGAGCTCAGAAACAACTGAATGAACACAAAGAATATATTTCCAAGAAAATTGAAACAATAAAAACAAATCAAACAGAGATGAAAAACTCAATTCACGAGCTAAAAAATGAGGTAACAAGCTTAGCTAATAGAACAGGCCAGATAAAAGGTAATATTAGTGAAGTAGAAGACAAGCAACTTAAGGCACAACAGAGAGAAGAAGAGAGAGACTCAAAAATTAAAAAAAAATAAGACAGCCCTACAGGAATTATCCTACTCCATCAAAAAGAATAACATAAGAATAATAGGTATATCAGAGGGAGAAGAGAGAGAAAATGGAATGAAGAACATACTCAAACAAATAATAGATGAGAATTTACCAAGCCTGTGGAAAGAACTAAAGCCTCAAATTCAAGAAGCAAACAGAACACCGAGTTTTCTTAACCCCAACAAACCTACACCAAGGCACATCATAATGAAATTGGCACAAACCAATGGCAAAGAAAAAATTCTCAAGGCAACCAGGGAAAAGAGGAATACAACATATAAAGGAAGGCCCATTAGATTATCATCCAATTCCTCAACAGAAACTCAACAAGCTAGAAGAGAGTGGACCCCAATATTTAAAGTCCTGAAAGAGAGGAACTTTCAGCCACGAATACTATACCCATCAAAGCTATCCTTCAAATATGAAGGAGAAATAAAAACATTCACAGATACAGAAAAGATGAGGGAATTTATCATCAGAAAACCCCCACTCCAGAAATTACTAAAGGTGGTTCTCCAATCAGATACAAAGAAAAAAAAAAACAAAAAACAAACAAAAAAACAAAGCCACAAGTAAAAGCTCCAAGAAGAACACAATAAAACCAAATTTAAACTGTGACAACTATAAAAAGAACGGGGGAAAGAAGATGGAGATTAACAGTAGCAAAGGACGATGGAGTTCAAAAGTACTCACAAAATAGTGCACTACAATGAACAGGGTAGAAACCCTTTTCATTACTTAATGGTAACCACCATTGAAAAAACCACCACAGAAGCACATGAGATAAAAAAGATAGCAACAGAGGAAAGATGTATGGAATACAACCAAATAAAAACAAAAGATAAAAAAACGAAAGAGAAGGATCAAATAAGACACAAAACTAACAGAAAGCAATCTATAAAATGGCAATAAGGAATTGACAAGTGTCAATAATTACACTAAATGTAAATGGATTAAACTCACCAATAAAAAGGCACAGAGTAGCAGAATGGATTAAAAAAGAAAATCCAACTGTATGCTGCCTACAGGAAACTCATCTAAGTAACAAGGATAAAAGGAAATTCAAAGTGAAAGGCTGGAAAACAATACTCCAAGCAAATAACATCCAAAAAAAAGCAGGCATAGCAATACTTATATCTGATAATACTGACTACAAGACAGCAAAAGTACTCAGAGACAAAAATGCCCATTTCATAATGGCTAAGGGGATGCTGAATCAAGAAGACATAACAATTCTTAATATATATACACCAAACCAAAGATCACCAAAATATATAAGACAGCTACTTATGACCTTAAAACAAAAACTGACAAAAATACAATCATACTTGGAGACCTCAGTACACCGCTGATGGCTCTAGATCGGTCATCCAAACAGAGAATCGACAAAGATAGAGTGGCCTTAAACAAAACACTAGAGCACCTGGATATGATAGACATCTACAGGACATTTCATCCCAAAATGACTGAGTATACATTTTTCTCCAGTGTACATAGATCATTCTCAAGAATTGACCATATGTTGGGCTACAAAAACAACATCAGCAAATTCAGAAACATTGACGTTGTACCAAGCATGTTTTCTGATCATAAAGCCTTGAAACTAGAATTCAACTGCAAAAAAGAGGGAAAAAATCCCACAAAAATGTGGAAACTAAACAACATACTTTTAAAAAATGAATGGGTCAAAGAAGAAATAAGTGCAGAGATCAAAAGATATATACAGACTAATGAAAATGACAATACAACATATCAGAATCTATGGGATGCAGCAGAAGCAGTGATAAGGGGGAAGTTCATATCACTTCAGGCATATATGAACAAACAAGAGAGAGCCCAAGTGAACCACTTAACTTCACACCTTAAGGAACTAGAAAAAGAAGAACAAAGACAACCCAAAACCAGCTGAAGAAAGGAGATAATAAAAATCAGAGCAGACATAAATGAAATAGAGAACAGAAAAAGTATAGAAAAAAATAATAGAACTAGGAGCTGGTTCTTTGAAAAGATCAACAAAATTGACAAACCCCTAGCAAGACTTACCAAGGAAAAAAGAGAAAGAACTCATATAAACAAAATCCAAAATGAAAGAGGAAAAATCACCATGGACATCGTAGATATACAAAGAATTATTGTAGAATACTATGACAAACTTTATACCACTAAATTCAACAATCTAGAAGAAATGGATAAATTCCTAGAACAATACAACCTTCCTAGACTGAGTCAAGAGGAAGCAGACAGCCTAAACAGACCTTTTAGTAGAGAAGAAATTAAAAAAAACCATTAAAAACCCCCCGAAAAATAAAAGTCCAGGCCCAGATGGCTATACAAGCGAATTTTATCAAACATTCTAAGAAGACTTGGTTCGTATTCTACTGAAAGTCTTCCAAAAAATTGAAGAAGAAGCAATACTTCCAAACACATTTTATGAGGCCAACATAACCCTCATACCAAAACCAGGCAAGGATGGCACAAAGAAAAAAAACTACAGACCATTATCTCTAATAAATACAGATGCCAAAATACTAAACAAAATACTAGCAAATTGAATACAACAACATATTAAAAAAATACTACATCATGATCAAGTGGGATTCATCCCAGAATCTCAAGGATGGTTCAACATATGTAAAACGGTTAACGTAATACACTATATCAACAAAACAAAGAACAAAAACCACATGATCTTATCAATAGATGCAGAAAAGGCTTTCGATAAAATACAATACAATTTTATGTTCAAGACTCTCAACAAAATGGGTATAGAAGGAAAATATCTCAACATGATAAAGGCCATATATGATAAACCATCAGCTAACATTATATTAAATGGCACAAAACTAAAGGCTTTCCCTCTTAAATCAGGAACAAGACAGGGTTGTCCACTCTCTCCACTCTTATTTAATGTGGTACTGGAGGTTCTAGCCAGAGCAATCAGACAAGACAAAGAAATAAAAGGCATCCATATCGGAAAAGAAGAAGTAAAGGTATCACTTTTTGCAGATGATATGATCCTATACATCGAAAACCCCAAAGAATCCACAAAAAGACTACTAGAAACAATAAGCCAATATAGTAAGGACACAGGATACAAAATTAACATACAGAAGTCAATAGCCTTTCTATATGCCAACAATGAAACAACTGAGAACAAACTCAAAAGAACAATCCCCTTTACAATTGCAACAAAAAAAAAAATAAAATACTTAGGAATAAACATAACAAAGAATGTAAAGGACCTTTATAATGAAAACTACAAAGCATTGTTAAGGGAAATCAAAAAAGATACAATGAGATGGAAAAATATTCCTTTTTCGTGGGTAAGAAGAATAAATATAATCAAAATGGCCATATTACCCAGAGCAATATATAAATTTAATGCAATTCCCATCAAAATTCCTATGACATTCTTTAAAGAAATGGAACAAAAAATCATCAGATTTATATGGAACTATAAAAAACCCCGATTAGCCAAAGCAATCCTAAGGAAAAAGAATGAAGCTGGGGGCCTTACAATACCTGACTTTAAACTATATTATAGGGCCACGATAATCAAAACAGCATGGTATTGGCAGAAAAATAGACACTCAGATTAATGGAATAGAATAGAAAGTCCAGAAATAAAACCACATATATATGGTCAAATAATTTTTGATAAAGGGGCCAACAACACACAATGGAGGAAAGAAAGCCTCTTCAAGAAATGGTGCTGGGAAAACTGGAAAGCCATATACAAAAGAATGAAACTCGACTACAGCTTGTCCCCTTGTATGAAAATTAATTCAAAATGGATCAAAGACCTAAATATAAGACCTGAATCAATAAAGTACATAGAAGAAGACATAAGTACTAAACTCATGGACCTGGGTTTTAAACAGCATTTTATGAATTTGACTCCAAAGGCAAGGGAAGTGAAGGCAAAGATAAATGAATGGTACTACATCAGACTAAAAAGTTTTTGCTCAGCAAGAGAAACTGACAACTAAATAAGCAGACAGCCAAGTAAATGGGAAATGATATTTTCAAACAACAGCTCAGATAAGGGCCTAATATCCAAAATATACAAAGAACTTATAAAACTCAACAAAAAACAAACAATCCAATAAAAAATGGGAAGAGGACATGAACAGACACTTTTCCCATGAAGAAATACAGTTGGCCAACAGATATATGAAGAGATGCTCATCTTCATTAGTTATTAAAGAAATGCAAATCAAAACTACAATGAGATACCACCTCACACCTGTTAGATTAGCTATTATCAACAAGACAGGTAATAGCAAATGTCGGAGAGGCTGTGGAGAAAAAGGAACCCTCATACACTGTTGGTGGGAATGTAAAGTAGTGCAACCATTATGGAAGAAAGTATGGTGGTTCCTCAAAAAACTGAAAATAGAACTACCTTATGACCCAGCAATCCCTCTACTGGGTATATACCCCAAAAACTCAGAAACATTGATACGTAAAGACACATGTAGCCCCATGTTCATTGCAGCATTGTTCACAGTGGCCAAAACATGGAAACAACCAAAAAGCCCTTCAATAGAAGACTGGATAAAGAAGATATGGCACATATACACTATGGAATACTACTCAGCCATAAGAAATGATGACATTGGATCATTTACAACAAAATGGTGGGCTCTTGATAACATTATATGGAGTTTAAATTAGTAAATCAGAAATAACCAAGAACTACATGATTCCATACATTGGTGGGACATAAAAACGATACTAAGAGACATGGACAAGAGTGTGGTGGTTACCGGGGTGGAGGGAAGGGGAGCGCGGGAGGGAAGGAGAAGAGGGGGAGGGGGAGAGGGAGAGGCACAAAGCAAACTAGATAGAGGGTGACGGAGGACAATCTGACTTTGGGTGATGGATATTCAACATAAGTGATTGACAAGATAATCTGGACATGTTTTTTTTGAATATATGTACCCTGATTTATTGATGTCACCCCACTAACATTAATAAAAATTTATAAAAAATAAAGAAAAAATAAAGAATTTTGAATCCGCCTTAGACCTACTTAATTAATACATAAAGTTTGATATCTCTAGGTGATTTGAGAAGCACTAGGCTTAGTGATCTAATAAAAAACAGTGCTTTTAAAGCAATCTACTCAGGGCCAGTGGCAATAGTTTCTCACCACCATCTCTTCTCCTGTCTTCGTTTTTGGGGCTTTAATCTTTTCACTGACATTTAGCAGTATGCTCAGCATAACTTTTTTCAGGTTTAACTTGAGTCAGAATCAAAGGAAAGAGGTCCTGGGACTCCTAAAGACTTGTAGGATGACAAGTAAGCTGGAAGGACTGAAGATAGACATTCACAGTGACAGCAGCTGGCAGGGACCTGATGGATCCTTTCCAACTAGGTCCTCCCTAATTCACTGCCAAGAAATATATTAGATATTGGCCAGAGTCAAATAGTTGAATGTTTAGTAAGATCTGTGAAATTTCCAGTTAGGAAAATTAGCACTGTTCTTCAGTCCCAGCCCTAGAGAAAATGAGCTGTAAACAAACAAACATTCAAATTCACACCTGAGGGCTTTTGGTGGCTGATGCACACTGAGATATCAGAGTCCTGCCCTCTTGAACTCTAGTTTTTATGGGAAAGGTTCAGGCAAGCCACAAAAACGTTTAAGTGGGACAAACATTTTTGAAATGTTAAAATAGGAACCCTTTGATCTAACATCTTTGGGAGGGGAAATTTAAATTTGTGTTTTCTTTACATATTTATACCCTTTGAAATTTGATTGAAAACAGTCTAGAGTGTGTTTGTCAAAGTTGTATTTTATTCATTGCAAGGCAAGAGTATATGGGGTTTGTGTGACTCTACAATATGAGATTCTTTTTTATCCTTGAAACATTCTTCATCAGAATGGACTATAGATGTTATTGTTACATGTGATGATTCAGTTGCTTAGCACACAGTTCATTCCCTGGCTGCTCTGGCTATGGGTACATTGTGCTTGTTTTGGGTTTGAGCCGAGTCTGAGGCACGATTGTCCGCACAGGTTGGCCAGCTGGGCTCTGATTCCAGTCAGCACTGGCTGTTGCTCTCCTAGTCATCTTTTTATCTTCCTGGATAATCTCAGGCTGAATTTGATTCTTGTCTTTAATACTTTCATCTGGCTTCTTTCTTTCTTTTTTTTTTTTTTTTAATAAATTTTTATTAATGGTAATGGGATGACATTAATAAATCAGGGTACATATATTCAAAGAAAACATGTCTAGGTTATTTTGTCATCAAATTATTTTGCAAACCCCTCGCCCAAAGTCAGATTGTCCTCCGTCACCCTCTATCTAGTTCTCTGTGCCCCTCCCCCTCCCCCTAACCCTCTCCCTCCCTCCCTCCCATGTCCTCCCTCCCCACCCCCACCCTTGGTAACCACCACACTCTTGTCCATGTCTCTTACTCTCATTTTTATGTTCCACCAATGTATGGAATCATGTAGTTCTTGTTTTTTTCTGATTTACTTATTTCACTCCTTATAATGTTATCAAGATCCCACCATTTTGCTGTAAATGATCTGATGTCATCATTTCTTATGGCTGAGTAGTATTCCATAGTGTATATGTGCCACATCTTCTTTATCCAGTCTTCTATTGAAGGGCTTTTTGGTTGTTTCCATGTCTTGGCCACTGTGAACAGTGCTGCAATGAACATGGGGCTACATGTGTCTTCACGTATCAATGTTTCTGAGGTTTTGGGGTATATACCCGGTAGAGGGATTGCTGGGTCATAAGGTAGTTCTATTTGCAGTTTTTTGAGGAACCACTATACTTTCCTCCATAATGGTTGTACTACTTTACAGTCCCACCAACAGTGAATGAGGGTTCCTTTTTCTCCACAGCCTCTCCAACATTTGCTATTACCCGTCTTGTTGATAATAGCTAATCTAACAGGAGTGAGGTGGTATCTCATTGTAGTTTTGATTTGCATTTCTCTAATAACTAATGAAGCTGAGCATCTTTTCATATATCTGTTGGCCATTTGTATCTCTTCCTGGGAGAAGTGTCTGTTCATGTCCTCTTCCCATTTTTTTATTGGATTGTTTGTTTGTTTGTTGTTGAGTTTTATGAGTTCTTTGTAAATTTTGGATATTAGGCCCTTATCTGAGCTGTCGTTTGAAAATATCAGTTCCCATATAGTTGGCTGTCTGTTTATTTTGATATCAGTTTCTCTTGCTGAGCAAAAACTTTTAATTCTGATGTAGTCCCATTCATTTATCTTTGCCTTCACTTCTCTTGCCATTGGAGTCAAGTTCATAAAATGTTCTTTAAAACCCAGGTCCATGATTTTAGTACCTATGTCTTCTTCTATGTACTTTATTGTTTCAGGTCTTATATTTAGGTCTTTGATCCATTTTGAATTAATTTTAGTACACGGGGACAGGCTGTAGTCGAGTTTCATTCTTTTGCATGTGGCTTTCCAGTTTTCCCAAAACCATTTGTTGAATTGGCTTTCTTTTCTCCATTGTGTGTTGTTGGCCCCTTTATCAAAGATTATTTGACCATATATATGTGGTTTTATTTCTGGGCTTTCTATTCTGTTCCATTGGTCTGAGTGTCTATTTTTTTGTCAATACCATGCTGTTTTGATTATCGTGGCCCTATAATATAGTTTAAAGTCAGGTATTGTAATGCCCCCAGCTTCATTCTTTTTCCTTAGGATTGTTTTGGCTATTCGGGGTTTTTTATAGTTCCATATAAATCTGATGATTTTTTGTTCCATTTCTTTAAAAAATCTCATAGGGATTTTGATGGGAATTGCATTAAATTTGTATATTGCTTTGGGTAATATGGCCATTTTGATTATATTTATTCTTCCTATCCAAGAACAAGGAATATTTTTCCATCTCATTGTATCTTTTTCGATTTCCCTTAACAATGCTTTGTAATTTTCATTATACAGGTCCTTTACGTTCTTTGTTATGTTTATTCCTAGGTATTTTATTTTTTTTGTTGCAATCGTGAAGGGGATTATTTTTTTGAGTTCATTTTCTAATATTTCATTGTTGGCATATAGAAAGGCTATGGACTTTTGTATTTTAATTTTGTATCCTGCGACCTTACTGTATTGGTTTATTCTTTCTAATAATCTTTTTGTGGAGTCCTTCGGGTTTTCGATGTATAGGATCATATCATCAGCAAAAAGTGATAGCTTTACTTCTTCTTTTCCGATATGGATGCCTTTTATTTCTTTGTCTTGTCTGATTGCTCTGGCCAGAACTTCTAGCACCACGTTGAATAAGAGTGGAGAGAGTGGACAACCCTGTCTTGTTCCTGATTTAAGGTAGAAAGTCCTCAGTTTTATGCCGTTTAATAGGATGTTGGCTGATGGTTAAGGCCACTATATCTTTATTGATTCTCTGTTTGGATGACCAATCTAGAGCCGTCAGCGGTGTATTGAGGTCTCCAAGTGTGATTTTAATTTTGTTAGTTTTTGTTTTAAGGTCAATAAGTAGCTGTCTTATATATTTTGGTGCTCCTTGGTTTGGTGCATATATATTAAGGATTGTTATGTCTTCTTGATTCAACTTCCCCTTAATCATTATGAAATGACCATTTTTGTCTCTGAGTATTTTTTCTGTCTTGTAGTCAGCATTATTAGATATGAGTATTGCTACGCCTGCTTTTTTTTGGGTGTTGTTTGCTTGGAGTATTGTTTTCCAGCCTTTCACTTTGAATTTGTTTTTATCCTTGTTGCTTAGATGTGTTTCTTGTAGGCAGCATATAGTTGGATTTTCTTTTTTAATCCATTCTGCTACTCTGTGTCTTTTTATTGGTAAGTTTAATCCATTTACATTTAGTGTAATTATTGACACTTGTGGGTTCCCTACTGCCATTTTATAAATTGCTTTCTGTTAGTTTTGTATCTAGTTTGATTCTTCTCTTTTGTTTTTCTATCATTTGTTTTTGTTTGTTTGTGTTCCATACTTCTTTCCTCTGTTGCTACCTTTTTTAAGTCAAATGTTTTTGTGGTGGTTTTTTTAAGGGTGGTTACCATTAAGTAATGAAAAGGGTACCTACCATATTCATAGTATTACCCTATCTTATGAGTATTTCTGCACATCATCATCCTTTGCTACTGTTAATCTCCATCCTCTCCCCCCTTTTTTTCCTCTGTTGTCACAGTTTAAGTTTGGTTTTATTGTGTTCTTGGTGGAGCTGTTACTTGTGGTGTTGTTTTCTTTTGTTCTTTGAATCTGGTTGGAAAACCCCCTTTAGTATTTCCTGGAGTGGGGGCTTTCTGCTGATAAATTCTCTCATCTTTTCTGTATTTGTGAATGTTTTTATATCTCCTTCATACTTGAAGGATAGCTTTGATGGGTATAGTATTCTTGGCTGAAAGTTCCTCTCTTTCAGGGCTTTAAATATTGGGGTCCACTCTCTTCTAGCTTGTAGAGTTTCTGCTGAGAAATCTGATGATAATCTAATAGGCCTTCCTTTATATGTTGTACTCTTCTTTTCCCTGGCTGCCTTGAGAATTTTTTCTTTGTCATTGGCTTGTTTCATCTTTATTATGATGTGCCTTGGAGTGGGTTTGTTGGGGTTAAGAAAACTTGGTGTTCTGTTTGCTTCTTGAATTTGAGGCTTTAGTTCCTTCCACAGGCTTGGGAAGTTCTCGTCTATTATTTGTTTGAGTATATTCTCCATTCCATTTTCTTTCTCTTCTCCCTCTGATATACCTATTATTCTTATGTTATTCTTTCTGATGGAGTCAGACAATTCCTGTAGGGCTTTCTTGTTTTTTATTATTTTTGAGTCTCTTTCTTCTTCTCTCTGTTGTGCCTCAAGTTGTTTGTCTTCTATTTCACTAATCCTATCTTCAATCTGGGCTGTTCTGTTAGCTAAGCTTGTTACCTCGTTTTTCAGCTCGTGAATTGAGTTTTTCATTTCTGTTTGATTTGTTTTTATAGTTTCAATTTCCTTGGTAATATATTCTTTGTGTTCATTGAGTTGTTTTCTGATCTCCCTATATTGCCTTTCTGTATTTTCCTGTATATCTCTGAGTATTTTTAAGATTTCTATTTTAAATTCTCTGTCATTTAGCTCCAAGGCTTCCAATATGTTAAGTCTTTTCTCCATAGATTTTTCCACATCTATTTGTGTTACCTCTCTTTCTTTTGTATCTATAATATTCGATTTCCTCTTTCTTATCGGCATCTGAGGGTGGTCTTATTGATAGCACTAATTAGAATTAATAAAGAGTAAAAAGTAAAAAAAAAAAAAAAAAGGTAAAACAGCCCACAAAAAAAAAACAGTAATAATTTATTATTTCCCCCTTTTTTTCTCTCTTCTCTTTCCCTCCTCTCCTCTCCTCAGGGAAATATCGTGCCTATAATGGAGGGCCTGATTTGGGGTGAAGAGTTCAAGGGGCAAAAAAAGGGAGTAGGGACCTACTAAATGCAAAAAAAAAAAAAGGAAGAAAATCTTAGACAAGCATAAGATGATTTGCTTGTAAGTGATGGTCAACTAAGAGATATAATGAGAGGGATAAGAGGGAACCAGAAAAAAGGACCAAAAAAGAATAATAAAGAAGAAAAAATAAATATAATAAGTAAAAATCTGTTGTATTAAGTGGAGCGAAGACTAAATACAATGGAGACCTTGGGTTGGGAGGACCCAAAATGCCACAAAAATAAACAAACAAGAAAAAAAAATAAAAACAAAAGCAAAAAAGAGAAATAAAGCCAAAAAAAATCCTTGAGTCCCAAATTAACTAATTTGTTCGTGATTGAGGATTATATAGGAGGAAAGTAAAATGAGAAAAGAAAAAACGAATAGAAAGGAAAAAATAAGAAAAAGAGAAAAACGAAGGAAGAAATAAAATAGGAAGAGAAAAAAACAAAATAAAGCAAGACAAAAAAAAAAAAAACAAAAGAGGAGAGAGTGAGAGTTAAGTGTTTTGGAGTATAACCTTAAAGGAGGGTGAGGATGAAGAAGAAAAATAAAATGCAAAACTCATGGGTAGTGTAGTTCAAGAAAGGGGAAGCATAAGATGGGCAGAGAATAGAAGGACCGAGGTGGAGGAAATAAAGGCAAAAAGAAGAAACAAACAACAACAACAAAAAAAATTAGTGGATCAAGTTGTAAAGTCTGTGGGTTTTTCTTGATTTTGAGAGGTTAACTTCTTCTTTTTTCTTTTCTCTCCCTCTTCCTGGTCAGTGACTCTGTACCCCAAGCTCTGCCCCTGTGTCACTTTTAGGTAGGGATTTGCAGTTGATGGGATTCTATGGCAATGTCATATAATTGGCTTTAGTCTTGTTGGAAGTAAAGGCTTGTTGGCATTTGCAGGGTCCAACGATGAGAGAGTTTGCTTTCCCGGATTCTCTCTCCTAGTCCCCCCTTTCTGAATTAGCAGCCTGGTGATCCAGCTATAAGGCTGCAACTGCTTCTGCCTGGGGAGTAAGAGGCTCAAAGAGCTGGGAAATTTCCACTCTATCCCCACTCAGTGCAAGGCTTTGGGAAAGACTCTGACAGTCAGGGCCTCCAGTGTAATCAGGCGGGGGTGGGAGTCAATTGTTGTCAAGGTGACTGTTCAGCGCCTATCATTTATTTGGACCTCTCAACCTAGGCTTTCCACACTTTGTAGCCTGTTTTTGCAGGGAAGAAGAGGCACTAGTCTCTGCTTACGACTAGTGTAGTATAGACCTTATTATCTGCCAAGTCCTTCTTGTTAGCGTTTATCCCTGAATATGGAGGCTCTATCAATCAGAAGTTGCCCCCGCCCCTTTAGCGAGAGGCATTAAAAAATATCACGCCTCTTGTCTTGGATCGCTGAACTGAGAGAGATCTTATCAATTAGAACCGAGGGTGCGCAGATTTTATGGGTTAAGCTAATTTCAGTGATTGGGTCGCAGCTGTGCTTCCAAAGGTATTTTAGACTGCCTGCGCGCGCCCCTCCCCCAACGCTTGATTGTTAGCTTGAATGGCTGGGTGAGGTGCCCCGCCCACGGAGAGAATCTCCCAAGCCTCTTCCGCTCACCCCGTCGCTGGCGGCTGGACTGCACCAGGCGCAGGATAATGGAGCCCCCTGGGTGTGCGGGCCAGCAGGGCGCCCTGGGCGCGTGGAATGCCCAAGGCACGAGCGCGAATGGGGCGCTCCGGGCACTGGTGGCCGGCGACCCACTCGCAGTGTGCGGGTTGCTGGGAACGTCAGAGGTGCTCAACCGGACCGGGCACGTGCACGGCTGCTCTCGGTGGCGGCGGCCGTTCGCAGTGGCGGTTCCCGGCGGTGGCTCGTGGCAGCCGCTCGCGGTGGCGGCTTGCGGCGGCTCACGGTGGCGGCTCGCGGTGGCGGCTCGCATCGGCCGCTCGCGGCGGCTCGTGGTTCCCAAGTATATGGGCTGACTCACCACAGGCGCACTTCCTTGCGGTTTGAAAGAACGTCCCTGTGGTAGCTTCCTCCACACCCTCGTCTCTCAGATTCAAGTGATAACAGTCCTTTCGCTATCAGTTTGTATGGAACTCCGGAATGCTCCGAGGATAAATTTTTCTGTTTCTAGTTGATAAATTTGTTGTGATTTGGGGGAGAGCTGTCGGACGCGCTGCTCACTGCGCCATTTCCGTGATGTCACTCCCTTTTTTTTTTTTTTTACAAAACATCTGTCTGGAACTTATATAGTCATCCACATGACCACTTGGGTATTTAATGTTTCTCTTCTTGTGTGGAACTGGGGTCCATGAAAACTCCTTATATAGAACACAGTAGAAATTAACTACAAGATTTTGTAACTCTTTAGATGCTACAAAAACATTCAGGTCATTTTTTTCTTTGGTCTCCCTGGTTGCTACTTATACAGAGAAGTTACCTTAGAGAACAAAAAGTATGTCCCCTCCAAAATAGTTTTTGTCTCTGAGTATCATTGTATAGGCACTCTGATTGAACCACTGGATACAGATTAAAGAAAGACCTATTATATTTATTAACTGTTAGTTTACTTTTCTGAAGGTAGTTTATCTTTTTGTAGGCTATGCTCTTGTTAAGTATCACCTCTTAATTTTTAATATTTTATCATGATACATTTACTGAGGGATTGATGTAAGAGATTACAATTAGAGATAACAGTATTTTTTGTTGGCTTACTTGGTTTTAATATTAGTGTTTAAATTTATTAACCTCAGTAGTTCCTTAAAAACCAAATGCTAAGTAAAGGGACATGTGGGAATTTTATTTTTTTTAAGTGAGAAGTGAGAAGGCAGAGACAGACTCCTGCATGTGCCCGGACCAGGATTTAGCTGGCAAGCCTGCTACTGGACAACGCTCTGCTTATCTGGGGCTGTTGCTCCATTGCTCTACAACCAAACTATTTTAGTACCTGAGGTGAGGCCATGGAGCCAACCTCAGTACTAGGGGCCAACTTTGCTCCAGCTGAGCCATAGGTGTGGGAGAGAAAGAGAGAGAGAGAAAAAGAGACAGAGAGAAAAAAAAAGAGGGGTAGGGGTGGAGAAGCAGATGGTCACTTCTAATGTAGTGCCCTGACTGGGAATCGAACCTGGAATGTCCATATGCCAGGTCAATGCTCTACCACTGAGACAACTAGCCAGGGCCAACATGTGGGAATTTTTCATGTGATAAATATGTACAGTATATTATTGCATTGATGGTTATGCTACCATATATATTAATATTTGTTAGCACACATCAAATTGTATCTTAAAATTGATTAATTTTATTATATGCAAATAATACCTCAATAAAACTGATTAAAAGTAAACACAGTGCTAAGTAAAAAATTATGCAAATCTGAGATTTTTCTATAATACATTAGCATTATTATCTTCCAAACCATCCCACATTATCTTCTCACTTTTGCTTCTTAAGTATTGTTGTAGTCAGTTGGGGCTGCTCTACTACATAGATTACCATAGACTGATGGCTGATAAAAAAGATAAAAATTGGTATTGAGAAATTGGAGTGCTGCCGTAACAAATACCAAAAATGTGGAAGCAAAATTGAAAGTGGGTAATGGGTGGAGGCTAGAGGAGTTTTGAGATGCCTGCTAGAAAGAAGTGAATTAAAGTGAATGGACCTAGCCCTGGCCAGGTAGCTCACTTGGTTAGAGCATTGTCCCAATATGCCAAGGTTGTGGGTTTGATCTCCAGTAAGGGCACATACAAGAATCAACCAATGAGTGCATAAATAAGAGGAACAACAAAATAATTTCTCTAATCAATAAATAAAAAAGAAAAAGAAGATAAATAAAGTGAATGGACCACAAATTCTGGTGTGGGATCAGAAGGGAAAGATGAGAGCTGTAGAGAAAGTCTCTAACTTCTTAAAAAATACCTATGTAATCTTGGACAGAATGCTGTATAACTACAGACAGTATAGGCCAGGCTGATGAGGTCTCAGATGGAAATGGAGAAGATGTAATTGGACAACAGAGGAAAAGCTATTTTTGTTATAAAGTGGCAAAGGACTTTGCTGAATTGTACTCATATTTCAATGTTTTGTGGAAGGTAGAACTTGCTTGTTTTGAAATTGGATATTTAGCTGAAGAAAATTTTAAGCAAAGTGTTGAACTGTGACTTGACTCTTCCTGACTGTTCAGAGCAAAATTTGGGAAGACAGAAATGACTTAAAGATTTGTTAAACAGAAGAAAGATTTAGAAAATTCCCAGCCCATCCATTTTGCAAAAAATATGAGAACATGAAATGCATGGCCAGGTGGCAGATTTATAAGGAGATAAGTGGGGACCAACCATATCAACAGAAGCCAGGAACTACTCTCTAAGGCAATGGAAGAATGGCCTAGAGGGCCGATTCAGATGCACTAAGATCTGCCAGTCCCCTTATGTGCCCAGAGTGCCAGGACAGGGTGTGTGGTGGGCAGAAGGCTTTCCGAGGAAGGGCTGCTGGGGCCTGCAAAACCTTGGAGTCTGCTGTCCCACTGTTGCATATCACAGGCCCACTCCAGGCACGCCAAGCACAGCACTCTTCAGCAGTTTCAGTGCAACTCAGGCCAGGATGGCCATTCCTCTGGAGGACACAGAGGCAAGTTTTTGCAACAAGTACATGGTGCTATCTTCCCATGCACACAGAGTAAAGGAATGGCTGCCTCTGTACCTAGGTTCCAAAGCACAGAGACATCTGTGGCCATAGGCACAGGGAACTGTGGCACGGATAGCAGCAAGGGTGAGCAGACAGCGAATGTAGGCCGACCCAGGGAACAGTCAGATGATGTTGTGACCCCAGTCGGCCTGGATAGCAGAACATTGAGCCTCAGGGGATAATTCTTGAAACTTAGGTTTTAACGTCATTTGCCCTATTAGGTTTTGGACTTATCTGGGACCTATCAGTCTCTTTCTCCTTTCTCTTTTGGAGTTGGAATGTCTCTCCTATGCCAGTCCCACCATTGTATTTTGGAAGCACAAAACATGTTTGGTTTCACGGGTTTACAGCTGGAGGGGAATTTCCCCCAGGATGAATCGGATCTTGATTCTCCCTCCTGAGTCTGATATAGATGATATTTAATGAGACTTTGGCCTTAGACTTTTTTTATTATAATTTTATTTTTTTAATGGGGCAACATCAATAAATCAGGATACATATATTCAAAGATCAACAAGTCCAGGTTATCTTGTCTTTCAATTATGTTGCATACCCATCACCCAAAGTCAGATTGTCCTCTGTCAACTTCTATCTAGTTTTCTTTGTGCCCCTCCCCTCCCCCTTTCCCTCTGCCTTTCACCCCTCCCCCCCGTAACCACCACACTCTTATCAATGTCTCTTAGTTTCACTTTTATGTCCCACCTACGTATAGAATAATGCAGTTCCTGTTTTTTTCTGATTTACTTATTTCACTTCGTATAATGTTATCAAGATCCCACCATTTTGCTGTAAATGATCCGATGTCATCATTTCTTATGGCTGAGTAGTATTCCATAGTGTATATGTGCCACATCTTCTTTATCCAGTCATCTATTGATGGGCTTTTTGGTTGTTTCCATGTCCTGGCCACTGTGAACAATGCTGCAATGAACATGGGGCTGCATGGGTCTTTACGTATCAATGTTTCTGAGTTTTTGGGGTATATACCCAGTAGAGGGATTGCTGGGTCATAAGGTAGTTCTATTTTCAGTTTTTTGAGGAACCACCATACTTTCTTCCATAATGGTTGTACTACTTTACATTCCCACCAATTGTGTATGAGGGTTCCTTTTTCTCCACAGCCTCTCCAACATTTGCTATTACCTGTCTTGTTAATAATAGCTAATCTAACAGGTGTGAGGTGGTATCTCATTGCAGTTTTGATTTGCATTTCTCTAATAATTAAAGAAGATGAGCATCTTTTCATATATCTGTTGGCCATTTGTACTTCCTCCTGGGAGAAGTGTCTGTTCATGTCCTCTTCCCATTTTTTATTGGATTGTTTGTTTGTTTGTTGTTGAGTTTTATGAGTTCTTTGTATATTTTGGATATTAAGCCCTTATCTGAGCTGTTGTTTGAAAATATCATTTCCCATTTACTTGGCTTTCTGTTTATTTTGTTATCAGTTTCTCTTGCTGAGCAAAAACTTCTTAGTCTGATGTAGTCCCATTCATTAATTTTTGCCTTCACTTCTCTTGCCATTGGAGTCAAATTCATAAAATGCTCTTTAAAACCCAGGTCCATGAGTTTAGTACCTATGTCTTCTTCTATGTACTTTATTGTTTCAGGTCTTATGTTTAGATCTTTGATCCATTTTGAGTTAATTTTAGTACAGGGGGACAAACTGTAGTCCAGTTTCATTCTTTAGCATGTGGCTTTCCAGTTTTCCCAGCACCATTTATTGAAGAGGCTTTCTTTTCTCCATTGTGTGTTCTTGGCCCCTTTATCAAAAATTATTTGACTATATATATGTGGTTTTATTTCTGGACTTTCTATTCTGTTCCATTGGTCTGAGTGTCTACTTTTCTGCCAATACCATGCTCTTTTGAGTGCCGTGGCCCTATAATATAGTTTGAAGTCAGGTATTGTAATGCCCCCAGCTTCATTCTTTTTCTTTAGGATTGCTTTGCTATTCGGGGTTTTTTATAGTTCCACATAAATCTGATAATTTTTTGCTTCATTTCTTTAAAAAATGTCACTGGAATTTTGATGGGAATTGCATTAAATTTGTATATTGCTTTGGGTAATATAGCCATCTTGATTATATTTATTCTTCCTAACATAAAACAAGGAATATTCTTCCATCTCATTATATCTTTCTCGATTTCTCTTAACAATGGTTTATAGTTTTCATTATATAAGTCCTTTACATTCTTTGTTATGTTTATTTCTAAGTATTTTATTTTTTTTTGTTGCAATTGTAAAGGGGATTGTTCTTTTGAGTTTGTTCTCAGTTGTTTCACTGTTGGCATATAGAAAGACGATTGACTTCTGTATGTTAATTTTGTATCCTGCGACCTTACTGTATTGGCTTATTGTTTCTAGTAGTCTTTTTGTGGATTCTTTGGGGTTTTTAATGTATAGGATCATATCATCTGCAAAAAGTGATACCTTTACTTCTTCTTTTCCGATATGGATGCCTTTTATTTCTTTGTCTTGTCTGATTGCTCTGGCTAGAACCTCCAGTACCACATTAAATAAGAGTGGAGAGAGTGGACAACCCTGTCTTGTTCCTGATTTAAGAGGGAAAGCCTTCAGTTTAGTGCCACTTAATATGATGTTAGCTGATGGTTTATCATATATGGCCTTTATCATGTTGAGATATTTTCCTTCTATACCCATTTTGTTGAGAGTCTTAAACATAAAATTGTGTTGTATTTTATCAAAAGCCTTTTCTGCATCTATTGATAAGATCATGTGGTTTTTGTTCTTTGTTTTGTTGAATGGTGTATTACATTAACCGTTTTACGTATGTTGAACCATCCTTGAGATTCTGGGATGAATCCCACTTGATCGTGATGTAGTATTTTTTTTAATATGTTGTTGTATTCGATTTGCTAGTATTTTGTTTAGTATTTTGGCATCTGTATTCATTAGAGATATTGGTCTGTAGTTTTCTTTTTTTGTGCCATCCTTGCCTGGTTTTGGTATGAGGGTTATGTTGGCCTCATAAAATGTGTTTGGAAGTATTGCTTCTTCCTCAATTTTTTGGAAGACTTTCAGTAGAATAGGAACCAAGTCTTCTTTGAATGTTTGATAAAATTTGCTGGTATAGCCATCAGGGCCTGGACTTTTATTTTTGGGGAGGTTTTTAATGGTTTTTTCTATTTCTTCTCTACTAATAGGTCTGTTTAGGCTTTCTGCTTTTTCTTAACTCAGTCCACGAAGGTTGTATTGTTCTAGGAATTTATCCATTTCTTCTAGATTGTTGAATTTAGTGGCATAAAGTTTGTCATAGTATTCTACAATAATTCTTTGTATATCTACAGTGTCTGTGGTGATTTCTCCTCTTTCATTTGGATTTTGTTTATATGAGTTCTTTCTCTTTTTTCCTTGGTAAGTCTTGCCAAGGGTTTGTCAATTTTGTTGATCTTTTCAAAGAACCAGCTCTTTGTTCTATTAATTTTTTCTATAGTTTTACTGTTCTCTATTTCTTTTATTTCTGCTCTGATTTTTATTATCTCCTTTCTTTGGCTGATTTTGGGTTGTCTTTGTTCTTTTTTTAGTTCCTTAAGGTGTGAAGGTAAGTGGTTCACTTGGGCTCTCTCTTGTTTTTTCATATATGCCTGAAGTGATATGAACTTCCCTCTTATCACTGCTTTTGCTGCATCCCATAGATTCTGATATGTTGTATTGTCATTTTCATTTGTCTGTATATATCTTTTGATCTCTGCACTTATTTCTTCTTTGACCCATTCATTTTTTAAAAGTATGCTGTTTAGTTTCCACATTATTGTGGGATTTTTTTCATCTCTTTTGAAGTTGAATTCTAGTTTCAAGGCTTTATGATCAGATAACATGCTTGGTACAACTTCAATTTTTCTGAATTTGCTGATGTTGTTTTTGTGGCCCAACATATGGTCAATTCTTGGGAATGATCCATGTACACTGGAGAGAAATGTATACTCAGTCACTTTGGGATGAAATGTCCTGTAGATGTCTATCATATCCAGGTGTTCTAGTGTTTTGTTTAAGGCCACTCTATCTTTGTTGATTCTCTGTTTGGATGACCGATCTAGAGTCGTCAGCAGTGTACTGAGGTCTCCAAGTATGATTGTATTTTTGTCAGTTTTTGTTTTAAGGTCATAAGTAGCTGTCTTATATATTTTGGTGCTCCTTGGTTTGGTGCATATATATTAAGAATTGTTATGTCTTCTTGATTCAGTGTTCCCTTAGCCATTATGAAATGGCCATTTTTGTCTCTGAGTACTTTTCTTGTCTTGTAGCCAGCATTATCAGATATGAGTATTGCTACGCCTGCTTTTTTTTGGATGTTATTTGCTTGGAGTATTGTTTTCCAGCCTTTCACTTTGAATTTGTTTTTATCCTTGTTACTTAGATGAGTTTCCTGTAGGCAGCATACAGTTGGATTTTCTTTTTTAATCCATTCTGCTACTCTGTGTCTCTTTATTGGTGAGTTTAATCCGTTTACATTTAGTTTAATTATTGACACTTGTCAGTTCCCTATTGCCATTTTATACATTGCTTTCTGTTAGTTTTGTATCTTGTTTGATCCTTCTCTTTCGTTTTTCTATCTTTTGTTTTTATTTGGTTGTATTCCATACATCTTTCCTCTGTTGCTATCTTTTTTATCTCATGTGCTTCTGTGGTGGTTTTTTCAAAGGTGGTTACCATTAAGTAATGAAAAGGGTTCCTACCCTGTTCATTGTAGTGCACGATTTTGTGAGTACTTTTGCACTCCATCGTCCTTTGCTACTGTTAATCTCCATCCTCTCCCCCCTTTCTTTTTGTTGTTGTCACATTTTAAATTTGGTTTTATTGTGTTCTTCTTGGAGCTTTTACTTTTGGCTTTATTTTTTTTTGTTCTTTTCATCTGATTGGAGAACCCCCTTTAGTAATTCCTGAAGTGGGGGTTTTCAGATGATAAATTCCCTCATCTTTTCTGTATCTGTGAATGTTTTTATATCTCCTTCATATTTGAAGGATAGCTTTGATGGGTATAGTATTCGTGGCTGAAAGTTTCTCTCTTTCAGGACTTTAAATATTGGGGTCCACTCTCTTCTAGCTTGTAGAGTTTCTGCTGAGAAATCTGATGATAATCTAATAGGCCTTCCTTTATATGTTGTATTCTTCCTTTCCCTGGCTGCCTTGAGAATTTTTTCTTTGCCATTGGTTTGTGCCAATTTCATTATGATGTGCCTTGGAGTAGGTTTGTTGGGGTTAAGAAAACTCAGTGTTCTGTTTGCTTCATGAATTTGAGGCTTTAGTTCTTTCCACAGGCTTGGTAAGTTCTCATCTATTATTTGTTTGAGTATGTTCTCCATTCTATTTTCTCTCTCTTCTCCCTCTGATATACCTATTATTCTTATGTTATTCTTTCTGCTGGAGTCAGATAATTCTTGTAGGGTTTTCCCCTTTGTATAAATTTTTGAGTCTCTTTCTTCTTCTCTCTGTTGTGCCTAAAGTTACTTGTCTTCTATTTCACTAATCCTCTCTTCTATCTTGCCTATTCTATTAGCTAAGCTTGTTACCTCATTTTTTAGCTCGTGAATTAAGTTTTTCATTTCTGTTTGATTTGTTTTTATAGTTTCAATTTTCTTGGAAATATATTCTTTGTGTTCATTGAGTTGTTTTCTGAGCTCCCTAAATTGCCTTTCTGTGTTTTCTTGTCTATCTATGAGTACTTTTAGGATTTCTATCTTGAATTCTTTGTCATTTAGCTCCAAGGTTTCCAATATATTAAATTTTTTCTCCATAAATTTTTCCTCATCTATCTGTGTTAACTCTCTTTCTTTTGTATCCATGATATTTGATTTTCTCTTCCTTAATGGCATCTGAGGGTTGTTTTGTTGATAGTATTAATGAGATTTAATAAAGAATAAAAAGTTAGAAAAATAAAAAATCAAAAAAGTTGTTTTTTAAATTAATAATGAAATAAAGAAAAATAAAATAAAATAAAAATTAAAAAAAGGAAATTATTCCCCTTCTCCTTTTTTCCTCTCCTCTCCTCTCCCTTCTTTCTTGAGAAAATCTTGTGGTGAACTGTGAATTATATGGTATTTAATGAATAAACAATGCTTTTAATGGAGGGTCTGAATTGGGGAAAAGTAATAAAGGGGCAAGAAAAAAATAATAAAAATAAATAAAATAAAAAATAAAAAAGGGGGCAGTATGGACCCACAAAAAGCAAATAATAAAAAAAATTGGATCAGGAATAAAATGATTGCATTTAGGTGTTGGTTGACTAAGAGTTATGATGAGAAGAATAAGAAGGAAACAGGAAAATCGGGGGACAAATTAAAAAATTACTATTGTATTTAGTGGAACAAGAAGTAGATAAAATGGAGAGCCAGGGATGGGAGCACTGCTAGTGAGTTAAGAAGGTGAAGTAAAACCCCCCCAAAATGCCACAAACATAAGTTTGAGTCCCAGATAAGTTAATTTGTTCGTTATTGAGGTTCAAATTAGAGGAGACATAAAGGAGAAAGGAAGAAACTAATATAGAGGGAGAAAAGAAAGAGAGAGAGAAAAAAAAGAGGGAACCACTAAAAGAAGAAAAAAGAAAAAAGAGGAGATAGAGAGTTAAGGGTTTTGGAGTGCAACCCTCTTAGAGAGAAAGGAAGAGGAAAGAAAAGATAATGGGAGATGTAACACTTATGGGTAGTGTAGTTCAAGGAGAGGAGAGAGTAAGTCCGGTAGAGAGTTAAACGACCAAATTGGAGAAGGAAAAAAAAATCAAGGATGAAGATAAGAGAAACAAATGAACAAATATAATAAAATGGGATAGGTTATAAAGTCTGCGGATTATTCTTGATTTTGAGAAGTTATCTTCTTGCTTTTTTTTTTCTCTCCCTCTTCCAGGTCGGTGACTCTGTACTTCGGGTTCTGCCCCTTTGGTATGCTCAGGTAGAGGTTTGCAGTTGATCAATCTCTATGGCGATGTCATGTATTGTGCTTCAGTCTCGTTGGCAGTCGAGGCTCATTAGCATTTATAGGCTTCAACAGTGAGAGAGTCCGTGTTCCTGGAGACTTTCTCCTAGTCTTTCCTTCCTCAATTAGTAGCCTGATAATTTAGCTATGGGGTTGCTGCTGCCTCTGCCTGGATAGTAAGAGGCTCAAAGTGTTGGCCACTCCCCACTCTATTCCCACTCAGCACAGGGCTCCGGGTAAGGCTCAGTCAGTCAGAGCTGCTAGCATAATTAGGCGGGGCTTCCGCCCACTCAAAGACCTCTGGCTCTGCCACTCTGTTGGGTTACATGGGCGGGCACCCACTCCTGGGGCGCTTGGAGGAAACTCTCGCTCACTATCTTCACGTGCAGACCAGGATCTCAGACCAGATGTCTCGCCCTCTGAGTGAAATCCCCCGCCCGCACTGAAAAGTTCCAGCGTTGGAATTGGCTCTCGCTCCGTCCCCGTGTGCCGCTTTTTCCAGGCGCTGGGGTGGCCTGAGGTTCCACTTTCGGCCCACACAAAGGCCCCTGACTCTGCCCTTCTGTGAGATAACATGGGCAGGCACTGCCGAGGCACTTGGAGGAATCTCTCGCTCACTATCTGCACGCGCAGACCAGGATATCAGACCAGCGGCCTCACCCTCTGAGTGAAACCTTCACCAGTACGGAAAAGTTCCAGCATTAGAATTAGTTCTCCCTCCCTCCCCGTGTGCGGCTCTCTCAGGGTGCTGGGGCGGCCTGGAGGCTTTCGGCCCACACAAAGGCCTCTGACTCTGCCTCTCTGTGGGGTAACACGGGCGCACCCCCCCCCGGGGCTTTGGAAGGAATCTCTCGCTCACTATCTGTGCGCGCCGACCAGGAGATTGGGTAAAATGGCTGCCCCGCTTGTCTTTCTTTGTCAGGGTTTGGCGCGAGTGTTAGCTGTATTGCCCGAGTTGTCACAGGAGCAGTTTTTCCTCGGCTTGGATCTCCGTGCCACAGCCTGATTTGGCCGTTTGTACTTAGGCCTGGATCTATTCACTCCCTTTGCCCACCTAAGTTTCTATATTCTCAGTTTCCAGTGAAAGTCACCCTGTTTAGGTTAGTGAGGAAGGTGGAGCATTTCTTACTTCCTATTTCCTTTGGGGTTTGGTTATATATTTAGCCAATTTTTCGCTCGATCATACCTTTGGGTGTATTGTGAAACATCTGGAGGCTCCAAGGATAGGTTTTTCTGTTTCTGATTGAAGATCTTGTTGAGTTTTGGGGGATATTTTTTGGTATCGCTTCCTACCCCACCATTACTTTGACGTCATCTCCGGCCTTAGACTTTAAAATTGATGCTGGAACAAGTTAAACATTTTGAAACTGTAGGAATAGAATGAATATGTTTTGCATATGAGGACATAGATTTTGGAGGCGAGGGACAGAATGCTATAGACTAAATGTGTTCCTCTTAGAATTCATGTGTTGAAACCTAACTGCCAGTGTGCTGGTATCTGGAGGTGGGGCCTTTGTCAACTGATTAGGTCATGAACCCTCATGAATGGGGTTAGCACCTTTATAAAGAGACTCCAGAGAACTCACTTACCCCTGCCATCACGTGAAAACCCATTGAGAAGATGGTCATCTATGAACCAGGGAATGGGTTTTCTCCAGACAATGACTCTGCTGGCGTCATGATTTTGGACTTTCCACAATAGAACGAAATAACCATTTAAGTCACTCTGTCTGTGGTGTTTTTGTTAGAGCAGTACAAACACACAAAGACAGGTATTCTTGTCTTATTTATAGAGAGGAGAGAGAGAGAAGGAGAAAGAGAGAGGGAGAGAGAGAAAGAGGGAAAGCAACAACTGGTAGTAGTTTCTTCTCATAGGTACTTTGACCAGGCAAACCCAGGGTTTAGGACCAGCGACCTCAGCATTCCAGGTTGGCGCTTTATCTATTACACCACCACAGGTCAGGCACGGGCATCATATTTTTTATTTCATTACCATCTGCTGGTTATGGGAAGTGGTTTCCAGTGTCTCAACAGCTTCAGTGCATTATTGCTTATTTGTTGTAGAGCTTAGATAAAACAAACAAACAACAAAAAAACTAATATGATCCTTATTAACCATCACTTTTGCTACTTACCGGAAAGGAGCAGAAGAGAAACCCACTCACCAATGATCAGATATTTGCTACTGTTCATTCACTCAGTAGTTATTAGATGCCTACTGTATGCTAAAAACCAGTATGTGTGAGTGACATCACAGAAATGGCACCGTGAGCAGTGCGTTCGACAGATCTCCCCAAAATCACAACAAATTTATCAACTAGAAACATAAAAATTTATCTTCGGAGCATTCCGGAGTTCCACACAAACTGAAAGCGAAAGGACTGTTATCACTTGAATCGGAGAGACGAGGGTGTGGAGGAAGCTAACTACCGCAGGGATGTTTATTCAAGCTGCGGAGGGAGTGCACCTGTGGTGAGTCGGCCCACACTCGGGAGCGGCGAGCAGCCACTGGCGTGCGCCTGGTGCCGTGGTCCGGTCGCAGAGCGAGCACCGCTAACGTTCCCAGCGGCCCACGCACTGCGAGTGAGAGTCCCCAGCCACCGGTGCACTGAGCACCCCATTTGCGCGCATGCCCTGGGCATCCCACGTGCCCAGAGCGCCCTACTGGCCCGCACACCCAGGGTACCCCATTATCCTGCGCCTGGTGCGCCCCAGCCGCCAGCGGTGGGGCCAGCGGGAGAGGCGTCAGGGCGGTCTTCCCTACTTGGGAGATTCTCTCCGTGGGCAGGGTACCTCACCCAGCCATTCAAGCTAACAATCAAGCGTTGGGGGAGGGGCGCGCAGGCAGCCTGAAATACCTTCGGGAGCACAGCTGCGGACCCAATCACTGAAATTAGCTTAACCCATGAAATCTGCGCACCCACGGGGCTCTAATTGATAAGATCTCTCTCAGTTCAGCGATCCAAGACAAGAGGCATGATATTTTTTAGTGCCTCTTGCTAAAGGGGTGGGGGCAACTTCTGATTGATAGAGCCTCCATATTCAGGGATAAATGCTAACAAGAGGGACTTGGCAGATAATAAGATCTATACTACACTAGTCGTAAGCAGAGACTAGTGCCTCTTCTTCCCAGCCAAAACAGGCTACAAAGTGTGGAAAACCTGGGTTGAGTGGTCCAACTGAATGCTAGGTGCTGAACAGTCACCTTGACAACAATTGATTCCCACCCCCGCCTGATTACACTGGAGGCTCTGACTGCCAGAGCCTTTCCCAAAGCCTTGCACTGAGTGGGGATAGAGTGGGGATTTCCCAGCTCTTTGAGCCTCTTACTCCCCAGGCAGAAGTAGTAGCAGCCTTATAGCTGGATCACCAGGCTGCTAATTCAAGAAGGGGGGACTAGGAGAAAGACGCTAGGAAAGCAAACTCTCTCATTGTTGGACCCTGCAAACGCCAACAAGCCTTGACTACCAGCAAGACTAAAGCCAATTATATGACATTGCCAAAGAATCCCATCAACTGCAAATACCTACCTAAGTGTGACACAGGGGCAGAGCCTGGGGTACAGAGTCACCAACCAGGAAGAGGGAGAGAAAAGAAAAAAGAAGAAGTTAACCTCTCAAAATCAAGAAAAATCCACAGACTTTACAACTTGTTCCACTAATTTTTTTGTTGTTGTTGTTTGTTTCTTCTATCTTATTGCCTTTATTATTATTTCTATTTTTTCCACCTCGGTCCTTTTATTCTCTGCCCATCTAATGCTTCCCTTTTCTTGAACTACACTACCCATGAGTGTTACATTTTATTTCTTTTCTTCATCCTCACCCTCCTTTAAGGTTATACTCCAAAACACTTAACTCTCACTCTCTCCTCTTTTTTTTTTTTTTTTTGCTTTATTTTGTTTTTTCTCTTCCTTTTTTTTTCTTCCTTCGTTTTTCTCTTTTTCTTATTTTTTCCTTTCTATTCATTTCTTCTTTTCTCATTTTACTTTTCCTCCCATATAATCCTCAATCATGAACAAATTATTTAATTTGGGACTCAAGGTTTTTTTTGGTTTTATTTTTCTTTTTCACTTTTTTGTTTGTTTGTTTGTTTGTTTATTTTTGTGGCATTTTGGGTACTTTTTACGTTGCTTTTTAACTCACTAGCATTCCTCCCAACCCAAGGTCTCCATTGTATTTAGTCTTCGCTCCACTTAATACAACAGATTTTTACTTATTATTTTTATTTTTTTCTTCTTTATTATTCTTTTTTTTTTCTCCTTTTTTCTGGTTCCCTCTTATCTCTCTCATTATATCTCTTAGTCGACCATCACTTACAAGCAAATCATCTTATGCTTGTCTAAGATTTTCTTCCTTCTTTTTTTTTTTTGCACTTAGTAGGTCCCTAATCCCTTTTTTTGCCCCTTGAACTCTTCACCCCAAATCAGGCCCTCCATTATAGGCAGTTTTTGTTCCATTTAGCATAATATAATTCACAGGTCATCACGATATTTCCCTGAGGAGGGGAGAGGACGGAGAGAGAAGAAAGAAAAAAGAGGGAAATAATAAATTATAACTGTTTTTTTTTTTGTGGGGTGTTTTACCATTTTTTTTTACTTTTTACTCTTTATTAATTCTAATTAGTGCTATCAACAAGACCACCCTCAGATGCCAATAAGAGAGAGGAAATAGAATATTATGGATACAAAAGAAAGAGAGGTAACACAAATAGATGTGGAAAAATCTAAGGAGAAAAGACTTAACATATTGGAAGCCTTGGAGCTAAATGACAGAGAATTTAAGATAGAAATCTTAAAAATACTCAGAGATATACAAGAAAACACAGAATGGCAATTTAAGGAGATCAGGAAACAACTCAATGAACACAAAGAATATATTACCAAGGAAATTGAAACTATAAAAACAAATCAAACAGAAATGAAAAACTCAATTCACGAGCTGAAAAATGAGGTAACAAGCTTAGCTAACAGAACAGCCCAGATAGAAGATAGGATTAGTGAAATAGAAGACAAACAACTTGAGGCACAACAGAGAGAACAAGAGACTCAAAAATAATAAAAAACGAGAAAGCCCTACAGGAATTGTCTGACTCCATCAGAAAGAATAACATAAGAATAATAGGTATATCAGAGGGAGAAGAGAAAGAAAATGGAATGGAGAATATACTCAAACAAATAATAGACGAGAACTTCCCAAGCCTGTGGAAAGAACTAAAGCCTCAAATTCAAGAAGCAAACAGAACACCGAGTTTTCTTAACCCCAACAAACCCTCTCCAAGGCACATCATAATAAAGATGACACAAACCAATGACAAAGAAAAAATTCTCAAGGCAGCCAGGGAAAAGAAGAGTACAACATATAAAGGAAGGCCTATTAGATTATCATCAGATTTCTCAGCAGAAACTCTACAAGCTAGAAGAGAGTAGACCCCAATATTTAAAGCCCTGAAAGAGAGGAACTTTCAGCCAAGAATACTATACCCATCAAAGCTATCCTTCAAGTACGAAGGAGATATAAAAACATTCACAAATACAGAAAAGATGAGCAAATTTATCATCAGAAAGCCCCCACTCCAGGAAATACTAAAGGGGGTTTTCCAACCAGATTCAAAGAACAAAAGAAAACAAAACCACAAGTAACAGCTCCACCAAGAACACAATAAAACCAAACTTAAACTGTGACAACAAAGGTAAAAAAAAGGGGGGAAAGGATGGAGATTAACAGTAGCAAAGGACAATGAAGTGCAGAAATACTCATAAGATAGGGTACTACAATAAATATGGTAGGTACCCTTTTGATTACTTAATGGTAACCACCCTTGAAAAAACTACCACAAAAACACTTGACTTAAAAAAGGTAGCAACAGAGGAAAGAAGTATGGAACACAAACAAATGATAAAAAAACAAAAGAGAAGAATCAAACAAGATACAAAACTAACAGAAAGCATTTTATAAAATGGCAGTAGGGAACCCACCAGTGTCAATAATTAAACTAAATGTAAATGGATTAAACTTACCAATAAAAAGACACAGAGTAGCAGAATGGATTAAAAAAGAAAATCCAACTATATGCTGCCTACAAGAAACACATCTAAGCAACAAGGAAAAAAACAAATTCAAAGTGAAAGGATGGAAAACAATTCTCCAAGCAAACAACACCCCAAAAAAAGCAGGTGTAGCAATACTCATATCTAATAATGCTGACTACAAGACAGAAAAAGTACTCAGATACAAAAATGGGCATTTCATAATGATTAAGGGGAAGTTCAATCAAGAAGACATAACAATTCTTAATATATATGCACCAAACCAAGGAGCACCAAAATATATAAGACAGCTACTTATTGACCTTAAAACAAAAACTAACAAAAATACAATCATACTTGGAGACCTCAATACACCGCTGATGGCTCTAGATCGGTCATCCAAACAGAGAATCAATAAAGATATAGTGGCCTTAAATGAAATACTAGAACACCTGGATATGATAGACATCTACAGGACACTTCATCCCAAAGCGACAGAGTATACATTTTTCTCTAGTGTACATGGAACATTCTCAAGAATTGACCATATGTTGGGCCACAAAGACAATATCAGCAAATTTAGAAAAAATTGAAATTGTACCAAGCATATTTTCTGATCATAAAGCCTTGAAACTAGAATTCAACTGCAAAAAAGAGGGGGAAAAACCCACAAAAATGTGGAAACTAAACAACATACTTCTAAAAAATGAATGGGTCAAAGAAGAAATAAGCGCAGAGATCAAAAGACATATACAGACTAATGAAAATGAAAATACGACATACCAGAATCTCTGGGATGCAGCAAAAGCAGTAATAAGAGGAAAGTTCATATCACTTCAGGCCTATATGAACAAACAAGAGAGAGCCGAAGTAAACCACTTAACTTCACACCTTAAAGAACTAGAAAAAAAAGAACAAAGACAACCCAAAACCAGCCGAAGAAAGGAGATAATAAAAATCAGAGCAGAAATAAATGAAATAGAGAACAGAAAATCTATAGAAAAAATCAATAAAACAAGGAGTTGGTTCTTTGAAAAGATCAACAAAATTGACAAACCCATGGCAAGACTCACCAAGGAAAAAAGGCACAGGACTCAAATAAATAAAATCCAAAAAAAAAGAGGAGAGATCACCACAGACATCATAGATATACAAAGAATTATTGTAGAATACTATGAAAAATTATATGCCACCAAATACAACAATCTAGAAGAAATGGATAAATTCCTAGAACAATACAACCTTCCTAGACTGAGTCATGAAGAAGCAGAAAGCCTAAACAGACCAATCAGCAGGGAGGAAATAGAAAAAACTATTAAAAACCTCCCCAAAAATAAAAGTCCAGGCCCAGACGGTTATACTAGTGAATTCTATCAAACATTCAAAGAAGACTTGGTTCCTATTCTATTCAAAGTCTTCCAAAAAATTGAAGAAGAAGCAATACTTCCAAACACATTTTATGAGGCCAACATAACCCTCATACCAAAACCTGGCAAGGATGGCACAAAGAAAGAAAACTACAGACCAATATCTCTAATGAATACAGATGCTAAAATACTAAACAAAATACTGGCAAACCGAATACAACAACATATTAAAAAAATAATACATCATGATCAAGTGGGATTCATCCCAGAATCTCAAGGATGGTTCAACATATGTAAAATGGTTAACGTAATACACCATATCAACAAAACAAAGAACAAAAACCACATGATCTTATCAATAGATGCAGAAAAGGCTTTTGATAAAATACAACACAATTTTATGTTTAAGACTCTCAACAAAATGGGTATAGAAGGAAAATATCTCAACATGATAAAGGCCATATATGATAAACCATCAGCCAACATCCTATTAAACGGCATAAAACTGAGGACTTTCTACCTTAAATCAGGAACAAGACAGGGTTGTCCACTCTCTCCATTCTTATTTAACGTGGTGCTAGAATTTCTGGCCAGAGCAATCAGACAAGACAAAGAAATAATAGCATCCATATCAGAAAAGAAGAAGTAAAGGTATCACTTTTTGCTGATGATATGATCCTATACATCGAAAACCCGAAGGACTCCACAAAAACATTATTAGAAACAATAAACCAATACAGTAAGGTCGCAGGATACAAAATTAACATACAAAAGTCCATAGCCTTTCTATATGCCAACAATGAAATATTAGAAAACGAACTGAAAAAAAATCCCCTTCACAATTGCAACAAAAAAAATAAAATACCTAGGAATAAACATAACAAAGAATGTAAAGGACCTATATAACAAAAACTACAAGGCATTATTAAGAGAAATAGAAAAAGACACAATGAGATGGAAAAATATTCCTTGTTCTTGGATAGGAAGAATAAATATAATTAAAATGGCCATATTACCCAGAGCAATATATAAATTTAATGCAATTCCCATCAAAATTCCTATGAGATTTTTTTAAAGAAATGGATCAAAAAATCATCAGATTTATATGGAAGTATAAAAAACCCGAATAGCCAAAACAATCCTAAGGAAAAAGAATGAAGCTGGGTGCATTACAATACCTGACTTTAAACTATATTATAGGGCCATGATAATCAAAACAGCATGGTATTGGCAGAAAAATAGACACTCAGACCAATGGAACAGAATAGAAAGCCCAGAAATAAAACCACATATATATGGTCAAATAATTTTTGATAAAGGGGCCAACAACACACAATGGAGAAAAGAAAGCCTCTTCAACAAATGGTTTTGGGAAAACTGGAAAGCCACATGCAAAAGAATAAAACTTGACTATAGCCTGTCCCCGTGTACTAAAATTAATTCAAAATGGATCAAAGACCTAAATATAAGACCTGAAACAATAAAGTACATAGAAGAAGACATAGGTACTAAAATCATGGACCTGGGTTTTAAAGAGCATTTTATGAATTTGACTCCAATGGCAAGAGAAGTGAAGGCAAAGATAAATGAATGGGACTACATCAGAATAAAAAGTTTTTGCTCAGCAAGAGAAACTGATATCAAAATAAACAGACAGCCAACTAAATGGGAAATGATATTTTCAAACTACAGCTCAGATAAGGGCCTAATATCCAAAATTTACAAAGAACTCATAAAACTCAACAACAAACAAACAAACAATCCAATAAAAAAATGGGAAGAAGACATGAACAGACACTTCTCCCAGGAAGAGATACAAATGGCCAACAGATATATGAAAAGATGCTCATCTTCTTTAGTTATTAGAGAAATGCAAATCAAAACTACAATGAGATACCACCTCACCCCTGTTAGATTAGCTATTATCAACAAGACGGGTAATAGCAAATGTTGGAGAGGCTGCGGAGAAAAGGGAACTCTCATCCACTGTTGGTGGGACTGTAAAGTAGTACAACCATTATGGAGGAAAGTATGGTGGTTCCTCAAAAAACTGCAAATAGAACTACCTTATGACCCAGCAATCCCTCTACTGGGTATATACCCCAAAACCTCAGAAACATTGATACGTGAAGACACATGTAGCCCCATGTTCATTGCAGCACTGTTCACAGTGGCCAAGACATGGAAACAACCAAAAAGCCCTTCAATAGAAGACTGGATAAAGAAGATGTGGCACATATACACTATGGAATACTACTCAGCCATAAGAAATGATGACATCAGATCATTTACAGCAAAATGGTGGGATCTTGATAACATTATACGGAGTGAAATAAGTAAATCAAAAAAAAACAAGAACTACATGATTCCATACATTGGTGGAACATAAAAACGAGACTAAGAGACTTGGACAAGAGGGTGGTGGTTACCAGGGGGGGGGAGGGAGGACATGGGAGGGAGGGAGGGAGAGAGTTAGGGGGAGGGGGAGAGGTACAGAGAACTAGATAGAGGGTGGCGGAGGACAATCTGACTTTGGGCGAGGGGTATGCAACATAATTTAATGACAAAATAACCTAGTCATGTTTTCTTTGAATATATGTACCCTGATTTATTAATGTCATCCCATTATCATTAATAAAAATTTATTAAAAAAATAATAAATCTGAAAAATAAACAAACCAGTATTTGTGCTTAATTACATTTCTCTTGCCTTTCTTCATTAATCCATGCCTAGCCTTCTTTTCCCAAAAGAAACTAGGCTCCTAGATTCACACTGTTCAGTTGTCTTTCTAGAGTTAAAAAACAAAATAGGCCCTGGCCAGTTTGCTCAGTGGTAGAGCATCGGCCTGGCATGTAGAAGTCCCGGGTTTGATTCCCAGTCAGGGCACACAAGAGAAGTGACCGTCTGCTTCTCTACCCCTCCCTCTCCTTCTCTCCATCTTTCTTCCCCTCCTATAGCTGTGGCTTAACTGGTTCAAGTGCATCACCCCAGGCGCTGAGAATGAATCTGTGGAACCCCCACCACAAACGCTAAAAATATCTCAGTTGTGAGCATGGCCCCAGATGGGCAGAGCATTGGCCGTAGACAGGGATTGCTGGGTGGATCCCGGTAAGGTGCATGAGGAAGTCTGTCTCTCTATCAACCTCTTCTCACTTGGAAAAGAAAAAAAAACTAAATAAAGAAAATTCTATTCTCTTCCCTACCTTCAAAAAAATAAAAAAATTGTTTTATTTTTATCTCTTTGCATAATTTTAGCTCTTAAAGGAGATTATAAGTTTCTGAAGGCAGGCCCTCGGTTCCCCTAAGGCAAACTTTGTACAGAGTAGATTTCGTATTCATGTTCTATCCTAGCACACACAGGCTTCTATTGTAGCATTTACCACACTTGATTAAATTGTCTTCTTGTGTTCGTGACCTTGTGAAATTGTTAACTCCTAAATAGCCTATGTTTTTTATATGTTTTACCAGCTCTAAACTGGTAAAAATCTTATTACCAAAGCACATTTATTTATATGAGGAATGCTAGAAGATACAACTAATCAAAATATTTACCCTTTTGTTCTGCAAATTTACTTGAAATAGTTACCTCAGATATCATACTTCATTTTCTTTCTTTCTTTCTTTTTTTTTTTTACAGAGAGAGAGTCAGAGAGAGGGATAGATGGACAGACAGACAGACAGGAACGGAGAGATGAGAAGCATTAATCATTAGGTTTTCGTTGCAACACCTTAATTGTTCATTGATTGCTTTCTCATATGTGCCTTGATTGCAGGCCTTCAGCAGACCAAGTAACCTCTTGCTCGAGCCAGCGAGCTTGGGCTCAAGCTGGTGAGCTTTTTGCTCAAACCAGATGAGCCCTCGCTCAAGCTTGCGACCTCAGGGTCTTGAGCCTGGGTTTTCTGCATCCCAGTCCGATGCTCTATCCACTGCGCCACTGCCCGGTCAGGGCGTACTTCATTGTCTAATTATATTGTGACCTATTTGGGATTATGTGCTATCTGAATTGAATTATACACTATCAAACTAACACAGCCAGGTTTAGTTTGATCAGTCACCAGAATGTTTTTAGTGAGGATTCATTTTAAGAAGCATTAACTCTGAAACCAGAAGAAAAATTTTTTTTTCTATTCCCTCTTTTCAGAGTAAATGTGAGTATGCATTAACATATGTATACACACACACATATATAAAATACATATTATATATACATACAGATATACTATATATATAGAAAGTATATATGTACCTTCCTTTAACCTTACTACTGTGAGGCAGTCTGATGTTTTTTTTTTGTTTTTTTTTTTAAATAATTTTATTTTTTTAATGGGGTGACATCAATAAATCAGGATACATATATTCAAAGATAACAAGTCCAGGGTATCTTGTCGTTCAATCATGTTGCATACCCATCACCCAAAGTCAGATTGTCCTCCGTCACCCTCTATCTTGTTCTTTCTGTGCCCCTCCCCCTCCCCCTTTCCCTCTCCCATTCCCCCCTCCCCCACGTAACCACCACACCCTTATCAATGTCTCTCAGTTTCACTTTTATGTCCCACCTACGTATGGAATAATGCAGTTTCTGGTTTTTTCTGATTTACTTATTTCGCTTCGTATCATGTTATCAAGATCCTACCATTTTGCTGTAAATGTTCCGATGTCATCATTTCTTATGGCTGAGTAGTATTCCATAGTGTATATGTGCCACATCTTCTTTATCCAGTCATCTATTGATGGGCTTTTTGGTTGTTTCCATGTCCTGGCCACTGTGAACAATGCTGCAATAAATATGGGGCTGCATGTGTCTTTACGTATCAATTTTTCTGAGTTTTGGGGATATATACCCAGTAGAGGGATTGCTGGGTCATAAGGTAGTTCTATTTTCAGTTTTTTGAGGAACCACCATAGTTTCTTCCATAATGGTTGTACTACTTTACATTCCCACCAACAGTGTATGAGGGTTCCTTTTTCTCCACAGCCTCTCCAACATTTGCTATTACCTGTCTTGCTAATAATAGCTAATCGCACAGGTGTGAGGTGGTATCTCATTGCCGTTTTTATTTATTTTTTTTTTATTTATTCATTATAGAGAGGAGAGGGAGAGACAAAGAGAGGGACAGAGAGAGAGAGAGAGGAGAGACAGAAGGGGGGAGGAGCTGGAAGCATCAACTCCCATATGTGCCTTGACCAGGCAAGCCCAGGGTTTCGAACCGGTGACCTCAGCATTTCCAGGTTGATGCTTTATCCACTGCGCCACCACAGGTCAGGCTCATTGCCGTTTTGATTTGCATTTCTCTAATAGCTAAAGAAGATGAGCATCTTTTCATATATCTGTTGGCCATTTGTATTTCTTCCTGGGAGAAGTGTCTGTTCATATCCTCTTCCCATTTTTTTATGGGATTGTTTGTTTGTTTGTTGTTGAGTTTTATGAGTTCTTTGTAAATTTTGGATATTAGGCCCTTATCTGAGCTGTTGTTTGAAAATATCATTTCCCATTTACTTGGCTTTCTGTTTATTTTGTTATCAGTTTCTCTTGCTGAGCAAAAACTTCTTAGTCTGATGTAGTCCCATTCATTAATTTTTGCCGTCACTTCTCTTGCCATTGGAGTCAAATTCATAGAATGCTCTTTAAAACCCAGGTCCATGAGTTGAGTACCTATGTCTTCTTCTATGTACTTAATTGTTTCAGGTCTTATGTTTAGATCTTTGATCCATTTTGAGTTAATTTTTGTACAGGGGGAGAGACTGTAGTCCAGTTTCATTCTTTTGCATGTGGCTTTCCAGTTTTCCCAGCACCATTTATTGAAGAGGCTTTCTTTTCTCCATTGTGTGTTGTTGGCCCCTTTATCAAAAATTATTTGACTATATATATGCGGTTTTATTTCTGGACTTTCTATTCTGTTCCATTGGTCTGAGTGTCTATTTTTCTGACAATACCATGCTGTTTTGATTGTCGTGGCCCTATAATAGAGTTGGAAGTCAGGTATTGTAATGCCCCCAGCTTCATTCTTTTTATTTAGGATTGCTTTGGCTATTCGGGTTTTTTTATAGTTCCATATAAATCTGATGTTTTTTTGCTCTATTTCTTTAAAAAACGTCATTGGAAGTTTGATGGGAATTGCATTAAATTTGTATATTGCTTTGGGTAATATAGCCATCTTGATTATATTTATTCTTCCTAGCCAAGAACAAGGTATATTCTTCCATCTCATTATATCTTTTTCAATTTCCCTTAAAAATGGTTTATAGTTTTCATTATATAAGTCCTTTACATTCTTTGTTATGTTTATTTCTAAGTATTTTATTTTTTTTGTTGCAATCGTGAAGGGGATTATTCTTTTGAGTTCGTTCTGAATTGTTTCATTGTTGGCATATAGAAAGGCTATTGACTTCTGTATGTTAATTTTGTATCCTGTGACCTTACTGTATTGGCTTATTGTTTCTAGTAGTCTTTTTGTGGATTCTTTGGGGTTTTCGATGTATAGGATCATATCATCTGCAAAAAGTGATACCTTTACTTCTTCTTTTCCGATATGGATGCCTTTTATTTCTTTGTCTTGTCTGATTGCTGTGGCAAGAACCTCTAGTCCACATTAAATAAGAGTGGAGAGAGTGGACAACCCTGTCTTGTTCCTGATTTAAGGGGGAAAGACTTCAGTTTAGTGCCACTTAATATGATGTTAGCTGATGGTTTATCATATATGGCCTTTATCATGTTGAGATATTTTCCTTCTATACCCATTTTGTTGAGAGTCTTAAACATAAAATTGTGTTGTATTTTATTGAAAGCCTTTTCTGCATCTTTTGATAAGATCATGTGATTTTTGTTCTTTGTTTTGTTGATATGGTGTATTACATTAACTGTTTTACGTATGTTGAACCATCCTTGAGGTTCTGGGATGAATCCCACTTGATCATGATGTATTATTTTTTTAATATGTTGTTGTATTTGATTTGCTAGTATTTTGTTTAGTATTTTAGCATCTGTATTCATTAGAGATATTGGTCTGTAGTTTTCTTTTTTTGTGCCCTCCTTGCCTGGTTTTGGTATGAGGGTTATGTTGGCCTCATAAAATATGTTTGGAAGTATTGCTTCTTCTTCAATTTTTTGGAAGACTTTGAGTAAAATAGGAACGAAGTCTTCTTTGAATGTTTGATAAAATTCGCTGGTATAGCTGTCAATGCCTGGAATTTTATTTTTGGGGAGGTTTTTAATGGTTTTTTTTATTTCTTCTCTACTGATAGGTCTATTTAGGCTTTCTGCTTCTTCTTGACTCAGTCTAGGAAGGTTGTATTGTTCTAGGAATTTATCCATTTCTTCTAGGTTGTTGAATTTAGTGGCATAAAGTTTTTCATAGTATTCTACAATAATTCTTTGTATACCTACGGTGTCGGTGGTGATTTCCCCTCTTTCATTTTGGATTTTGTTTATATGAGTTCTTTCTCTTTTTTCCTTGGTAAGTCTTGCCAAGGGTTTGTCAATTTTGTTGATCTTTTAAAAGAACCAGCTCCTTGTTCTATTAATTTTTTCTATAGTTTTTCTGTTCTCTAATTCATTTATTTCTGCTCTGATTTTTATTATCTCCTTTCTTTGGCTAGTTTTGGGTTGTCTTTGTTCTTCTTTTTCTAGTTCCTTAAGGTGGGAATTTAACTGGTTCACTTGGGCTCTCTCTTGTTTGTTCATATAGGCCTGAAGTGATATGAACTTCCCTCTTATCACTACTTTTGCTTCATCCCATAGATTCTGATATGTCGTATTGTCATTTTCATTAGTCTGTATATATCTTTTGATCTCTGCACTTATTTCTTCTTTGACCCATTCATTTTTTAAAAATATGTTGTTTAGTTTCCACATTTTTGTGGGATTTTTTTCCTCTTTTTTGCAGTTGAATTTTAGTTTCCAGGCTTTATGATCAGAAAATATGCTTGGTACAACTTCAATTTTTCTGAATTTGCTGATGTTGTTTTTGTGGCCCAACATATGGTCAATTCTTGAGAATGATCCATGTACACTGGAGAAAAATGTATACTGAGTCACTTTGGGATGAAATGTCCTGTAGATGTCTATCATATCCAGGTGCTCTAGTGTTTTGTTTAAGGCCACTATGTCTTTGTTGATTCTCTGTTTGGATGACCGATCTAGAGCCGTCAGCGGTGTATTGAGGTCTCCAAGTATGATTGTATTTTTGTCAGTTTTTGTTTTAAGGTCATAAATAGCTGTCTTATATATTTTGGTGCTCCTTGGTTTGGTGCATATATATTAAGAATTGTTATGTCTTCTTGATTCAGTGTCCCCTTAGCCATTATGAAATGGTCATTTTTATCTCTGAGTACTTTTCCTGTCTTGTAGTCAGCATTATCCGATATGAGTATTGCTACACCTGCTTTTTTTTTGGATGTTATTTGCTTGGAGTATTGTTTTCCAGCCTTTCACTTTGAATTTGTTTTTATCCTTGTTACTTAGATGAGTTTCCTGTAGGCAGCATACAGTTGGATTTTCTTTTTTAATCCATTCTGCTACTCTGTGCCTTTTTATTGGTGAGTTTAATCCGTTTACATTTAGTGTAATTATTGATACTTGTGAGTTCCCTATTGCCATTTTATACATTGCTTTCTGTTAGTTTTGTGTCTTGTTTGATCCTTCTCTTTCATTTTTCTATCTTTTGTTTTTATTTGGTTGTATTCCATACATCTTTCCTCTGTTGCTATCTTTTTTATCTCATGTGCTTCTGTTGTGGTTTTTTCAATGGTGGTTACCTTTGACTAATGAAAAGGGTCCCTACCCTGTTCATTGTAGCGAACTTTTTTGTGAGTACTTTTGCACTCCATCGTCCTTTGCTACTGTTAATCTCCATCTTCTCCCCCTCTTTCTTTTTGTTGTTGTCACAGTTTAAATTTGGTTTTATTGTGTTCTTCTTGGAGCTTTTACTTGTGGCTCTGTTTTTTTTTTGTTCTTTGTATCTGATTGGAGAACCCCCTTTAGTAATTCCTGGAGTGGTGGTTTTCTGATGATAAATTCCCTCATCTTTTCTGTATCTGTGAATGTTTTTATTTCTCTTTCATATTTGAAGGATAGCTTTGATGGGTATAGTATTCGTGGCTGATAGTTCCTCTCTTTCAGGACTTTAAATATTGGGGTCCACTCTCTTCTAGCTTGTAGAGTTTCTGCTGAGAAATCTGATGATAATCTAATGGGCCTTCCTTTATATGTTGTATTCTTCTTTTCCCTGGCTGCCTTGAGAATTTTCTCTTTGCTGTTGGTTTGTGTCAATTTCATTATGATATGATGCCTTGGAGTAGGTTTGTTGGGGTTAAGAAAACTCGGTGTTCTGTTTGCTTCTTCAATTTGGGGCTTTTGTTCTTTCCACAGGCTTGGGAAGTTTTCATCTATTATTTGTTTGAGTATGTTCTCCATTCCATTTTCTCTCTCTTCTCCCTCTGATATACCTATTATTCTTATGTTATTCTTTCTGATGGAGTCAGATAATTCTTGTAGGGCTATCTCATTTTTTAAAATTTTTGAGTCTCTTTCTTCTTGTCTCTGTTGTGCCTCAAGTTGCTTGTCTTCTATTTCACTAATCCTCTCTTCTATCTGACCTGTTCTATTAGCTAAGCTTGTTACTTCGTTTTTCAGCTCGTGAATTGAGTTTTTCATTTCTGTTTGATTTGTTTTTATAGTTTCATTTCTTTGGACATATATTCTTTGTGTTCTTTGAGTTGTTTTCTGAGCTCCCTAAATTGCCTTTCTGTGTTTTCTTGTATATCTCGGAGGATTTTTAGGATTTCTATCTTGAATTCTCTGTCATTTAGCTCCAAGGTTTCCAATATATTAAATTTTTTCTCCATAGATTTTTCCTCATCTAGCTGTGTTACCTCTCTTTCTTTTGTATCCATGATATTCGATTTTCTCTTCCTTAATGGCATCTGAGGGTGGTTTTGTTGATAGTATTAATGAGATTTAATAAAGAATAAAAAGTTAAAAAAAATAAAAAATAAAAAAGAGTTGTTTTTTTTAAAAAAAATTAATAATTAAATAAAAATAAAATAAAATAATAATTTTTTAAAAAGGAAATTATTCCCCTCCTCCTTTCTTCCTCTCCTCTCCCCTTTTTCTTGAGAAAATCTTGTGGTGAACTGTGAATTATAACAAACAATGCCTGTGATGGAGGGCCTGAATTGGGGAAAAGTAATAAGGGGGCAAAAAAAAAAAAAGGAAAAAAAAAAGGGGGGGGGTATGAACCCACAAAGAGCAAATAAGGAAAAAATTTGGGTCAAGAATAAAATGATTTACTTTTAGGTGTTGGTTGTCTAAGAGTTATGATGAGAGGAATAAGAAGAAAACAGAAAAATGGGGGGACAAATTAAAAAAATACTATTGTATTTAGTGGAACAAGAACTAGATAAAATGGAGAGCGTGGGATGGGAGCACTGCTAGTGAGTTAAAAAGGTGAAGTAAAAACCCCCCAAAATGCCACAAACATAAGTTTGAGTCCCAGATAAGATAATTTGTTTGTTATTGAGGTTTGAATGAGAGGAGATGTAAAGGAGAAAGGAAGAAACTAATATAGAGGGAGAAAAAAGAGAGAGAGAAAAAAAGAAGGAACCACTAAAAGAAGAAAAAAGAAAGGAGAGAGAGAGAGTTAAGGGTTTTGGAGTGCAGCCCTCATAGAGAGAAAGGAAGAGGAGAGAAAAGATAATGGGAGATGTAACACTTATGGGTAGTGTAGTTCAAGGAGTGGAGAAAGTAAGACCAGCAGAGAGTTAATCGGCCAAATTGGAGGAGGAAAAAAAGTATCAAGAATGAAGATAAGAGAACCAAACGAACCAATATAATAAAATGGGATAGGTTATAAAGTCAGCAGATTATTCTTGATTTTGAGAGGTTATCTTCTTGCTTTTTCTTTTCTCTCCCTCTTCCTGGTCGGTGACTCTGTACCCCGGGTTCTGCCCCTTTGGCACGCTCAGGTAGAGGTTTGCAGTTGATAAGTCTCTATGGCGATGTCATGTATTGTGCTTCAGTCTCGTTGGCAGTCGAGGCTCATAAGCATTTATAGGCTCCGACAGTGAGAGTCCGTGTTCCTGGAGCCTTTCTCCTAGTCATTTCTTCCTCAATTAGTAGCCTGATAATCCAGCTATGGGGTTGCTGCTGCCTCTGCCTGGATAGTAAGAGGTTCAAAGAGCTGGCAACTCCACACTCTATTCCCACTCAGCACAGGGCTCTGGGTAAGGCTCAGTCAGTCAGAGCTGCTAGCATAATCAGGCGGGCTTTCCGCCCACTCAAAGACCTCTGGCTCTGCCACTCTGTCCAATAACACAGGCGGGCGCCCACTTCCGGGGCCCTTAGAGGAAACTCTCATTCACTATCTGTGCGCGCAGACCAGGATATCCGGCCAGCAGTCTCACGCTCTGAGTGAAACCCCCAACCGCATTGAAAAGTTGCAGCCTTGGAATTCGCTCTCGCTCCGTCCCTGTGCGTGGCTTTTGCAAGGCGCTGGGGCGGCCCGAGATTCCGCTTTTGCCCACACAAAGGCCACTGACTCTGCCCCTCTGTGCGATAACACGGGCGTGCACTGCCGAGGCACTCGGAGGAATCGCTCACTTCCTATCTGCGCGCGCACACCAGGATATGAGGCCGCCCGCTTTTCCCTCTGAGTGAAACCCTTACCAGCACGGAAAATTTCCACCGTTGGAATTAGTTCTTGCTCCCTCCCCTGCGTGGCTTTCCCAGGGCGCTGGGGCTGCCCAGAGATTCTGCTTTCAGCCCACAGAAAGGCCTCTGACCCTGCCTCTCTGTGGGGTAACACGGACACCCACTTCCGGGGCTTAGGAAGAAATCTCTCACCTACTAACTGCGCACCAACCAGGAGAACGGGTAAAATGGCTGCCCCGCTTGTCTTTCTTTGTTTGGGTTTGGCGCGAATGTTAGCTTGTATTGCCCAGCTTGCCACAGGATCAGTTTTTCCTCGGCTAAGATCTCCGTGCCACAGCCTGGTTCGGCCCTTTGTGCCGCAGCCTGGATGTATTCACCCCCTTTGCCCACCTCAGTTTCTATATTCACAGTTACCAGAGAAACCTGCCCTGTTTAGGTTAGTGAGGAAGGCGGAGCATTTCTTACTCCCTATTTCCTTCGGGGTTTGGTTATATATTTAGGCAATTTTTCACTTGACCATACCTTCGGGTGTATTGCGAAGCATCTGGAGGCTCCAAGTATAGGTTTTTCTGTTTCTGGTTGAAGATCTTGTTGAGTTTTGGGGGAGATTTATCGGTATCGCTTCCTACTCCGCCATTACTCTGATGTCATCTCTTTGATGTTTTTTCTCTATTCTGTTCTATTTTTTAAAATACAGATTGTTAGGATGCATTTTATTAATTTCATCCTAACTAATGAGGCTGAAACCACTGATTTGGTTTATTGATTAACCCTTTGACATTATCATATCTATCTGCATTAGGTGTTGAGAAGAATAAAAAGAATTATGAAATCTAGGTCTTGACATGAAGTGTTGCCAGAGAAAGGCTCGTAAGCAAAAGCAAGTGCCTGAATTGGATAAAAGGAGGATACTAAAAGACAAGGGGATATGAGAAGAAGGATAACAAAGCCAATTTCTCCTTCTTTCCCATGCATTTTTAGTCCAAAATACATTTATCTTTCCGGCTGGGCCGTAAATACTTCCAGGGCCCATCTAGAGTCCTAGGCTTGATGTATAATTGCTCAGGTAAAATAAAGAGCTAATGTTTACCAGGCATTTGGGATGTGCCTCACTACAGGCACATGTAGTAGGTGCTGTTGGTGCCTGGCTCAAATCCCCTACCTACTGTATGCTACGAGTGTTGACTGTAATGCTCACAGCTACTCTCTTCTGCATGGGATTCCCAGCTAGCCCTTCTGTTCTTCTCTTTTCCTAACCCTCTAAAAAATGGCCAATGACAAACTCACTACAAAATACAAAAGCCCAACCCCCTGCCTCAAGATGGAGCCAACACTGCAGTACAATTCTTGCTGCGGAGCTTCCCCCGAGGTCAGGCTGAAGCTCATCTTCAGCTGAGACCACAGACTTGCTCAGCTTTCTTCCCCACCTTTCTCTTGCTCTCTCAGAAAATCATGTTCACAGAATCCCCACTTCAGTCTCCACCTATGGGGAACCGAACCTAAGACAACCTGGTTCTGAGAAATTTACAGGCTTATTTACTTCATCCTCAAACAAGTCTTGGAAATAGCCAAGCATGAATGAGGAAACAGCCATTTAAGAGGGAAGCCCCCGGCAGTGCACTGACTCACACTCAGGCGCCCACCCTGGGCCCACGCTCTGCCCACACAACATTCTGCATCCAGGGTCATGTCTGTGCCTGACTGACAAGACAAGTGGGCACAGCCTTGATGGATGGGCACTTAGGGAGATGCAGTTGGCTCCCTAGTACTGTACGTTGCCTCTTATTTATTAGCACTGAGAGGTCATGCATTCATTTAAATGCTCTTTTAAAGTACAACTACATGTTAGTTCATTCCAAATTTGCAGATAGATAGAGGCACTCTCAACTTCTATCAATTCAGCGGCAGAGAACTTGTTTTAAAGGTAAAACTAACATAGGACAGATGGTATTCGTATAATCTCAGTTTCTCATTGAGATTTACTAATCTACTGACATTTGATTGAAAACTTGCTCATGCTGGTGTATAGAATCCAATTTGCAGTAAGTCACTTGTTCACTGTCAAGGTTAATAGTTTCTAAGCTACAGAAAGGTGAAGGAAATATTTGTAGTCAGTAAGTTATTCTGCCTTTTGAAAAACGTTATTCTGGGTTTCTCTTTTAATTTTTTTTTTATTGATTGATTTTTAGAGAGAGACAAAAGGAGAAAAAGAGCCTGACCAGGTGGTGGCATAGTGGATAGAGCGTTGGACTGGGATTCCAAGGACCCAGGTTCGAGACCCGAAGGTCACCAGCTTGAGCGTGGGCTCATCTGGTTTGAGCAAAATCTCACCAGCTTGGACCCAAGGTCGCTGGCTTGAGCAAGGGGTTACTCGGTCTGCTGAAGGCCCACGGTCAAGGCACATATGAGAAAGCAATCAATGAACAACTAAGGTGTTGCAGTGAAAAACTGATGATTTATGCTTCTCATCTCTCTCTGTTCCTGTCTGTCCCTATCTATTCCTTTCTCTGACTCTCTCTCTGCCTGTTTAAAAAGAAAAAAAAAAGGAGAAAAAGAGAAATATTGATTTGTTGTTTTTGATACTTATGCATTCATTGGTTTATTGTTATATGTACTTAGACTGGAGATAGTATCCACAACCTTGGGGATGATGCTCTAACCAGCTCAGCTATCTAGTCAGGGCCTATTGTGGGTTTCTGTGTTTCATTTCTTAGCTCTGTGGTTATGGTGCCTGCTTTGTATAACTAGATTGTCAATACGATGGCCAACATCCAATATACTTATCACAGTACAGGAGTTTTTAGGGCTTTTTTTTAATGTTAAAATTTGGGATTTTGAACACTTGATTATTTATGGTCAGTTATAAGAGCAGCAAATAGAATAGTGATTCAATTTTGCTATCAGATCATGTTTCAATTTTCTAGGGTGTGACCCAGGTATGTTGTTTAACATATCTGCACTTAATTTATTATTCTTTAAAATACTTTTACCTCATAGGATTTTGGTAATTGTTCAATAAGTAATAGACCTAAGGTGTTAAAGCACATGTACCACCCCTGTACATGTTATCACTCTTTTCTAGCTAATAAGCTCCAGTGAGCACTGTGAATTCTGCTGTCTGAGCAGATTTTTCCTTCCAGCAAAGGGTTATATTTGGGCAAAGTGAGTTGCTGTTGTTGTTGTTTTTACTATGTTATTTTACCTGATATTTTTCTGTTTTGGTTTTGAAATATGACTCATCAAAAACAAGCTTAAATCTGCATTTTCTAAAGGGATTTCTAATAAATCTATCGAGAACATAGATTCACAGACAGAGATTAGACAGTCATTGGAAGGTATTGGAAGGATTTCTGTTACTTATATTAACTAGAGGAATAAAATAATATAAAATATTAGTCTGTTTTTACTCAACACTAGAAGTATCTTTTCTATCTATAAGTTTAATGTGAAGTGAAAACCAAGAATCAGTCGTAGGGACTAAGACTCAAGAATCAAGCAAGCTGAGAGATCAAGGAGTCAAATGTGTTTTATATACAAAGCTTAAATAATACAAACTTTTGACATTGCTTAAAATTTTTGACATTGCTTGAAATTCTATCTTTATGCATAAGATTGGGCAGTGTCTGAAATACTAAAGGGACTTCATTTTTTCTCATTCCCATAGCATGTGTCCTGACACATAACTAGTTTATAGGTAATATTCTGTACCCCAGGTATATAAATGTAAATAAAGAGATGGCTAGTTTCAAAGGCAGTTAATAAACTTATTTTGAGAGTGATTAGGTAACATCAGATCACTTCTATCTTGGAATAAATACTCTTTACAAAAGTACTGTAAATAGAAGATAAGAGACTTGAAAAATTAAAAGTTAATCACAGGATTTTTTTCCAGTATTTTATTTCATGTCATAAAAAAGTCTTACAGATAGTAATTTAGTTAAACAATAAACACTTTTTTCTTTTTTAAAGTGAGACAGAGACAGAAAGGGAGGGAGATAAGAAGCCTCAATTCGTAATTGTGACACCTCAGTTGTTCATTGATTTCTTCTCATACATGCCTTGACCAGGGGTCTCCAGCCTAGCCAGTGACCCCTTGCTCAAGCCATTGAACTTGAGTTCAAGCCAACAACCTTGGACTTCAAGCCAGCAACCTTTGGCTCAAGCCAGTGATCATAGGATCATGTCTACGATCCTACACTCAAACCAGCCGACCTTGTGCTCAAACTCACTCAAGTCAGATGAGCCCACACTCAGTCTGGCAACCTTGGGGTTTTCAAAACTGGGACTTCAGTGTCCCAGGTCGATGCTCTATCCACTGCTCCACCACTGGTTAGGTGACAATAAACACTTTTTATGTAGTGGAAATGTTATCAGACAGTATTTTTAAAATTTTTACTATGAATGTAAGATAGCTCCTAATAATTTCTTCTTTTGGAGTAGACCTTTAAAAAAATCTTGATCACTAGAAACTACTACTTTGAAATTCTAGTATAGGGAAATTTTTAGCATTTAGGCTAATGGGTTGGATTAAAATAAAAATGGGAATCTTAAAAGGACTTCTTTTTCAAAATTATGCACTTATTAAGGTTTTTACAATTGTAGTTAACCAGTTTCTTACCGCTTTGTTATAACACACTCTTCAATTTCTATTGAGGGATATTTGCTCAGACAACCTGGTTATAGGAATTTGTATCTTGTTCTTTAAAATCTTAGTTTACAAAGGTTGTAAGAATCTATTTCATTTTATATGTCAGGTACTAATAATTAGGGATCTTTCTCAAATAAATAAACCCAGAAATATTAGAAAAATTTGAGTATTTTTAAGCGCTGTTAGCCCAATTTGTTTTTAATAAGCTAAGCATGATTGTTGGTGTAGAAGGAAAAGAACTAACATCCCAGTCTCAGTAATTCTTAATACCAAGTAGCAACATTCTTTGCTCTTTAATGGGAAACTAAGGCAATTTAATCTAGAAGCCTTTAGAATTGTGCTATACTTTCATATAATCCCTTAATATCCATTATGTGCTCATGCTTTTCCACTCTGGTTATAAATATTGTATTGCTTCTTACTAGTCCTATACCTCAACCCTTAGCTCTCTAATGCATCCTTCTTGTTGCTAACAAAGTTATGTAACAGAAAATAGTTTTGTAATTACACTGTAGGGGAGATCATATCTTTCTTTTAAAGATCACTTCAAGGCTCCTTGTTGTATGTAGAAGCCCCAATTTTTTGGCATAGCATTCAAGACTTTTGACATTTTCAATTATTTTACAGATTTAGCACTTGTTATAACCACCTGCATAGGCTCTTTTAAGGCACAACAAATTATTCTTCATTACCTGCCCAAGTATCTTAGACAGGCAGTCAACTTACTGTTGATTCACCTTAGTTATGATGGAGCCAATTCATACGACACCTGAGCATGTTATCTCCCTTTGTAGAAAAGTCCTCTAGGGTAAATGGAACAGATGACCCATACTTTTTCAAATAATGCTGATCAGTTTTTCAATTATGAATAAAAATGGACTGCCTCTTGCCTGTCCCTGCAATTCATCGTGTTCTGGCTCCTACTTTAGTATCATCAATGAGGTGCCCTAAGGTAGTGAAAATTCTTATTTCTCTGCTAGTTTGATAGTGGGTGGGGTTAAGGGTGATAAAGTTAAAGGAATTGCTATTAAGAAATAACATTAAAATGTTCTCAAGTAAGACCTGTGTGTGGTCAAAGGTGGGGTCACTTCTAAAATACATCTGTGAGGGCTAATTTTTTTTCTTTTATTTGAGGTCATTTTGTCCGAAACTTTTTATCCTTGTAGATCAGTAACGGTTTTACTCTAAAAGTGACCCAGTGCATGGAGTAGGGGTCTTGCAGAGTGGAAACAGAGTTGAGCAAATCTCAGAGGAGGCTGTTTTTGTGAGTATGCCATTCTGTATAAATACATTCTCAAATACATGGTATCCAGCAGAAAGTTCTGGTTTCTCCACCAACAATTCTCAGTTACTCTGAGCCCCTGGAGAAGGCAAAGACTTCCCCAATTTCTCTCTCTCTCTCTCTCTCTCTCTCTCTCTCTCTGACTTTTATTTCTACCTACCTCCAAACATGTGAGGCATCCTGTAGTACAAGTCACTATACAGGGTAGGGTGGCTGGGAATAAGGGCAGAAAAGGAACCACATGTATGCACAGGGCCAGGAGAGGAGAAGAGGGGAAGGTCCCCAGCAGTCCCACACGCTGGCTCATATTCACCTCCCCCACTGAGCAGTCCCGAGATGCACGACCTTTGGGACAAAGCTGAGATCAAGGAGGGAAAATCCAATCAGCTCACCACTGTTCCCATGTCTTAGTCATGAGTCTGATTCAGTGCTAAACTGTGTGCCACAGGTCTGAGAAAGTGAGACTTTGGGGGGACTCAGGGCAGTTCCTGCGGAGGCCTGTTACCTATACCCATCCTGCCCTGCACAGATTACTGGCACAGAATCTCTTCCTTCAGTTGTCAGCTTGTTGGTTGGACAAATGAAGCCCACGTGACTTTAAAGCAGGGTGCCATGCCTTGATTGTATCACAAGGGTGTGGATTCGGTCCTAGTATTTCCACACTGACCATCTGACTCAAGAGGATTTGTGGGGTGTCAGCACATACAGGCCAGCCCACCAAGCCAATCAGTCAAGGGCATAAACCGCCCTGGTTTCCCTGGACACTGAGGTCCGCCTGGGCCTGTGCACTCACTGAACTCCGGCTGAATTAGCACCTGCCCCCCAGCCACACCAGGGCTGAGAGCTGCTCTTCCCTCCCTCACATTTACCTTTCAGACAGGGAGTTTATTCTTTAACATAGGAAACATAGGGACAAAACTGAAAATGCTAAAGAAAAATGGATATATTTTCAAAAATAAACTTATTCTCAGAACTAAAGTCGTGGTGGGTCCGCAGGAGGGGGCTCTGGATCTCGGGCCATCTTCCACCTGACCGCTGCGCTCATTCAAACTCAACTATTTTCCCCCTTCAGACTTCCGATGAAGTTAGCGACGGATGTGCTGCCCTTACTGTTTGGGGCTGTAGCCTGCCTTCCCACCCCTGAACCGCAGAGATGGAGAGACCCCTGTTCAGTCTGTGAGAACATGAAGGTCTGACTGCAGGTCTGTCTCAGCGCCGGTGCGGGTGATCGCAGCACCGACATGGCACAGCCTGGGCTGGCCTCGGGGGTGAGCTCTGTGCTGGGGGTGAGCTCCGTGCTGAGGGTGTGCTCCATGCTGGGGGTGTGCTCCGTGCTAGCCTCGGGGGTGTGCTCCATGCTGGCCTGAGGGGGAGTATGTGCTCCCTGCAGGCCCAGCTCACCATCCGGGTGTCTTCTCCTCAAGTCTCTGCCACCTTCTCCCGTCCTCTGGCTGGAAGTTCTGGTTTCTCTCAGTCTTAGAATCCTCTCTCTTCCTGTGCTGTGTGAAAGTTTCACATAACTGGGTGGTTTGCAGGGCAAAGTGCCAAGAGAAAAAAAGAGATAAATAAACAGGATTCTCCCAAATTATGGAGCACAGAGGCCAATTTTCCCAGGTTCTCACCACAGATGGGTTTTTCCTGGGCAATTTTGGAGCTTCTGCCGGGGCCGTGGTTGAGTTTCAATGAAAAGCAGGGCCAGGAGAGAAAAGGGAGGGGTGCCCGTCGGTCCCCTTGTCCAGTCCTTTCTGTGGCATTCCCATCCTGGCCATGGCACAGTGCTGAGACTCACCACCTTTAGGACAAAGCTGAGATCCAGGAGGGAAAACCGATCAGCTCACCACCGTGCTGGTCATTCCTCAAGTTCTGACTTCCCACCCCAATCTGCCCACGGCAGCTTCCTTTCCAGGGTCCACACTTACCAGCCTTTTCTGTTCTGTCCTGAGTTTGTGGTTGTCACTGGTGAAGGATGGCCAGCCATGGACCTGCTCCATTTTGGTGCCTTCAGAATGATGTGTTCTCTTTTTTTTAAGAAGAAAGGATGGAAGTGAATCTGGACAGCAAGTACACTCTTTAGAACACACGGACAGTGTTTTCTTTTCTCGTAGTCCTTTGAAGTGCCGTGTTGGTCAGCGGGAGGTAATTTTGTTCTTCTCTCTGGATATTCTTCCTGGAGAAAGTGGATGGAGATGGCAGCACGGATATGGGCAGAAGCAGGTGGGCATGCTGACCTGGGTTCAGAGACGCACGGCTGGTGCTGTTTTGCATTCTGGAGCCTCTCTCCCTGTGTGGTTCAGTTCTGGCCGGTGACCTACTCCTCCCAGGCCTTCCTCATATCGCCCATTCATCCATCCTGCACGCGGTTGGTATGTGCTCATTGCCAACTGAGTGTGAGGGTCAGCAGACCTCTTGGACACTTGGTGGAGCCACATATGAAGCCTGCGGTCACAGAGGCACTGTGTGGAGAGGATAACCCGTAGTGGCTCCCTGGACCACATCATGGGAGGCAAGGAACAAGTAGGTATCACTGGGTTCAGACACTTGAAAAGTCTATTGTGGCAATTTGATGTTATTACTCAGACAGTCTGATGGGCAATTAGAATCTCCTGACTTGACCACTGAGAAAGTGTGAGTGTTTTAATGCGTCACTTTCTGTTCCCCATCTTCAGTTAACCCCTTGCCAAATGTGTCAGTTTCCCCCACCAGCATTACTTTTCCCTTCCAGCAGCCATGCTGAAAGATAAGCAGGAGCCATCTCTGGAAGGAGAGAGCATAGGAAGACAAAGTATTACTATTGACCTAATTTTGAGCACCATTCTCCAAAGTGCACAGAGAAGAATTATTAATTATCCCTCATCTTTGAAAAGCGTAAGTAACATTGCTGTTGTTGTGATCTGCTGATAATTAAAAAGCACAGACTCCTACAGATGCTGCTGCCTTCCTTCTGATGCTCGGATATCCTTGAATAGGGACACTCATGGGCACTCTTCCTGTGATGGCCACAGAGACCCAGCCAAGGTGGGAGAAGGCCTTTTATATCCTTGAGTAATTATTCCTAGGTATTTGATTGTTTTTTGATGCAATTGTAAATGGGGATGTTCTCTTAGTTTTCTTTCCTATAGTTGATTACTGGTATATAAAATACAAGTGATTTCTGGATATTTATTTTGTATCCTAACTTACTGAATTTATTTATCAGTTCTAGTAGATTTTTGGTGGAATCTTTAGGGTTTTCTAGATACCAGGGGTCGGAAACCTATGTCTCGTGAGCCAGATGTGGCTCTTTTGATGGCTGCATCTGGCTCGCAGACAAATCTTTAATAAAAAAAATAATAACATTAAAAATATAAAACATTCTCATGTATTATAATCCAGTCTTTTCCTACCACTCATGTTCATGGTTGCGAGTGGCTGGAGCCGATTGTCTTCCGGGACAGCACCTATTTTTTATTGGATAATGCGTAATGTACACGGGTCATTGTATGGCTCTCATGGAATTAAATTTTAAAATATGTGGTGTTCATGGCTTTCTCAGCCAAAATGGTTCCCGACCCCTGCTATATACAGTAGTATGTCATCTGCAAATAATGACAGTTTTAGTTCTTTCTTTCAAATCTGGGTGCCTTTTTCTTTCTTCTTCTTGTCTGATTGCTGAGGTTAGGACTTCCGTTACATTGTTGAATAAGAGTGGTGAAAGCAGATATCCCTGTCTGGTACTGATCTTAGGAAAATGTTTTTAGTTATTGCCCATTGAGATTGAGATTGCCTATGGGTTTGTTATAGGCTTCTTTTTATGTTGAGGAATGTTCCCTCTACTCTCAGTTGGCTGAGAGTGTTTATCATAAACGGGTGCTGGATTTTATCATTGTTTTTTTTGCATCTATTCATATGTCATGTGGTTTTTATCTTTCATTTTGTTTATGTGGTGTATCACATTTATCGATTTAAGGATTTTGTCCCCAGAATAAATCCTACTTAATCATGGTGTATGATCATTTCAGTGTATTGCTGGACCTGGTTTGGTAATATTTGTTGAGGATTTTAGCATCTATGTTCATTAGGGATACTGGCCTATGATTTTCTTTCTTTGTAGTGTCTTTATCTGGTTTTAGGATTAGGATAATGCTGATCTATTAAAACGAGTTTGGGAATCTTTCCTACTCTTAAATATTCTGGAATAGTTTGAGAAGGATAGGTGTTAGTTCTTTGAATGTTTGGTAAAATTCACTTCTGTAGCAATCTGGTCCATGATTTGTTTTTTGGGACTTCTTGTTGTTGTTACTACTTCAATTTCATTAGTTAAAATTGGTCTATTCAGATTCTCTGCTTCTTCCTGATTGAGTTTTGGAAGATTATATGTCTCTAGGAATTTAACCATTTCTTACCTATTGTCCATTTTGTTGATGTATGTCTGTAATATTTTTTACAATTTTTGGCATTTCTATAATATCAGTTGTCACATCTCCTCTTTCATTTCTAATTTAATATATGTGAGTCCTCTTATTTTTTTTTCTTCATGAGTCTGGTCAAAAGCCTGTCAATCTCTTGTCTTGCTTTCATTGATCTTTTGTATTTTTTTAGAATCTATTTCATTTATTTCTGTTCTGATCTTTATTATTTTTTTCTTCTATTCACCCTGAGCTTTATCTTTTTTTTTTTTTTTTTGCTAGTTGTTTTAAATGCAAAGTTATACTGTTTACTTGAGATTTTTCTTCTTTCTTGAGGTATGCCTGTAATGCTATGAGATGCCCTCTTAGGACTGCTTTCAGTGTGTCCCATAGATTTTGGATTGTTTTATTTTCATTTGTTTCAAGGTATCTTTTGATTTTCCTGATCTCACTGTTGACCCATTCATTGTTTAGTATTATGTTATTTAGCTTCCATGACTTTGTGTGTTTTCCTCTTTCTTTCTTTTTTTTTTTTTTTTTTTTTTGGTAATTGATTTCTAGTTTCATACCATCTTGGTCAGAAAAGATACTGGATATTATTTCAATTTTCTTACATTTATTGAGACTTATTTTTATCCTAACATGTAGTCTATCTTAGAAAATATTCCATGAGTACTTAAAAAGAATTTATATTATGCTGCTTTGTTTAAAATGCTCTGAAGATATTAAGTCCATCTGATCTGGTATGTCATTTAAGGCCCCTCTTTTGTGGTTGATTTTCTGTCTGGAAGAATTATCCATTGATGTCCATGGGATGTTAAAATCCCCTACTATGAGTGTATTACAATTAATTTTTCCATTTATGTCCATCAAGAATTGCTTTATATATTTAGGTGCTCCTATGTTGAGTCTATACATTTTTACAAGAATTATATCTTCATGTTGGATTTTTCTCTTTATCATATGTAGTGTCATTCTTTTGTCTCTTATTTTAGCCTTTGTTTTAAAATCTATTTTGTCTGATCTAAGTATTGCTGATACAACTTTTTTTCTATTTCCACTTGCATAAAATATCTTTTCCCATTTTTTACGATTAATCTGTGGGAATTTTTTGTTTTGTTGTGACTTGAGTTTCTTATAGACAGCATATATAGGTTTTGCTCTCTTATCTACTCAGCTACCCTGTGTCTTTTGATTGGAGCATTTAAGCCATTTACATTTAAAGCGATTATTGATAGATACATATTGTTGCCATTTTATTCTCTTAACTATACTGTATTCCTCTGTTTTGTTTTGGTTTTCCTTCTTCTTCTTAAAGAAGACCCTTTAACATTTCTTGTAATACTAAAGTTATTACATATTCACTAGCATTTCTCCCCTGAAAGGTGGGGCCAGTCAGGTTCACCTGGATAGTGGTGGGAATAACCTCTGTCTCAAAGGCACACAACTCAGTCACTGATATCCCCTAAGTCTTCCCAGACCTTTACACCTCGGCCCAGGTAGCTGACTCTTCATCAGAGCACCAGCTCCACAAAGTAATGTAAAAGGGAATCCAGAGGGTGAGGTATTCTTTCTCCCAGGCTGACACAGTATGGTGGGGAATACTCTACTACGAAGGATGAGGTCTGTGGAATGTGACAGTAGTCAGCACGGGGATCCTGGCAGCTGTCCCTTCAGCTCTCTCCCCAGAACTACAAACCCCAGTCTCTTCTCACATGACTCTGTCTGATCTACTCTGCCTTCCCCAACGCCCGCTGTGAGTAGTTGTGAATGAGATTTTGTGCATCGGCTCTTTAAGAAGGCTCCTATGCCAGAGAGCAGACTGCTGTCTCTCACTGGCAGACAGAATCCCCACCGCTTTTCATAACCAGATGTTATGTGGCTGCCCCTTCCCGGCTCTGATGCTTTGGGCTGGGGAGCCCAGCTTGGGGTTGGGACTCTACACTTCTCAGGGGAAATTTTGCTGCTGAGATAGTCCCCTAAGATTTCAGTGGCCACCAATGAAAATGGGGCCATCTTTTTCACATCAGCTTTTTCTACCAGTCTCTATGTGACTTTCCTGTAAATCCTTGGTTATAAAACATCTTCAGCTGGTTATTCGGGCTGATTGGTCTATATTTAGTTGTACTTCTAGTTTGGTCCTGGGAGCAGTGAATGTAATATCCACCTTTTCCCACCATCTTGGGTCTCTCACAATGTCTTTCCTTATAAGGAGGAATAACATTCCACTGTATGGACAGACCACATTGTGTTTATCCATTCATCCATCAGTGGAACGCATGAGGTGCTCCCATGTTTTAGCTATTTTGAATAACCTGCTGTGAACATGAGTGTGCACATACTCCTCAAGACCCTGCCTTCAGTTCTTTGAATAAACACCTAGAACGGGGGTTGCTGGATCACATGGTAGATGTCTCTTTTATTCAGAGGAACCTCCACACTGCTTATTACAGCAGCTGTAGACTTTTACGCTCCCTCCAGCAGTGTACAAAGGACCCAGCCTGACTTTCTTTGTAAGAGTGGACTTAAAAAGTTAAATAATGCCACATTTCTGGACTTAAGGTGTCTGGGATCTGTAGTCTGGGATCAGCATGTGAGCTCAAGTACTCCATAAAATGTCTATGGGTTTGCAGAGCCCAAGGAGCTATCCTACTGTGAGTGATGCAAGGGTTCCCGGGCCACATCGGGGGAATGAAAATATGGTGGGGGTCACGCAGCTGTGATCTCGTTACCGTGTCCTGAAAAGTGTAGTCGCCACCTGTGTGGCTGATCTTAGAAGATGCCTCCCTCCAACCAGATGTATGCTTACTGGCTGCCTGAAGAGCACCCTCCCAGCCTTCTGCCCTGGAGCAGGGTGAGCCCCACTGGCTGGGGTGCAGGAGATGGTGGAAAAAAGTCCTTGAGTGTGTTGACAATGCTATCAACCTATTCATCTATACTTTTGTAGACATATTTGTTTTATTTTTCTTAAAGAACAAATATTTATTTCTCACAATTCTGGATGTGGAATAGTTCAAGATCAAGGCACTGGCAGATCCAATGTCTGGTGAGGGTCTGCTTCTTTCTTGTAGCAAATTGCCCTCCTGCTGTGTCTTCACATGGTGATGTGTGTGAATGTGTTTGTGTGTGTGTGTGTGTGTGTGTGTGTGTGTGTGTGTCTTATTATTTTTAAATGAGAGGAGGGGATACAGTGAGACAGATACTCACATGCACCACCGCAACCGGGATCCACCTGGCAACCCTTGTCCGGGGTCAATGCTCAAAACAATTGAGCCAGTGGCTGAAAGATGAGAGAGAGAAGGAGGAGCATGAGGGGAAGAGAGCAGATGGTCGCTTTTCATTTGTGCCCTGACTAGGGATGGAACCTGGGATGTCCGCATACACGCTGACACTCTATCTACTGACCTAACCGGCCAGGGCTGGGATTTATGTTTTAAAGCTCACTCTGTGATTTGACATTTGAAATGATATTTGAGATGTGTCTTTCTTATTAAATTTATTGGAGTGACATTGGTTAATAAGATTATACAGGTTTCAATGTAGATTTCTATGAGAGATAAGATGTATGTTGCATTTCGTGCCCAACACCCCAAATCAAATCCAAATATTCTGTCGCCACAAATTTGGGTCTTGAACGTTTTCCAGCCGCTTCCCTCTGACAACCATCATTCTGTCATCTTTGTTTATGAGTTTCAGTTCTATATCCCACACAAGGGCAATCACATGGGGCCCAACTTTTCCTTACTGACTTATTTTGCTTAGCACAATATTCTCAAGGCCCATCCATGTTGCTGCAAAAGACAGCATTTCATCTTTTCTTCTGCCTTGAGGGTGTCCTGAGGGCACAGGTAGGATTTAGATGGATGAGACAGTGAGAAATGTTCCTCAGCTACAGAGAGAGGGCATGCAGCCTGGAGGCTGGGGCACACCCCTCTCAGGGGTTAGTTAGTGTGGGAACAGGGAAGGGTGCAGAAGATCCCTATGAACGGGATAGGGCCGAGGAGATAGGGAACCCTCTATGGAGGGGACAGGGAAGAGGGAAAAGGGGACCTTTAGAAGACAGAGAAGGGTGACAAAATCCTCCATAAGTGAAATGAAACGGGGCAGGGGGACAGGAACACTGCCCCCTCCATGAAGAGTCCCCTGTTCCCCCTGCCCTGTCCCCTCCATGCAGCATCCCCTGTCCCCCTGCCCTGTCCCCTCCATGCAGCATCCCCTGTCCCCCTGCCCTGTCCCCTCCATGCAGGATCCCCTGTCCCCCTGCCCTGTCCCCTCCATGCAGCATCCCCTGTCCCCCTGCCCTGTCCCCTCCATGCAGCATCCCCTGTCCCCCTGCCCTGTCCCCTCCATGCAGCATCCCCTGTCCCCCTGCCCTGTCCCATCCATGCAGCATCCCCTGTCCCCCTGCCCTGTCCCCTCCACGCAGGATCCTCTGTCCCCCTGCCCTGTCCCCTCCATGCAGCATCCCCTGTCCCCCTGCCCTGTCCCCTCCACACAGCATCCCCTGTCCCCCTGCCCTGTCCCCTCCATGGAGGGTCCCCTGTCCCTTTTACCTTGACCCCCCACAGGGTCCGCTACCACCCGTGCCTCTACCGTACATAGAGGGTCTTCTTTCCTTCCCTGTTCCCATGCTAACTAACCACCGTCTCCCCGTCTTCATGTCTCTGCCTCCAGGCTGGGTGGCCTCTCTCTGTAGCTGAGGAACATTTCTCACCGTCTTCATCCGTCTAAATCCTACCTGTGCTCTCAAGACACATCTCAAATATCATTTCTTGTGTCAAGTCACAGAGTGATCTTTAAAACTTATTAACCAGATCACCTGACCGGTGCAGAGAGTGCTGCTCTAGGACGATGAGGGCCCAGGTTCGACACCAGTGAGGTCTCTGACGTGAGCACAGGATCCCTGGCTCGAATGGGGGCTCACCAGTTTGAGAGAGGGGACGCTGAGTGCGAGGTCATTGATGTGATCCCAAGGTTCCTGGTGAACAAGGGGTCACTACTCAGCTTAATCTCTCCCCTGACCCTGTCGAGGCACGTATGAGAAGCAATCAATAAACAACTAAAGTGAAGCAACTACAAGTTGACGCTTCTCACCTCTCTTCCTCTCATTCCTCTCCCTTCTTGTCTCTCAATATATAAGTATAGAAACCAGATCAAGTCATTCTTATGCTTAAAATCCTTGTTTCGAGAGCACTGTGAACTCATCCTCCCAACACTCCAGTCAGTCCTGCTCTCCCTGCCCTGGGGCTCTTGTTGTCTTTGGTGGCGACTTCCCCAGTTCTAATGTGTGCAGCTCTGTCTAAATGCTAAGTCTGAGTTTAAATATTTCAAGATCTTGGGGAGCTCTTCCCAAACCTGTTGGAGAGTCACCCTGCAGAGGCCCCAACGCTACCCTGTGGGTATCATGTGACAATAGGTCACAGAGGTACGACAGGTCACAGAGGTAAAACAGAGGCAGTCTTGTGTCAGCCAGGGTGGACAAGGTAACAGGTGTTCTTGAAAGTGGAAAAGGGGCAAGAGGAGGGGTCAGAGATGGCGTGGAAAGGGAGGACTCAAACCGCATTGCTGGCCTTGAGGCTGGAGGAAGGAAATGTCAGCCAAGGGATGCAACTGGCCTCTGGAAGCTGGGAGTGACTTCGTAGGGCCACAGAAGGGAACTGTCCCTTAAACATAGTACCTAACACATAGAAAACACTCATTAAAAGCTAGCATCTGTTATCATCATCATTATTAGTGTTATTTATTAATGCTATTGTTATTGCTGTATTTTAGCTAATATCACCCATACTTTTTCTTTTAGTAGCACTATCCTAGTTTCTTCTTGGCGAATGGCCTCTTTGCTATTGTGAACAATCTTGTTGGAAGAGTAATTTAAGGTGACTTAACCTTTCCTAGCTGAGGGGTAGGTGTGTGTCCTAAAACTGGTTAGACTCTCTGCTTGCTGCTTGATGTCTAAAAGGGAAGATGCAGAATAAAGATTAAACTAAGAGAAAATGGCTGAAGCAGATTCATTCTTGTGACAGCTCTGATGAGGCAGCAAACTCAGGAATGGTTCTAGTCCCGCCCTTCCTCAGGCTGTGTCTTAGGCCTTTGATTCTCTGAGCCACACCATGTCTTTGTAACACATTGTCATTTGCTCAAATTACTCAGAGGGAGGTTTTGTTTCTGACAACCAAAGAATGCAAAGTGATATTAATTATATAAATACAATTTATGCCAATTTTAAAGGCAAGAAAAGTGTGCTGTAAGTCTGAAATATATTATTTCTTTGACCTGTCATTATAGGATCAAAGAATAAAATACATTTCCAGGCCTTCCATGGTGGTAAGATGTTCACTCTTATTCATGGCCATACCCTTAGTTGAGGTGCTCTGTATCATTTGATAAATTCATAGAGGAATCTTCTCAGCCTGTGTTCTCAGTTTAAATCACTCCTGGGGTGAGGATGGTATTCTAATTCTTTTGTAGGAAGTAGTAATTCTTTTGTAGGAAGTAGACTTTTGTTAGATACAATTCTTCTGAGTGTTGAGTTAGGCAGTGTGCTAGTATTTTAAAGATACTGCTCCACTAATCCACACAGCGATTTTGAGAGCTGGGTGTTTTTCATTCATTTTAGATTAATAAACTAAGTCGCATTTTATTCAAGGAAAATATCTAAGATCACACACTTAGTAAGAGATGGAGCCCAGCTCTATGTGACTTCCAAAGTTTCTGTATTTTTAGTACATTCTAAAACATTTCTTCTATTTCAATTTCTTTTCTTTCCTATTCTTTTTATTCACAAAATCGTCTGGCATCTTAGTTTTGTGCATTCCCTTAAGGTAAATATCAAGTAATGAAACTGACATCAAAAGAAGCATGTTAAAGCCTGCACACCCCTGTAAGTGTCGTCCCTTTCAGAGCGCTCGCTCGTCATGGGAGGTTGTGCTCGCTATTGCTCTTATTGTCATGTGCCTGAGCCCCATTTTCTTGAATGCTTCTAATGCAGCAACTCGTTCTTTGAGAAAGTATTTGACCTTAAACAGCCAAAGACATTTGAAGTGAAGAAGATGAATAAGTGTGTTAGGAAGGACCATGTTTGGTGTGCGTGCTGAGACTGATCCAGTTGTGGCTTTTGAATTGTTCTGAAGGCTGGTCTCCAGCAGGGATTCCTTAACTCCTTTCTTTTATCTAACAAATGTGCTAGGCATTGAATATATGGTAATGAACAAGACAGACCCGCGTGTGGTCCTCATGGAGCTCCCAGGCCCGCATTGACCACAGATAGAACAATGAACTTGATTTTTATTACATTTGTCACACGTGCACTAGGAGAAGCCTAGGCTGGAATAAGAGCCCGGTCTTGGAGACTGAAAGTTTTCTCTGAGTTATTGCCAAGTTATAGGCGAACACAAGGGCTGGGCAGGGTTTGTCAACCTCCACACTTCTGGCATTTTATCTGGGTAATTCTTTGTTGTCGGGCTGTCCTGTGCATTGTGGGATGTTTAGCTTCATCTCTGGTCTCTAACAATTAGATGCCATTGGCACCCCATTCCAGCTGTGACAACAACTGTAGTCTCAGACATAGTTAAATATATTCTGGTGAGCAAAATCACTGCAGGTGAGAACCAGTGGCGGAGGTGAAAAAGGAGCAGGAGTGTTGTAGGCAGTGTCTGTGCAAGGGAACAGTGTGTACAAGGCCCAAGACGGGGTGGAAGAAGGGAGGCATTATGCAGGAACTGAAAGAATGCTAGTGCATTATTGGTTAGACAGTTGATAATGTTAGAATAATCTGTTGTTTCCCATAACAAAGTCAGTCATCCCTGTCCTATTTTAAAAATAGCGCTATCTCCTACTGATTATACCTTATACTCAATGCCTGCCCTCCTCTTTCTTCTGATATTTTTTTCTTTCCTATTACTGTATTCCTTATACTCCAAAGGTTTTGTAGAGACTACTGGGCAGTTTAAGTGACAAAAAGTCACCTAAGCCAGGTCATTCTGCACAAATACACTGAATATCCAGGTGAATTTCTCTGTAAAAGCTCTCTCTCAACTGATTTGTGATCTTCTTATATTAAACTCAGCATGATTTGATTTTGATTAATTTTAATGCAAAAACATGTTAATCAGCTGGGGAGGGATCTAAATCAGACATCATAACAAGAAGCAGGGGCCGCACTTACATTGCAGGATGTTTATTGGCACTAAGGTCTCTATCTGTCAGATGCCTTTGGAACCAGGCTTAGAAATTTTAACTCAGATGAAACACCTTGTTGTTGTTGAGTAGGAAAAACAGCCATTTTTGCAAAACCTCTTCTAGTAAAGGAAGCAGACAGGCAACATGGGTATGGTGAGAGGCATATTACAGATGGTTTGTTAAAAAATTAGATTGTGCTTTTGATGTTGAGTTGGGCTGTGGTATATATATAACGAGATATTACTCAGCATTAAAAAAGAATGAAATCTTGTCATTTGTGACATGGATGAACCTAGAGGTATTATGCTAAGTGAAATAAGTCAGACAGAGAAATACAGATATGGCATGATTTCATGTATATGTTGAATATAAAAATACAAAACAAAACAGCCAAGAAAACAAAACTAAAATGGACTTAGAGAAACAGAAAATACTGAATGTTGCAGGCATAAGGGGTAGTGAAAAAGGTGAAGGGTAATAAGTGGTATAAACTTCCAGTTATAAAATACATAAGCCTTAGAGATGTAGTATACAGCAGAGAGAAAATAGTCAGTAATATTATAACTTTGCATGACAACAGATGGTCACTAGACTTTGTGTGTGATCACCCCATAGGATATGTAAATATTGAATCACTGAGTTGCACACCTGAAGCTAATATAATATTGTATGCTTATTATACTTTAATAAATTTTTTTTTGAAATTACAGGTGTGAGCTGATACCATCCTTAAGTCCTCAGAGCTCTCAGGAGGGGTCTGGGTTGCCTGATCCTTCAGTATTGTTGTCTTTATTTGCAGCCTGTTAAGCTTACTCCAGAGGGTATTATAAATATGATCATTATTTTTATGGTCCATGTTGTGAAAATAGTTAGAAAGCAGTGCTAGATAACAAAACTCGCTAAAATTTTATATAAAATAGTATAAATTGGTTATGAATAAGTGGTCTCTTCATTTGTAAAAGGTTTGTACTACAGGACTGTAATTTAACAGCTTTTATCAGACAGAGTTATTTATATTTTAAGTATTTTATTTTTATAATATTGTTCATGTTGGTGACAATTGAGTTGTTTTCTGTTGTTTGTGGTCCCTTGCTATTTGTTATTGGAAACAACTTGGACATTCTCAGGTGAATGGCATAATCCCTTACAGTAAAAACAAAAACAAAAACTAGCATCTACTATAGCTTTCTTTTTCTTAAAAGGACTGATTTGAAGTCTCTGCTTTGTTTCTGTTGCATATACCCAGAGGGTGCTAACGTCCCTGTCTGAAGCCTGTCATCCTCGCCAAACTGTAAGGTGGGAATAGCTGCATCAGTTTGGTTCACAAAACATTTCAAACAGACATACAATAGGCCCCTGTGAACATCTGGCGAATTATAATGGCAATTGATTTTGCAAAGAGGGGGAACCCAAGTGTTGGGCAGATAAAATGTATTATGCTCACTTTGTTAAAGATGGTGCTGCCCATGTGAGGCCGTTGCCCAGGTGATATTAATGTGTGTTGGGGATTGTTGTAGCCCGGGGCTTGGTTTTGGGATTAAGCCTTTCCCACCATTTTTGATGTGGGGTGGTACAATCCCATCATGCCTCGGATAAGTGACTTTGTATTAGAGACTTCCCTATTTTGTATATTGGATTAAGGGTTTTGATTTCTACACTATAAAATGGGGGCAAAATGAGAGCTTGCTCTCTTGGTTCCTGGGATGATTAGCATGAGAGAGCAGAGAGAGCAGAGCAGAGAGCAGAAGGAGGCCACGTGGAAGAGGCCAGGAGAAGCAGCCAAGATGGCGGAGTGCTGAGTGAGATGCCAGTTTGTGTAGAGTTTGTATCTGGGATAAGGAAGGAGATGGGGAACAGAGGTGAATAAGTCTGGTGAGCTAGAAACCTTTGATTCTAGGAAACTCGGATAAGTCAGTGGCTTTGTGAGCACTGAATGTGAGTGGGTTTTGGAGCCCAGTGTGTATTTTTACTTGCCCGCCGGGTGCAAGCTAGAATTAAAGATGACAGCCCATCAGTTTTTGGCTCCATTGTTTTTTTACCGACTGTCCGAATCCAATGCGAACCTGCATGGGCCAGGCTGCTGTGGTGGCCCTGGCCCTGGTTTCTGGCTTTACACCAAGGAAAGAAAATTCTAAAAAGGGTAAGTAAAGAAGTGAGAGAAATTAGATTTTTTTAATTGGATAAGGATGGAGTCTTGAGCCCTTTTTATTTACCCTTTAAAGCAGGGGCAGTCAACCTTTTTATACCTACTGCCCACTTCTGTATCTCTGTTAGTAGTAAAATTTTCTAACTGCCCACCAGTTCCACAGTAATGGTGATTTATAAAGTAGGGAAGTAACTTTACTTTATAAAATTTATAAAGCAGAGTTACAGCAAGTTAAAGCATATAATAATAACTACTTACCAAGTACTTTATGTAGGATTTTCGCTAAGTTTGGCAGAATAAATCTTTATAGAACAACTTAGTATAGTTAAATCTATCTTTTTATTTATACTTTGGTTGCTCTGCTACTGCCCACCATGAAAGCTGGAATGCCCACTAGTGAGCAGTAGGGACCAGGTTGACTACCACTGCTTTAAAGGTTGGTTGACTTCAACTCATATCTGGGTTAGACAGAGATTAGATGTGATAATAATTTAGGTATATTTTATGAGGATTAAAAAAATTACTTGCTATTTTTAAATTGTTTATTTGTGCTGAGTAGGTACTCTCACATTGTGAGGACATGAAGTTCATGACCTGACATTTCATATCAAAGTAGTCATACCTGGCTTTGCCTGTGAAACAATTAAAGAGGGCTGGGCCACCTCAGGGTAAGATAAGAAAACTTTATTTCAGTCAGCCTGAACTCTTAAGGGGCCTGAACTTCTTAAGGTAGAAGTTATCCCCCTGGCATGAGGTGGGGCTGAGGGGGGAGGGCTGGTAGCTTCCTCCTCCTCTGTCCAACTCATGTTTATTTTCTTAACCAGTTTGTTTCCCTTCATGTCTCCCGGCCTTCTTACCCTTTACTTCAGAGCATGTCTGAGATAATAGAGAATTTTAGGGAATCATTCTATTGAGGGCCTGGCCATTATTTAAAAAAAAAAAACAAGTTACCTTAAAGTAGCAAATTAGCGTTTTCTGGATGCCAATGTGTCAGGTAGGAAGACATGGCTCTGCAGTCAGAAGCTTTTCCATAAGATTGAATGTAAGTTATAAAACACAAAAGTCACTGGTGGCTAGTCAGATTCAAGGTTGAATATAATTGGGCAGGATTATAATTTAACTCAACAATCACTGGCTGAGCAGGATCTGGGTTTGTTTGCTCTGCACCACATATGTGTGTTGAGGTAGTGTGAGGTGTAGAGAAACTGTTTCTGATAAACATTGCTGTTTGGAAATATTACACCTAAGTTGGTTCAGTTTTTCCTGAAAGTTCAGTGACACTGGAATGAAGGTTGCAATTTGAGTTGTGTATAAAATAGAGAAAGAGAAACAGAGAAATACAACTGAAAGCATTCTGCCAACTCTTGCATATTTTTTGTTATGTTTTGTTTTAATTAAAAAAGATATTTTTCTTGCATGTGTGTATATATTTTTCGTTCCTGATGTGATTACTTTTTAGTTCCCCCAATTAAGATTTTAAATCTTTTGTAGGGAGGAAACTGGGTTTAGCAAGCGCTCCAAGCACATATTTCCAGTGTAATACCAAGACGGTTGTATAAATACTGACTGATTGAAGGGACGGATTACTCCCCAGAGTGTGTCCTTCATGTTGGTCTTTTCCATGAGAAGCAAACACAATGTTGAAGCTTCACTCCTTTAGGTTGGGATGATTTCCTGAAAGGTTTCAGCACAATGACACTGATTAGCTGCCAGACTAATTGCTCTCCACCACAAACTTTGGTTCATAGGCAAACGGTGCCCAAGGGTAAAATAGCACACATAGTGAGGAGAACTTTTCCAACACGTGCTCCTAAACCTTAACCCCTTGAATTGGGAAAGTGACTCTTTAGTGAACAAATGTTCTTTCACCTTCACTGTTTAGAAGTTGTTAACACTGGGCCAGCTATATATGATTGATGCATGAGTTTTCCTCTTTTGTGGTGTAAGTTGTACCCTTTCCCCCTCTGAGGTGGGAGCTTTTTATACTGTTTTCCTTTGATAAGGTGGCTAGGCTTCCCATACATTTGAATGTATTTTTTAATGACCTGTTGGCTGCTGAAAAAACGTCATTCTACTCTGTAGGCTTCTGGTTTCTTTTATATAGCTTACAGTGCTGGCTGGACCTTTTGTGAATGTGCCCTTTTAATAGGAATATGTTGAAGTTAAAAAAAATAATTAAGCTGGATATCTCGCTTATGATTTGGGCCAATGAGAATCTCTTTTTTGAATTTGTTAAGAAAGGCAGATTTTTTAATCTCAACAAGTTTCAGAGTTTTATGAATGGAGGAAACATTAAAAGGATAGAAAGCCCAGTACCAATATTCTTAACAATTTGTAATAAGGAGGCACGGAGATGGACAGTGAGGGTGGGTACTTCCTTACACACTATTGACCTGACATTTCAAAAGCCCACTATTGCACATATTGACATAGGTAGAGATTGAGTGATTAAGAATACACACTCCAAGGGTTTAGTGTATCATCTTGGGCAAAGGACTTGTCCTGTCTGTGCCTCAGTTCTCTTACCTGTAGAATACTACAACTAATAATAGTGCCTACCTCATAGGGTTGTTGTGAAGAGTAAAAGGGTTAATATATACAAAGTGTAAGGCCAGAGTGCTTGGTGCATTGTAGGGGCTCCCTGAATGTTAGTTACTATACTGTCTCCAACAATTCTGTCATCTAAACAGCTTTAAAATCAAATGATGGTTATTTTGTTATTTTAAAAATAATTTATTTGGTGGCAATATGGAACCTGAATGAACATGAAACTATTTTTATCTTTACTTATTCCATTTAATGTGAATATTTATAATTATGGCTATGGAAATCATAATATGCTTAATATAGAGTACTGCCCAGTCCACTAGGTATGTTACATATGTATGGTGTGTGCACCATATTACATGTCCAAAATCAGAAAAATTCTGAAACACATCTGACCCCAAGGGTTTCAGGTAAAAGACTGTATGTATGCTGAGATAAGACAATATATTGGCAATATACTGACAATATATTGCTATTTGATCACCCAGCCTGTTTCTTGGTTACATCCCTTGGTATTTTCTTTTCTTTTCTTTTCTTTTTTTTCTGACAGAGAGAGTGAGAGAGAGGGACAGATAGGGATATACAGACAGGAAGGGAGAGAGATGAGAAGCATCAATTCTTCATTGAGGCACCTTAGTAGTTCATTGATTGCTTTCTCATATGTGCCTTGACCAGGGGCCTATAGCAGACCGAGTAACCCCTTGCTCAAGCCAGTGACCTTGGGCTCAAGCCGATGAGCCTTGCTCAAACCAGATGAGCCCGCACTCAAACTGGCAACCTCGGGGTTTCAAACCTAGGTCCTCTGCATCCCAGTCTGACTCTCTGTCCACTGCGCCACCACCTGGTCAGGCCCTTGGTATTTTCTTAAAGGAACTAAAGAAAGTAGAAATTTCACAGGCTTTTCCCTCATTTATTAAACATTTGTTGAACACCTACTATGTATCAGATAAGTCATGGTCTCCTGCTTCCAGGGGACTGACTGGCCAGTGGTAGCTGTACTTTTTGGTGGTCTGCTTTGTGCAAAGCCTTAATCTACATACATTATTAACATGATCTCTCATCCTGCAGATAACCAGTTCTTATAAATGAAAAAAACAGAGGCTCAGAGATGCTAAGTAACCTGCTCAAATCTGATGAATGCCTTAACTGGGACTTAAATTCTGGTCTGACTGGCTTTATGGCTTCGGCTCTTTCTACCTCCCTGTGTGGCCTCTTGCTAAAAGCACATAGAACTAATGGTTCTTAAAGAGGCTCTTCTAGATTTTAATCTCTTTGTGAAATGCCAAGTTCTGTAAGGCCTTGAAAACAGGAAAGTCTGAGCACTGGAGTGGGCTCCCTGGAGCCATCCTACTTGACCTCCTTGGAAGGGCAGTGTCACCATGTGCAGAAGGTAGGTGAGCAGCCAGTGGGCAAGTCAGGCAAGTCAGAAATGAAAACTGTGGAATGAGGTATACGTAAAATATTGAAAAACTGAAAAGTCAGTTCTGTTTAACAACTCTTTGTAACATTTTTATGAAAGTACAATTTATATACTATGAAAATCACAGATCTTAATTGTCCAATTCAATGAATTTTGATAAGGTAGATACAGTATTTAGTTCAATAAGAAACTGTCAAACAGTTATTATACACATTTGACATCATTCGAGTCTGAGAGTTGTAGTTGTTACCATCTTTGTCATCAGATGTTGTCAGTCTTTAATTTTAGCTATTTAAGTGGATGCCAAATGGTAAATTGTTATGGTTTTAATTTGTATTTATTTAGTGATTAATGATAATAAGTATATTATTGTATACTTATATATATTTTAAGTATATATATATATTTCCCTTTGTGAACTGACTATTCAAGGCTTTGCTCATTTTTTTATTTGAATTTTTTGCTATTTATTATTGATTTTATGAGTTCTTTATATATTGATGCACCAGGTCTTTTTCAGATGTATTCATGTATAGCAAACATTTTGTTTTCTCATTGTGTGGAAAACTACAAAGTCAGTTCTTTAAAAGTAAAATTTCCTCAGAAAAGGGGTTTTGATACCCACCTCATGCTGATTACTCTAATTGTTGGAGTATCTTCCTTTTTTCCTCTATTGATTTGAGAGAGAGAGGAAGGGAGGGGAGAGAGAGAGAAAGAAAATGAAAAAGAGAAGTATCAACTCATTGTTCCACTTAATTATTCTATTTAGTTGTGCACTCATTGGTTGCTTCTCATGTGTGCCCTGACTGGGGATCAAACCCACAACCTTGGTGTGCTGGGACAATGCCCCTTGGTGTGCTGGGACAATAGAGCCAGACTGGTTCTATTACATAAAACTATTCTCCACTAGACATCCAAGGAATAAAGCAATCCTCATCTGAGGAGGCCAATATATGAACCGGAACTAAATAACTGAGAGAAATAGACCAGGCAGTTTCAGCACTCTGGCTCAGGTGACTTCCAAGCCCTTGGATCTTGGGAACATTCAATATGGAGGGTGTGGCATGGGTGATGGGGTGAAGTGTGGGTGACGGGGAGCAGCAGCGTTGCTGCTCCTCAGGAAGTACACGCTAGTGGGTTTGGGGAACAGAGTCTTGATTTATGGGTTTATAAGACACAGGCAAAGAAATAGAAATTCATTAGAGGCAAATTCAGTTCTTTCCCCTGTAATTTCAACTGTTGTTTTCTTCCACAAGGGAAGACTATAATAACGTAAAACCTTATTTGGGCTGATTTTGCAACTGTTAACAAATGGTACAAATTTGCACTTTCTTTGGATTTTGCACAGTGCTGGTGTATTCATTATTTTGTATGGATATAACTCAAAGCCTTTTATAGAATGACTTATTTCTCATTTCTGTGATCAGTAAAAAAAAAAAAAAGCAACATGTCACATACCAGTCTATTGTGGAATTTTGATGATTTGTTTGTAATGAAGCTGATCTTTTCACAACCATGAAATAACTGGCAGACCTCATTTTAATGTCTCAGGTGCATGATTATAGTGATGAAAATTGCTTACACTCCTGTTAACTACAAAACTTATGTCTATGAGCATTACAAAATACCATAAGAAGCCTGTGTTTTAGAAACACAGTTACTTGAAGCAATCTTTTAATTTTCTAAGATGAAAACTAGACTGATAAGTGCTGAGTAAAAGTCTCTAGTGCTTTGTGTTATAGGGTGAAGGCATGGGTAGTGGAGATGGGTGTAGAGGTATGAATTTCTTGATTAAGACTCAGGGAGCAAAAATATAATTATATAACTCAGAACAAGTGATCTGTCTCCTGATTGAAATAGATCTTATTCCATTGAAGATTTGAGCTTCATAGTTGATTTTACCATTTCATAATTGGGAGAGGCCCTCTAGATCAATGGGAATGCACTGGGAAAAGTATCAGAAGACCAGTTCTGTGAACTCTGTCACCTTCTTACTATGTGACATTAGGCAAGACATTTAATACCCCACCTCTCACTCCTCTGTAAAGTGGAATGTATAATAGCTATCCTAACCTACTTCATGGGGCTTGTTCTGATTTGGGGGGAAAAAGCCTGAATGCTTTCATATTACCCAGAGCAGTTACTTCGGCTCTTATTTGCGTTGTTTAGTAACTGACAGTATTTTACCTTGTAAAATTAGATATGTTTCTCCATATATTTAGAATTAGACTATTCTGTACTTGAAATTATAATCTGTATTTCTGAGTGAGAAGTGAGTCTGCATGAGTGTGTATGTGAGTGTGTGTTTCATTGTATGTGTATGTTATTCAATCGCTTGTTTGAATGGAAGTAGGAACCTGATTATGACAAAAATGTGCAGGCTTTATCTTCTTACCTCCTACTGGAGGTCAGATCAAGAGCCTGACCTGATGGTATAAGTCGTGCTAGGCTGGATTGCTGGTGTCTCATGTAGAATCTTATCTCTGTTCGATTAGGCCACACTTCGAAAAATGTGTTCTCCAATTTCCAAAATCTTGTAGAGTTTTTGGTGTGAGATCAAACACTTGTGTTGATATGCAACCCTCAGGGAACAGCTATTACAAAAGCTAAATATCCTATAAAAAGGCTATTTCTAAAATAAAAATAAGATAGCATTAGATTGGGGTGGAGGGTACTGTTTTCTTTCTAGTGCCAGTGATCAGTCGGGCTCTACTTTGAGGCACGGAGATTGATGTAAGTCAGGGGTAGTCAACCTTTTTATACCTACCGCCCACTTCTGTATCTCTGTTAGTAGTAAAATTTTCTAACCGTCCACTGGTTCCATGGTAATGGTGATTTATAAAGTAGAGAAGTAACTTTACTTTATAAAATTTATAAAGCAGAGTTACAGCAAGTTAAAGCATATAATAATAATTACTTACCAAGTACTTTATGTCAGATTTTCACTAAGTTTGGCAGAATAAATTTTTATATAACAACTTACTATAGTTAAATCTCTTTTTATTTATACTTTGGTTGCTCTACTACTGCCCACCATGAAAGCTGGAATGCCCACTAGGGGGCAGTAGGGACTAGGTTGACTACCACTGCTGTAAGTGAAGACAGGGCAGGGGACAGACAGGGAGCTGACTCAGTAAGAACCTCCGAAGTCAGTTTGTGCCTCTGTACTATTGGTGTAGAAGTTATTCCTATTATTCTTCTATTATCCCCTAACCATCAATAATATTTAATTAAAAGTTACAAGCTGATCTTTGGAGACAAGGAGTCCTGGTCCATGTTTTAGAAGAACTAACAGAAGGGAGCATATTGTCCCTTATTCAAGGTCAGAATGGAACATCCAGCAAAGAGCTCTAGCAAAGGACAACTGAGTCCATCAGGGAAGCCTGTCATAAGGGTGTTGTTAGGAGAGGCAGCACTGTGGTCGGGTGACAAACAGGCTTCAGAGCAGAAAGCTGGGGACTTTTGCTAAAGCAGAAAATGGTGAGCATTCCTAGCAACTGTTACGTGAGTGTGGGCCCAGAGTCCAGGAAGTGGGATTGTGAGAAAGTGTGTCATAGAGATTTAGGAATAAAAAAATCTGTGCAATCTCTTTTTTAGTTATGGGCTGGTAAAGGATTGTGATCTTACATCTACCTCTCTCTTAAAGAGTCTTTTCTTGACCTCCGTACATCTTCCAAAGGATAAAGAGCTCTTCTCTGTGGGATGAGACCTTGCTCTTCTGGTGGTTCCATATGCATAGGAAAAAGGAAAAAGAAGATACTTTGAAGGGGCGGGGACTGAACACTTTTAACATCTTCTCTTCCTCCCCCTGAAGGCTGTTCTCCAGCTCTGCTTGGCCATAATATATGGCGGACTCCATTGAATCATAGACCCACTTTAGCACTCTCTTTCTCCAAGGGTGTCATAAGTTGGTTACTGTGAGACATTGTGGCTGCCACCACCCAGGTCTTTATTGCAGCTGCTCTCTGCTCCTCCGTCCCTTCCTGCCTCCATGATCTATCTCATGCCTCATGCTCCTTTCTCCTCACCAGGGCTGTGCACCCATCAAGCACCATGGGCAGAGTGCTGAGGACCTAGGGATTTTTAGAGGCATATAAGGAAGAGTAAGTACTGGGGAAAAAAAATCTTATTGCCTTCAAAGTACAACATACAAATAAACACTCACAAAATTAAAATGAATAAATCTTGAACTGAATAATAAATTCTTGAACAAATTTTGAATAAGATCTCTCTCATAGTTACATACAAATTCCTTTGAATGTGAAGTGTGGCTGTGTTCTAAAACTTTGCTATGTAGGTTTGTGTGGCTTCCAAAGTTGAGAGTTTCTGGGACCATTAGGGTCTTAAAGTAGAAGTTAGTTTTCACTGCCTACTCCAAACTATCTCTTGCCTCAAATATTTTTCATATTATTTTGACACCCACCCAGATTTCCTCAGCTGGAGTTAATAGCTGGGATATCATCCAACAGGAAAAGAATATATAATAAAAGCCCAGTAAAGAAAGAAATGCATTTCCTTCCTAAGGCCAAGTCCCTGGCGTTTAGACCACTCATACTGCAGTATGCTGACTTGGAGAAAGTGCCATCTGGCCTGGGATGACACAGGTGTTCTACTGAAAGGGAAGTAACTCAGGCTGGAGAGAGAGCAAGATGCTGCATGGCTGATACCTTCTCAGCCAAGTCCCAGTGAGTGACCTCCTTTTTCAACCTGCACCTGCACATTCCATCCATCCAGAACTGGGCTTGCTTGGGATTTGGAGCAACTGGTTGCCATTCTGTTTGGTCTTTGAGGGTTGGGAGACCTTGCCTGATGCCAAACAACCATTTTCCATTGCTTGATCATGGGAGGCCTAATGCTAAATGTGTCACTAGAGAAGGAGTTCCCCAATTACAAATAATGAACCTCTATCACCAATTCTTTAGATTTGTGGTCACTGTTATTGGTGTGTAGAAGTCTTGATACAGACAGGATCTGGAAATTTGTACTTTCTAATCTATGTGTCATTCTGCCTAGCTCCCAGGTTCCAGAAGCAGAATCTCAAGGACCCCTCTTTTTAGCATTGTAGCTCTTAAATAATTTGGGGAGTTGAGTCTATAAGCTGGAGGATGCAAGGTGTGAAATACGAACCATGATCCAGGTCTGGCAAGGTGGAGGTTTCCTTCAGTGGGGTAGTAAGGCCAATAAGCTTAATTTGAAGCATAAGAACCATTGAAAATTGAAAAATCTATCCACACTGTGTTAACATCATCACTCCAAGTCTAGTGTGCTTATGCCAGAGATGGGATTGTGGTCTCTCAGGATGGCCTGGCTCCAGCTATGACCTGATTTTATTTCCTTTCTCAAAGGGGATTGTAGTTTGATGGCTGTTGTCAGAAAGCCCAAAGAACATTGAATTGGGACATCAGGAGACCTGGATCGTGGCCATTAATTAGTTGAAAAATTTTAGGAAAATCCCTTAATCCTGTGTATAAATTTCTCATCCATAAAAATGAGCATATATTACCGAGTTGTGTGAGAGTAAAACGGTATAAAATGTGTGAGGAATTTTGAGAGTAAATGTGATACCTTCCAGGGTGAGGGTGTTGAGGTCAAGTAGAAAAATAATAAGCCGGGTTCAAAGACTGAAGTTATAGTTTGAGCTTTGATACTTATTAACTGTTTGACCTTGGGTTTTTAGTCTAGCTGGGGCTCTTGTTCCTCAAGAGTACATAATAATTTTTATGCCTCAGAAGTGTTGTAAAGGTTAAATGAGATACTATATGAGACTATCAAGTATACAATGCTGTCCAAATGATAGTTAATCAAAACTGATTCATTTTGTGCTTTGCTATTCTCAAGCCATTAGCTGGCTTACATTTCTTTAATTGAAAATTTTGGTTATTATAGTCTTGAGAAATCTATATTTATTGGACATTGGATTCTCATGGCTCACCTGGAGCACTTTCTATGCACACTGGGTAGAGAAGGAGCCAGGTGGGATGCTCCCAGAAGCCCTTTCTGCTCCTTGGCTCTCTATACCACTCACTGGGTTGGCTAGCACATTCCGACATTGCCCCTTTGAGCAGTTTATAGAACTGTTGGTTTGGAGGTGGGTTCTGAGAATTGCCCAGCTGACTGCAGAAATGGAATATTTAGAATCAGCTCCTTGAATTGAGGAGCTCTGGGTAAACAAATGTTTTTTTTTGTTGTTGTTGTTTTTTTTTTTAAGTTTGCTGACTTGTATTGGGGCAGCGCCATGTGTGTACAATCTATGGAAGGCTGCTGCTGCTTGCCTTCAGGGTGGCAGACCGCAAACTGTGAATTGCCTTTCTGCTTGGGAGGGGCCGTTGTTTGTTATTGTTTGCTGGAGAAGGGTTTTTTTTTTTTTCTCCAGCTGGTTTTACTGGAACATTCAGAGTCCAGAGTGCAGAGAGAGAGAGGAGTGGAGAGAGAGAGAGAGAGAGAGAGAGAGAGCTGAGGGACTAAGGAGCCCCACTGAGGCATGTGGGTGTTGGAATCCATGGGAGTCTGAAAAGACCAGAGTAACAGGCTTTACTGAAAGGAAGAAAGGGGAAGATGACGTCAGAGTAATGGCGGGGTAGGAAGCGATTTTGATAAATCTCCCCCAAAACTCAACAAGATCTTCAACCAGAAACAGAAAAACCTATACTTGGATATAGGTGCTTCACAATACACCCGAAGGTATGGTCAAGTGAAAAATTGGCTAAATATATAACCAAACCCCGAAGGAAATAGGGAATAAAAAATGCTCCGCCTTCCTCACTAACCTAAATAGAACGGCTTTCTCTGGTAACTATGAATATAGAAACTGAGGCGGGCAAAGGGGGTGAATAGATCCAGGCCACGGCACAAACAGCCGAACCAGGCTGTGGCACGGAGATCCAAGCCGAGGAAAAACTGATCCTGTGGCAACCCGGGCAATACAAGCTAACACTCGCGCCAAACACAAACAAAGAAAGACAAGCAGGGAAGCCATTTTACCTGATCTCCTGGTCGGTGCGCAGTTAGTGGGAGAGAGATTTCTTCCTAAGCCCCGGGAGTGGGTGCCCGTGTCACCCCACAGAGAGGCAGAGTAAGAAGCCTTTCTGTGGGCCGAAAGCAGAATCTCTGGGCAGCCCCAGCACCCTGGGAAAGCCGCGCACGGGAGGGAGCGAGAACTAATTCCAACGGTGGAAATTTTCCATGCTGGTGGGAGTTTCACTCAGAGGGAAACACGGCCGACCTCATATCGTGGTCTGCGCGTGCAGATAGGGAGTGAGAGATTCCTCCGAGTGACTCGACAGTGCGCGCCCATGTTATCGTACAAAGGGGCAGAGTCAGGGGCCTTTGTGTGGGCCAAAGCGGAATCTCGGGCTGCTCCAGCGCCTTGCAAAAGCCACGTACGGGGACGGAGTGAGAGCCAATTCCAACGCTGCAACTTTTCCATGCGGTTGGGGGTTTCACTCAGAGTGTGAGACTGCTGGCCGGATATCCTGGTCTGGGCGTGCAGACAGTGAGTGAGAGTTTCCTCCAAGCGCCCCGGAAGTGGGCGCCCGCCTGTGTTACCGGACAGAGTGGCAGAGCCAGAGGTCTTTGAGTGGGCGGAAATCCCGCCTCATTATGCTAGCAGCTCTGACTGACTGAGCGTTACCCAGAGCCCTGTGCTGAGTGGGAATAGAGTGTGGAGTTGCCAGCTCTTTGAGCCTCTTACTATCCAGGCAGAGGCAGCAGCAACCCCATAGCTGGATTATCAGGCTACTAATTGAGGAAGGAAAGACTAGGAGAAAGGCTCCAGGAACACGGACTCTCACTGTCGGAGCCTATAAATGCTAATGAGCCTCGACTGCCAACGAGACTAAAGCACAATACATGACATTGCCATAGAGACTTATCAACTGCAAACCTCTACCTGAGCGTGCCAAAGGGGCAGAACCCGGGGTACAGAGTCACCGACCAGGAAGAGGGAGAGAAAAGAAAAAGCAAGAAGATAACCTCTCAAAATCAAGAATAATCTGCAGACTTTATAACCTATCCCATTTTATTATATTTGTTCATTTGTTTCTCTTATCTTCATTCTTGATACTTTTTTTCCTCCTCCAATTTGGCCGATTAACTCTCTGCTGGTCTTACTCTCTCCTGTCCTTGAACTACACTACCCATAAGTGTTACATCTCCCATTATCTTTTCTCTCCTCTTCCTTTCTCTCTATGAGGGTTGCACTCTAAAACCCTTAACTCTCTCTCTCTCTTCTTTCTTTTTTCTTCTTTTAGTGGTTCCCTCTTTTTTTTTCTCTCTCTCTCTTTCTTTTCTCCCTCTATATTAGTTTCTTCCTTTCTCCTTTACATCTCCTCTCATTCAAACCTCAATAACAAACAAATTATCTTATCTGGGACTCAAACTTATGTTTGTGGCATTTTGGGGGGTTTTTACTTCACCTTTTTAACTCACTAGCAGTGCTCCCATCCCTCGCTCTCCATTTTATCTAGTTCTTGTTCCACTAAATACAATAGTAATTTTTTAATTTGTCCCCCCATTTTTCTGTTTTCTTCTTATTCCTCTCATCATAACTCTTAGACAACCAACACCTAAAAGCAAATCATTTTATTCTTGACCCAAATTTTTTCCTTATTTGCTTTTTGTGGGTCCATACCCCCTTCTTTTTTTCTTTTTTCTTTTTTTTTCTTTTTTTCTTTTTTTTGCCCCTTTATTACTTTTCCCCAATTCAGGCCTTCCATCACAGACATTGTTTGTTATAATTCACAGTTCACCACAAGATTTTCTCAAGAAAGAGTGGAGAGGATAGGAGAGGAAAAAAGGAGGGGGGAATAATTTCCTTTTTTTTAATTTTTATTTTATTTTTCTTTATTTCATTATTAATTTTTAAAAAAAACAACTCTTTTTGATTTTTTATTTTTTATTTTAGTTTAACTTTTTATTCCTTATTAAATTTCATTAATACTATCAACAAAACCACCCTCAGATGCCATTAAGGAAGAGAAAATCAAATATCATGGATACAAAAGAAAGAGAGGTAACACAGATAGATGAGGAAAATCTATGGAGAAAAAAATTAATATATTGAAAACCTTGGAGTTAAATGACAGAGAATTCAAGATACAAATCCTAAAAATCCTCCGAGATATACAAGAAAACAAAGAAAGGCAATTTAGGGAGCTCAGAAAACAACTCAATGAACACAAAGAATATATGTCTAAGGAATTGAAACTATAAAAACAAATCAAACAGAGATGAAAAACTCAATTCACGAGCTGAAAAACGAAGTAATAAGCATAGCTAATAGAACAGGTCAGATAGAAGAGAGGATTAGTGAAATAGAAGACAAGCAACTTGAGGCACAACAGAGAGAAAAAGAAAGAGACTCAAAAATTTTAAAAAATGAGATAGCCCTACAAGAATTATCTGACTCCATCAAAAAGAATAACATAAGAATAATAGGTATATCAGAGGGAGAAGAGAGAGAAAATGGAATGGAGAACATACTCAAACAAATAATAGATGAGAACTTCCCAAGCCTGTGGAAAGAACTAAAGCCTCAAGTTCAAGAAGCAAACAGAACTCCGAGTTTTCTTAACCCCAACAAACCTACTCCAAGGCATATCATAATGAAATTGACACAAACCAATGGCAAAGAAAAAATTCTCAAGGCAGCCAGGGAAAAGAAGAATACAACATATAAAGGAAGGCCCATTAGATTATCATCAGATTTCTCAGCAGAAACTCTACAAGCTAGAAGAGAGTGGACCCCAATATTTAAAGTCCTGAAAGAGAGGAACTTTCAGCCACGAATACTATACCCATCAAAGCTATCCTTCAAATATGAAGGAGAAATAAAAACATTCACAGATACAGAAAAGATGAGGGAATTTATCATCAGAATACCCCCACTCCAGGAATTACTAAAGGGGGTTCTCCAATCAGTTACAAAGAACAAAAAAAAACAGAGCCACAAGTAAAAGCTCCAAGAAGAACACAATAAAACCAAATTTAAACTGTGACAACAACAAAAAGAAAGAGGGGAGAAGATAGAGATTAACAGTACCAAAGGACGATGGAGTGCAAAAGTACTCACAAAATAGTTCGCTAAAATGAACAGGGTAGGGACCCTTTTCATTACTCAAAGGTAACCACCATTGAAAAAACCACAACAGAAGCACATGAGATAAAAAAGATAGCAACAGAGGAAAGATGTATGGAATACAACCAAATAAAAACAAAAGATAGAAAAACAAAAGAGAAGGATCAAACAAGACACAAAACTAACAGAAAGCAAGATATAAAATGGAAATAGGGAACTCACAAGTGTCAATAATTACACTAAATGTAAACGGATTAAACTCACCGATAAAAAGGCACAAAGTAGCAGAATGGATTAAAAAAGAAAATCCAACTGTATGCTGCCTACAGGAAACTCATCTAAGTAACAAGGATAAAAACAAATTCAAAGTGAAAGGCTGGAAAACAATACTCCAAGCAAATAACATCCAAAAAAATAGCAGGTGTAGCAATACTCATATCGGATAATGCTGACTACAAGACAGCAAAAGTACTCAGAGACAAAAATGGCCATTTCATAATGGCTAAGGGGACACTGAATCAAGAAGACATAACAATTCTTAATATATATGCACCAAACCAAGGAGCACCAAAATATATAAGACAGCTACTTATTGATCTTAAAACAAAAACTGACAAAAATACAATCATACTTGGAGACCTCAATACACCGCTGACGGCTCTAGATCGGTCATCCAAACAGAGAATCAACAAAGACATAGTGGCCTTAAACAAAACACTAGAGCACCTGGATATGATAGACATCTACAGGACATTTCATCCCAAAGTGACTGAGTATACATTTCTCTCCAGTGTACATGGATCATTCTCAAGAATTGACCATATGTTGGGCCACAAAAACAACATCAGCAAATTTAGAAAAATTGAAGCTGTGCCAAGCATATTTTCTTTTCTTTTCTTTTTTTTTTTTCCATTTTTCTGATGCTGGAAACAGGGAGAGACAGTCTGACAGACTCCTGCATGCGCCCGACCGGGATCCACCCGGCACGCCCGACCGGGATCCACCCGGCACGCCCACCAGGGGCGACACTCTGCCCACCAGGGGGCGATGCTATGCCCATCCTGGGCATCGCCATGTTGTGACCAGAGCCACACTAGCGCCTGGGGCAGATGCCACAGAGCCATCCCCAGTGCCCGGGCCATCTTTGCTCCAATGGAGCCTTGGCTGCGGGAAGGTGAGAGAGACAGAGAGGAAAGTGCTGCAGAGGGGTGGAGAAGCAAATGGGCACTTATCCTGTGTGTCCTGGCCGGGAATCGAACCCGGGTCCTCCGCACGCTAGGCCGACGCTCTACCGCTGAGCCAACTGGCCAGGGCCACCAAGCATATTTTCTGATCATAAAGCCTTGAAACTAGAATTCAACTGCAAAAAAGAGGAAAAAAATCCCACAAAAATGTGGAAACTAAACAACATAATTTAAAAAAATGAGTGGGTCAAAGGAGAAATAAGTGCAGAGATCAAAAGATATATACAGACTAATGAAAATGACAATACGACATATCAGAATCTACGGGATGCAGCAAAAGCAGTGATAAGAGGGAAGTTCATATCACTTCAGGCCTATATGAACAAACAAGAGAGAGCCCAAGTGAACCACTTAACTTCCCACCTTAAGGAACTAGAAAAAGAAGAACAAAGACAACCCAAAACCAGCCGAAGAAAGGAGATAATAAAAATCAGAGCAGAAATAAATGGATTAGAGAACAGAAAAACTATAGAAAAAAATTAATAGAACAAGGAGCTGGTTCTTTGAAAAGATCAACAAAATTGACAAACCCTTGGCAAGACTTACCAAGGAAAAAAAGAGAAAGAACTCATATAAACAAAATCCAAAATGAAAGAGGAGAAATCACCACGGACACCGTAGATATACAAAGAATTATTGTAGAATACTATGAAGAACTTTATGCCACTAAATTCAACAACCTAGAAGAAATGGATAAATTCCTAGAACAATACAACCTTCCTAGACTGAGTCAAGAAGAAGCAGAAAGCCTAAACAGACCTATTAGTAGAGAAGAAATAGAAAAAACCATTAAAAACCTCCCCAAAAATAAAAGTCCAGGCCCTGACGTCTATACCAGCGAATTTTATCAAACATTCAAAGAAGACTTCGTTTCTATTCTACTCAGTCTTCCAAAAAATTGAAGAAGAAGCAATACTTCCAAACATATTTTATGAGGCCAACATAACCCTCATACCAAAACCAGGCAAGGATGGCACAAAAAAAGAAAACTACAGATCCATATCTCTAATGAATACAGATGCTAAAATACTAAACAAAATACTAGCAAATCGAATACAACAACATATTAAAAAAATAATACATCATGATCAAGGGGAATTCATCCCAGAATCTCAAGGATGGTTCAACATACATAAAACGGTTAACGTAATACACCATATCAACAAAACAAAGAACAAAAACCACATGATATTATCAATAGACGCAGAAAAGGCTTTTGATAAAATGCAACAAAATTTTATGTTTAAGACTCTCAACAAAATGGGTATAGAAGGAAAATATCTCAACTGGATCAAGCCCATATATGATAAACCATCATCTAACATCCTATTAATGGCACTAAACTGAAGGCTTTCCCCCTTAAATCAGGAACAAGACAGGGTTGTCCACTCTCTCCACTCTTATTTAATGTGGTACTAGAGGTTCTAGCCAGAGCAATCAGACAAGACACAGAAATAAAAGGCATCCATATCGGAAAAGAGGAAGTAAAGGTATCACTTTTTGCAGATGATATGATCCTATACATCGAAAACCCCAAAGAATCCACAAAAAGACTACTAGAAACAATAAGCCAATACAGTAAGTTCGCAGGATACAAAATTAACATACAGAAGTCAATAGCCTTTCTATATGCCAACAATGAAGCAATTGAGAACGAACTCAAAAGGATAATCCCCTTCACGATTGCAACAAAAAAAAATAAAATACTTAGGAATAAACATAACAAAGAATGTAAAGGACTTATATAATGAAAATATAAACCATTGTTAAAGGAAATCGAAAAAAATATAATGAGATGGAAGAATATACCTTGTTCTTGGCTGGGAAGAATAAATATAATCAAGATGGCTATATTACCCAAAGCAATATACAAATTTAATGCAATTCCCATCAAACTTCCAATGACGTTTTTTAAAGAAATAGAGCAAAAAATCATCAGATTTATATGGAACTATAAAAAACCCCAAATAGCCAAGTCAATCCTAAAGAAAAAGAATGAAGCTGGGGACATTACAATACCTGACTTGAAACTATATTATAGGGCCACGATAATAAAAACAGCATGGTATTGGCAGAAAAATAGACACTCAGACCAATGGAACAGAATAGAAAGTCCAGAAATAAAACTACAAATATATAGTCAAATAATTTTTGATAAAGGGGCCAACAACACACAATGGAGAAAAGAAAGCCTCTTCAATAAATGGTGCTGGGAAAACTGGAAAGCCACATGCAAAAGAATGAAACTGGACTACAGTCTCTCCCCCTGTACAAAAATTAACTCAAAATGGATCAAAGATCTAAACATAAGACCTGAAACAATTAAGTACATAGAGGAAGACATAGGTACTCAACTCATGGACCTGGGTTTTAAACAGCATTTTATGAATTTGACTCCACAGGCAAGAGAAGTGAAGGCAAAAATTAATGAATGGGACTACATCAGACTAAGAAGTTTTTGCTCAGCAAGAGAAACTGATAACAAAATAAACAGAAAGCCAACTAAATGGGAAATGATATTTTCAAACAACAGCTCAGATAAGGGCCTAATATCCAAAATATACAAAGAACTCATAAAACTCAACAACAAACAAACAAACAATCCCATAAAAAAATGGGAAGAGGATATGAACAGACACTTCTCCCAGGAAGAAATACAAATGGCCAACAGATATATGAAAAGATGCCCATCTTCTTTAGCTATTAGAGAAATGCAAATCAAAACTGCAATGAGATATCACCTCACACCTGTTCGATTAGCTATTATTAGCAAGACAGGTAATAGCAAATGTTGGAGAGGCTGTGGAGAAAAAGGAACCCTCATACACTGTTGGTGGGAATGTAAAGTAGTACAACCATTATGGAAGAAAGTATGGTGGTTCCTCAAAAAACTGAAAATAGAACTATCTTATGACCCAGCAATCCCTCTACTGGGTATATACCCCAAAAACTCAGAAAAATTTATACGTAAAGACACATGCAGCCCCATGTTCATTGCAGCATTGTTCACAGTGGCCAGGACATGGAAACAACGAAAAAGCCCGTCAATAGATGACTGGATAAAGAAGATGTGGCACATATACACTATGGAATACTACTCAGCCATAAGAAATGATGACATCGGAACATTTACAGCAAAATGGTGGGATCTTGATAACATGATACGAAGTGAAATAAGTAAATCAGAAAATACCAGAAACTGCATTATTCCTTACGTAGGTGGGACATAAAAGTGAAACTAAGAGACATTGATAAGAGGGTGGTGGTTATGGGGGGGGGGAATGGGAGAGGGAAAGGGGAAGGGGGAGGGGCACAAAGAAAACAAGATAGAAGGTGACAGAGGACAATCTGACTTTGGGTGATGGGTATGCAACATAATTGAACGCCAAGGTAACCTGGACTTGTTATCTTTGAATATATGTATCCTGATTTATTGATGTCACCTCATTAAAAAAATAAAATTAAAAAAAAAAAAAAAAAGAAAGGAAGAAAGGAACCTTGAAGGGCACTTCTCCGGGGAGAAGAGCACCGGTTACAGATTAGGGGTGAATTTTATAGGGTTTGGGATAGCCTGAGGGGGTACTGAGGCAAAAGTTCTGGTATGTTCTTTTTTACAGTTTTAGGATTTCAGCTTTCTGGAATGCTCCTCCTTGGGGCAGGTTGACCAGCTTCCTGGAACTCTTCTGCCTCAGCGGCAATTATCTAGTACGTAAGGGTGAGGTCAGGCAGCCAGGTGGGACAACAAAAGGACAGTTGGAATTTCATATATCTATCAGTGGGGGGGGGGGGCTGTGTGTCCAGTGAGTCTGGAGGGGATCAAGGCTTTGGGAGCCCTGAGTGAGAGGGAAGCGGTCTTCTTTACCTGTTTGCTTTTCCACCATTAGGAGACTTTAATAAACAGAATGGCCCACCATTGTCTGGCTCCGCTGTTCCTTTACCATCAACCTGAATCCTATGAGAACCTGCGTGGCCCCTGTGGTGGTCACTGGCCTTACAAGGATCTTCTTCCAGAGCAATTGGCCAAGGTCCCCTGGGCCTTGCCTGCTGTCTGCTGGATTCAAAACAGAGAATCCAATTCAAAATGTCTGCACCAACCTCAGAAGTTGCAAACATGTTGGCTTTGGCTTTGAGGGAGTGCTTGTGTGCCCTGAAGAGGCACCACTGCGTGAGGAGTGGAGTATCAGGCAGGCTTTCCCTGTTTCTCTCTTTCTTGCCCTCTTTCCTCTGGCTCATCAGAGCCTTCACTAATGGTATTAATAGAGAACAGGGTAGGAAACTCAAGATTGCTGCTCCTGCTAGTTTTCCCTTTCATCTGGTTTCGCTGCTTGGGGATATGAAGTATGCTAAATTTCATGTCCAGCTTGTTAGGACTGCAAATGGATAAGCTTTTTTTCTGGTCTGAGAGGCACAGTGCTAAGATAACTGCCCGTTCCAGCTTCCATCTGTTTAGCTGCACAGTGTCCCACAGCAGGCAGCTGTGGCTGGTTCAGTAAAATAAAAAATTAAATCATTTTTTGTCTACATGTTAAAATCTGAGAAACCTCAGCAGTTTCAATAAAAATACTCTTATTCCAGGGCCTCAAGACAACTATTACTCAACCAGTGGTCACATTAATTATACCTTTCATGAGGTATACCCAAGAAAGACAGAGTCAGAAATACGCAAGAAGAAGCAGATAGACACTTCCCAAAGATAAGTGGGAATAGAATATGCAACTTCAAACATGAGAGAAATGCAAGAAACTTCCCTTGTTCCCATATCTTACTGAAGGCTGGAATAAAATATCAGACTGGTGGAGACTGAATTGGCTTCTGTGTGCTTACAGACTATAATAAAAATGTGCAACCAACCTGAGTAGTGTTTACAGGAAGACAATCAATGTCCTGTCATTGATTTTGTTTCTGATATGATTTGCTCTCCAATCAACCAAGTAAATGTCTTAAATAATAAATGAAGAAAAAACAAACAAAACAAAGTACTGGGAAGAAAGGCAGGGACCAAGAGCCAAAATATTTATAGGTTTATTGGAAATACGTGAAAGGTCTTGAGGTAATTATTCCAGATGGATTTTTCTTCTCCTTTATATCATGAATGTATTTACTTTTTTAATGTATTTCAATGTGATTCCATAGAACTAACTTATTTGCTCTTTTTTTTTTTCTTAGAGGGAGAGTTGGTTCTCATTCTTCTCTTTCACTTCCCTGATCTAGAGTCTGTTCAGAGGCTGCTCAGGCCTCGGGAAACTTGACATGGTGCCTTTGTCAGTAGGCTGCATGAACCACAGGGAGCTGAAATCATAGGCCTTGGAGTCCTGGGGGGGAAACTGGTTCCCTCTCTGCCTACTAGAAGGCTGTTCTTAGAGTAGAGAGTTTAGATATTGAAAGATGTATGCAGATTTTATGACATGTCCCTGTTTTTTTGAGTTGACAATGTTTCCCTCATGATAGGTTATGAATCAGAATCAGAGTTGGTGCCTGTGCAGTTGTGACTCACTGGCCCTTTTTTGCTCTGCTGATAAGTGATAGAATCAGGGAAAGCTGACCAGAACCAGGAGCATGTCCTGAAGATGGCTTATTCTTCCCAGTTCTTCCTAAAAAAGAAAAAAGTAGAAGAGAATATTCTTCCTATTGGATGACCTAAATGCAGTGATAGTGGCAGTAAAGTTTCAGATCCTGCTGTTGGCAAAGGGGCAGCATAGTACCCAGAACTCCCTTGGTTTTGCAGGGTCCCTTTATTTGTGCAAAAATAAGTGGAGCTGCATAGTTACCACCTTGAACAGCAGGTTTGACAGATATCTATATTTAGTCATCCTGTGGTGAAACTAATCACTTTTTGTCTATGTGTGGGAGAGAGAGACACACAGAGAGACAGAGAGAGGGACAGATAGGGACAGTCAGACAAGAAGGGAGGGAGATGAGAAGAATCAGTTGTTCTTTGCAGCACCTTAGTTGTTCATTGATTGCTTTCTCATATGTGCCATGACCAGGGGCTTCAGTCAAGCCAGTGACCCCTTCCTCAAGTTAGCGACCTTGGGCTCAAGCCAGAGACCTTGCAATCATGTCTATGATCCCACACTCAAGCCAGTGACCGCATGCTCAAGCTGATGAGACCATACTCAAGGTGGATGGGCCCACTCTCAGGCTGGTGACCTTGATGTTCGAACATGGGTCCTCTGCATCCCAGTCTGATGCTCTATCCACTGCACCACCGCTTGGTTAGGTGAGACTAATCACTTTTTTTTTGTTATTGTTGTTATCCATCTGCAAGGCACAGTGGTAACTTTCAGCTAGCGTAATGTGACTTTCCTTGCTTCACTCAGTGGCAAAGGGTAGTGCCATGTAGCAGAACAGATACTGTGAGAGTAGAAGAAGCTCACTTGGTATAAAATACTCACCATAGTTGTATATAAAAAGGGAATGGTGTTACTAGAAGGCTCAGTCTTCAGCTTGAAGAGGACTAAAGAATTCCATTTGGGTCTGAATAACTAGAAAGAAGTATCTTAGTGAAGTTGAGACTACTTATCAAATGCTCATCATCAACATTGTCATCACCATCATAATCAATCTGCATAAATTGCTCTCTATGAAAATTCTGAGACAAATACTGTCCCAATGTTTTGTAAATAATATTATACTTTTGAAAACTGAAGCACATAGAGTTTAAGGCTAAAGTTTGTATTGTATATATTTGTTGCACTCAGAATTTGTACCTATGTCCCCTGATGGTGAGGCCTGGGCTTTTAGCCACCTTGATATTCTACCTCTGAAGTCAGGTTGTATAGCTTTAATGGAAGGAAGAGAAGCTACCTTTGTAATGGATCTGTACCTCCTCAAATCATTATATTTTAATTGAAGAAGTACTGAGTCTCTCTGAGTGGAGCCCATATCCCATAAATGAGTTAGGGGCTTAATAAGACCATCATGACACTGCTGCCAAAGCAGGTATGACCTAGCTTTGTGTCTGATTTACTACTAGGCAGAAAGTCTTAGCATGGGGATATGGGAGATCTTTGTGTTTCAAGTTTATAACTCCTGTCCTAGAACTCTGATAAAAAGGAAAGATTGCAGCCCTGGCTGGTTGGCTTAGTGGTAGAATGTTGACCTGGTGTATGAAAGTCCCAGGTTCAATTCCTGGTCAGGGCATACAGGAGAGGTGACCATCTGCTACTACATCCCTTCTCTCTCTCTTCCCCTCTTGCATCTATAGCTTGAATGGTTTAACAAGTTGGTCCTGGGTTCTGAGGATGGCTCCATGCCCATGCCTCAGGTGCTGAAATAGCTTGGTTGCCAAGCAAAGGAGAAGCAGCCCCAGATGGGCACAGCATCACCCTGTAGGGCAGTGGTAGTCAACCTGGTCCTACCGCCCACTAGTGGGCATTATAGCTTTCATGGTGGGTGGTAGCGGAGCAACCAAAGTATAAATAAAAAGATAGATTTAACTATACTAAATTGTTCTATAAAGATTTATTCTGCCAAACTTAGCGAAAATTTGACATAAAGTACTTGGTAAGTAATTATAATTATTTGCTTTAACTTGCTGTAACTCTGCTTTATAAATTTTATAAAGTAAAGTTACTTCCCTACTTTATAAATCACCATTACTGTGGAACTGGTGGGTGGTTAGAAAATTTTACTACTAACAGAGATACAAAAGTGGGCGGTGGGTATAAAGAGGTTGACTACCCCTGCTGTAGGGGTTTGCCAGGTGAATCCTGGTCTGGGTGCATATAGGGGTTTGTCTCTCTGCCTCCTTGCCTCTCACTTAATAAAAAATAAAAATTAAAAAAAGGAAAGATTGCTTTTCCACAGAGCCAATGGAAGCTTGCTGTGCTGTGGCTCTTGAGCCAGTACAGGTGGAGCTGCCTGGTTCCCATCTTTAACTTTTAGGTTCTACAGATATTTGTATTCTGTTTTCCTGAGGCAAAACTAATCACTACCCCTGAGGAATCTTAATGATAGAATGTTTCAAACCCTGTTATTAGCTATGTGGACATGGCATCTATGAATCTTACTGCTTTACATAGTCTGAGACTATGTCAGTGGGCACATATGCTTAGAATTGTTGCATCTTCCATGGGTACTATTTTTTCTGTCATAATGTAATAACTATCTTTATTCAACAATTTTTTCCTTAACCTCTACTTAGTTTGATTTTGTTATTAATATAGCTATACCAGTTTTCTTTTGATCTGTATTTGCCCAATTTATCTTTCTTCATCCTTTACTTTTAACTTACCTTGGTTCTAATTTTTTAAATGTATCTATTCTAAAGAATATGGAGGGAAGATGGTGATGGAGTAGGTGGACATTCCAACTCCTACCTCCCAGAACCAAAGTGTATTACAATTTAATTTTAAGAACAATCATCTTGAAGAACCAACTTTGGACTAAACTAAGAGGAGTCTATCACCAAGGACCACCAAAGAAACCACACTGAGACTGGTAGGAAAGTTGGAGATGCTTAAAGGGATGCCCTGCTCCCAAGAGAAAGGGACGAGTTGGAAGGATTCTCACAGTGGGGTGGGTTACCCAGAGAGTTGAGGGTCCTCAGCCCCAGGACCAGAGCCACAGCCTAGAGCCCCAGAGCCTAGAAGAAGTATATGGACAGTATTTAGCTGAGAAAAGAGCCAGGATACTGTTTGCAAGAAAGAGACAGAACTCTCAGACCCAGGCTCCGTCTTAAAGGGACTGTGCATAAAACCTCATTCACAGCCACTTTCCCAGGGCTCTGGGAGCCAAGAGCACTGAGAAGACTGGAGTTGCCAGAGGAGAGTGTAATCTCAGAGGCACAGGGAGAGACACTTTGAGGGACAGCTACCCTAAACCTCGGGGTTGAGTCATGCCCCAAATCTAACGTGACCATTTTTCCTGGGAGCAGCAACATAGCAAAGGGAAGAAATTACCCTACCCACCAGAGGCTGTCCTGCTCCAGTCAGAGCAAAGAGGTGCTTAGAAGCAGGGAGCACATCAGAGACACAGGTAGTGAGTGCTAAGATCTGAGCCATCCCCCCCCCAACATCTGACTTCTCAACAGAAACACTAGAGGCCAGAAGGTAATGGCACGAAATATTCAAAGTAATTCAAAACAAGAACCTACAACCAAAGACTTCTTTATCCAGCAAGAGTATCATTTAAAATTGAAGATGAACTAAAACGTTTCTGAGACAAAAACAAAACAAAAAAAACCTCAAGGAATTCATAATGACCAAACCAATGCTGCAAGTAATGTTAAGAAACCTGTTGTAAACAGAACAAAGGGAAAAAAATCTAAAAAAAGAAGAATGTAGATTTAAAAAATAAAATGGCAATAAACAACTACATATTAATAATAACCTCAAATGTAAATGAATTAAATGCTCCAATCAAAAGACATAGGGTAGCTGAGTGGATAAGAAAACAGGATCCATACATATAATGTCTACAAGAGACAAACCTCAAAACAAAAGATACACATAAACTAAAAGTAAAGGGATGTAAAAATATATTTCATGCAAATGGAAAAAAAAAAGCTGGGGTAGCAATACTTATTTATGACAAAATAGACTTTAAAACAAAGGCTAATGTAAGAATAAAGAAAGTCACTACATAATGATAAACGGAGCAATCCAACAGGAAGCTATAACCATTGTAAATATCTATGTGCCTAATACAGGAGCATCTAAATTTATAAAGCAGATTTTGGTGGACATAAAGGGCAAAATCAAAAGAAATACTATAATAGTAGGGGATTTTAATACTCCACTAACATCAATGGATAAATCCTCAAGAAAGAAAACTAACAAAGAAACAGTAACCTTAAAGGGCACACTAGATCAACTGGATACAATAGATATTGTCAGAACCTTTCACCCTAAAGCAGCAGAATATACACTCTTTTCAAGTGCTCTTGGTACATTCTCTAAGATAGACCACATGCTAGGACACAAAATGAGTCTCAGTAAATTTAAGAAGATTGAAATCATATCAAGCATCTTCTCTGATCACAATGGCATGAAACTAGGAATCAACTACAATAGAAAAACTGAAAAACATTCAAACACTTGGAGACTAAACAGCATGTTATTAAATAACAAATGGGTTAACAATGAGATCAAAGAAGAAATAAAAATTTTCCTTGAAGCAAATGAAAATGAACATAGAAGGAAGGAAATAATAAAGATCACAGTGGAAATAAGTGACATGGAGGCTAAAAAAAGAAAAATACAGAAGATTAGTGAAACCAAGAGCTGATTCTTTGAAAAGGTAAACAAGACTGATGAAACTTTGACCAGACTCACCAAGAAAAAAAGAGAGAGGACTCAAATAAATAAAATTAAAAATGACAGTGGAGAAGTAACAACTGACACAGCAGAAATACAACTAATTGTAAGAAATACTATGAAGAACTGTATGTTAAAATATTAGAAAACCTAGGCAAAATGAAAAAATTCCTCAAAATATAATCTTTCAAAAATCAATCTGGAAGAATCAGAAAACCTAAACAGATCAATTACTTTAACTGAGATTGAAACAGTTATCAAAAAACTCCCAGCAAACAGAAGGCCTGGACCAGATGGCATCACAGGCGAATTTTACCAAATATTCAAAGAAGAACTAACACCTATCCTTCTCAAGCTATTTCAGAAAATTGAAGAGGAGGGAAGATTTCCAAGTTCCTTTTATGAAGTGAGCATAATTCTCATTCCAAACCCAGGCAAAGACACTACAAAGAAAGAAAACTATAGACCAAAATCCCTGGTGAAATTAGATGTTAAAATTCTCAACAAAATGTTAGCAAACCAGATCAAGCAATACATGAAAAAATCATACATCATGATCAAGTGAGATTTATTCTGGGGAGGCAAGGCTGGTACAATATTTGCAAAACAATCATGTGATTCATCACATAAACAAAAGGAAGGAGAAAAATAACATGATAATATCAATAGATGCAGAAAAAGCATTTGATAAAATTCAGCACCCAGTTATGATCTATACCCTTAGCAAAGTGGGAATATAGGGAACATACCTCAACATGATAAAGGTCATCTATGACAAACCCATGGTGAACATTATACTCAATGGTCAAATATTAAAAGCAATCCCCTTAAGAACAGGAACAAGGCAGTGGTGCCCCCTCTCACCACTCTTATTCAACATAGTTCTGGAAGTCCTAGCCACAACAATCAGACAAGAAGAAATAAAAGGCATCCAATTGGAAAAGAAGAAGTAAAACTTTCATTATTTGCTGATGACATGATACTGTACATAGAAATCCCAAAATTTCAGTCAAAAAACTACTGGACCTAATAAATGAATTTAGCAAGGTGGCAGGATATAAAATTAATATTCAGAAATCAGTGGCATTTTTATACACCAACAATGAACTATCTGAAAGAGAAATTAAGGAAACAATTCCCTTCACCATTGCAACAACAAAAAAATAAAGCACCTAGGAGAAACTTTATGAAGGAGATTAAAGACTGGTACTCAGAAAATTATAAAACATTGATAAAAGAAATCAAGGAGGACACAACCAAGTGGAAGCATATACTGTGTTAATGGATAGGAAGAATAAACATTATTAAAATGTGTATATTACCCAAAGCAATCTCTAAATTCAATGCAATTCCTATTAAAATACCAATGACATATTTCAAAGATATAGAACAAATATTCCAAAAATTTATACGGAACCAAAAAAGAACATAAATAGTCCCAGCGATCTTAAAAAAAGAGAAATAAAATGGGTGGTATCACACTTTTTTATATCAAGTTATACTACCAGGCTGTTGTACTCAAAACAGCTTGGTACTGGCATAAGAACAGGCATATAGATCAATGGAACATGACAGGGAACCCAGAAATAAACCCACACCTATATGGACAATGGATATTTGACAAAGGAGGTAAGAGCATACAATGGAGTGAAGACAGTCTCTTTAACAAATGATGTTGGGAAAATTGAACAGGTATTTGCAAGGAAATGAAACTAGGCCATCAGCTTTCTACATACACAAAAATAAACTCAAAATGGATAAAAGATTTAAATGTAAGTTGTGGAACTCTAACCATCTTGGAAGAAAACTTAGGCAGGAAGCTCTCTGACATCTCTCGTAGCAATATATTTGCTGATTTATCTCCATGGGCAAATGGATAGGATGACCAAATGGAACTATATCAAGCTATTGCACAGCTAAAGACAATATGAACAAAATAAAAAGACAAACCACACAATGGGAGAACATATTTGAGAATAAGTCTGATAAGGGGTAAATGACCAAAATTTATAAAGAACTTGTAAAACTCAACACCAGGAAAGTAAACAAACCAATCAAAAAATGAGCAAAAGAACTGAATAGACATTTCTCCAAAGAGGACATATAGATATCCAGTAGGCATATAAAAAATGTTCAATATCACTAATCATTATAGAAATGCAAATTAAAACCACAATGAGATAACACCTCACCTGTCAGAATGGCACTCATTAACAAAATAACAGAATAAGTGCTGGCGAGGGTGTGGTGAAAAGGAAACCCTCCTGCACTTCTGGTGAGAGTGCAGACTGGTGCAACCACTGTGGAAAACAGTATGGAGATTCCTCAAAAAATTAAAAATGGCACTGCCTTTTGACCCAGCTATTCCACTTTAGGAATATATCCTAAGAATACCAAATCACTGATACAAAAGAATAAATGCACCCCATGTTTATTGCAGCATTGTTTACAATGACAAGATTTGGAAACAGCCCAAGTGTTCATCAGTGGACAAGTGGATTAAAAAGCAGTGGTACATATACACAATGGAATACTACACAGCCATGAAAACGAAGGAAATCTCACCTTTTGTGACAACATAGATGGACCTGGAGAGTATTATGCTAAGTGAGATAAGCCAGGCAGAAAAAGAAAAATATCATATAACCTCACTCATATGAGGAATTTAATGAACAACCTGAACTGAGGAATGGAATAGAGGTAGAGGTGGGATCAAAGAGCCCAGAAGGAAAGCAGTCAGAGGGAAAGGGGAGGAGAGGATGGGATCAGAGAAGGAAAAAGATTAGTTAAATTATATGTACATAGCACAGTGTTATAGAGAGCAAGACAGCAAATCCTGAAGGGAAAGGGGGAGGGTGTTGGGGGGAGGGGACAAGGGGGTATCAAGGGGAACATGGGGGCCAGAGGGAGAGAGATATATTCGGTGGGACACTTGAATCTATGTAAGCACAATAAACTAAAATCAATTTTAAAAAATCAAAAAGAGCATGGAGGACAGTTTTGTTCTTTTTATATCTCTGGTGATCCTTTTTAATTGGAAAGTTTACTTCACTTAGATTTTGATTTATTTCATTTATTTCTATCATTTTTGCTTTCTCTTTGTCTTGGATTTTTTGTGTGTATTTTTTTCTCCCTGTAATCTGTTATAGTGATCAATTTTGCTTGATTACCTCTGGTTTAGAAATGGATGTCTGGTTTTATTCCTTTTAAAGATTATATTTAGGCACTGGCTGATGACTCAGTGGAGATGTCCTGTGTCAAATTCCTGGTCAGGGCACACAGGAGAAGCGACCATCTTCAGGACTCTGATGATGGCTTGGTTGGTCTGAGTGCATCAGCCTCAGACACTAAAAATATCTCAGTACTAGAACAATGACCCAAGACTAGGTTGCCAAATGAATCCTGGTCAGGGCACATATAGGAGTCTGTCTCACTATTTCCCCTCTGCTCATCTAAAAAATAAAAAAATAAAAGATTACATTTAAACATTTAACATGCATTTATATGATAAAATAAAAAATTGCTCAACATACTATAGTTCCCATAAATGCTACATCAACTGAATAACAGTTTACCTCCAATCAAGCTTCTCCTTATAATGTTATTGTTGTTTAGTAGTTTAGTGTCACCTAGATTATTTTGTTTGTTTTTTTGTGACAGAGAGAAAGACAGAGAGAGGGACAGATAGGGACAGACAGACAGGAAGGGAGAGAGATGAGAAGCATCAATTCTTTGTTGTGGCACCTTAGTTGTTCATTGATTGATTTCTTATATGTGTCTTGACTGGGAGGGGGGGCTACAGCAGACTGAATGACCCCTTGCTCAAGCCAGCAATTTTGGGCTCAAGCTGGTGAGCCTTGCTCGAACCAGATGAGCCCGCATTTAAGCTGGCGACCTCAGAGTATTAAACCTGGGTCCTCCGCATCCAGTTTAATGCTCTACCCACTGTACCACCTCCTGGTCAGTAGTGTCACCTAGTTTTTATATTACTTATTACTGTGTTAGGGTACTCAGAGAAACAGAAGCAATAGAATGAGTGTGTGTGTGTGTGTGTGTGTAAGCTGACAAATACAAAGTCTGCAGGGCAGGCTGGCAGGATGGAGGCCCAGGGAAAAGTTGGTGTGAATACAAAGGTGGTCTGCTAGAACAACGTTTTTTTTCTTTGAGGGAAGTCTTTTTTTTTCTTAAGGTCTTCAGCTGATTGGGTAAGGCCCACATAATAGAAGGCAATTTGGTTTACTCAAAGCCTACTAATTTAAATGTTAATCACATTCAAAAAATAGTTTCACAGAAACACCTGTGAAGATTTATCTGGGTACCATGGCCCAGATAAGGTAACACATAAATTTAACCATTACAATTATTTACTTTGTTTATTAGTTAATAAAATTTTACATCATCAGGGGTTTGTTTAGATTTACTACATGTTTTCATATTCTCCCTGTATCTAATTAACTCTTTTTAAAAACTCAGAATACTGCCTGACCAGGCAGTGGCGCAGTGGATAGAGCCTCGGACTGGGATGCAGGGGACCAAGGTTTGAGACCCTGAGGTCTCCAGCTTGAGCGTGGCTCATCTGGTTTGAGCAAAAGCCCACCAGCTTGAACCCAAGGTTACTGGCTCCAGCAAGGGGTTGCTCCGTCTGCTGAAGGCTCGCGGTCAAGGCACATATGAGAAAGCAATCAATGAACAACTAAGGTGTTGCAACGCACAATGAAAAACTAATGATTGATGCTTCTCATCTCTCTTCGTTCCTGTCTGTCTGTCCCTGTCTATCCTTCTCTCTGACTCATTGTCTCTATAAAGAAAAAATAATAATAAAATTCAGAATACTGATAAAAGTTAACTATCAAACCCACAACTTTATGCTCTAAAATAATCTGTTATTTGAAAGTTAGAGACAATATAGAGACATTTTTAAGATATTTCAGAAAGTTTGATCCTATTAGAAAAACTAAAGAATTACTTCAAACCAAAGTGTTTTGAAAATTATTCTATGTCTTCAGCCTTCTGATTTATTGAGAAATTCATCATTTTTAACCTTTCTTTTTTATTTTCTATTTCTTTATCCCTTTCTGTTGCATTTGAGATTAGTTCCTCACATCTAATTTTAGTTCAGTGATTCTTCAAATGTGATTATTTTTCAATTTGAATCAGCCAATGGGCTTTTAATTTTAGTACCTTTATTTTAATTTTTGTAAGTTTATTTTTTTTTTATTTAAGTCTACCTATCCCTTCAGATATTGTTTTTTTGTATTTTTCTGCTTTTAATTTTTTAGGTTTTTATTCTTTTAAACACACCAAATCTATAGTTCTTTCTAATAGTTTTATGATCCACTTCTTAGAATTTAATACTCTTATTTCTTATATCTACTTCTTTAGTTCATTCTGTATCATTTCTTAGGTGTTTTATAATTTTGGATTGTAAGAAATGTTAAGCAGAGGTTTGCCTGTAGACTTTGCCTATGTTAAAAATAAGTCCCTCAGGAGTGGTTTTGTGTCCGTTTATAGCCAGTCACCCCAGGGGTATCATTATCCTTGGGTCTACATCTACATTCTTTCTCACCTGGAGGGTTGTGCACTAAGCAGGAAGTATAACTTTGAAATCCAAATTCAAGTATGGCATGCCTTGACTATGCAATTTCAGGGAAGACTGTTTCAAACACCCAGATTTTGCTAGGCTACTGGAAGAATATTTTTAAAAGTACCCTTGTAGCAAGGTAAAACTCCTTAAAGATCCCAACTTTATGCGAAGGTCTTAATTTTGTCTTCTTCTTGTCCCCACAGAGGTCATAAAACTTAAACTCTTTGGACTCCTGAGGCTGGAAAATTATCCCAAGGATTACCACACTGGTTTTCACTTTCTCATTCACTTTGGCCTGTAGTAGAGATTTCCCTTACATTTGTGTGAAATCAGATTTGCATTAAAAAGGGAGTGTGTGTGTGCATGTGTGTACATGTGTATTTTAAAGAAAGAAGTTTCTGTGAGCATTTGATTACATGATATTGCTATTAACAAAATTATAAATTATTTTCTAAAGCTACTTCCATGATTTTCTGTTGTCCAACAAAACAGCATTATGCCCCTGCTACAGAGATTTAGCTGTCTTTTCCTGTATCTACTCTTCCTACAAAGGTGCATATCTGTGTGTCTGTCTGTCTCTGCCTCTGTTCCTCTTGTTCTTATCAATAAGTCAATGTTTTCTCCAATAACTGGGTGACTTTCTTTCTCATCCCATCAAAACCATTTTTTAATTTTTAATTAATTAATTATTATTAATTTTTTACCTCCAGAAGTTAACTGTCCCAGTAGAGCACAGGCTCTACATAGATCTGGTGTCCCCAATTTGACTTCCCCATTGTAAAGCCAGTAGCTGTGGCCACCATCACAGCCTCCTGGCCCATGCAGGTTTGCATTTGATTTGGGCAGATGGTAATGAAACAACAGAGCCAAGAACTGGTGGGCCATTACATTTAATCCTAGCTTGCATCCTGCGGGAGAGAAAATACACACAGTAGGAAAACACTTCCCTTTCCATTCAGGGATCCCTAAACCACTGACTCATCATAGTATTCCTAGAATCAAAGGTTTCTACCTCACCAGCCTTATTCACCTCTGTTCCCCATCTCCTTCTCTCTGCACAAACTGGCTTCTCCTCCTGCACTCTGCCATCTTGGCTACCTCTCCTCTGTAATGCTGATGGCAGGATCTGAGCTAGAGTGTCCCTGGTCTGCCGCATTTTACAGTGTAGAAATTAAAGCCTTTAAGCCAATATACAAATAAGGAAGTATCTGATACAAAGCCACTTATCTGAGGCATAAATGAGATTCCTCACAAGAGTGCACCACCCCACATCATGCAACAGTCAAGAGTGTAGGGAAAAGCTAAGTTTTGAGAAGATCTTAGTACTATAAGGGTGGGGAAGGCTTAGCCTTAAAACCAAGCCTTAGGCTATAAGAACCTTGCCAGCCTACAGCCTGTCTCCCATACCAATGCAAACTATAAGCGAGCAAACAGGTATATCATGTTTACAAACTTATTTGACTAGCATCCGTTCAGTGGGACACTCCTGCTTAACAGTAGGGCTGGCAGCCTCTTTGTGACTATTCTTGAGGTGGCTATGAGGATTCTATTATCGGTGCCAAGACCAACTGCCACCAGAGGAAAGACACAACAGATACACGAGTTGCAAGAATCACACAGGCAGTTAGTTCATTACTCACAAATCCTTTTGGCATGCCTGGGCACAGCTTAAGGGGGCCCCATCTGCATGCTTCTCTTAGCTGTCCTTGGTCAGAGCTGCATGAAGACAGTCCACATTCAACTTTAGAGTCTGGGTTACTACCGCAGCAGGGGGCCCCTTAGATTTAGTACCTTTTCTGGCCAATGCCTTCTAACTGGTGTCAATCTGCAATATTATCACATCAAACCACCTTTTTTTGGGATTTCCTAGCAGGGGGCCCTTTTTATGTTAATCTACCAAAATGTCACATCAAACCACTTTTAAGGTGTTCCTAGGGAAGCTTCTTGTTTGTGTTAACCTACAGAGTTATGACATCAAGCCACTTCTTATCTATGTATAACTTCACACACACACTAACTGAGCCCTGCACAAAAGGTAGAGTCTGCCTATCATATGTGTACACACTATATTAGTTCCTATCCAGATGGCATAGTCGTATTCACTTGCCTTAATGGGTTTTAATATTATATCCTAACATTTCTATATATGTTCCATATTTTTTAATATTTCTATATATTTAATTTCTATAATGTTATATTACTGTAACATTAACACAATGTCTCCCAACCAGGAGATCAGCACCTCCTAGTAGATCTTAAAGTGGATTGCTGTTGGAGTAGCCTTTCTCATGGACGTCTCTTTCTTGTCATTCCTGAAGGGGAGTCTAGCACAATTCATAAGTGATGATCTGCTCACAGTTCTTAGAGGACAGTGACTGTGCCCAATTCAGAGCCATGTCAGTGAACAGTGCTGACATGCTGTACAAATGGAATGCTTTTGACATGAATGTGCTGTTCAACAAGAAGAACAAACAAACTCTTAGTTACTTTAGAAGTCACAGTTTAGATCAGTTGTTGCAAAATCTATTTTTATGTGATACTCAAGGTTTATTTTTAAGTAATAAGTTGCTTTTTTCAGGATCATGCTGTTCAGAAATTGAGCAAGTACAGAAGCCATTGGGGAAATGAGTGAAATCTCTAAGTTTTGGCAGAGTATGTAGTTTTGTTTAAATCTTTACTTTTACTATGTTAAAGCACAGGAAACGACTTTGCATATGCTGAGCTCTTCTTCTGTCTGCCAAGAGCAAAGTTTCACAAGCAGAGCAGATGTATATCTATAAATTTATAGCCCAGAAGTTAAAAAACTCAGGGACTATGATGTCTAAAGTTCATGTTTTAAATTTGAGAGATAAGTTATCAGCTTCTATAAAGTAGAAGTATATTCAACAAATTCAAGTTCTGATTCTGTTTTCTTCCCCCATTTCTCCATGAATTCTCCAGTCACTTCTTTCTATATTAGGTATGGGAAACTTTGTTCAGAGTATTTTCAGAATTCTATTTTTGTAAACTTCTGTATTTGCTCACTATGTTTCATTAGCTGTTTGTCATTATTTAAGTTGTTCACTGCTAGACATCCTCCAGTATCTAGTGTGTCCTCCCAACTTCTAATTCTAGTATGGGAACCCTTGAGTTCAGCTTGGCTTGTGGCCACATGACTGGAAACTACATTTCTCTCCTCTTTTGTTGCTAGGTGTGGCCAATGGGGTGTGAGCAAAGGTAATGAAAGTATCTTTTGACTCATGATCTTGGAAAGGGTCTTTGACACAGTGGGTACCCAAAAGTCTTACAAGAGGCCACTGGGAAAAAAGAGGTTCATGAACCATCAAAGAGGGAAAAGTGTTTCAGAAAATATTTTGTTTTATATTTATATACCTTATATTTTTATATAGTTTAATGTAGCATTTCTTTTTATATAATGCCGCATGAAAGAAGTTCTATATACAGTATTTCTGTAGAGACCCTGAATAGTAACATAAAACAGAGACAGAGTTCAGTGCCCTGAGGCAAAAGCCACAGTGGCTTTACTGACAGAAGTACTGAGCGCAGTACTGTGCTGAGCGCAGCACACTAGGGATAGAATTAGCCATTCTGATTAATCAATAGGTGGGGAGCTACTTCCCTTGCCCTTTCATCTGCGCTAAAGAAGTTCCCATTCCTGACTTCTTTATTCTCTTTTCTACTTCCTGACTACCTCATTCTCATCCCTGCTTCTATTTGTGTGTATCAATAAATACTCTTAATGACTGGGGGTCAGAGTCATCTCATGAAGCCTGTATAAGGGATTGTGAGGCTGTCTCCCCTAGGTCTCTCGGTGCATTCCATGTTATCTCCGAGTAGTCATTGTCTCCATGACATATTTTATTTTTTATAAGCAGATGATTACAGTATAAAGTGATACAGCTTATAATACAAGTATATGAACCAGTGCTGTAAGAGAAGAGGAAGCCTAGCCCATACTAGTGAGTCTAAAAAGGCTTTCTGCCAAAAAATGAGCTAAGCCTTGAAGATTGCATAAGCATATCCAGGAGATTTACCCAAGAATCAGTGGAAGGAATAGTACTCCAGGAAGAGAGGTCATCATGAGCAAAGCCACAGCAGCACAAAAGAATATGGAGCATTCTGGAAATGGCAAATATACTGCTCACAAAAATTAGGGGATATTTTATAGCTTTGTATTTATTTTAAAATATCCCCTAATTTTTGTAAGTAGTATAATCTATTATGATAGGAAAATAGGGTAAGAGTTGGGAAGTAGCAAGAGGTGGGGAGGGAGTTTTATATGCCATGCTAAGGTGTTTGAGTTTATATATATATATATATATATATATATATATATATATATATATATATAGTATTTTTCTGAAGTTGGAAATGGGGAGGCAATCAGACAGACTCCCATATGTACCCAACTGAGATCCACCTGGCATGCCCACCAGGGGGCAATATTCTGCCCATCTAGGGCATTGCTGTTGCAACCAGAGCCATTCTATCACCTGAGGCAGAGGCCACAGAGCTATCCTCAGCGCCCGGGCCAACTTTGCTCCAATGGAGCCTTGGCTGCAGGAGGGGAAGAGAGAGACAGAGAGGAAGGAGAGGGAGAGGGGTAGAGAAGCAGATGGGTGCTTCTCCTGTGTGCCCTAGCCAGAGTTTATATTGTCTTAAAGTACCCATACCTCACTTTCATGGGTTCACATAGAGACACCAACTCCAGATGAATTTTGAAGGGTTTTGTTAAAGGGGGAGATTTATTTAATATGCAGGCTGCATATGACTAACATGGGGCATTGCAGACCCAAATCATGTGTGCCAAACACATCTCAGAGGTTATACACCCTTGATTACATCCAGGCTGGGGAGGAGCATGCCATCATGGCACAAGCTTATAATATTTGTTTAGGGAATCCATAGAGACATTAAAACTTTCAAGGTAACACAATCAAAGTCATTTATAAATCTTTCAGTGTCTATATCCCCTCCTTTGCCTAGAGGTATGTTATTCTCAAGATTCCAGGAAAGGAGGAAGAACCACAATCAATATAGGGTGGTATGTAAAGTCTGTCTCTTATTGAAAGAGAAGAAGTTCCTCAGTTAACCTTTATTTTAGATTTAAAACTAAATGACCCATTGTCCTTGCAAGCCAGAAACTTTTACATTCTTCTCCCTCGCCTCCCCAAAGGAAGGATGGGACAGGAAAGCCTGACCTTTTCTTCTAGAATATCAATATTAATTTTGCAGCTTTTTGGTACCTTACTACATTCCCCACTGGTTTTATATCCTAAGGAAAATCTTTGACTTAATTTAACAATAGAGCATGAGACTGTTGAGTAGGAATATTAGCTTATAACATGTAGCAGATATTTAACAGACAGCACTAATAGCAATACAGTTCATTAAAGAAACAAATGTTACTGATTATTTTCTTATAAACTGTACAAACCTTTTGCAACTTATATAAAATTAACTGGCTTTAATAACAATTTACTTTTAGTCAGAACTTTTAATTTTAAAACCTCTAACCTTCAGTGACAATTAAACTGGCTTTCTTTTTTACCCTAGTTTACCTTTTTTTCCAAAGTCTGATTAAAAGTTAGTCCTTAGTGAGTTTCTTCATGCATTAGCTGTATGTAGACCAACCAGCTTCCGATTTGTGGTTGGAGTAGGGCATGCCATCCTTCTCAGGGGTTAACTTACAAGGGTTGGTGGGGTCAGTCTCCACTGTCCACAAGGGTGTCTCTGCTGAACTACAGGCAACCGGATATGGTGGACCCAGGTGGGCGTGCCTTCTACCTTGGCATAGTGGGAGTGGTCAGGATACCCGTCCATGTGGGAGTCAGTCTTGGGTGATGTACTTCTTTACCCAGACTGAGTTCCCAGGCTGAAAAGGATGTACTGGAACTCCTGGCAGTGCTGGAAGCACCTTTAAGACAGTCTTTTGAACAGTCTGCTGAATAACCTTCAGACCCTGCAAGTACTTAAAAGTAAGGAGTGGTTACTTAACTCAGCTTTTACCTCTTCTCTGAGTTTTGGTAGTAAGGGGAGGGCGGCTTTCAAACATTATTTCAAAAGGTATAAATCCTTCTCTATAGGGGGTACACCTTTCCTTATGGAGGGCTAGTGTGAGTAAAGTTGGCCAATTTTCACTGGTTTCAAAAACAATTTAGTCAGAGTTTCTTTTAAGGTCTAATTCATATGGTTTACCTGCCCTGTACCTTTGGGGCCTGTGGGCACAATGTAACTTCAAATTAGTTTCTAATTAATATTGGGTTCCTTTCCTACTAGCTGTGAGATTTTGGACACAAATGCAGGCCTAACATTAGAATGGGTAAGCTAAACCTGAAAAGAATTTAACACAGCAACTTCCTAACAACTGTCACTGTGGCGCTACTTCCAGTAGGAAAAGCTTCTACCTATTTTTCAATCATTTTATTAAAGTCTATTTCTAAATGGTTACCTGTGGAAGCTCCTTTCTCCCTGTTTCTTTCTATAATTTCCTTATTTTACTTAGTTTTCACTTGGACACAAACTAAATACTAAGATATTATGCCTTCTGTAATAGATTCTAAGTCTAGCTTCTCTAATTATCCCTTTCCTGTTGGTGAAATCTTTTTCTAATTGGTTTTGAATAAACCTTTAGGAACAAGGGTTTTAGTGAAGTTCCTAAAAACCCCACTGGTTTTGGATAGCATTTTTCTATTCATTTAAATTCTGAATTCCTATGTTCCAATTTTGAGGCAGACTGGAAAAATATAAAATAAACAACAAAAGTAAAACAGCTAATGGAAAAAATACTATAACAAGTGTCCTAATACAATAAAGTGATAAAAGTATATCAGATTATTAAGCAAAATCTTAACTAATAAAACAGGATTTAAAATAAAATTCTTATAGTCTTAAATGACCTTAACATGTTAATGTAATTTCACCAAGTCCATGTTGACACTATCATTGCTTCATATTATTTGCAAATGAAACCCAATCCCCACTTCAGTCTGAGGACTATCCCAAGGATCAGGAGTCACACATACTCAGGAAAAGTCCACAAGGCACTGGAGTTATGGTCACATTTCTATACTTTGCAGTTACAGTCCAAGTCCCAATGACTACTGCTTCTAGTTGGCAATGATTCAGGTAGACTGGAAAAGCCCTTTGCAGCACATATGGAGATGGAGCTTTTGTTTTCTTTTAACTGGAGAGATGAACCCAGGGTGCTTTTCCCTGGGGCTCTGCAATTGTGGCGTGGTGAAGAGAACCCTGGGATACACTGTGCTGGGTGGCAGAGGTAGATTTGTCTAAATTAGGAACAGGTCCCAGCTTAAAACAGGCATGGGACATTGAGACAAGAGGAACAAAGGAGGCACTATACATTAAACAAAGCATCAGAGAATGAGACTATCAATACCCACAATAGAGATCTTCAAGGGATAAATAAAACTCGAATACTCAGGCAAGGCATAGTAAGTGGCCCTCATGTTTACAAAAAATGAGATCAGTTTACCTGCTACTTGGAAGTAATACCCTAGGCTCGTCCATGGTGATGTGAGATGGGGTCGATGACCCTGGACACCTTTAGCCTTCAGTGGCAAGTCCCAGCAGGCTGGGCAAGGTCAGGTCACAGGTACTGGAGCAGGGTTGGAAGAGACTGAACCCTCCCTTCGAGAAGTAAGGGGGCTTACCTTCCAGTGTCCCTTTTTCCCACAGCAGAGGCATGTTCCTGATGGGGGCCAAGAAGCCTGGCAGGCCTTAGCTTGATGACCTTTCTTTCCACTCTTGAAGCAGGGCCCTGATGGAATTCTATGAAGCCCCTTTGGAGCACTGGAACCTTTAAGGGTGTATGCTAAGAGCTGATATCTTTCCTGATCTCTTTTTGGGCTCTATTTACCTTTTATGTTCCTCTCTTGGTCATTATAGACCTTAAGAGCCTTGCTCAGAAGATCTTGCTGAGGAGCTTGAGGGTCTGTATCTGTGTATATAAACATTTGGAAAAAGACAAAAACAGCATTATTAGGTGAATCAAATAAAAGAGGGTAGAAGTTTGCAAGAGAAACAGGTTTGGCATCTCCTTAGGATTCCAGAGTCTCTCTGTTGCTGAATAACTCTGTACATTAGCATTCAAAAGAAATTTTTAAGTAAAGAGAATGATACCTAACATTGAACAATACTGTTTCAAAATGATAAGCTAAACATTACATTAAAAGACATTATTAATAATTATTACATATTTCCTAATATCTAAACCAAGATCTCAATATCACAGGGCTATGAAACAGCAAATAAAAAGAATTAACAAAATATCTTTGAAATAACATATACATTCTTAACATGGAAAATACTTTTTACACAATAAGGGATCTTTGATACAAAAAGGAAGTCTTTGGATTTGGCAGGCTATTCAATTTTATATGCCTTATTATTAGTACAATTTTATACAGTTTACAATAAGAGGATTATAAACTACTACCCTAATGAACTATTGATTTACTGAGAAAAATAAGGAGTGAACAAAATGCATTCACTATTGTGTAACTACCCAGCTGGCAGAGAGATACTAACCCTTTTGTGCGTGAGTGTATGTGTGTGTGTGTGTGTGTGTGTGTGTGTGTGAGAGAGAGAGAGAGAGAGAGAGAGAGAGAGAGAGAGAGAGTCAGAGAGAGGGACAAATAGGGACAGACAGGAAGGGAGAGAGATAAGAAACATCAATTCTTTGTTGCGGTTCCTTAGTTGTTCATTGATTGATTTCTCATATGTGCCTTGACTGAGGGGGCTACAGCAGACCGAGTGACCCCTTGCTAAAGCCAGTGACCTTGGGCTCAAGCTGGTGAACCTTGCTCAAACCAGATGAGCCTGCGCTCAAGCTGGAGACCTCGGGGTCTCAAACCTGGGTTCTCCACATCCCATTCTGACGCTCTATCCACTGCACCACCGCCTGGTCAAGCCTAACCCTCTTTTTGACCTACAGTAATTTACACTATTAACTCAAAGAGGGTTGGAGTGCCTGGGATTCTTGGTGCCCAATGGGAAAACAGGGTCCAGGAACTGGGAGAGGAGGCCTGCAGCTTTTATTTATTTATTTTTTCTTTTCTTTTCCTGTAGTCATTAGCAAGACAATGGTTTCTCCCAACCAGGAATTTTAATCCAATCTGCCACCTGCAACTAACTGCCTCACTTTGAGCAGCTAATTAAAAAAAATACAAAATTACTTTTCCAACAGTGGGCTGCTCTAGCCTACATGAGGTTTTAATTTTCCAGGGGACACAGCAATTCTGCAATTCCCTGAAAATTTTCTTTTATAATTTTCTGCTATTATGGCTAAAGTAGTGGGTCTCCCCCATGAATCCCATGCCTCCCACATCAGACAACAACCATGCTATATGAAGGAACTGGGAGACCTGAAGGGGACCCAACACCCACCTCAGCCTCACGGGAGATAGTCAGAACCCTTCTCTCAGTGCTAGTTTTGTACATTTTACACTTATTTTCCTCTCTTTCTTTATATTTTTTTACACCAGTGTAGGGCACCAAGACCCTCATGTCCTAGGGAGGGGAAGGGGAGAGGTAGCTGGAGGGCCTGTCTCTGATAATCTCATCCCCTATAATCTTGTTACTCATGATCCCATTACTCATTCTGGAGCTGCAATTTATTTCAAGGAACTGATAACTAGCAAGGTCCACACCTATGGCTTTAACTTCTAAACCTTTCTACTTGGCCCTGTTTTCTTTTTTTTTTTTTTCTTTAAGATTTTTCGAAAGCAAAGTTCCAATTTTTAATACTATTCCTACTCTGTATTTTCCAAATGGGCTAAACCTCTTCTGGTCAGTAGGTGGATATCTGAATATCTGAAATTAGTTTCTATTCTATACTTCCTCCAGTTACTCACCTTTAGTTGTCCCTGCCACCTTACTCTGGTGCCCTTCCCTTGCTGCTCCGCCCACAGCACGTCCCAGCCCTGCTCTTCCTGCACAACCCGAGGCAGGCTGAACCCTAGCCTAGTGAGCGTGGGAGGTGGTGGTGGCACTCGTCTCTTGTCGCTCGACCGGCTGCCTTCTTGTTGTCATCTGCTCAGGTGCACCGCAGCAGCAAAGACAAGAGCACGGCGGGGAGGGGAGTGAGCAGGCCAATGCTCACTGCTCCACAGCCCTGCGCCACCCCATTGTTCCACACACCGTGCATCCCAACTTGGGTTTTTACTCTTCTCTCACCTGAATCGCTCACTTGCTGCCCTTTTCTCCCGGATGCTGGAGAAACACTTTCCCGGGCATATTCCTTATTGCAATATGTGCATTGATTTTTTTCTTAGTAGAGTCTTAATTCTTTCTCTCAAATCCCCTTTCTGTCCTAGATGTAAATCTGGCTGGACTAGGAAGACATATTGCCCTTTCTGTATTGAGCAAGCTTTTAGCCATTGTGGTGGATTCATTGTTAAATTTAGCCATTGATCAATGTATTGAAGCTGATCTGGGTGGCCCAGATCCTCAGTTATGATGTTCCAAACTGCCCTTACTAGCCTGAGATTAAAAGTTTTGGCCAATGGCCACCCAACCCCAAAGGTGGGCCATTCTGATTCACAGAGAGTGCAAAGTCTTTTCTTGAAGAATTTAATTTCATATTCACGGCTGTCTCCTTAAGCTATTTGAAAGTACTTCAGGAGGTACCCTAAGGGGGTGCTCCATGTACTAGGCCCTCCTTCCATATTTAATAGCTAGGGCCACCAATTTTCAAAATTGAAACTGTCTGAGAAAATCCAGGAATTAGCACACTAATAAAATCAAGAAAGATAAGCCAGATGATAATTAACTAGCACTCAGAATAAAGGATATTTGACTATAGAGATGTCAATTATTATATAAGACAAGGGAAAGCAGCCAGCAGAAGAGAATAATTTCTTCAGGGGAGAAATCAGACAGAGTGCCCTGAAGCCATAGGTCTTGGATTCAAGAAAAAAGAGAATCTACAGTATAAACATTTCATCGTTTAAGATTGCCCTCTAGTTTTAAGCCAGAAACTTCCAATTTTTGACACAAGAACTTAAGCAGGGCCTTAAAATCAGATACATTTAAACATTAAACAAAGACTTCACATACACAAATCACAAATCAAAAAATTTAAATGAGCACGCTTTACTTATTCCAATTTTTCTGACAAAGAGACAAAACAGATCACATACTATTTACACAACTCAATAGACAAGGGAACGATTCCCCCTAGTGGCCTCTCAGGTGCTCATAGGCCACATTACCAGAGGTTTCCACTAACACACCAATTACTCAGAGGTATCAGACAGAAACAATAAAAAGCAAAGAACAAGATCTTACAAACACAGAGATGTCGCTGAAAGTCCGAGGTGAGATCGATTAACCTGGCTAACTCAGTCTCCACTGATGCAGTGCAATGTGAGACTGATTAATCCCAGCTAATTCAATCCCCACTATGCCTTCCTAGAGCATGAACAAATGTCCCCACTAATGTCTTTTTCTGAGAACACAACTAGATACCTCTGGATTTCTGAGGCAGGTCCCCACTAATGCTTTCCTAGAGTACAACCAGACGTCTCCCAGCAAAGCCCGAGGTGGGACCTAAAAACTTTCCACCAATGTCTCAGTCTTGGAGAGGCTACTGCAAGAGTGTGACCGTGTCTGGTTCTCTACTCAGTAGTCCAAATTGACTAGTCCAAAACAGAACAGAAAAGCAAGAATTCAGAGGAAAGCTAGAATTCAGTAAAGCAAAAGAGTTTCTTTACCTACCTCCTTGATTTCTGTAAAGCCAGTAGCCAGGGCCACCATCACAGCAGCCTGGCCCATGCAGGTTCACATTGGATTCGGACAGATGGTAATGAAACAATGGAGCCAAGAACTGATGGGCTGTCATCTTTAATTCTAGCTTGCACCCAGCGGGCAAGTAAAAACACACACTGGGCTCCAAAACCCACTCACATTCAGTGCTCACAAACTACTGACTTATCCGAGTTTCCTAGAATCAAAGGTTTCTAGCTCACCAGACTTATTCACCTCTGTTCCCCATCTCCTTCCTTCTCCCTGCACAAACTCTGCACAAACTGGCTTCTCACTCAACGCTCCACCATCTCGGCTGCTTCTCCTGGCCTCTTCCACATGGCCTTTCTCTGCTCTCTGCTATGCTCTCTCTGCTCTCTCATGCTAATCTCACTAACCAAAAGAGCAAGCTCCTGTTCTGCCCCCATTTTATAGTGTAGATTCATAACCTTTAATCCAATATACAAAATAGGGAAGTTTCTAATACAAAGTCACTTATCTGGGGCATGATGGGATTATACCACCCCACATCAAAATGGGTGGGAAAGGCTTAATCCTAAAACCAAGTTTCAGGCTACAAGGATCCTGCCTGCCCACAGCCCACAGAGACACACACTAATATCACCTGGGCAACCGCCTCTACGTGGGCAGCATCATCTTTAACAAAGTGAGCATAATACATTTTATCTGCCCAACAATTTCTCTTCCGAATTGTCCACATTGTCGAATTTGGGAACCAGGGGTGTCTACCGAAGAACTGTCTTAACCCACAGGAAAACTGGAGAGCTCTGAAAATGTCTCAGGTGGCACCTCTCCTCGAGATTCCAGTGGGGTCAGGCAGCTCCCCGGAGAGACCAGCCAATTCAGGGTGTCTCTACTCGGTGATGCAAAACACCGCAGCCCCACATTGGGTGCCAAATGTTGTAAAGTACCTGTATCTCACTTCCGTGGATTCACATAGAGATACCAAGTCCAGATGAATTTTGGAGAGTTTTATTAAAGAGGGAGATTTATTAAATATGCCGGCTACATATGACTAACACAGGACATTGCAGACCCAAATTGTGTGCGCCAAATACATTTCAAAGGCTGGTTATACACCCTTGATCACACAAAGGCTTGGGGGGGCATGATATCATCACACAATTATTAACAAGCTTACAACATTTGTTTAGGGAATCCATAGAGACATTAAAACTTTCAAGGTACACAATCAAAGACATTTACAAATCTTTCCATGTCTATCTCCCCTCCTTTGCCTAGAGGTATACATTACTCTCAAGATTCCAGGAAAGGAGAGGAACCACAATCAATGTAGGATGGTATATAAATTCTGTCTCTTATTGAAAGAGAAGTTCCTCAGTTAACCTTTATTTTAGATTTAAAACTAAATGACCCATTGTCCTTGCAAGCCAGAAACTTTTACATTCTTCTCCCTCCCCTCCCCAAAGAAAGGACAGGACAGGAAAGCCTGACCTTTCCTCCTAGAATATCAATATTAATTTTGCAGCTTTTTGGTACCTTACTACAATATAAAATTTATGAAGTTAGAAGAATTTAAGCAAGGAAAGTGACATGATTGGGTTTACATTTTAGAATGGCCACTTGGGAAGCCGTGTGGAGAAAGTATTGGGCCCAGAAATGAGATAAAGTTGTCACATGCTTTTATAATGGAGAAGGGTTGTGTATAACCAGTGGCTGCTGCCCTCGGGGCCATGCAGGTACTCATGGATTCAGGCAGACAGTAAAGAAACAGTGGAGCCAGAGGATGGTGGGCCATTCCTTTATTCCAGTCTCACACTGGTGGATGAGCAAACGGGCAGGGAAGACTCTTCCCTCTTATTCAGAGCTCCCAAAACCCTGATGCATTATCCGGTTCCACAACGTGAAAAATCTTCTCCAGTTCCTTCTGGAATCAAAGGCCTCACCAGCCTCAGCGGAGCCCCCAAAGCCCCTCAGCTCTGGTTCCATATCTGTATTCCTTCTTCTCTTTCTGCAAAACCTAGGCTGCAGAAAAAATTGCTTCTCCAGCAAACATTAACAATACAACAACCCCTCCCAAGCAGGAAGGTTATCCGCAATTTGCAGTCTGCCACCCTGAGGGCAAGCACCGCAGCCTTTTATAGACTACATACACATACACATGGCGCTGCCCAGGCAATGCAAAACATAAGAGAGCAAACTTAAAAAACACATTTGACACACTTATTTGACTGAAAAGTTGGCTGATTAGATTCACAAAACAGAGAGCAAGATGGCTATATTGATATATCAGTCTGTAGCATCACCCCCAGACAAATGAGGAGCTTAACTTTTTTCTGCTATATAATCAGAACCTACAAATTTCTCCACCATTTTGAGACCATTTTTACTAAAGCCAACTCTTTTTTGTTCTGTGTGCTGGACTTCTTAATAAACTAAAACAAAATTTCTCAATGTCTTCATTATTTTAAGATGTAAGAACTTCAAGGTAACCTTATGTTTGGCAAATGAGTTTGTAAAATTTGTAGTTTTTGAGTGTGCTCACTTTTATTGTTAAAAAATGGTGCTGAGCAGCCAGCCACATGTGTGCTTGCCCGCAGAGCAGGGCAGTTGGTTGTGGATTGCATTCCTACTTGGGAGGGGCCATTGTTTTGCTAGTGCTGGCTGGAGGAGGGGTCTTTGCGGGCCCCAGCCAATTTTGCATGCCTGTTCTTTTTTTTTTTTTTTTTTTTACAGAGACAGAGAGTGAGTCAGAGAGAGGGATAGACAGGGACGGACAGACAGACAGGAACGGAGAGAGATGAGAAGCATCAATCATCAGTTTTTCATTGGGACTCCTTAGTTGTTCATTGATTGCTTTCTCATATGTGCCTTGACCGTGGACCTTCAGCAGACCGAATAACCCCTTGCTGGAGCCAGCGACCTTGGATTCAAGCTGGTGAGCTTTTTCTCAAACCAGATGAGCCCGTGCTCAAGCTGGTGACCTTGGGGTCTCGAACCTGGGTCCTCTACATCCCAGTCTGACGCTCTATCCACTGCACCACCGCCTGGTCAGGCAGAAGATGCCTGTTTTTGAGAAGAGAAGAAGGTGTGTAGATGGGGAACCAAAGCTGAGGGGCTTTGTGAGCTCTGCTGAGACTGGTGGGGCCTTTGATTCTAGGAGGAACCAGAGAAGATTCTCCTGGTTGTGGAACTGGATAATGTGTCAGGGCTTTGGGAGCCCTGAATGAAAGGGCAGTGTTTTCCCTGCCTGTTTGCTTGTCGGCCGGTGTGAGACTTTAATAAAGAAATGGCCCACCATTATTTTGGCTCCACTGTTTTCTTACCATCTGTCCAAATTTAATGTGAATTTAATGTGCATAGCCATGACGTCAGCAGCCACTGGCTGTACACCTTACATGCCTCTCTCAAGGGTATTTGGAAGGGAGTTGGGAAGGTCTTTACTACCTATCTTAATTGACTGTTTGTTGGTCAAATAAGTCTATAAATATGATGTATATGTTTGCTCACTTATGTTTGCTCAGTTTCCACTGGGGGCTGGGCAGTCAGATATAGTGGTCCATGAGGTTGCAGGTTGTCCTCCTGCTTGGGAGCGGCCATTGTCTTGCTAATGTTACTGGAAGGGAGATTCTGCCCCCAGCATGGAGAGATGCAGAAGGATTTCTTCTTTCTTCCCTCCCTGATCCCTTGCCCTCCATGGGAAAAGTAGGTTTTCCGCTTTTTTTTTGGCTTTTCTTGTGACTTGCCTGTCTTGGTGAGACACCAATAAACAGAATGACCCACCATCCTCTGACTTTGCTGTTTCTTTACCGTCTGCCCAAATTGAGTGAGAACCTGCATTTGAATGGCCATGATGGTGGTGGCAGCACCTGTCCTTATACTGTTAAACATCACTGATGTCAGTTTTTGAGTCCATAACCCAAGGTGATAGTCAAACATTTAATTCCAAGATTCCTACAAGAAAGGTCAATCAGGTATCTTATTTTGATCTGGAAATAAATGTGGAGATAACTGTTCAACACATAGTGTGATAATTTCCTGAATATATTTCCTTTAATAAGTAAGACTAAGGATATGAAGGGTAGACATTTTTTAGAACATCACTTACATTTTGAGAGCAGTGATAATTGATCTTATTTATTAAATGTCAAAATGTTATAAAGGATCAAAGAACTCTGGTAGGCAGATATAACCTGGGCCTGTTGCCAACAAGTCCCTTTAAGGGATTTAATATGAAAATCAATGAACAAGTATGTGGGATATGCTGTATAAGCAATGGAAATGTGTTCAAGTTTGGTCACTAGTCATGCAGGTCTGTTGTAAGTACATTCAGGGTAAATTCTGTCTGTGATCCAGTCATGGGAGAAATACAAAGTGAGTCAACAATGTTTTTGGCCATGTTAGCTGGCATTAAGTGAGGAGACATCACTGGATTTTTTTTTTTTTTTTTCAGAAAAGAAAGTCTGTAGACTCAGAATTTTGAACATGGCTTTGTTTTATTTATGGAACATCTATACTCAGGAGGAAGTTAGGTTAAGTGCTCACCTCTCTGCTCCTCACACATCCTACAGCAGATTGTCTTTATACATGGACAACCTAAAAATGCTTCCCCACCCCAAAACTATTTTGTGGTTAGCAGAAGAGGAGGGACCTTGTGACATTTAGGTAAGGGAAACAAACTGATGACATTTAACAGGGGCGATTAAGCTAGGCCTGAAGTCACAAGTTGGCATTAGAAAAGGAAAATGATAGTATATATTTGGAAAAGGTCATAGTGTTTATCTAGTTGTTGCCCTGCCAAGAGAAGGGCGGATATAACATTGAAGACTGCAGAGGGTTACAGTATTTGTTCAAGGGAGTAAAACATTTCCACACTGAGGTTTTAATCAAATGTGAGCCATGCAGTTCCGCTGACTGTGGCAGCTGCTTTCCTCTGCTGAGGCTTCCAAGCCCTCAGATGTCCTTGGGAGAGCTCCATGCCGGTCGCTGGGGAGAATGCCGCAATCCGAGATGCCCCATCTAACCTGAAACTGATGGGAACCAGTAGGCACATTCCCCAGATGTTTAAAGTACAGCTCTTGCTGTGAACTGTTCCTATCAGTAGCTCTTCTGGTAAACGGTGTAGGGCTGGGGGTGCAGGGGGAAGTAGAAGACAACCTTTCTTCAACTTTGTCATTTTTCAAAGACTTTCCTATTACCACCTTGAATGAGAAGACTATTTTTCTCACTTAGTTCACAATAGCATTTGCTGTGTCTCCATTCTGGTCACAGAGGAAAGGACTTTTTTTTTTTTTTTTTGTATTTTTCTGAAGCTGGAAACGAAGAGAGACAGTCAGACAGACTCCCACATGTGCCCGACCGGGATCCACCTGGCACGCCCACCAGGGGCGATGCTCTGCCCACCAGGGAGCGATGCTCTGCCCCTCCGGGGCATCGCTCTGCCGCAACCAGAGCCACTCTAGCGCCTGGGGCAGCGGCCAAGGAGCCATCCCCAGCGCCCAGGCCATCTTTGCTCCAATGGAGCCTTGGCTGCAGGAGGGGAAGAGAGAGACAGAGAGGAAGGAGGTGGGGGGAGTGGAGAAGCAAATGGGCGCTTCTCCTATGTGCCCTGGCCGGGAATCGAACCCGGGTCCCCCGCATGCCAGGCCAACGCTCTACTGCTGAGCTAACCGGCCAGGGCTGGAAAGGACATTTTTAACCCAGACTCTTCTTTTGAGCTCATGGCAAACCTCTGTCTTCCCAGCCACAAGTTTGGGGAAAATGAAGTCAGCAAAAGTTGTATCTAAGAAGGGAATGCTGATTAAGTGGCAGTTGGTAGTCCCCCCAGCCCCACCACTCCCAATCCCACCCCCATTAGGAAATGATAGTTTTGCTATCATTATGGCTTCATCATAATGTTTTGCCCTTACAATATGCTAAAGCGAAGACAGAGACAGATATATTGACAATACACACACATATAAGGACACATATCATTGAAGAATGAAAACAATATGCCAGTGGTTGGACTGGTTGAAGGTTGCATTCTGGGAAGTGGGTGACTTCTGACAAGTTTGAAATTTGGAACAGAGGTTGGGGCTGGGGACATTGTTTCCTTAGAGCAGGCCAAGCAGGCCTCTGGCCAGGCCCTGTGCCTCAGGAGCCCTGGGCTTAGGGTAGACTTTGTCTAGCTTTTCTAAATGCCCCTATAGAGAGAGTTGGAAATGTCAGTTCATGAGGGATGGGGTCACCCAAGAAGATTACTTCACTGCTGAGCAGGGGCTTTCTTTTTCAGGATTGTGTGCAATTGGGCCACCAGAATGGTGCTGGCAGGCTGATTTTGGGTTACTCAAGTTGTTTATAGAGACAAGGATTGGCAAAAAAAAACCCACATTTGCCCAGATCCCAAATGCCCTAGGGATGGCCTTGGCTGTAGACACAAATTTGGAAGTAGTTTGTTATTAAAAGTCATGAAACTAGATGAGATCATCTGATCATCTGGGAGTGAGCACAGAGAGAAAAAGAACTCACACTAAAAGTCCTAGGGGGTTGTGGGGTTGGCATATCAACCTTCTCACTTCCCTGTGTTGTATGTTTGTGATAGATTGCTCCAGCAGTGATGGGAGGTTCCTGCCTGGTCTGACAGGGGTTTTCCTACATGGAAAACGAGGCTGCAGTTCAAAACGAGGCCTTCATAGCAAATGCAGGCAGGTCCAGAATGCCACCTTCATGAGACTGTCTAGTAGATGGCTTTTATATTTACTTATTTTCCCTCTTCATTGCTGTGGGCAGACAGAACCAACATAAAATGACTTATAGAAATAATTACTTAGATAAACTACACTAAAATATTACTACTAGGAAAAGGAAGAAACATTTTCTAGGGGAAAGAAAATGTGTATGTGTTAGGGAGGTAGAGTGTGGGGTAGTGTGGGGCTGCTTTTCTCAGCTTTTCTGTTTACTTCTAGTTATTTTGGTCCATTCTAGTTGTATGATTTCCTGGAGCCTGGATTTATTATCTGCATTGGCCAAAACAATAGAATAACCAACACTTTACTTTTGGCTTTGTAGATACAGAACTGGCATTTTTATCTGAATATTTTTTTAACATTAAGCAGTTCCCCACTCTTCCTTCAATTGTCTGGAAACTCTAGTTTTGGATCAGAATTATCAACACTTGCCTGAATTCTTTCCTTGACTACTTACATTAAGTAAGCACCTTCCTGTCTTCCTGTTTCCTAAGATAGGGGCTTGCACCAAGAGTCCTCAATTAAGATTTACCAATGTTCTCGAAGGCTGTGGTTTGATATAGATTAAACACAGAATAAGAATTAGAGAATGATGATTTTTCTCAAATTTACATCTGTAAAAGCCCAAAGCATTAGAAATTATCCTGTCCCATGAAGGCAGAGCCCCTTGAATTAAATAGGTCAAAGATATCTTCTTTGTAGCCAGTGGTTTTGTATGAGCTGTAGCTAATTAGAATAGTTTTGGCTTTAAACTCAGTGAATTCGGCACTCTGGAATAATGCTTGAGGAGGCTTCCATGTCAGATAATTCATTGGCTTCTCATGAACTTACCCTTGGCTTCCCCTGCCTGTTATCCTCTAAGCTTTCCAAGAGCATCTTAGCATTAGTAGGACAGGGAGATTTACTGCATGTGAATGAAGCCATGCAGAGCTGTCTGGGAAACGTTAATCACTCCAGGACTTCCCTCACTGTCCCCTGACTGGGTCACACACACAAAGGATCTAATGGACCACTCTGAACAGGAAGACAGGCAGCAGAAGAATATAATACAAGACCCTTTTCTGAGACAGAAGAGTAGAGGCTACTGCTGACAGCATTTGGAGATGATCACAGGCAAAGGGGCCAGCTTGCTGCTCATTTGTCGCAAAGTCCAAAGGATCATGTCCTTGGACAAAGCTGCTTAAAAACAAGAGGGTGTGGAAGGGGGTGAACAATGAAGAAGAAAAGGTTTGGCGAGGATGGGACGAGGCAGACTGGTTTGCAGTTCCTGTCAGAGTCACAGTATATTTAGACCATAAACTTGCTGCTTTTTTGATATGCAAGATAAACCCACCACTCTAGGTGGCTGGAAGCTGAGCTAATCATTGACTTCCTGTGAACTGTGGGCTCTCCAGGTCTGATTCTGGTGTAAGACGGTGGCAAGGTAATCAGGTGTCCATATCCTAAGCAGTAAATCATATGGTCTTATATAATTAAGACTATATTTCCAACTCATATGTTAGTTCTGTGTGTATGTGTGTGTGTGACTGTGTAACAACATCTGAATTACCAATCTGTTTACAGCCTGCATGAGCTCCAAGCAGCATGAAGACACCCAATAGCCATGGGCCATGCAAGGAGGCTGTGTGTTTATTGGGGGTGGGGCCTTAGGGGAGAAAGCTACATCAGGATTGAGTTTTCTTAATTTACAGATTTGTCTAGGCTGGCCCTGACTATTGAAGGTCAGAGCTTGCTGGATGAGAAAGTAAAGTCCCAAAGCAAAAAAAACCTGTGTTGTTAAAGATATTTTTCCCAAGTGAGCTTTTATTCATTTTTGGATTTTATTCTTGTTATTCTCCAACAAAATTTTTCAGAGTTGAGATATAAAGACAGGAGAGGTAGGAAACATCCAAGAGTGAGCTTGGTGAACAGCAGTTTTGCAGCATATGGAAAAGGGGACTTCTGGGGATGTTGCTCTGTTGAAATAAATCCAGCCCTGTTGCCTTTATGATACACATGGCCTTTCCGCAGTTGCTTTGAAGAGCTTAAGTTTCCCCTTCCTTAGCCCTTTTAGTTGAGGGAAGGTTAGGTTGTCTTTAATTCCTGATTAGTCCTGGAAATCATGGTGAGCATTTCACATGGAAAAATGTGTAATTTTTGAGTGGGAATTGGGAACATTGATACCTTTTTTTCAGCCAAACAATCACATCAAACCTGGCTCAGAGAAGCCTGAAACATAAAAACGTAAAAACTATTCCATCTCCTTTAGGAGATCTATAGCTCTGGAAAGGACACTTCTTCCTAGGTAGGGGATATGTTGGAGGACAAGTTTGTGGGCTGTGGATTACAATAGGCCTGGTTTGAATCCTAGCCTCACCACTTATTTCTGACATTATGTCTGGCTTCTCTCAGCCTCAGATTTCTCATCTGTAAAATGAAGATCATAATACATTCTTAGCTGTGTCGTTATGAGAATCAAATGAGATTATGAGAGCAAGAGAGGGAATGGATAATGAAGGGTTAGGAGCATGGGCTCTGTCTTGACCCTATTATTTGCAAGCTGGGGAAGCTTGGCTCAATCACCTAATCCTTTCCTGCCTCCCTTTATCTATAAAATGGTGACAATAGTATTTACCTCACAGGTTGCTATAAAGAGTAAATGAGATCATAAGCGCAGAGTACTTAGAAACCAGACTTATATGGAAGGTTTGCTTTTATTAAAATGGTTTTCACAAAGGAGTGTTCAAACCAGAATAACTATTAGAATTACAATTAAATGCCAATGGGTTTGGCATCTCTTTTGCTCATTTGGGTTAAAATGGCCATTTCCCAAAGGCCCCCTTTTGCTCAGAATTTCTGCCAGATCAGTCATGGATTTTCTTTGACCTTTGCTCCAGATCATTGCCTCTTATGTTTGAATGACCTCATCTCTCCTGCAGGTGGTTGGCAGTGGTTTCTGCCTTCCTTTCCAAGATCATAGAGCAATTGTCCTTTTAACATCCCACCTCTAAGCTTATAAGCAATAAACACACCATTTACTATTTACTTGTGAAGCCTCACATTGTTGAGACGGTATTGCTCCTCATCAAGTCCTTCCCACCCTCCCTGCCTGTTTGTCCCCTTGGCATCTTTACAATGCCTCTGCCTAGTGAAGGGGCTTGAGAGGTGGCCCTGGACGTGTTTCCAGAGCTCTATTTTGCATGCAAAAGATGAAGATTACTTCCTACAGCACAATAATAATATCTTCCACTCATTGATTGGGGCTGATTTGTGGTTCTTAAGTGCCAGCCATATATTTTGGCACTTCAGTCTGTCACTTCTTCAAACACTCTGTTCCTCGGTTATATTACCTTTAGCTCATTCAGACTGTGTAGGAGATCAGTGAGAGGTGATGGAACCTTTTCCCTGGAGTCAGCTCCACCCAGAAACATTAAGCCTATTTTATCAAGGCAGGGGTATGGCCCGCAACTCTCTCTCCCAGACAGACTCCAAAACTTCTAATCCCTTAGAAAAAAAACCTTGGGGTATGAGGTAGTTAATTTAGAAAATAACACTGAGTAAAATGTTCTTTAGAAATTGTGAGGGGGGGAGTCTTTTCATTTCTTAAATTTGTTTTGGAAAACATGGGGTGGAAATTTGAGAAATAAAAATATCCATGTGTAGAAAATGAGAACACCCATATTTGTGAAGCAAAAGAGGTTACTCATGGACAGGGACTAAGCAAATTGTTGTATCAATAGTAATATAAAGTTATAGTAATTAAATATATAGAAGTATAAAAACAAAAATATGGAAGATATATAAAAGTAATTAAAATAAAATATTAAAAATAATTAAGGAAATTAAATAAAGTTATGCTGTCTGGATAGGAATTATTATAGTGTGTGCAGATGTGATAAACAGACTGACTTTCAAGCAGGGCCTAGTTTGTGTGTGAAGTTATACATAGATAAGAAGTGGCTTGGTGTCATAGCTTTGTAAGTTAACATCTTAAGAGTGACGTCACGGAAATGGCGCCGTGAGCAGCACGTCCGACAGCTCTCCCCTAAATCACAACAAATTTATCAACTAGAAACAGAAAAATTTATCCTCGGAGCATTCCGGAGTTCCACACAAACTGAAAGCGAAAGGACTGTTATCACTTGAATCTGAGAGACGAGGGTGTGGAGGAATCTACCACAGGGACGTTCTTTCAAACCGCAAGGAAGTGCGCCTGTGGTGAGTCAGCCCATATACTTGGGAACCGCGAGCAGCTGACGCGAGCCGCCACCGCGAGCCACCGCGAGCCACCGCGAGCGGCCGCACGAGACCCCGCGAGCCGCCGCGAGCAGCTGCATGCGCGCCCGGTCCGGTTGAGCACCGCTGACGTTCCCAGCGGCCCGCACACTGCGAGTGGGGGTCGCCGGCCACCGGTGCCCGGAGCGCCCCATTCGCGCGCGTGCCTTGGGCATTCCACGCGCCCAGGGCGCCCTGCTGGCCCGCACACCCAGGGGGCTCCATTATCCTGCGCCTGGTGCGGTCCAGCCGCCAGCGGCAGGGCTAGCGGGAGAGGCTTGGGAGATTCTCTCGGTGGGCGGGGCACCTCACCCAGCCATTCAAGCTAACAATCAAGCGTTGGGGGAGGGGCGCGCGCAGGCAGCCTAAAATACCTTCGGAAGCACAGCTGCGACCCAATCACTGAAATTAGCTTAACCCATAAAATCTGCGCACCCTCGGTTCTAATTGATAAGATCTCTCTCAGTTCAGCGATCCAAGACAAGAGGCGTGATATTTTTTAGTGCCTCTCGCTAAAGGGGCGGGGGCAACTTCTGATTGATAGAGCCTCCATATTCAGGGATAAACGCTAACAAGAAGGACTTGGCAGATAATAAGGTCTATACTACACTAGTCGTAAGCAGAGACTAGTGCCTCTTCTTCCCTGCAAAAACAGGCTACAAAGCGTGGAAAGCCTGGGTTGAGAGGTCCAACTAAATGATAGGCGCTGAACAGTCACCTTGACAACAATTGACTCCCACCCCCGCCTGATTACACTGGAGGCCCTGACTGTCAGAGCCTTTCCCAAAGCCTTGCACTGAGTGGGGATAGAGTGGGGATTTCCCAGCTCTTTGAGCCTCTTACTCCCCAGGCAGAAGCAGTTGCAGCCTTATAGCTGGATCACCAGACTGCTAATTCAGAAAGGGGGGACTAGGAGAGAGAATCCAGGAAAGCAAACTCTCTCATCGTTGGACCCTGCAAACGCCAACAAGCCTTTACTTCCAGCAAGACTAAAGCCAATTATATGACATTGCCATAGAATCCCATCAACTGCAAATCCCTACCTAAGAGTACACAGGGGCAGAGCCTGGGGTACAGAGTCACCGACCAGGAAGAGGGAGAGAAAAGAAAAAGGAAGAAGTTAACCTCTCAAAATCAAGAAAAACCCACAGACTTTACAACTTGATCCACTAATTTTTTTTTTGTTGTTGTTGTTGTTGTTTGTTTCTTCTATCTTTTTGTCTTTATTTCCTCCACCTCGGTCCTTCTATTCTCTGCCCATCTTATGCTTCCCCTTTCTTGAACTACACTACCCATGAGTGTTGCATTTTATTTTTCTTCTTCATCCTCACCCTCCTTTAAGGTTATACTCCAAAACACTTAACTCTCACTCTCTCCTCTTTTGTTGTTTGTTTGTTTTTTTGTCTTGCTTTATTTTGTTTTTTTCTCTTCCTATTTTATTTCTTCCTTCATTTTTCTCTTTTTCTTATTTTTTCCTTTCTATTCGTTTTTTCTTTTCTCATTTTACTTTCCTCCCACATAATCCTCAATCACGAACAAATTAGTTAATTTGGGACTCAAGGCTTTATTTTTTTGGCTTTATTTCTCTTTTTTGCTTTTTTTTTTTCTTGTTTGTTTATTTTTGTGGCATTTTGGGACCTCCCAACCCAAGGTCTCCATTGTATTTAGTCTTTGCTCCACTTAATGCAACAGATTTTTACTTATTATTTTTATTTTTTCTTCTTTATTATTCTTTTTTGGTCCCTTTTTCTAGTTCCTTCTTATCCCTCTCATTATATCTCTTAGTTGACCATCACTTACAAGCAAGTCATCTTATGCTTGTCTAAGATTTTCTTCCTTTTTTTTTTTTTTTGCATTTAGTAGGTCCCTACTCCCTTTTTTTTTGCCCCTTGAACTCTTCACCCCAAATCAGGCCCTCCATTATAGGCACGATATTTCCCTGAGGAGGGGAGAGGAGGGAAAGAGAAGAGAGAAAAAAAGGGGGAAATAATAAATTATTACTGTTTTTTTTTGTGGGGTGTTTTACCTTTTTTTTTTTTTTTTTCTTTTTACCCTTTATTAATTCTAATTAGTGCTATCAATAAGACCACCCTCAGATGCCGATAAGAAAGAGGAAATCGAATATTATGGATACAAAAGAAAGAGAGGTAACACAAATAGATGTGGAAAAATCTATGGAGAAAAGACTTAACATATTGGAAGCCTTGGAGCTAAATGACAGAGAATTTAAAATAGAAATCTTAAAAATACTCAGAGATATACAAGAAAACACAGAAAGGCAATATAGGGAGATCAGAAAACAACTCAATGAACACAAAGAATATATTACCAAGGAAATCGAAACTATAAAAACAAATCAAACAGAAATGAAAAACTCAATTCACGAGCTGAAAAACGAGGTAACAAGCTTAGCTAACAGAACAGCCCAGATTGAAGATAGGATTAGTGAAATAGAAGACAAACAACTTGAGGCACAACAGAGAGAAGAAGAAAGAGACTCAAAAATAATAAAAAACGAGAAAGCCCTACAGGAATTGTCTGACTCCATCAGAAAGAATAACATAAGAATAATAGG